>NC_140580.1:336835980-337435980 GCF_964204655.1 Triturus cristatus
CGAGGGCCGCAAGACCAAGGCTTCCCTCCGCGGGGGGGCAGTCCAGAGCAATAACATGGACCGCTACACCCAGGGCAGGGGGCCCTCTGGCGCTGCTGGCCTCCCCTCGGATACTGCGGAAGGAGGCGCGACCGCCACTACGGAACTATCCTTGCAGGACATTATGGGCGCCATTGATGGCATCAGGGAAACCATCGCGACGCAATATGAGGCCCTGGCCCGTAAGATTGACACTGTCGCGATCGATGTCACCCTGATCCGGGCCGACCTCTCCAAAACTAACGAGAAGGTCCAGGCTCTCGACGCACGGACCTCCACCCTCGGTGCGGAGGTGTCGGATCTGCGGGCCGCGCTTGGAGACATCAGGGTGGTTAACGACCATATGGCCCGGCGGCTTGAGGACTTCGAGGGACGGGCCCGACGCAACAACATCCGCGTCATAGGTGTACCGGAGTCCTCTGACGGCCGCCCGGTTGACCTCGTGGTCGAGGAACTTATCCTGAAACAGTTGTCCCCGGCTGGCCTAAGTAAGTTCTTTGCCGTGGAGCGGGCCCATCGAGTTCCGGGCGGTCGGCCACGGCCGGGGGCCCCCCCGAGGCCTATCGTGGCCAAACTGTTCTACTACAGGGACCGCGACGCTATTCTGCAGGCCTCACGGACCCACGGCCCGGTTCGTCATGAGAACTCGACCATCAATTTTTACCCGGACTTCACGCAACTGGTCCAGAAACAACGGATGGGATTCCAAGGGGTGAAGCGTCGTCTCCGTGAGCTGGGCCTAAAGTATTCGATGCTCTACCCTGCAAAACTCCGAGTGGAACATGGGGATCGGACAGCCTTTTTTGACTCTCCTGTGGCTGCAAGTGACTGGCTGGACTCTCTGCCGGACGGAGGTGGCCGTCCCGGACCCTCTGCGGGCACCGCAGGTGATGGGTCCCCTTTAGAATGACTTTTGGTCCTTGATTTTGCCTTTTTGCACTGTACAGTCGGGTCTTATTTCATTTGCATATTGTGTTTTACCAGGACCAGTGAGGGGGGCGGGCGGGGACGGGTCCCTTACCTCCTCTGGGTTCTTTTCGTAGAATGGGGTTAGTGGGGCGACAGGCACACTGCAAGTTGGGGGGGTTTTTTGGCCCGCAGGGGTGCAGGGTGGGGGGAGTTGGTCCTGGGGTGGGGTTGGGGGGGAGGAGGGTTTGTTTTGCTGTGTGTTTTTTGTTTACAGGGCGAGGTACTGATTTTTGTCCACATTTGGGAACTGTGCTGCAGGCTGGGGGACCCTTGATTTATTGGGGGGGATGGGGGGGGACGGGTTGAGGCTTATGTCATGGAACGTCAATGGGTTGGGGGACCGTATCAAGCGGGGTGTAGTACTGCAATATTTGCGTCGTTTGACTCCTGATGTGGTGTTTCTCCAGGAGACGCATCTGGTTGGCAATGTTTGTCATGCAATGAACAGGGGGGGATACCGCCTCGTGGCCCATTCTGGTTTCACAACTGGTTCCAGGGGGGTGGGCATTCTGCTGCGAACCTCACTTCCGGTGGAGATCACTAAGATAGTCTCGGATGACAGAGGGCGCTATGTGTGTTTGATTGGGAGGTGGGAGGGGCAGCCCCTTGCCCTGGTTTCAGTTTACGTCCCCCCGGGCCTCCAGAACTCCACCTTCACTGACTTGGGTCGAATGCTGCTTGACCTTCCGGACAGCCTCCTGCTCATGGGCGGGGACTTTAATTCTGTGGTTTCGGGTGAACTGGATCGTCACCCACCAAGGACCCTCCCCGCTGCCCAGGCATGGCTGGGTGGGATGCTGGAGACCTTCGGCTTGGTGGATAGTTGGAGATTAATGCATCCGACCCAATGTCAATTCACCTTTCACTCGGGGGCGCATGGGAGTCTCTCTAGGTTAGACTACTTCCTTATGCCCGCGGCGCAGACTGGTCGGATTCGAGAGGTCAGGCACCTGGCGCGGGGTATCTCCGACCATTCTCCGCTGTGGCTTGTTTTTGACACCGGGCCGCGGTCTGCAGGGCGGATCGCTCCCATTAACCCATGGTACCTGCGAGACCCTACGACTCGTGACAGCCTGGTTAAGGCTATGGACCAATACTTCCTGGATAACGAGGGGTCGGTGTCTTCTGCAATGTCCCTGTGGGAAGCCTTTAAAACCGTGATCCGCGGACACGCCCTTTCCCAGATAGTGGTGGCTAAGAGGGTCAAGAGTGAGGCAGTGGTGAGGCTGGAGACTGACATCTTGGGGCTGGAGTCGGCCTTGGAGGCGAATGTTACTCCGGACGGGCTCCATGCCCTCAGCCTGAAACAGTTTGAATATAGGTCCCTGGTCACTGACGCGGCCAAAACTATGTATAGGGAGCAGCAGGGTCGACTGTACGATGCCGGGGACAAGGCGGGAAAGTTGATCGCGTGGCTGGACAGGAAGGAGAGAGTGAATCGTGTGGTCCCGGAGTTGCGTGCTGCGGATGGTGTGTGTGTGACGGAGCCTGACGAGATTGTGGAATGTTTTGCCGACCACCTCCGGGCTGTGTACTCCCCAGTGACTGACAGGGATGAGGACGACTCTCGCCTTCTACTGAGGGATATCGCCTTGCCCTGCCTGTCCGTTGAGGACCGTGAGCGGCTGGACGCCCCCTTGTCGGTGGATGAAATAGCGACTGCGATCCGCTCCCTTCGCTCGGGCAAGGCTATGGGTCCCAACGGTCTGCCCATTGAGCTATATAAATTGCGCCCTGACAAGCTTGCGCCCTTCCTCAGTCGCATGTTCCGTGAGTCTCTGGCGGCGGGTTCCCTCCCGGCCGATCAGCGTTTGGCCACGATAGTCGTTATCCCCAAGGAGGACAAGCCGCGAGATCGCTGTACTTCTTACCGGCCTATTTCACTGCTAAATGCGGAGCCTAAGATCCTGGCGAAAGTCCTTGCCAATCGTCTGTTGAGCGTCGTGTGCGATCTGATTCATCCGGACCAATGCGGATTCATCCCGCATCATAACACCGCTCTTAACTTGCGGCGTCTTCATGGCGCCCTTGCCAGGGCGGAGCTCCTCTCCGAACCGGCCGTGCTGGTTTCTTTGGATGCCACGATGGCTTTTGACACCATCGAGTGGCCATTCCTCTGGGCTGTCTTGGCTAAATTTGGCTTTGGGGAAGGATTTATTGGCTGGGTGAAGCTTCTGTACACGGGACCCATGGCTCAGGTGGTGGTGAACGGGCGGGTCTCTCGGCCCTTTGCCCTCGGCAGGGGCACGAGGCAGGGATGCCCGTTGTCCCCTTTGCTCTTCGCTCTCGCCCTGGAGCCACTCGCGGCTTGGCTCCGCTGGGAGCCCTCGCTTCGAGGGATCCGGTGGGCCCCGGGCTTTGAAGATCGGGTTTCGCTGTATGCGGACGATATTCTCCTATATCTCACCTCACCGCGGCAGTCGCTCAACGTCCTCTTTGACGTTCTGACTTCCTTTGGGAATAATTCGGGTCTCACGATCAATTGGTCTAAATCCTGCGTCTATCCGATCTCCGGTGGTCCTCCACTCCTACCGCCTCGGCTTCCGATCCAGGTATCACTGAGCGGCTTTAAGTACCTGGGGATATACGTTTCGCTGGACCCGGTGGCTCGCTATGAGCTGAATCTCCTGCGTCCGCTTCGGCGATTGCGAGAGGATACGGCCCGGTGGTGCAGGCTGCCCCTGTCCCCGCTGGGTCGGGCCGCGCTGTTCAAAATGATGTCCCTTCCCAGGTTCCTCTATGCACTCCAGAATTCCTTCGACGTCATCCCAGTGGCCTACTTTCGGGAGGTAGAGAGCCTGCAGAGGAGACTGGTGTGGGACGGGCGGGCGCGTATTGCTCTTGCTAAGCTTACTCTCCCCTGGTATGACGGGGGCATCGCGCTTCCCGACATTCGCAGGTATTATTGGGCCGCGCAGCTTTCGGCCATCAACCATGCCACGTATGCGCCTGGCCTGAACCCGGCGTATGAGATGGACAAGTTCCTGCTTCCCGGCGGGGACTATAACAGGGCGCTGTACTCCCGCTCGGCTGGCCGGACCCTTACGGGTCCTACTAAGATTGCTGTGCGGACCTGGAGGGCCGCCACTGCGGCCACGGGCTGGGGTGAGCGACTGACATGTGCTACTCCTTTGTTTGCCTCCGATCGCCTGGGGAGCCTCTGGACTACGAAGGGGTTTGACCAATGGGACACGATTGGTATCAGCAAAGTGGGAGACCTGTGGCATAAGGGCGCGGTTAAGACTTTCGCGGCTCTTCAGGCCGAATATGAGCTTACGGACAGGGAGTTCTTCCGCTATGCCCAGGTTCGACACGCCCTGCTCTCGGTCTTTGGAGAGGGGACCACGATCCCGGTTTCCTCGCCCCTCGAGGACCGCATACTTGACGGACATGTCCCGGACAGCACTATTTCTTTAATTTATAAGAAACTGATTAATCATCGGGCTGACCTCTTGGTGCGCCTTCGGGAGGCTTGGACGGGGGATGGGGTGGAATTGGACGACGAGGACTGGCAGTCTGCACTGTCGTCCCCCAAAGAGGTCGCCATTCCAGCCCGTCTCCGGTTGGTACAGCTTAAGATTCTTCACCGGGTGTATGTGACGGGTCCTCGCTTGGTCTCGATGGGATATTCCGACGATGGGCTCTGTAAGCGGGGTTGTGGGCTCAGTGCCACCTTTCTCCATATCCTGTGGGAGTGCCGCGAGGTGGCGGACTACTGGCGCCGGGTACATACGGTTATGGGACAGGTCACTGGGGTTGTGCTGCGGCCGGAGGTGCGTCGCTGTGTCCTGAATGTGTGGGAGCCCAATGATTATAGCGCGGCTCAGACTCGGTGGGCGGCCCTGGGGAACATGATTGCCAAGAGAGATATAGCGCAGCTTTGGGGTGCCCAGCGGCCGCCCACCGTGTCAGTATGGAAGGAGAATATGGACTGGTGTATGTTCAGGGAGAAGACTGTGTATGTTGCCCGTGGTAAGCCGGGGGCATGGGGCAGAATCTGGGGGCAATGGAATGCATATCGCGGGGGTATCTGTACGCCCCCCCTGGTGGACACCGATATCGCCATGTCCCCCTGACCCTTGACGGTTCCGGGCACCTTTTGGAATGACTACATATGGACGTTCAGTTCCCTTGGCCCCCCCCCCCGTCCCCAGCCGCCCGGTACTCCTTCCTTTCGTGTGCTGCTTAATGGTCTGACCTGGAGTTCCCCGGAGGAAGCCTGACCTGCGCCGTTTGTCTTTATGCCTCGCCTTTTGTTTTTCTTTTAGTTTTCTGTGTTTGTTTGATCTCAGTCTCCTGTGCCTCTAGAACTATCCGGACTCACTACGGGGCCGACCCCCGGGAACCGACTGCAGCTTTGATAAATGTATATTTCATTCTGTACTTAGCGGCCGGCCCTGGTGGTTGTAGGCCCGTGCTTGTAATCGAATTATTGTTCAATAAAACTTTTAAAAACAAAAAAAAAAAAAAAAAAAAAAAAAAAAAAAAGCACCCTGCACCCAGCCGCCCGAGTGGCCCTGGCAGTGTAACCTCTACACCTATCTACTTCCCCATTTGCCCTGAGCAAGTGACCAGGAGCCCAGCTCCCACAGCCGCGTGGCCTGCTAGTCAGCAGCCACCAACCAAGGTCCCCCTGCCTCCCATAGGATAACATTGGGCCTAACTCTCTCTGCACCCGGCTGCCCCTGTGCCGCTGACGGTGTAACAACTGTAACTACCTGACCCTGGGTGACCCCTGAGTCTATGCCTAGAACCTTAACTCTGCCAGTTGAGTACTTGCCTTAAAACCGATAACTCAATTTTCTCCATAGGGTAACATTGACTGGTTTTTCCTGAAATTTCTTATGTGTGAACTTTTCAAAACTTAAAATATTCACCAAAAATCAGCCGAGTAACAAAAACGAAAATACTCACCTGCTATTAGGTGAGCTCCCAGTGCTGGATCTTGGTGCCCAGCACTGACTCTGAAAAATATTCACAACCGTACTTACCAGTAACACAATTATCTTCCATAGGAAACCATTGACTGTTTTTCTGTGAAATTTCTTGTGTCGATTTCTGCAAACTTTAAATATTCTTTAAAAATCGTATAAATTGTGAAAACGTAATTACTTATCTGTTTTGGATAAAGGTCCCAGTCCTGAGTCTAGGCACCCAGTACTGGATTACAAAAGTAACGAGAACATACAATACCTGCAACTTGAACTTTCTTCCATAGGGAATCATTGACTGTTTTCTATGAAATATTTTCTAAGTGTCAACTTTTAAAATAGCAAAATATTGTCTAAAAATCATAACAATAACTAAGTCAACTTTTATCACTTGATTCTAAGTACTGACCCAGGACTGAATCTAGGATCCAGTCCTGGAATCCCAAGAGTAATCCTAAAAGTAATCTGTTGCAAATAACTTGAAACTTCCATTGAATTCAATGCATGATTGTGTTTATAATTGTGTTGCCTATTGCAACCACTTGTAACTTTCTACAAAAGTCAATTGCATATTGCAAAAGCATTTATATAAAGCATCTCATTCTGAGAAAGTATATTTTGATACCTATTGTTGGTTCTAAAATAAAACAAACATATATTATTGATATATAAACCATTGGCCTAGAGTTCAGTTATTTAGTGTGTGAGACCATTTGCTGACTGAGTGTGTGCAACAAATGCTTTACACTGTCCTCTGATACTGCCTTACTGCTCGACCAAGCTACCACTTTAGAGAGTAAGGTTATATCTAACTTTAGCCTCTGCCAAACCTCTGGGGACTGTGGACTCTGTACACCCTGTACCTATTTGGGAACAGTATATACAGAGCCACTTTCTCACACACAACCAACAGGTCCTCAATATACTGCACACGGACAGAGTTACAGGGCATAACGAAGGACTGTAGGTTATTTATAAGAATCTGGTTGGAAATAGATATAATACACTTGAGGGACTTAGCACCATGCCAAAACATGACTACCAAAACGCAAAGAGGAAATGACTGTCCTCATGCAAAGGTATAGAGGAAAAGACCTGACAAAGATCAATGATAGTTAACCACTCAGGCTCACATGGAATCTTAAACAAATCACTGCAGGAGTCAGTATCACAGGACAACAAGAAATTACAATATTGTTTATCTATCAGAGATCTTGAACTATGCAGTACTTATTGCTAAGCTGCTGTAAGCCCATAATGGGTGAATTACATGGGCTCCCCATAATGTCCTTCAAAATAACTTGTTGGATCATTGTCTTGATTACTGGAGTAATTCCCGCAATCATTTCACGGGTCAGATTATATTGCGGGGTTCTTGGGTTCTCAACTTTAGGCTTTATCTTTCAATGGATTGGCTCAACTCCTTTGAGTCCAATGTCCTTCCCTGAAAATTCCCAAACATACGACCTCACTGTATCTCTGAGATCCAGGGGTAAGTCTTCACTTGTCATCATTGGGAACAGCTCAACTGTTCGGGTTTGATTAGCCAATTTAAAAGCAACATCTTCATCATGAGTTTGGAACTTCACACCCTTTGGGGGGCAACAAATGGTGCAGTTCAGCTTGTCCCAACAAACTCACAGGACTTGAGTCACATACCACAAATTGGTGATTTCCTTGAAATTCCCTATGTTTACAGGTACATCCTTGGGTATGAGGTTTGCCATTTGTTTATTTGTAACTCCTACAACATGGATTCTCATTCCTGAGAGGCGTAGGTTTGGAATTTTCACTGTTCTAACAGTAGAGTGGGTAGTGCCAGTATCAACCAGAAATGATACGGGTGGCCATTTGCCTCATCATCACCAAAGTACCTGTAGTTGCGTCAAAGTTCACAAAGCCAAACAGCTGCAGCATCGGAAAACAAAGAGATGCGACACTGCAGCTGTTTGTCTTTGTGCACTTTGACGCAACTACAGGTACTTTGGTGAAAAATCACTCATCCATAGTTTTCTATGGTACGAGTTCTTGAAACCTTTTTAAAAGTCATATTTTTAACTGTGTATGTTGGATTTTTGTCGTTTTGGTCTTGTTTAGTTTAGCTAAAGATACATTATTTTTCTAAACTGGTGTGGTGTCCTTTTGTGATGTTTTCACTATGTTACTGTGAGTGTTGGTAAAAATACTTCACACATTGTCTTTGGGATAAGTCTGTCTGCTCGTGCCAAGCTACCGAGGGGGTGAGCAGAGGTTATCTAAAGTGTGCATCCCCTTACCCTGACTAGAGCAAGGGTTCCTATTTGGAAAAAGATACCTACCTCTGCCAACTAGAGACCCCCATTTCTAACATTGGTGGCAGCGGTGTGATTTGAACCTGTATTTGTACTTGCCCCACAGTGATTGGTGTGGTGTCCTTTTGTTGTGTTTTCACTGTTACTGTAAGTGTTGGTACCAATACTTTACACGCTGCCTTAGTGATAAGACTGTCTGCTCGTGCCAAGCTACTGAGGGGGTGAGCAGGGCTTATCTAAAGTGTGTATCCCCTTAAACTGACTAGAAGCAAGGGTCAAAGGTACCTACCTCTGCCAACTAGAGACTCCCATTTCTAACACTATCTCTCATGCACAATGGGCCTTTCACTAACTATGAGATCATATGAACGCTCTTGCAAAGAGGAAAAAAAACATTGCAACCCAAGCAAACTTTAACGTTGAAGGTTAAACATTAGATTCCAAAAGTTTTAGGCCTTTGGTCAAGTTAACGTAGCAAACACTTCAATATACATTTAAATGCTTGGTTACGGATACATAGACAGTTATTATATAAATTCAGGACACTATTCAAATGAATACATGTGTGTGTATATATAGAGTTAACAAAATTACTCAATGCAGATGTACATGAAAACTGCTAATTGGTATTACCATAAGGAAAACATTAGTATGCACACTCATTTAAATGTCTGATTTATACAGCAAATGCACCTTCAGTATTCCAGTCAAGTGCACCACTTTACGTTGATGATCTTAAAGCACACAAATATGTGATACTACATGCACGTATATATGACATAGTCAAGACGTGGATGGGTATAGCCAAAATGGCGCTGCTCCACATACTCTGGACTGACCACCATTGTTGCAAAGGCAGATTTGTGAGCCTCATTCACATCACCATTCTCCTAGTCATGGTGTCTGCCTGGCAAATGAAGAAGAAGCCCAAGTTTAAAATTTTGATCTATCAACATACGATCCCGATGCTACGATTCCCACCCAATTCTGCAAACAGTTCACAGAACACTCTGCAGGTGATAGGGAGCAGAGGCCTTGGAGCAGATTACATGATGCCGCCATCGAGAATGCACACATATTTAAAAATGAATTGCTCTCCTTCCCTTTTCGGCCTACACAGGGGCCTCCAGTATGGTCCTGACTCGGTGTGGCACAGAGGTAACAGGTGCCCACTGTGCATGTGATTCTCATTCTATATCACGATCTCTCATAGTTTAAGGACATTTCAGGAGCTATTAAAACAGTCATCAACCACACCCACATCCGAATATTATCATATACCCAGCAAGGAAGCTGTCATCACCCCAACATTGCCTGGTTTAATACAAATGATTACTGCACTTTCTGTAGCCTGTGCACATATGAGGGTCCCCTTAGGGACTTGCTTCACAGCCCACTCTTGCTTCCTTGTAAGCCTGAGCCATTCTGCAAAGGCCTTGTGTTGCCTGGCCCTTCCAAACCGCTTCTTTGTTTAAGTTTGCTTTCTTTTAAGATTTTAAACTTTTAGTTTCTTGCGTTCATGTTGGTGTTACTGGCCTCAATTGTATTATTTTATGTTGTTGTTTTAGTTATTTTTAATTTGGCAGTAACTTTCATTTTCTCCCCTTTTTGCCTGACTTTCGCCGGATTAAGCAGTCTTTAGTCCCTTGTTACAACACGGCTCAAATTTAACGAAGTACTGCACTCCCTGCGTCCTTTACATTGCAAGACTTACCTGGTTGGATCCCTTGTAGGCTGCATCATTGCCGGCTTTGGTTCCTTGTAAGCCTAAGCGCTCCGGCAAAGGCATTGGGCTACCTGGCCCTTCCAGACCCCTTCAGTGGTATAGCTTGGTTTCTTTTGATTTAAAATGTTTAGTTCCTTGTATCCATATTGAGGTTGCCTGGCCTCAATTTTATTCTATTATTGTTATTTAGCTATTTTTAATTTGCCATTAACTTTTATTTCGTCAGCTTTTAATCTGACTTCTGCCAGGTTGGGGAAGAGTCAGTAGTCACTTCCTGTTGACAAGACACTACTTATGTGGTCAGTAGACTGGCAGCCACAGCGCAGATGTGTGCATTGACTGCATGCAGTAGGCATGCTCACCAGCTGTGCCGCTGGAGCTCCAAATATGCAACAAAGGCAATTCCGTCTGCACCCATCTACGACCGGCCATGTCCTGCGACCACCCATTCCTACTCCGCCCTGTGCCCCATAAAAGAGCAGGCGACACCCGCTCGCTCCATCAAGGAGATCAGCAAGTTCTTCCACCTTTAACATATGTCCGCTTACATACTTAACCTAATCTCTTTTAATTACAACTACCCCAGATACTATTGCCATATTGGGGAAGAAAGGTGTACCCCCAACCCATTACCTCGACCAATCTCACATAGAGAAATCTTTAATTTCCCCTTGAAATAAATCCCTACCAAAAAGCTGGCCTATGCAATGGGGGTTTGGCTGTAACAAATATACCTTCATTAACCCACAAATTTCAAACAATATCTTGGCCTCATTTTCATTGCGGAGTCATGGCTTACTTCAAGCTGCTATCTGCTCATCAATTTTAGGAACGCATAGACCGGACAAAAGAGGCCAAGGAGCTTGCCTTATCTACAAAGACAATTTACCTATTCGATCCCTTGCGCACACACAATTCTAATGAACTGACACCCTATTCCTAAAAAGTGAGGCCTTTCAAGGCATCCTAGTAAGCTGCATCCATAGTTATCGAGAAACTTCTATCCAAGCTGAATATTTCCACTGGTTTCAAAAACGTATAATTCATGCTCTTGCACCCTTCCTGGAACTTTTTGTTGTCGGGATCGTCAACTTATGGGTCAAATCCACTTCCCCCTATGTAAACTTGCAAAGTTCCAAACTTATGCAATTTTTAATTAGCATTAGACTGATCCAACTCACTCTTGCCCCTCGCACAAAGTTGGTCATACTCTGCAACTTATCATGTTTATCATTAAGGACATTATATTTCAAACTGTGAAAGAAATCAAGCGACATTACTTTTTAATTACTTTTTTGTGATAAACCAACCTAAACTAAGCTTCAATCAAGATATCTTGGCATTAAAAGAAGTAAAGATCATCACTTCCATTTTCAGGCACCCACTTGGAACCCCGAATACCCTCACCAACACAAGAGAGACTTTAAATAAATTCAACACAGCCCTATGTGAATTGCAAAACCTTGGATACTATGGCACTAATGCTTATAAAACACATCAAACCTTAATAAATAGTCATCCGTTAGTTCTTGATTAAAAAGTTAGAACTTAATTGAAGAAAGAACTGTAACTCATTTAAATCGTATTGGTTATGTGGTATGCAAAACAAAAACTCACTTCAATTTTCGAAAAAAGTCAGGGCATCCAAAGATGTGAATTTCCTTTCCAAAACCAAGAACCAGCTGACAAATCCACTGATAATCAGAGAGGACCTTGCTACCTCCCAACAGTTTGTTCTCCAACCCTCTTTTTCTTGAAAAAAATAAAATCGGTCACTGCAGGACTCACTTCTATCAGTGCGGACAAGATCCCATAGTCAGAGTATATACACCCCCCCCAAACCCCATATAGCCAATCTAACTCCATTCTCTCTGCTCTCTAAGGAAGAGGTTCTCATGCTAATAATTGCCAGTAAACCCTCAGGGTCCCTTGATGACCTTTGTCCAGCCTCAGTTGTGAAAAGATTTAGAACCATTCTCCATTATTGCTCCAGTCATTATAACCATCTAACGCCTCTTTTTAGGATGGCCTAGTTCCCAAGTTCTTAAAAATATCATTTTCATCCTTTACTTAAAACTCAACTCTGAACTGCAATGATCCAGTAATTACAGACCAATATCTCTCCTCCACTGTCTTTTGAAATTAATGGAAAAAGTAGAAACAAAACAAATATAAAGTTTTCTCAACAAGAACAATATCCTAGCCCCTACCCACACATGTTTGAGACCAGCTTTTCTACAGAATTGGTCATCACTTCAGCTATGGATAACTTCAGACTGATAGCTGACCACAACATGTCCAGAGTAACTATACTCATCATCCTGCCAGCGGCATTCAATACCGTAGATATCCTACCTTGATCCCTGCCCTAAAATCAATTGGAATCCTAGACAATCACTTCTTTCCCCCTTTGGAAATCCAGTTGGAGAAATATGTATCACCCACTTCTAGTCTCTTTTTAGTGTACTTTACGGCTCAGCCATGCCCCCTGTCTTTTCGATTTATGCATACACCCCTTAGCAAAAACTCTTCAACATTTGAGGACCAAGGCATATGCATACAGCAATGATACATAACTGATTTTTAACTTAAATGATGGCATTTACACCTGAAGAGGTATGATAAAGACTATCCTGTTAAGCATTAATAATGAATGGAAAGAAAAATTTGAAAACATAATCCTTCAAAGTTAGATATCCTCCCAGTATACAACAAAGAAAGCCTCTGGGACTATAATCTTTGACTTTCTGAACTTCACCACTGCCCTAAGCCCATAGAGGAAGTTCATGAACTAGGTACTATCCTGGACTCCAAGCTCAATTTTCAGGCCTAAATCTGTAAAGTAAACAGTGCATGCAATCTTCAAATTAGACTACTGAGTTGTATAATCCCGTTTCTGTTATTCCGTCCTGAAATTATAGCGGCAAATACATTTGTACAGTCTAGCCTGGACTATAATAATTCCATATATTTATGCCTGCCCTTAATGGTGCTAAATTGACTCCAAAAGAATATCTAGTGATAGTGATCTTTAACTTGAGGAATTCAATTCAGTCTCCCATCATCTCTAAATTCTCCATTGACTACCAATTAAGGAACTAATTCTCTTTAAGTCCGGTGTCATCAATGATAGAATCTTGTATCGTAAAGCAATTTCCTTCCTCTCGTTAAAGAATATATAAGACCCTAACTGAGCACCAAGATCTAGCAACAAGGCTATCCTAGTCATTCCACCCTGCCAATACACCGGATGGCTAGGTAGATCTTAATGATTTCAGGAAGTGTTACTCTCCTACTAACTTCCACCCGAGATCCAAGTTATAATTGATGTGTTAAAATTCAGGAAAAGGCTGAAAACTCCATCTTTGCAGGCTGAATTAAGTGCGCACGAAGATCGCATTATAACTCAATCTGGATGTCAGCGCCACAAGACTCATACTTAGTGATTGCTGCACTGATTACAAATACCCAAATAACATACCATAATACAATACACAGCATATTTATGTGAGATGATAAAAATGAATTTCATCTAAAAATTTGAAAAGAATATTCATATACTTAAAAAAATATTTTTTCTAATCATAAAAGACTTACATTGCAATTCAATTTAAATCTCTTTATTGGGGTTATTATACATTTGTTCTAAACTGTAGAAAATATGGATACTATCTATCACAGTATGAAGAAGGGCACAGTGAAAAGTAGTCTTTTGTAGGGCACAAGAAACATTTCATTGTGGTTTCCTACTTCTAAGCCTTCCTAGAAGTGACAAAGAAAACTAGGATTCCAGGGGAAACATAATTAACATGGTAGTCCATGCATCATGTCTGAAACAAATCACTAGTTAATGCCCATCTCTTAGGTTTAGGAAATTGGAAGCCCAGCCATGAAAGCACAGATATTGAGCACTCTGAACTCTACTTCTTGGTTTAATTTAACAAGGTGTTCAAGTGTCTCACTGCCAATTTTTCAGAAACAAAAGGGTCCTGGAACGCATGGTACTATCAAGTGGAAATATCGAGAAGCCTGTCTATGCACACCTAGAACACTTCAGTATCAATTTTAGTTACCTCCACACCATTTTATGGTTTGTAGAAAGTGTATGGGAAGGGATGATTCTACTGGATCTGGTGATTGAATTAGCGCCATCCTGTGGTTCATAGAAGGGTCATTCGATACCCTCTGCTTCTTTCAATGTCTCAAATCTGTTGAACACTGGAACTGCCACTAAAATTGCTACCTCTATGCTTCGTCATTGTGCTACCTTGCACCCCAGTATGTTTCTGGTCCCATGGGGGGGGGAGAGGGGGGAATCGTCCCGCAACCTATCTAACATTTCCCAAACTTATTGCTGCTATGATTCTACTCTCTTGGGAGATCCTAAAGTATGACCTCAAAGAAGGGGATCATTTTATTGGTTTAATTATTTAGGAGACTTCACAGGTTTAAGTCTCTTACTTGCCGCCCTTCCTTTTACCCTTTCTCTTACTTTCCTGGCTATCATGTCTTTAATCACACAATTGTAAATGTTAAAGCACACCTTAGCAAGTTTCCACTTGGTGTGTCGCTCTGAGTGGTTACTAAGTAACTAGGGGGCGCATTCACAAGCCCTGTGCGCTGCCAGAATGTCACTTTTTGTAACGTTTTGGTGGTGCCCAGGGCTTAGCATATCTGCAAGGCCATGTAAAGGTACCCAAATTGGCTTTGCATGGCCTTGTAGATATGGAGTGAGGCAACACAGTGCAAGTCACTGCGTTGCCTCACACTATGATGGTGAGGCATGCCATTGGCGTTTGGGTGGGTTTTCCCACGTAATACTCATGGCATTTGATACATTCCCAGATTTACAATGCGTTGTAAGCCTGGGAATGTGTCAAAAGCCTATGCCTACCCAGGAGGGCTGCATTCTGCAGCACGCATCGAAAGAGGAAATCTCCTACATTGATTGTTTTTGTGCAGGAAGGTGTCCTGTCCTGCACAAAAACAATCATCCCTTCAATGCAAACACCCACACCCTTGCACCATGGTGCAAGGGTGCCTGCATTGGTGCATGGCAGCGAAATGAACTCCAGGGCAGGGAAAGAGAACAGGAATGTGCTGTATATGATAGAACAAATGATGGATGGAATGCTGAACAAATGAAACACTCACTCCCAGTCACAGATCTGAGTTCACTCCATCGTTTCTTTCCTCACCACTCCACTTCAGTTTGGACCCAGCCATATGCAAATCAGTCTTGACCCTGCTCCCCATGGGAACACTGGATTCAAGCTAGCCTGGCTGATGAGGGCTGATACCCAGAAACAGTTCCCATGATGCTTGGTTCCAGTCCAGGGAGGACCTAGCTTGGCAATTTGGGCTGGACTGTTACCATGTGGAGCAGGTTGAAGACGGATTGTATATGGCTGGGCCCAAACTGGGGTGGCATGGTGACTGAAAGAACAATGGATTTAACCCAGATCTCTTGACTGGGGGTGACTGTTTGAATTGTTCAGCATTCTGTCCATCATTTGTTTGAGCAGTATCTGATAGATACAGTGTATCCCTGCCCTTTTCTTTTGCCATAGGGCATTGCAGCAGGAAGGCTTGTGGTGCTGCCCTGTGGCAAAACGTTGTAAATGAGACCCTTAGTCCTGTGGGATTGAGTGCCGGCATAAGGTAGTTTACCTAACATGTAACTGACATCTGTTACAGCCTCCTTGTACTTGCCCTTGCTCATGTCCTTGTCTTTGCTCGCCCCACGCGTTATCTGTCCTATACATATTCATGTGTGATCCAAAAGTGCCTTCCTCAGCCGATATCAAAATCCTCCGTGAGTTACCTGACACCACAAGCAGGTTCTCTGGTTTGTTTGTTATCCACGAACTTCTGGATATGCATACATCCTTCTCTGAATTTGTGTCCCTTTCTCTCCCTGAAGTTGCCACTCCGACTAATCCAGCCGCGTGAACCTACGCCGGCCCCTTTACTTGTGCCCCGGAAGGGGATCCTCCAAGCAGCTAAGCAGTCTCTGTGACTGAGCGGGGCAACACGATTAGCTATTTTAGTTGCAGAAAACTCTGCCCTACAAGTAACGAGGTCAGAGACAGATAGAAAGGTAAGACGGATTACAGCAGAAACAAGCCTAGGTCAATTAAAGTTGGGGCGGGGGAGTTGCATACTGGCCTCAATGTGGATGACCCTGACCCACTGAGAGGTCTGTCTGACAAACATCTGGAGTATAGAGAACCTATTGTATGGGGAGCATTTTAATGTATCAATGGATAACACCTTAGATATGTCTAACCTATGTGTGGGTATAACTTTCCTTAAGATGAATATTAGTCTGAAAAACGTGCTAAAACACTTTGGTATAAGAGATATTTGGAGGGAAAAGATCAAAGTTTATTTGTTTTTTAGAATGAAATTTGGCCATAGCTCCAGGTTAGATAATTGGGTTGTCGTATATAGATATGTAGGGAAAGTGAAACCGATAACATACATCCCGACAATAACTAGACCTAGGCGGAGTTTGGGGAGACCAAAAAACTCTGCCGCGCTACAGGGCGGCGTGCATTTGGTCACGCTGTTTGCGTTTATTTTTACCACCGGGTGTTTGTACCATTTGGGAAAATCAGAGCGAACGGCACCATGCGCAGCACAGGAGGGCGCAGCTTCTTTCTGCCGCTCAAGTAGATGTTCTACTCAAGTGGTAGCTTCCCCAACGTGAACGGAAGGTTTCTCAACGTGAGCTGTAGTCGCCATCCACAACCGCACGCGTTGAGAAATATCTCTGGGAGGTAGTCAGGAGTAAGATTTTCCTCACTTGCGCTCGCCAACTTAAAGTTGGCGAGCGCAAGCGAGGAAAAGTGGAGTGGAATTTTTCAGATCTCCGCGCACAACTCCGAGTGG
Organism: Triturus cristatus; assembly: GCF_964204655.1. Taxonomy (NCBI): domain Eukaryota; kingdom Metazoa; phylum Chordata; class Amphibia; order Caudata; family Salamandridae; genus Triturus; species Triturus cristatus. Next base: position 336,852,831 of record NC_140580.1, read on the forward strand.
GATAAACTCCACACACTCCTCAAGCGGAGTGGAATTTCTCGCCCAGGCCTAACAATAACTTCTGACCATAACATAGTTCGGTTAAAGATTAAAGCAGACGGGAGAGGAAGTCTGCAGTCAGGTAGGTGGACAATGGAACAAAGATTTTTAACATAGTCTGAATTTATACAGACCCTCCAAACCCGCTCTAAGGAGTTTATGCATTTGAATAAAGGCAGTAATGAAGACAGGGTAGTATGGGATGTCTTTAAACCTATGTAGGGGTTGTAACAATTCAATTGGTAAGAGGCCTAAAAGAGAAGAAAAAAGGATCGAGGAATCTCTGCAGAAGGAGATACAACATTTCGAAGATATGCTCAGTGATCCTGCAATAATTAGCCAAGGATACTTTGTCAGTCAACAGATGAGAAATAAGGGGGCAGTTAAACTCTCTAAATCTTCCATGTCTGTCCCTGGAGAATAGTGGGAAGTAAATTCAAGAATTATCAGAGGTGGAAATATGTGAGGTCATCAAAAGAGTAAGAAAGGGAAAGCAGCTGGGCCTGATAGGCTGTCGGGAGAAATGCATCAATAAATAAACAAATAGATCAGCCTCATATTCAAGACACTTTTTAGCAGGATATTATTGAGGGGGCAGGCATCTCCAATTTCCTGGGGAGAAGCAACTACCACAGTAATTTTGGAAACCAAAGAAAAATTCCAAATTATGTGAATCCTTTCACCCAATCTCACTGCTAAATGTGGATTATAAGGTCTTTGCAAGCATTTTGGCTAGACAATTGGGGGAGGTAATGGGATCGATCAGGATCAACAGGGGAGGCAAATACAAGAGTTAGTGCAGTTGTTAATGGGGTCTGCCGACTTGGTCAACACACTAAGGTACATTGGGCATTATGGACCTTCTATGCGGCCACAGCTTTTGCCCAAGTGCATTGGGATTATACTTGGGCCTGCTTAACAAAATTTGGAATCCCTGGTACTTGTATAGATGCATTAATAGTGCTATATTTGAACACTTTAGCTAAGGTTCTAGTCAATGAAAGTTTGGCGGGGACGTTTGTGATTAGAAGAGGTATCCAACAGGGATGCCCTCTGTCCCTCTTCTTTTTAACTTCTATATAGAACCATTAGCACAGAGGGCAAGAAAGACTGTGTTATTCTAAGAAGTTAGCTCTTTATGCAGATCACCCAATTGTCTAAACCACCAATGCTTAGGAGTCTCTTTGTAGTTTTGAAACCTTAGCTAGAAACTTTGGCTCATTATCAGGCTATGCAATCAATCAGGATCAAACAAAGGCTGCTCTGGAATCAAGATATGCACAGTAACTTGATGAAAAAGAACTTGGATATCTGGGAATCCTGATAAATCAAAATCTTGATCTAATCACAGAGAGAGAATAATTTGAAAAAGGTGTCAAGGGAGATTAATAAAACACTTTAAAGATGTTGAGAAGTATTGTACCTGTATCACTTGAACCCAGAGTGACTCCAAAGGCTTGCTGGCTTGCCTGCTGTTGCCCAAGTCTCAGGGACACAAAAGACTTAGAACACTCCTGTTCCAACCCTTGGACTCATCTACTTATGAGTCTGTGCTGCCAAGTGATGCCACCCCAGTCCTGGACCATTGGAGGTGAACCTGAGGGTTTGCTGCAGTGGAACCGACGCATCCTCTGCTGCGAGAGCAGAATGTACGCATCGCTGCTATTGTGGTAACCGGACCGGCTAATCGCACTTTGATCCTCCACATTGCTTCAGGAACCAAAGCCTTGAAACCATTGCATCGTGGCCACTACGTGCAGTAGATAGACGCATGGCCCCTCCAGAATGTTTTAACCCCACACATCGCCTTCAAAACCGCCGCACTCGAAACTGGCACGTTGCTCACAGGAACCAATGCATTGCCGCAGTTGCGTGGAGAACTCTGGCGCAACACCCCAACTGGGTGGGGATCATCAACTTATCTTGCACTGCACAAGGATTAGGGTACTTTTCACAGCTGGCCCTGTGTGTGTCCAGTAGCCAGCCTGTGCTCCATCACAGGCTGAACTCTTGACTTTGTCTTAGTCCAGTACAACCAATTAACTCTTTATATAATGAGCTACAATGGTTCTGTCGGGGAGAACCCAATTACTTTGAGGTAAATGATATTCAAAAGAAAAAGAAAGAATTGCTTGATACCTATTAAATAAGTATGACAAGTATAGCATTTACTTTGGGTAAATCATGAAACTCATATCAAATAACGTTGGATTGCATATCAAATGACATTGGAACACAGATTCATGCAAAACAACTACCAGTATATGCTTTGCAATAGACTTTTCTTTTATATCAATTACATTTTAAATCCATATTAACAAATAATAAGAAGGCTGTCAATACAAGAACAACTGAAAAAAGTGACATGTGGTACAGTGACATTAAGTGCTCAGTAATGGTGGTACAGTGCATATATACAAGGTGATAATATGTACAATATATTTACACAGCGAACTAGAATGCGGTCAGAACGAAGGCAGGCAATAACTCTGGTGAACAGCAAGTTTGCTTATTGATTTGACACACAGAGATTTGATTGATCTGAACCATATATATTCTTTTTTTTTTTTTTTACACACTTTATTGGTGACTGCTGTACGTTCTTATGTTTACAACGTATAACCATGCAAAATACAGTCTTTTGGTTTTTCCTCCCCTCCCATGCCCTTTATCCCCTCAGATAATTACAACAATCCAATGTCTCCCATCGTATCTGAGAGGGGAATTCTTGATCTTGCATCAGTATCCGAATAATAGTGCGTTTATATAATTCAACCCCCAACTTGCCCCCATCCCCCCCTCTTATCCCACCCTAGCCCTCTCCTGGTTGGTTGAACTGTCGCAGTATCCTCACTAACAGGGAACACATTATGAGAACTATCGCTTCGGGGGTATCGCATACTGATCTAGGTCCCAACCTTCCAACTCCCCCAGTCGTACCGCCCTAAATAGACTCGCCCTGATTATTTAACAATGGGGAGGTGTCCGGTATGGGGGCCAGATCTATTGCTTCCAGTGCTATTAGTGTGGCCTCCCATTCTAGGGAAATATGTCGCTTCCTCAGCCCTCTCTCCTCCTCCCTCCTGAGGGCCAACCTCTCCGCCCTGCCCCACTGCATCATGTCCATCTGCCATACCGTAACCGCAGGGCTTCTGGGGGATTTCCACCTCATAGTGATCACCCTGATTGCTAAGATGAGGGCGAGATCCATAAACCTTATCTGCACCTTCTGAACTTTAGGACATTTGCGAAGGCCCACCAGGCAATTTAGGGCATCGTCTGGGATCGGTAGGTGTGTTGCTGTGGCCAGGGAATGTCGTACCCCTCCCCAGTACTCCCTCAGTCGGGGGCAGGTCCATAGCATATGGAGAAATCCCGCCTCGTCCTCCCTACATCTGGGGCAACTATGGGGTGAGTCCGGAAACATACGATGAAGTCGTTTCGGTGTGAGATACGATCTGTGTAGTACCATTGTTTGTATGAATTTAAGCCGCACGTTGCGCGCCACTTTTTTGGGATGCTCCAGGATGCATTTCCATGCATGGTCGGTGAGTTCCACGCCTGCGTCCGTCGTCCACTGCTCCCTAAGGGAGGTGAGGGCTATCGCCGTGTGTATTCGCACTCCAGCATACAACCATCGCACTAAGTGTCTCCCAGGTCCCATATAGTAGAGGAGATGTACTAAGTCGTGCTGCGGAGGCTCAGTCCGCTGTGGGGCCCAGGTGTCTCTAATATAGTGTGTGGTAGCTACGTGTATGAGATATAGTCTTGATGGCGCCCCCGTGACTTGTAGGAGTGTCGTGGTCCATCAGTGTGCCATCCCCAAAAAACGCACCCACCTCCGCTATCCCGCTATCCGTCCATGCCTGGAGTCTAATCTGTGTGAGTCTTCCCTGTGGCGTGGGCATGCCTAAGAGAGGTATGTTCCCGGCGTACGGGGTTGCTACCGATGTGTATGTCAGAGCCTTCCTCCAGCAAACCAGGGCAGTCCTCAATAGAGGGGGACAGTCAGGGGGGACACATGCTCTCGGCAATAATAGGGCGTGTAGTTCCCCTCTGTGCAGTCTTTGTGGTGTAAACCCAATCTCACTGAGGTTCCTCCCCGCCGTCCAGTAGGATAACCACTGTAGTTGACTAGCGTAGTAGTATCCTCTGAAGTCCGGGACCCCCAGGCCTCCGTTCCACGTCCCCAGCAGGAGCTTCCTTAGACTTATCTGTCTCCGACCCTTACCCATATAAGGGTGAGCAACAGGCTGTCAAGCGACTTAAAAATAGATTGTGGGAGGTTCACCGGCAAATTCACAAAGTAGTAAAGCAGCCGAGGCAGCATCACCATCTTAGCGATGGTAATTCGTCCCATTACGGAAAGGGGCAGGGAGGACCAGAAGCCCACACTGGCTCGGAGCCCCGTTATTGCCCGTTGGATGTTGCCATCTATCTGGATCGCCTGCGTTCGATATACCTGTATGCCAAGGTATTTAAATGTAGTGGAAGCCACCCCGAAGGAGTGAGAGCCAAAACGCACCTGCGTCGTGTGTGCCGATTCTTGGAAGAAGTAGCATATCGATTTGTCAGGGTTGATAGCCAGACCTGATAATCGCTCAAACGCCATGAATGCGTCCGAGAGGGGGGTCGTATCTGCGGTAAGGTCCCGCAAATATAACAACATGTCATCTGCATAAATAGACAGCAAATGGTACACTCCGTCGATACAGATACCAAGTTGGTCTGCCTATCGTCGGAGTGCCAGGGCTAACGGTTCTAATGCCAGCACGAACAGCAATGGGGAAAGAAGACATCCCTGACTTGTGCCGCGATGTATGTTGTAGGCCTCAGAGATATAGCAGCCCGTACGGGCCATGGCCTTCGGAGACGTGTATAATAAACGAACACATTGTAAATATGTGTCCGGAAACCCAAAGCGGCGGAGCGTTGCAAACATAAACTCGCACGACAGGGAGTCTAACGCTTGTTTAAGGTCCAGCGCAATACATCCTGCCCGGCGGTGTGTACTTGGGGTAGCCATCTATGTTTTTCCGTACCTCCTCCGAGAGGGTCGGGAACGGGAGGTCCCGGAAAAAGTCGGCAAGCAAAGAGTCGTCTGTCGGGGAAGGGGGTCCATAAAGGTCCCCAAGGTATTCTCTGAAGACAGTGTTTATGTCTGCCTGTGTGTGGACTATTTGGCCCGTCCTAGTGCGAATACTAGCTATAATCGGCGGATCAGGTCTGTCTCTGACCATGCGGGCTAGCAGGGTACCCGCTTTGTCCGTCTCTACAGGTCTACGCTCCAAGTAAGCTTTGTGGTCTATTACCCTCAGAGTTTCTAGAGTTTCCTCATGTTTGATGTGGGCAGATTGCAACCTTTCTCGCTTAGTAGGGTCTGATATCACGTCCCTCTCCAGGGCATGTAACTCATTCTCAACGTATCGCAGCCTCTGGTGTGTCTCTTGGCGGGCTCCCACCAGTTGCCCCACAGTCGCACCTCTAATCACTACCTTCAGCGCGTCCCATTCTATCAAGCACGATGTCGCAGTATTCCAGTTATCAGTCAGGTAATTAGTAACCGCGTCCAAGAGAGACGTACGAAAAGGGGCGTCTTCTAGTAGGTGTGGGTGTAGCTTCCAGGTGGGTACCGGAGTAGGTACCACACCCCACTGAAGTGTAAGTTCTAAGGGGCTATGGTTGGAAAAAGTCTTAGCTAAGTACATGGGGCTGTGTATTTTCTCCATAAGTGAGCTGGAGCATAGAAACCTGACAATTCTGGTGTGTAGGTCATGTACTAGGGAGTAGAAGGAGTATTCCCTGTGAGCCGGGTACAGACAGCGCCACGCATCTGAGAGTGTCCACCCACCTACCCACGTGGTGAAACGGTCGGTGATCTTGCTAACGGTTGTTCTTGGAGGGAGAGTGTCATCTGTCTCGGCCAATATCGAGCACCGCGTTCCAGTCTCCACCCAGCACCCAAGGGATTCCTACCCAATCAGCCAACACTCCACTCAGCCGATCTAGGAAGCGGTCCTGATCGAAATTTGGGGCATAAACACTCCCAAGGACCACCAAAGACCCATCTAGTGTTCCCTTTATCAGTATATACCGCCCCTGATCATCTATCCGTCGTTCCAGTGGGACAAAGGGAACCCCATAACGTATCCAAATGGTCGCCCCTCTAGTAAATGCAGAGTAATTTGTAGAATATAGGGTCTCTCTCCATTTTTTCCTCATTTTCTGCGTTTCAGAGTCGGTGAGGTAAGACTCTTGGAGGAATGCTATTTGAGTCTTACGTCTGAGGAGGAATGCGTGTATGCGATGTCATTTCTGTATTGCCCCTAGTCCCTTTACATTCCATGTAAGCAGGTTGTACGACCCTATTCTAGCAGCAGTTCCCAGCATCGTCTCATGTAAGAACGGATCATATCTCTGTGTGGACCCAGTGAGGCAGTACCGACCAGGAGACCCTTTTTCTCAACAACCTGAACAAAACGTGGCACAACGCCTAAACCGCGTTGGGCCCAACAAAAGTGCACAAATAGTACATAACGATTAACAGTGCATACGCCATAAGGGGGGTCGCCAACTCTACATCCAAGCATATTTACTTAGATGGACCAATACTCAGTGGCTCAACGGTACCCCTTCTCCCGGGGGAGGTGAAGGAGAAAAGGAGAGAGGAGGAGAGAAAGGGGCTGCAGGTTCAGTAGGGTGCCAACAGTAGCATACGTAGGATATCAGTACATGTCATAGAGTTCCTCGGTGAGCATCAGACTCACACGGGTATCCTCTAACTGAACAGATACGGTGGCAGAGCCCATGGTCGTCAACCCTCCGCTCAATCCCCAACCCCAACATCCCACCCAACAAATTATCAGTTTTAGTAAAGGATATAGTAATTGTTCGGCCGTCGGGTGCCATCCCGCCTTGCGTCAAAGGCACCATCAGAAGACTCAACAGTCCGTGTTCCGGTTACTCTCCTCATTCATCCATCTGATCGTCAGCTGCTCTCTGCGTGATGGTAGGGAAGAGTATCACACTATTGTCAGTGTCAGAATTGGCCGTGCCATCGTCCGAGTCCGTGGCGGCCTTATTCGAATCCTCGCGGAAGGAGCCAGCCACCGACAGCGCCCCCTCTTGCCCTCTCCGCTGCTGCTCTCGTGAGGGTCCCGCTCCGCCCTTCCCGTCTTTAGCTCTTCGCGATCTTCCAGAGGTCCACCGTCGGCGCTTGTCCGAGTCCTGCGAGGAGCTCTCCCCACCATTCGCCTGACTGGGGCCGATGCCCGCGACCTCCATCCACTCCTCCACATCTGCAGGGCTCTCAAAAAAGTGTGTCTTCTTATTGTGCATTACCTTGAGATGTGCCGGGTAAAGGAGTGCATATTTGAGCTGTGCAGCCTGCAGCTTTTTCTTTACTATCTGATAGGATGACCTCTGTCTCTGCACCATTGCAGTGTAATCCGGGTATAAGGAGACACGTTGGTTTTCATACTGTATCAGCGTGCGTTCCCTAGCCTTCTGCAGGAGCATGTCGCGGTCTCTATAATTGAGGATTTTAACAATTAGGGGTCGGGGTGGCGCACCAGACCTCGGCTGTCCCGTCGGTATTCTGTGCGCTCTCTCTACACAGAAGTAGGGTGAGAGTCCCTCCGGGGCTACATAGTCTCGGAACCATGATTCCATAAAATCAGCCGCCTTGTTCCCCTCACTGCGTTCCGGCAGTCCTATGACCCGTATGTTGTTGCGCCGGTTTCTACCTTCTGCGTCCTCCACCCGGTCCAGGAGCGAGGTGACCTGCTGTTGTAGCCGTTGTAGGGAGGAGGAGTGTTCTGCCACCCCAGGAGTGAGGTCCACAATGGATTGGCCATGGTCCTTGACTGTGTCCGCCAGTTTGGCGTGTTCTGCCTTCAGCAGCTGCAAACCCGTGGTCAGCGTACCCATTTGTGACTCCATTGCGGCCCGTGAGTCCCGTATCTCCTGCAGGATGAGGTCCAGCTTATCCGGCGCGACCTGCACAGCAATCGCCGCAGACCCTCCCCGCGAGGGGGGGGCCATCGATCCGGGTCACTGCCATGGGGGGGGCCGGTATTTCGCTGATTCTCCTTCATCTTGGTCCTGCCCATTGCCTCACACCTCCACTCCCCCACCTCGTAGTTGATCCAAAAGAGCTTCTCATGCACTCCCCGGACAATTGCTACTCAGTCCTGCTCCGCGAGTGGGTATCTGCGGGAGGAGGGAAAGGCCCCCAACTTCATTCCAGTTCAGCCTCAGGCTGCTGCCCGATCACAAAGGTGCCCACCTCCCCAGCAGGCCACACACCACGGTCACCAGGGCCGGCCAGGTCTTCTCTCACTCGCCTCTTAGACTTCCGTCTCACCGCTGCTCTCGTCTCCTAGGCCGTCCCCTCGCGTACCAGAGGATTGTTGTCCATTATGACCCCGGGGGGGGAAGACGCAAGCCAGATCACCCCCCCAAGACCCCTGCTAGCTTCACACTCGTGTATCCCGGTAGAGCAGGGGGGGGGAGAAGAAAAGGGGGGGTGAAGGCAGAGAGGGGGGGCTTTTCACGGAGCGGCACGCTCCGGCTCGCGCGGTCCCCTGTCGCCCCATGGCTCACTCCTCCTCGTCTCTCAGGCACCTACTTCTGCTCCTGTGTTGTCCAACAGTGACTCCTGGGGTAAGGCGTCGTGTATGTGGCCCTCAGTTTTCCAGTGTGCAAGAGGCCTCCACCCGGTGCCTTCCAGCGCTGCAATCCCATCTCTCTGATCATTGTATTCGGCGCAGGCCCAGCTCCGTAGCCCAGGCTGACGGCAGGGGGTGGGTTCCACCGCCCCAATCTCTATCTCTCAAGGGAGGGGCATATCCCGGAGAGAGCCCGTCCGGTCGGCCTCGCTGCTCACCTCCTCCAGCCGTCGCGCTCACCTCCAGGGCTCCCCGCCCCGCTCCGATCGTTGCCAGGCCCCCGCCAAGAGCCCCTGACGTCCGGCGGGGCCCCCGGCCGTCTCCCCGGATCCAGTCGTCCCGCGCAGGGGATCAGATCGCCACCTCCAGGCGCCTTTGGGGCTCAGCGTCTCCGCTCCAGTCGCCGGCCCGCTCCGTACTCCAATCCCCGGCTCTCCGCGGCGTCACGGGTCAGGCAGGCCTATGGCTGCAGTGGCTGCTCTCCCGCCTCTCATCAGCCCTCTCGCCGACGTCGGGGGTCAGGAACATTCACCGTTGCAACCCCCTCTCATATGGAGCCGCGAAAACGGCTTTAAATTATTGATTCCCCCGGGAGTGTCCGGAGCTCTACTGAAACAGGTCCGCCATTGCCAGCGGTTAGCCACGCCCCCCAACCATATATATTCTTGTTGACGTTTCGACCCTGACAGAGCATTATTGGAATGTCATGGCGGGTCTTCTTCAAGACAAGTGGACAAGTGGGAGTGTTGACTGCCCAAAAAGTAGATTACTCGCTGAGGCGTCCATGTTGGGTGGAAGCCATCAAAGGATCTGAACGTATCAGGTAAGCGCAGGGAGTGAAAATTGCTTCTTAAAGTGAAAACCCCAACACGTTGTGGTATTTAATTCCAGAGCGTGGAGTACACAGAGTAAATGAGGTCCGTCGGGGGGGCCAGGCAACAGTCCTGGATATAAGGCGCTCCAGTTCACAGTGCAAGGCTGCAGTCTTAACTCTTTAAGTGATATTTGCTTCTAAGCTCTATTTTTGAATTTAATCTTTAAAAATTCATATCTCGACTTCTACGCATTGGATTTTGTCACTTTGGTCTTGTTTTATTTCTAAAATCATAATCTGTTTTACTAACTTGGTGTGGAGTCTTTGTGGTGTTTTCACTGTGTTATTATTTGAAGTGTTGCACAAATGCTTTCGCATTGCCTCTTAAGTTAAGCCTGACAACTCTGTGCCTAGCTACCAGAGGTTGAGCTCAGGATAATTTAGGGTGTGTTGTGACTTACCCTAACTAGGAATGTGGTTCCTGCTTGGACAGGGTGCATACCTCTGCCAACCAAAAGCCACATTTATAACAAATACCTTCAATTAATATCTTCCACATTGGTGAACACAAATAAACTCAAAGACCCTGTGGACATTGGGCCCAATTCACAAAGGTAAAGTGAGACAAAATCTAACTTTACTACTTTCGGTATTCACTTAGGGCATTTACTACTCATAAATGCCCTTTGTGAACCCTGAAAGTCGTAAAGTTAGACTTTTGGTATTCACAAAGGGCTTTTACAAACAGTAAATGCCCTTTGTGAAGACCGAAAGTCGTAAAGTTAGACTTTTGTCTCACTTTACCTTTGTTAATTGTGCCCAATGCATTTAGTTTCTAGTCCAAAAAGATAAACAAAGAGATTGCAAAGTGGCAAGAACTCTTATTTCAAGCTGAAGATTCAATGGCTTTGCCATCCCACAGAGTCTGGGAAAGATGCCTGCCAGGTGGTCAAATAGAGGATTTATGGCGAGTATCGTTTGGCATTTTATATGACATTGCGAGAACTGCAGGTCTTAAAACAAATCTGCTTACTATACTTAGGGTATATTTGACCCGTTTAAGCTTTAGAAGATATCAGGCCATAAAGAACACGGATTTAAGAAGTGTGATTTGCCTCGGGCGGATGACCTCCATATGTTTGTTGAATGCCCAGCCCTAAAGGTTTTTTGGGACAATACAACTCTGGTAATAGCCAAAGTATGGAATCAAATTACTTATTATGTTTGGAATGCAGGAAGGAGAAGAGGAGGAGTGGGTGAACAAGTAGAAACGGAACCTTATATTTTTGTTAATGTTTCTAGCCAGACTTACAATTTGTAGGAAATGGATTGGTCCTTCCCTGATTATAGATAATGGGTGTCGCTCCTAAACATGAAAGTTGGTTGGACTCAATATGCCTGGGTAACAAAGAAAAGACCAATCTATGGTCACCTATGATTGAGTGGTTCCGCTCCGGTATATCAACGGTCCCAATGATTATTACACCTTAAGCTCTGCCAATACAGAACAGGACAAAATAATGCAGGGGGAGATACTCTGAAAAACATCTTGATCAATACAACACCTAAATGTGCTCCCTGGTATGGAGATACAATTGTTGGATTTAAAGTGATGAGGACAAAAAAACAAAACAAAAAAAAATGTCCTCCACAACTTCTTTAATCAAATGCCCCCTATTTACTTTGACTACTATGCCGAATACTGTCAACCATTCTCAATCTATTTATAGTCAATATTATTCTTGATGACCTTTCTAGTAAGGCAACGCACCCCAAAATATCACATACGTTTCAATTCCCCATTATTTTCACGAACATTTTCGATGATTACCACAAATGTATTGAAAGTCTCAACATGCTTGAGGCATTCATGTAAACTTACTTAGGAGAATAATTTTAGAAATCTATAAATAAACTGTGAATAACAAATAATAGAAATGTAGTCTTCTTCTTTCAGTTGTATATTATATTTTATAACAGAATCTTCTCATACCTCTCAACGTTTGTTTCCATGACTGCTGCATTCAAAGTAATTCGTTGTCCATCTAAAGATCCCAGTTCTTCCTGCAGTCAACCCCCGAAATACTGAAGCATTGTTTAATCCAACCGCAGACAAAACTCTTGTTCTGACTATGATGTACACTGATCTAAACAGTCATACTAAACTTTTACCTGAAAAGACATGATCACACACAACTCCTCAATAATGCTGGCTTCTGAAAGAGGGTCAAACTAACTGTAAGACACTCTGCATGTGCATACTGTGATCACATAATTTGTATAATATGTTACCAAGCACCTCTAATCGATCAACACAAACCACACATACCAAAGCTGTGTGGGAGGCCCCTTACACAGCAAGTGCCAAAACCATGTAAAGCGCTTAAACCATTCGTGAGGGACAAATTTGACCACTCACTCACCCTTAGAAAATCACTAAAACTCAAGATGGTAGCCATACCTTTGGAGCTGCAAACCATGGCTGCAGTTAGATAAGTAACTGAGTATTGCAATGTTACTTCCAAAAATAGTCCAGTTGCCCGCTTGCTATGATGCATAGCCTAAGTGACTTAATATAATATTAAGAAAGAGGGGAATAATTTAGCGATATATTCTGAATGGGATTCAAATTCATGGCCTTTAGATTGGCGTATCTGGAGTAAACACTCAACTCACAGAATCATCTACACTCCAATATTAACCCCACCTCCTACCCTATACGAAGCAGCTCCTTTCTCCCTCTAGACTTTCTCCTCCCTAATCTCCTTATTTTCGAATCACAAAGCTAAACACATTTTATGAAACAACTCAAGAATCATGTTAAGAAAATTACATGTAGTCATAGTTATTACATAGGCATTACATAAACGCCTAACATGGAAATTCAGGAGTAAGAAGTTTTTAAATTAGGAGTAAGAGGAAACTACCCACACATAAAATGCTTTGCCAAAGTGGGAATTTTGGAATCTGTATGGTATCCTGGGCATATATTGAGGTAAGATGTTTATTTGGAGTTTAGAAATATGTGAATTTTGAGTAATGTGATCAAAGGCAAAACGTAGTGGCCATTATGTGACTCTACCTATATAAACATGACAACATTAAACCACAACACTTGCTCCTGGTGAATGTAAGGATAAAGGTCAAAGACCTTCTCCCGCTCTCATAAACCTGACTGGTGAACAAGCCCAAAGAACACACAAGCTTCAACTATTAAAATGCCAAGAACCTACACTCACCAACTGCATACGTATCCACCAAAGAACCTACAAACAACTGAAACATTGAGGCTAGGCCTTATATTGTGTAAGGCCCTGAGCCCAAAACTGAGAGAGTAATCAACCCTTATTCTATTAACGAACACTTTAAAATGTAACTTTTCAAACTTGTCTACAATTAAACTCCCTGTAGAAAACAGGGTGTTACAAAAAGATATTGGACAAGTTTCCCAACTCGCAGTTCGACTTTCACAACTCATCAATGGCAGCTCCTATGCTAAGGCGGAGGAGTGTCGCCCCACTGAGCAGGTCAAAAAGGAAAAAACAAAATGATTGGTATTATCATTCCCCTAGCTGGGTAGGGGTGGGGCTGCTCTGCTTACAGATAAGGCAGGGGAGGAGTGGTTTGCCCACTCCAAGTGCGCAGGATGCTTTGGCTGGCCGTCTCGGGACGGTCGAACCTTCATGCGCACTTAGCATGCTCTCCATGCAGGCTGCATTACAGCCTGCGTGGAGAACATGACCAGGCTCCCATTCTCTGGCTGAGCACCGATCCACAGGGCTCAGACCAATCACAACGCTGCATTGCAGCATTGTGATTGGCTATAGGGAGGCTGGGAGTCGGGTGCTTCTTGCTTCCTGCCCAGGAAGCAGGTGAAGAGGGAGAGGAGGCGGCAGCGGCAGACAGGTAAGTGTTTTATTTCCAACCACCTCCCCCCCCCCCCCCCCGCCCTTGGGACCTGCCCCCTACCGCCTTTAAATACCAGCTGCCACTGCTTTTATGTCCCATTCTGTATTTCTGTGCCACTTACAAACCCAGTTCACAAAGATTTTGTTGCGACTTACTTCTTAATTAGTTCTTAGTTATCTTATTACGCATACTTGCATTCTTATCTATGTGAGTGTAAAATCAGGTTTCTTTCATAATCAGAGCCCCATTCCTAAATAGAGAGAGAGGCTCAAGAAGGATTACATTCGAGGCATCCAATATAAATCTTTTCCTTTTGAGATATCATTTAGGTCAAATAGAAGTCAACATACTTTCCATTCTATTGGATCTATTCAGTTCTGGCACAGATTCTACTCAAAACAGTCGACTCCAGTCCTGTCTCCAAATGAAAGTCTGTCTTTTTCTAAACAGCACTAAGATAGGAAATATGCCAAGCATCCTTTTGTTTATGTTTTCATGTTCCATCATTTAAGTGCTAAATCGGTTTGTGCGCATAACAGTGGAGCTCATGCCAAAAATAGTACTACTGGGTATCTCTGGGAAGTCTGTCATCCCTGCTAGAGTCGGATGAAATATATAGCTAGACTAACAATGATTTTCCATGTGTCAGTGTGGCTTGAGATACTTGCCTGCCTTGCAGTGCTCAAAGCTTCAATAGGCTCCAAGATGTGTATGTGCGTGTACATAATGTATGCTAAATTCGAATAAATGAATCGCCTGTAGCGATGTGTATAGAGGGGCTGGCCCAAGAAAGCGTCACAGAAATGGACGAAGATATTGTTCATTGCAAATAAGGTGGCCCAGTAAAGCAGCCCCTCAAAGATTGCTGACCTAGCAGGAACGTATTAAAGGTAAGTAATGCGAAGAGGGGATTACATTGAACTTGTATGTGCAAACTTTAAAAGTGAAAGAAATGCTAAAGCGAATTAGTTTGTAAATATTTATTTTTCCAAATCTAGGAACTGTGCCATGTATAAAAACATGTATGTGAGAAAGTGGATTAATAGTTGAGGTTGATAAGAGTCTGCCACAAATGATAATTTCACTAATTAAAGATTTTAGTATTTTAAACCTGAGCTCAACTCCTGGTAGCTTTCGCGCAGACCAAATATGCTTAATGTGAGAATGTGTAAACAATTTAGAAGTAACAAAATAGTTAAAAAGTTGACAACACAATCAAAATATCACTCCAATATATAAATATAGACAATTTAATGAACAAAATTACAATATATTTTTTAAATCCAATAAGAGGAACCACAAATATGATTTTTTAAAGTTTTGAATGAAAATATTGCCAAAATTTGTTAGTAGCCAAACGTTGTCAACCTATCGTGGTAGCCAGGGACGTAGGTGTGATTTGAGGATGACTGTGATAAAACGCGGATTGAATACACCAACCAAGTTGGACCTGATCGGAGGTAATACCTTGGTACTTAGTCTTTTTTCTGAAAGTCGAAGTCCTTCAGTGGGGCAATGTAGCGGGCTGTATCCAAGAAAGGCTCCACAATATCAGAAAGGGCTTTGGAAAGGGTCCTTGTACAAATGTTGGTTAAAGCGGGTAAAGCACCAAGCAGGAAAATTCAGAATGTGCTTCCAGGGAAGTATTCTCATTGGCTGGATACTTTTGGCACCTTCATCTGCTCACATATTCTACTTTCGTATGTAGTACCTTTTTTGGAGCTTAGATTCCAAAAGCCGGGAAAGGCAGTGTAGCCGAACTGGGCTCATTTAGGCTGGATACATTCTCTGCAAGGTCTGCTGGAATGGATTTGCTGCTGTGGAAAATCTCAGAGCAGGAGAAACCTGAATCTTCAGCCCTACCTCAATGCACTTTGGTCAGATTGACTTGGCAGATCTGTCCTGGTCCTCTGGAGGGCTTTGTAAACAAAAAGATTCCAAGTCCTAGGTTTTTCAAAATCTTAGGAGGAAAACACTTTGAACATATAAGGGTCCCAGGTTCTCAGGACCAGCCTTTGGGAGTCCATGACTCACTCTAGTAGAGGTCACCAGGAGAGTCCAGGACTGATTCACAAGGATCTGGTCATCTGGCTCAATCAATCAGGGGCTTGTAAAGCATGGCTCCTCACCCGTGAGGGTCACAAGGCGCTGAGGGTGAGGGGCTGCTGGTCAGACTGGGTGGCGTATCATTCGATGAGCCAGGTCTTGAGGTCCTGCCTGAATTGGGTCTGTGACGCTGATTGCCTGAGGTGCAGGGGCAGGGAGTTCCATGTCTTGGCAGTGAGTTAGGAGAACGATCTTCCTCCGGTTCTGGTATTGTGGATCTTGTGGATGGATGCGAGGGAGAGATGGGTGGATCACTGTTGTCTGGTGGGTACGTGGAATGTGAGGCGGTGGTCCAGATATGCTGGTCCTTTGTTGTGTAGGGCTTTGTAGGTGTGAGTGAAGAGCTTGAAAATGACACTTTTGTTGACTGGAAGCCAGTGGAGTTGTCGGAGGTGTTGCGTGATGTGGCTGTGGCTGGGGATGTCAAGGACCAGTCTGGCAGTGGCATTTTGGATGTACTGTAATTTATTGAGCTGGTTCTGGGTGGCGCCAGTGTAGAATGCGTTGCCATAGTCGAGTCTGCTGGTGAGGAGTGCATGGGTGACTGTCATTCTGGACTCCGTGAGGATCCATCTGAAAATCTTTCGGAGCAGGCATAGAGTGTGGAAGCAGGCTGAGAAAAGTGCATTGATTTGGCGGTCCATTGTGAACGAAGAGTCCAGTATGATGCCAAGGTTGCGTGTGTGGTCCGTCGGAATGGGGGGAGCACCCAGAGCAGCTAACCACCAGGAGTCTTCCAGACTGACGCAGTGGGTCCTAGGATTATGACTTCGGTCTTGTCTGAGTTGAGCTTGTGGCAACTGTCCCTCATCCATTTCGTGACGGTCTTCATTCTGATGCGGGAAGCTGGCTCTTCAAGGAGAAGGGCTTGTTGTGCCCCTGTAACTTAACAGATCAGCCATCTGATCATTGGAGCAGGTCTAGCCCTTCAAGTTCCTAGGTGCCTCACAAGTCTCTAACAGCCTAACTTCTGTTCTTCCACAGATCCAGTAGTATTCTGAAGAGGGCGCCCAGTGGTGCCACAGTTATACTTGGCACTAGCCTGTGGATGGGGTGACACTAACCAATAGTGAAAAAGTTCCCTGGGGTTACCATACCCAATTTTGTCCTTTTATGTTAAATCATCTTGTAAAGTGCATCATGCACTCCAGAAGAAGTGTACGGGCGTTGTGGGTCTTACTATATCCAGGATGGAGACTGGGAGGCTGCAATGCTAAATCCTTAGAACAGCCATGTTTTAAGCAGTTCTTTAAAGACTCTCAAATTCTTGCCAGAGTAGGTGAAAAACAGTAGTTTATTCAAGTGCCATCGGGCTAGATAATAAAATGAGTCTCCGCCACCTATGGCAGTGTGTATCTGGAGTGAGGTAAAAAATGGCATGCCTGAGGATCTCTGCGTAGTTCATGGTTGATAGAGGCTAACAAGGGCAGAGATAATTAGGACTTTTGTGGTACAATTCTGTTTGTACGTGGTAAAGTAATCTGTAGACCTCTTGCATTCAGGTGTCAATCAATGAAGGGAATTCAGGTTAGGACCCAAGCCTGTCCTAGGGGGGAAAAGGCAGGCTAGTCTAATTGCAGCAATCTTGATGATTTGCAACACAAGAGCAATGAGTTGTTTATGGATGTTTATGAATTTTTAGAGGCCAAGATGACCAAAATCCAGCAAAGGACTGCCGAGATACAGAGTTTTAAAGAAAACTTATATCACAGTTAAACCGTAAACAAGCATTGGTAACCATAACGTTTGTAAACTTTTAAAACGTTTGTAAGAGTTGTGATCAGCTAATCTAGCCCAACTTGGGCAACCAAATCCGACAGAATGAAGGTCTAGGGGGCCAATAATGAGTATTTGAACAGTTACTTGGCCAGCAAAATGCCTTCCTGTCCAGTTCCAATCTTTACAGCACGACCTCCATAGAGTTCAATGAAGTGGCTCTGATGCTGAAGTTGCAGATGGAAGATACTCAAGGACGCTCTAAGTGCGGTGTGGTCGATGAGAGGTGTATTTTCCATTATTCCTGAGTCCATGGGTCAAGTGGGGTGATTTTGGCCACAGAGGTCGGGGTCCCTTGAAGTCCTTTTTGGGACAGCAGAAGGCCAACTGCGACTTGGCTACCAGTCTCCATCCACAGCGGTCCCAGCGATATACCTTGGTGGAGGCTGTTGTCCCTCTTGGGTGACCAATCTGGACTCAGATGACACTCCCAGGTCCGGCTGACTCGAGTGCAACTTTTGTCTATTGAGGGTTATCTTCTGAGACACTCACCGGCAGTCATCAACGATTGCTCTTGGAGTAGCCACTGACTTACTGGAATAGGCTACTTCAGCTTTGATTGCCCGAGTGCTGGTACCAGGGTGTCAGCCAACTGACCCGTGGAGTCACTCCTTTGGTCTGGAGCTTGGGAGTGACATTTCCTAAAGCCAGGAGCGACAGGCACAGACCTCTCTTCGCTAGCCCAGGATGCAGCAGGTGCAGTCCAGCAGACGGTGCAGCCTTTCTTGCCAAGTCTAGGAGGTAGCATGGAAGTCCTCCTTTGGTCCTCTTTTAAGGTCCAGCATGACCTGACTTTCAAGGTGCCAGGGGTGCCATATTATGCCCAGAAAGTGACCTGGGGGTATGATGCAGTTGGATAGCCAATGGGCTTCCAGGTTCCCTCCCTCCCTCTTGGTGATGAATTCCCAGCTTTGTGTGGCATCTAGCAACCCCAGACTGAACTTTTCTGCCCACTCTCAAGATGTCTGAACGCTTTCTCAGATGTTAGGAGATTTGTAGCCCACCCTAGAGGTGAGGCTACCTGTGGGCTACAAGCCCATGGAAAAAATGGTTTGGGCACGGGTTCCCGACTCTGTCCCCACTGCCAGCCTGTCTACATGGAAAAAGGGCAGCCTCTCAGAAGTGTGATCGCCATTTTCCCACCATAGGCGGCTTCACCTTTGAAGCTCGCCTTTTTGGGCAAAACACCCTGAGTGGATTCCTGCAAAAGGAAGGGGACACCTGGCCTTGTAGCAGGCTGCTATTGTTCCTAACCCTGTGAGTCGTTCACACCACTCCCCAGGGGGGCATACATCTGTCTAGTCATCAGTGAGGCCACTGCACAAACTGAGTCACAGTTTGGCAAGTTTCTGAAAGTTGCATTTTGTTAATAGTGGCAATACATTTGACTACATAGTCGGATGTAATGCCATGATTAATTTGATACCTTACAGTGCCCAGCTAACTAGTCCCATTTTGAAGTTAGCTGGGCTGAGGGGTCAGCCGGTAACCTTGTGTTAGCCAACCGGGCTACTAACTCTCCCACAGCAAAATGTCAATTTAGAAGTGTTGCTGTTAAGATATATACAAAGAATACATGCCCAACTTAATAATATACAGCTTCATGCCTTAGGACTCGATAGGCCTTCCTTAAGGGAGAAATACAAATATTCTTAAGGGAAGTGGAGTTTGGCAATTGGTTTAAATGACAAAGTTGAAGAAGCAGTGTAACCCCTGCTTACTATGTAATAGAGAATTATAAGTAAGTCAACCTCTGCCAGTAATGGGTAGCCAATTCAACATACACTTTGTAAGGGGTTAGAACATTGGCACTGGGGTCTGGTAGCATGCCTCATTGCACTCTGAGTCGAAAAACCAGAAGCATCAGTCGAAATATTTGGGGGTGAACATGCAAAAGGAGGCACCTTACAATCTTACCCATTGGTACCACATAGACATTAAAAAGAGTCGGTCTCAAAGAGGATCCCTGTGGCAGCCCACATGTTGTAGCGATGGTCTTTGATTTAACCCATTTACCTCGGCGGTAATTCCGCCGCAGTGCGTGGCATTCTATTGAGTGGGTGGGGCCGCGTCGGCCAACGGACGTGCGCAGCACTACCGAGGTAGTGCTCGTGACGGCCGTTGGCCGGGCGCAACAAAGGGGTTAATGGAGGCAGGAAGATGGCTTGGGTTCTGTGTGCCAACAAATCAGCAAACCAAGCTAAGGATTGTGAGTAAATTCCAATTTTGTGCAGTCTGCTAATAAGGACAACCTGCAAGACCGTTTTGAAGGCCACAGAAAGATCTAGTAGGATGAGGGCAGCTGGTTGCCCTTTATCCATGCTGGTCCTGATCATGTTTGGACTGCCAAAAGGGTGGTCTCTGTACTATGTCCTGCCCTGAAGCCAGCTTGAGACTAATCCAGTATGTTGTTACCTTCCAAATACTGGGATAACTATTGATACTTTTTTCCAGTATTTACGCCAAGAAGGGTAGAAGCCAGAGGGGTCAATAGTTTGACAGATTAGAGGAATCTGCCGTAGTCTTCTTAACTATAGGGAGCAAATTATTATGTTTCCAAATCTTGGGTGGCCTTGCTATATTAAGGGAGAGATGAAACATTTCAGCCAGAAAGAAGGAAAACAGCGATGGAAAATAGGTGATTACATGTGTAGGGCAGGGCAGAGACCATGAGTCGATCCTGAATGGATGGAAGAGATTGTGCCGCCTACATCTTCTGGGGTGATCTCAGCGAAAGTCCAAAGATTGCATGAATCTATGAGGTATGCTTGTTCAAAAGAAGGTGGTAGGACATGTGAAAATCTCTAGCTTCCACCATCATTATGTATTTTGATAATTTTGTTATGGGAGAAGGAAGACAATGTCTCAGAATGTTCAGGTGAGTCTAGAATAGATGATGCACAGGCCTCAGGCTGCTTACATTCTTTAAGAATAATGTAAAGTTCCTTGTGGATGATGAGCTCTTTTCAGTGATATCTGCCAGGAATTGTAAGTGCACTGCTTGCGGTTGCTTGTAATAGGCATTAAGAGCGTCTTTAAATGCTGATTTGTCTGGGGAGTCTTGGAATGTCTCCAAGTGCCTTCCAATCTTTTGCATCTGTGTTTATCCCGCCTAAAATCATCTCTATATCATTTGGAGTTTTGAGATGTTTTCACTGGTTTGAGGGGGGGCTCTGTTGTCTAGAGCCTCCATCATACCCGTATTGTATATGGTAATGGCTATATCTATAGCCACAAAATTTGCTATTTCTGGTAGCCTGAGGGTATCTCTGAGACTTGTCTCGATTGACTGTTTCCAGGGGTGAAGTAACAGGCAGAACTTAAAGGGGGAGGAGCTGGTTTGGAGTTCCACCTGAATCTCAAAGTTGATTAGAGAATAGTCTGCCCAGGTATGGAGACCTGAGGTTTTGACCTTGATACTGCTGTAACTGCTCAAAGTTAATTCCAGAGATTGATCCGCAAAGCGGGTTGGGTCTGTTACTCGTTGGGTCAATTCTACTGCTTCAATTTAAAAAAAAAACTTTTATACCATTGCTGTCTTTCTATTAATAGTGATTTGCCAGCTACTATAAAATGTTCAAATCCAATAATTGGTGAGGCTAAAAGGCCCATCATCTTCAGACTAATGTCCCTCTTTGGACAAGTGGCCTGTATACTAATGCACCTCCCCAACTCTTTAGAAGTGCGATATCAAGTTAAAATATGAGCATCTTGAGCTGGTCAGTAAGGTAAGTGTCGATGGAACTACTCATGTTTTTTTTTTTTTTTTTTTACAAATGACTGCCACCTGTCCTTCCCTTGAGATCCACTTTAATCATCTTATACTCCAATGGGATGGCAATAGTTACGTCTGGGTTGGTGTCAAAGTAAAGGCATGTTACAGTGATGACCCAGATGTTGGGGTTCAGGGAGGAAATCAAATACCACACTTCAGTGGTGTGTTTGGGAAGTGATCTGGCATTCAGATAAAGGCCTTTCAACACAATAACTGATGCAGGTGAGTTGTTTTCCCCTCTTGTTATGGACCAAGCTGATGTGTTTGGCCTTGGCATCTCCAGCCCACGAGTTGGCTCCTTTTTGCTTACTTGCTGGCTGCCTCTCATTCAAACAGGAAAAAACACAAATACTGCATGATTTTCGGAAAAAGTGGTCATGAAGAAGTGTTTGATACAGCATTTAGGTTGAAGGAGTGTTGTGTTAACTGAGAAGATTAAGTCACCTGAATAGGTAAATCTTACCACCGGATTGGGACTGAAAATGCCAGAGGTCCAAACATCTGGCGTTGTACGGGTATGGATGGGTGCAGTTGGACTTGCCTTTGGCATGCCGACTGCTCTCATTCACTTTTCAGATGCAAAGCACCCTGATTTTAATCTATCTCTGATGTCAGACTAGCCTGTAAGACAGGGCGAGTCTGATTCCCAACAAAGATGGTGACCATTCTGTTAATCTGGGCTTGGGATGAAAAACTGCCCAACTGACCCAGCCAGCAGTAGGAAAGATCACTCAACAAGTTAAGGAAACCTTAGAAGGGGACAAATTAATTGAACATTGGCCTACCCCAAAAGAAAATAATCTCTTAAATCGGATTTTAAAAAAAGGAGCAAATTGAAACCACGAGTCAACAGTTGAAATGTAATGAGCCTTTAAGGTGCAAAGTGTGGCAGTGCTAATTGTGATTCAAATAACCTGGGGGAGCCAATGCCAAGCCAAGGAGGTCTCTCCACATACTTGATTTATCTAATTGCATCAGTTTCTGTTTACCTATTGCAAACAATCGACAGTGTCCCTCTCTGCCTAAATCCACATTTTCCCTTTCTGCACAGACTGTGGGCCCATCCCAGAGCTATGGCCAGGAAAATCACGCTCCTCTGTGGTCACTTCAAATCAGTTATGCCCCCACACTGTAATTGGAGTCTACGTGACTAGAGGAGCAAAAAAGGGCCTTGAGTAAGCGGCGAAAGGGCAGGTGTCAGTTAACATTTGCCTGTTACAGTTGAGGTCGCTTCAAAGTTAATCAAGTTCCTGGGCACTGCCCAAATAGTCACCCTGGGAGAGGAACAAGATCACCTCACCACACCCAAGCCTTTATCCTCTGCTCTGGGAACAGGTTTCACACCCAATTCAGGGCTAAGTCCCCAAGGGCTTCAGCTGAAGGCTAATGCAAATGGGCCTATATGGGCTTTAGTCGAGTAAAATGGAACTTTCTAAAAGTACCTTTTCCTTAACAATTATTAAAATCCGACTTCACCAGTGAATTTGGCTTCTAATGCATATAACAGATACTCTAACAGTTGAATTTCGAGCTATTTCCTATCCGGGGATAGTATTATTAAATTGTATATTGCATCCCAGTGTTTTCCTATGTCTTGCTACAGTGAAAATAGCTTTTGATGCTTTTCCACTGAAAGAATATGTATAACATTACATTTCTACATGCACTAGTTTTAAATTCTATGCACCCTGCCTTTTTGGAAGTAAGGCCTTTCTACGAGTGACTTAATAATATTTAAAAGGAAGTTTTCAACCAATTTTCTTTGACAAGCAGGTCAAATTGCAGTTTTTAAAATGGCCTAGTTCGGCTACAACAGAAGGCACGGCACTGGATTGCTGAATAAGTGTTGGAGTCCACCAGTGACATTTAACTTACGGGTCGTGGGTACACTTTGTATGATATACTAGTGACTTATAAGCAAGTTAACTTTGTCAATTATTAGTGTAGCCAATTTAAACATATTTTTAAGGGGTCAGAGCACACACACTGGACACTGAATAGCAGTGTTACAGTGTGCAGAGTTAATAACATGTTTTTAAAAAACAGCATGAAATGTCAACAAAAGAAATAGGGGTGACCAAGCGAAAAAGGAGCATTTCCTCAGGGTACTTTATGCAAATTCATGATTAGAGAAGCAAGCCTTAAAACCCTGTGCTTGTGTTAGCTTTCAGACTATTGCATGAATCATATAAGGAAGGGTCTGAATGAACTGTCTGTGAATACCCAAGCAGCAATAAATTATATGCATGAAATGAAGGTTTTTGGGTGTTGTCTAAGACCGTGCATGCGCTGTCTGTTGCAAAACATATTGCTATTTTACCGCAGGATAAGTAGCCGCCCACTTCTTACCTTGGGTTGGCTTCATTGTCACTTTCATTTGCTTGCCTTTTATTTTGTAGCTGTGTGGGATTTCCTTCCTCTTCTTTTGTTTGTCTTGTCCCTGGAGCATGCAGGTATTACTAAGTCCTTCCACTGCTTGCTTTTTCGGGCTCTACTTGGGTCTTTTTTTATGCATTCTACTAGAGTGCATGTGTTTTTCTTTTTCCATGGTGTGTTTCTCTCCACTGCTTTTCCATGCTCTGTGTTTCTCTCTAGTTGTGTTTCTCCTCCTTCCACCCCATTTTGCTTTCTCACCTGTGTTTTCTCCCCACCAGTTGTTCTCTTTGATCCATTTGATCACCCCACCTGTGCCCATATTGCATCAACTACCCATATGCTGCATCTGCCACTCGCCAATCATGTTGCTTCCTCTCCCTATTTTGCTTCTGTCCCAATGTTGCTTCACCATCTACTTTTAAAACCCACCAGACTATTCCTGCCCCTTTGTTGCTTCCTCAAGTAATCCTCTGTTACTTCTGCCCACTAATCGTGCCTCCCGGTTGCTTTCCCCAATGTAGCTTCACCCTGACCCACTGCTTTCATGTGATCCTGCCGTGTGGTCCCTATATGCCCTATACAGGATCTGCTCATTTGGATAACATATACTGCAGGTTTGGTGGCAGACTGGTTCTGGGCACCCCCACCGAGAAATGTTAACCTGTTTCGTGTTAGCTAGCTCACTGTGCCACTAGTGTCTCCTTTTACCGGTGAGAGAATAGTTTCTGGCAACCTAAGAACATGTCAACCTTGATCCCTCAATCGTGGCAACAATGTACTACTTTTTGCTCAGTCACTCGTGCTCACTTATCTGTCTCAGAGATACACAGAATAAACAGTCTGGGCGTTTCAATAAGGATTTATTGGACAGTTGTTATTCTCATGTAGAATAAATGTGCTGCAACAACCATTAGACAGTAG
Organism: Triturus cristatus; assembly: GCF_964204655.1. NCBI lineage: Eukaryota > Metazoa > Chordata > Amphibia > Caudata > Salamandridae > Triturus > Triturus cristatus. The sequence continues at coordinate 336,877,216 of NC_140580.1, forward strand.
CAGAGATATGATTAGCAGTACTATGAATATAAAAGGATAGTACAGTTCTACCATCTTGCAATAAGCATGAATAAATACTAGGGGTGGGCGGAATTTGCGAAATTCACTTTCGCAAATTATCGCAAAAATTTTAAAAATCTCCGCAAACACGCGGAAATATCGCGAAGATGCGGAAGTTTTTTTCCCGCCCTTTCGCGGTATGTTCTGCGTGGTCGCGGCTCGCCAACTTACCCATGCGGTTGCTCGCGGGCGCGGCCATCTTGTTTTCACTTGTCTTGCGGTGCATGATCGCGAGAAGAAAGACGTGATCACGCGACGAATGATGTTACTGCGGGCGCAAACTATCGCGAGACAGCGCAACTGGCTACCAACAATCCAACATCTCGTGGAGAACGCGACCGGATCGGGAAAACTTGTCGGCGAATGCAGGGATTCAGGAAAGGCGATCGCGCGCACGCAAGAATGTATTATTTTACAGCGCGGGCAAGCAATAAATTTCCGGTAAAATGCGGATTGCGGAAATTTTGACATTTTCCCGCTCTCCGCGGAACTGAAAAATGTCAAATCATCGCAATTTCTGCGAGCGGAACGGATTTTTAGCCCACGCCTAATAAATACATGAATATAAAATGCAGGATAAAAAGTGCTCATACACCTACGATGCCTATCTAGATGTACCTAAGTGTACCTAGCAAGTGAGTAGGTGTGTAGCCAAGAATCACTCTAGGATTTAGTCGTACCCCATTACCTGAAGTTTGAAAATGTGGGAGACATCTCTGGTCTCGAGTTGGACACCCTGCAAGGGAGGTTTAGACCACTGTCAGCTGGAGAGTCTGCATGCAAGAGCTTCAGCGTCTCTTGTCAGTGTATCTGCCTGAAAGTCTCGGTTCCCTCTGTCTAATAGCAGCAAGAGGTGCTGTATTTATACAGAAAGTATCTAGGGCTTCTTTGTCCCTTGTGTGGTTTTATGGGTCATTGCTGGACTGAGGAAGACGTAAGGGATGAACCCTGTACATAGATATCATGCAGGTGATTTAGTTTCTGCTTCGTTTCCAAGAATCCTCATGCATAATGTATGAGCCCATCAAAGATGTTATAGGAGGCCTTTGTTAGGGAAAAACCTTCCTTCTGCACCCAGAACTGAAACTAGATAAGGTTCAATCCTCAGAGTTCGTTAATGTGTAGTGTGGGGAACGAATGTAGATGAAAGATCATGCCTAAATAAGGGCATCTCGAATCATGCCTATATTAGGGCATTTAGAGTGAAACCTATATTAGGGCATCTATATAAAACATAACACCGACTCCTCTTCTGAACTGGACGATAATGATAAATTCTAGCAAACTACTATTATTCAGGTGACTAGCGCACACAAAAATTTTACAGATATTAAAAACTTTTAAAAGCATCTAAAAATTGTGTCTTTAAAAAATTAAAAAGGAAAAGTTCTGATCTTTTGGATTGCCTCTCGGGCAAAATGTCTAATCTGTTAATTTATAGAAGTTGTCACTACGAGCAGGTGAAGGCCACGTCTTTTCTCTGAAAGTGTCAATTTAGGAAATGTTCCAAATTTTGTGCGTTTTGTTTACAAGAAGAAAGATGAAGCAGAGTTCTTTCTCAGCACACGATGAGCCAATTTGAGATTATATGTTTGACTGGGAGAAGTAACCGCATCAGTGCTCATTACTGCAGATGACGAGTCTAACACCTCGCAGAGGACGTCGATTGCACAAACAACCGGTGCCAGGGCAGTTTGTGCAGTAGTTTTTACCTGAGTGCCTGTGGAGGAGCTACCTAACCCAGCAGGAACATAACGGTACCTGTGGGTTATCCAGGAATGCATTCACCAGTATAGGAATGCACTGGGGACAACGCAGAGCATGGGCCTTTACGGGGTCCAGCATAGCATCCATGTCCGAAGGCGTAGCTGACAAATATGTCAGACAGAGATCCAACAAGCATTCTTCTCCGCAAAACGGGCATCGAAGAACAGGTAAGTTGCAGTCCATCCAGACTGGTCTAAATGACGAGAACCCAGAGGCGTTCATGTCTCGTAGGCGGTGTGCGCCCAGATGCTGTTCCATGCGTTCACGGTATTTCCGCTCCAGGAGTGCTTTTGCCATCTCGTTGGTGATTGGGCCGTCCATTACATAGTAGAAAAATGACAATGACAACCAGGACACCTGCGATAAAGAGCAGGATCAGTGGAAGACCCCAAATATGGCTCCCAATACTGAAGAGCAGGGCCCTCTAGGGCCTCGCTGGTTACTTACAACCACCTACTACGCCTTCCCCAAAATGAAGAGTCGGTCAGACAGTAGAGTAGTATACAAACTTACATTTATTCAGCATATACTCTGCAGAGGAGCCCAGTCAAACCTTCACCCTAAAATGTCTGCCGAGGGGACTGACACCACAGCATTTGGTAATACTAGATAACCCTTTCTGGGAGCCTTCGGCCACGCCACCAGTGGTAATGTACCGGCTCGAGCCAGACATGAACAAAGGAGGTACAGAGAGATGAGCTAACACCTGCCAGATGGGCACCCTTATCAGTGGACCAAGGCCCCTGTGCCAAGTCTCAGCATCTCCTAACGTGGGAGCAGAGTTAACCATTGAGATTGGAATGTCGAGACAGAGCATCAGCTTATTAGCAAGTCGAGTTACAGCCTTGAGCAGAAAACAATACCGAAGTACAGTGTTCTGCTGAAGCAAGCAGAAATGATGACTGGGGCCCAGTACGAGCACAGCCTAAGCAGTCTAACAATGATTGTGAAATACAAAATGGAGTCACACAAGCTAACTAAAGCTTGCATTCTGCACGGATAACACAGTTGATTACATATCGTGAATACAAAATGGCGGCTTTTAGCTACATATTGCTAATCTAACATAGCATAATCAAGTGTATTATGGGAAGGGGAATTTCAAACCGAACAGACCCTCCTTTAATAATATGTTGCTAAAAGGTTTATTGCTATCTGGTAGGGTCTTTACAGCTCAAAGGGGAAGTGAAGAAACTTTTAAGTCATTCATATCACAAGAGGAAATCAGAATAAATGTGAGCAAGAAAACATTTTCATTTAGTACTCAAATATTCCCTCGTCTATCAGCATTATTTACTGTATTTCTTGCATCATCACAGAAGAGTACTTATTATCTTGTCTAGGCAGTGAAAAGTTGGGAGTGAGTTTACTCACACAATAAGTGCAACAGACAGGGAGGCAATTAATACATAAGCAACAGGTAAAAATGACTCCTGCGATAGCTATTAGGACAAGTAATATCTTCCAACCCCATGAGGCCGTCAGACCCCAGAGCCACCCTGTGAAGGACCATGAACCATTATCCTGGTGAATTTCTGAGGCAAGTTTGTGCAATTTCTGTATTGTAGAATATACAGTCGGGGCACTATCAGGGATGTAAACACAGCAACTGCTGCCGATGACGTGGCAAGCTCCACCCCAGTCAGCTAAAATAACATCTAAAACCATCTGATTTTGAAGCAAAACGAGCCTCGTAGCTTGGACCTCAACCGTAATATTAGTCAGTATACCAGCAGTAGTGTTAATAACTCCCTCAACTACTCTGTCAAGGCGACGTATGGTGCAGCTATTTAAACATGGGACCCCAGAATGACAACTCTCTTAACTCAGTGCAGATGGTGATCCCTACAATGCAACCTATTGTTCTTTGTGATAATTGGACGGTGCAAGGTAAACACGAGGGAGAAGGAAAGAGATAACACCGGCCTGACCACCCTCTTGTTCCCCACAGATGAAATACACATTCAGAGGTGTTAACAAGGGTGGGCTACTAGTGGTGTTCAATAGGTAATTGTAATTACAATGACTCTGCCCTACAGAAACTTTCCCTGACGCTTGAACACAAAAACTAGCTGTTGCATTTATCACAGGGACGGGCATAGCTTTATCTTCGGTGCTATTGTGTTCTTGGAAACATTTGAAATATTCAGTGACATTAAATCCTTGGAAATCTGATACTTCATTTCGTAACCATGTAACATTTTCGTAAACCATGAAGACATTCATACAGGCGTCAGGGTGTATGGTACCCTTCTTTCCATCTGCTCCAGGCGTATATCCCTGATGTACCACTATATAATGTAGGACTACCTCATAATCTGCCTGTCATTTTCATCGCATCCACATAGTAATGCATGTAAACCATAGAGAGCAATTGAAACCAGGCCTCACGGCTACCTAAATATGACAAAGGCAGCGATATCAATAAATCATTTTTATGCATAACTGAGGGGAGTAGGCCACAAACCCAACACTTTGTGGCATTAGTAGTGCTGTGTACTTGATGAAGCATTTCAATTAATGCATTCTGAGTATAAGTTTGTCTATGTCTTTCTTTATGCGGGGCTAATGTAATGAACGAGTGCTCAGCTGGGGTAGTGCCTATTAGGGTATGCACAGGGTGGTGCTCCTCTAATTACTACACTACCCCAAACAGTTTTATCGTCACCAGAACAATAAATATCACCACCACTACCTTACCTACAGTAGACCAGCTGGACCACCGAGGAACATTCTGCTGCATCAGAGAAACCACTAAAGGCTGCACCTCTCTCATAATTGCACGACCAAACGGGTACATAGAAAATACCAGACTCCTGGTTTTTTAGAACAGGGCCGCAACCAAACTCAGGGACGGACACGCAACAACCTCGAATTTCAATATTCCAGAGAACGACAAACCAGAAGAAAATTTTACCAATGGGGCCCACCACAATGATCGACCATCCCCCCCAACCCTACCTTACCCCCGACATTACACCACCCACCAGCAACCAAGATCTGCAATTGATACCTATATTTAACCTGTCCAGTCATATTCTGTCCAGTGAAGAAACAAAACTCCTGAGTAGAGGCCTCAGTTTTGTTCCCACGGAACGGAGCAACTTTTTCGAGCTCCAAGCCAATTTTTTGCAGTTCTTTCGATGCATCAGGTTATGTCAATTCTTTGCAAATAAAGCTGAATCTTTCACTCCCAGACCCCGTTTCCACCCTCCATACACCTTCAATCCCCCATCAGCCGCCACGCCCCCAGAGATACTCTCCTTTAAACGTCTTATGGACGTGAAGTAACAGATCTCCAAAAACTATTTGAGTATGTTCCATACAATTTCCCCTGGTTAAGTAAATAAGCACTTCTCAACCTCAAAGAGAGAACAGATTTAATCCTCAAACCTGCAGATAAGGGTGGTGGGATTATGGTCATTGACATTGACAAATATGATCCTGAAATCAAGAGACAACTGGCCAACACCAACCATCACCATCCACTTACCAAGGATCTTTTACCTGAACTGAAAACTAAAATCCAGCAAGTCACTAGCCAAGCAAGATCTAAAAGCATTATCTCACAAAAGGAATTTGCATTTTTGAACAACCAACATCCCCGAACACCTGTGATCTATGTATTACCAAAGATACATAAAGACAGTACCAACCCACCCGGACGTCCGATTGTATCAGGTTGTGGCTCCATTCTTGAACCATTGGTCAAGTATATCGACGCCATCATCAAGGATTTCGTTCCACTAACAGAAACATTCATACGTGACAGTATGGACCTCATAATACCCATCGAGGACAGACCCTTTGATACCAGCACCAAACTCATGGTGGGACTCGATATAGAGTCACTATACACCAACATCCCCCATGAGGAGGGCCTCTCGGTCATTGAAGAACTATAGGAGACCAGACCCACCCTGATCCTACCGATTTCATAATGGATTTACTACACATTGCCCTGGAGAACAATTACTTCCTATACCGGGACACATTTTATGTGTTTTGATGGGGGCTTGTTTTGCCCCCAACTTTGCCATTCTCTTTGTATATAATCTGAAAATGACTCATATACTTACCCCTAACAACCACTTCCAAACACAGATCTCTCCCTGGCGGCGCTACATAGATGACATTCTTTTTCTATGGAAGGGCCCTAGCGACTCATTAAACTCCTTCGTCCAATGGCTCAACCAGTCACAACCTCACCTCAAATGTACATCAGATTACAAATCCAACGACCTACCATTCCTAGACATCACCATACATGCGGAAGATGGGAAAATTGGAACCACCCTATATGGCAAGCCGGCGGAACAGAATACATTACTGCAAAACTCCAGCTACCATCCACGCGGCCTTAGAGATGGTCTCCCCTACAGCCAATTCTTACGCATCCGTAGAAATTGCAAGTGGTGCAAGGATTATTTCCGGGAATCAGACATCCTCCGTGACAAATTGATCATCAGAGGATATCCACCACATTTTGTCTCCCGTGCCCAGAAAAGAGCATGGTACTGCCACCGTGACCAGCTCCTGACACCCCAAGCCAAAAGAGTGAATACCAGGATTCCTTTTGTGACAGTTTAGTCCCTGCAGCAACCAAGTCAACAAAATCATCAAACGCAATTAGTCAATACTGAGAACACATGAGCCATTCCAAGAACCTCCTCTCTTCTCCTACCAACAAGGAGATAACCTGGCCATTCACCTTGTCCATGCCATTACTTGGCCTACAAAAACAGTACAACAGAGCTCTATCACTGCCACATGGGGCTTACCACCGGTTATCAGACATTACAGATGCCAAACCTGCATTGTATGTGACCTTACATCCAACACCAAAGAAAGCAGGATTCACTGTTAAGTATTGACTGGCCCCCTGGTAGCGCATTACAACCACAGCAAGTTGGACATCTCCTGGCAGGTGATTGACCAGCCCCTACTGCCTATCGGAGGTGGTAATCTCCAAGCACTAAGAAACAGGAGTGATTGCAAATGGATTACCCGTTGCAATTCAGTGGACCAGGGTCTTAATACCATTGATGAGTGGAACAGTACAGTATAACTGTGATAGCTTACCAGACTCCCACGCAGTGCCTGCGACCACTCTACTGTCACCCTTGCCCCCGGTCCAACATTGAACCTCTCTGGCCCCGCAACGTACCTTATGAATTGGGACATAAATTGTTAAGTCCCTCATTACGCTGCACCACTAATGTGTTTTATTAAATTGATCATAATAGTGGGTCTGACTTGACTTGAACCTCTCTGCTCCCGCATCTTACCTTTTGAATTGGGATATAAATTGTCAAGTCCCTCCCTACACTGCACCACTAATGTGTTTTATTGAATTGGCCATAATAGGGGCTTTGACTGGCTTTAAATTAATTGTTTGTTTATTTATGTCATGACTATATACCTGTTTTTATTGTACCAACTTTTTCCTTTCTGTCATTTACTGCACTTGGCCAATACACAGTAGCCTCAACGGGGCATAAATAGATGTTTGTAGTACTTCAGGCCCTTCCTTCTTCCTCCAATACCTCCCTTTCCCCCCTTTCCCTCCCCTTTCCCTCCCCTTTCCCTCCCCGCGCGTCCAACCTCTCCGTCACAAGGGTTGGCCTTGACACCGCCTCGACCACTCCGATCACGCCCTTAATCACTATGAGTCATGGTCACATGACGCCCTGACGCTCCATACCCGGAAGTGCGGCGTCTATTTTCATGGCTGACACTTTCCTTCTGGTTGGACACCGGCTTGACCGCACATGAACGTCGCGGCTCAGTGCTGATCGCAGCGCTCATCCTGTCCCTGGATTAAGTCCGTACCACTGCGCCATACTCCGTGGTAGCACCACACGGTAAGCCTCGAACATTGCCTGAATCGCACTCTTGGTTTAATGCCCTCTCCTCTTGTCCTCTCTAATTATTGCACTGGTCATCTCCCTTTTTTCACCTCCCACCTAGGATTCCTATCATAGACCGATTTACCTGCATTACCGCACACAGTGGATCGGGGCTCCGACCCGGTGTGTTGCCTTTCTGTGTCCTGATTTACCTCGCTCTTAGGTAAGCTAGCATTTTCACTGCGTCTCCTCACACACAGTCTCCCTTTTCTAATTTTCAGTAATTTACTGTATTTTCGCCCCCAGGTATCCCCTACAATTACCGGTACCTTCTTCCACGCGGACGCTCTACTCAGTCCTTCCACCCCCCACCAGGATTCCTATCACAGTCCGATTTTCCCCGCTTTACCTAACACAATGGATTGGGGCTCCGACCCTGTGAGTTGCATTTCTGACTCCAGAGGTACCGCGACATTAGGTAAGACTGCATTCTCACCGCGCCTCATCACCAGCAGTCTCCCTTCACACTTCTCTAGCAATTGACCGTATTTTCACCCCATGGTACCACCTAGAATCACTGGTACCTTCCATCACGCAGACGCTCCTCCTCGCTGCACGCCGCCCGGGGTCCTTAGCTTTCCCACGCTGGAACATTGTTTCTCCATTGGGCAAGCCACGCTGTCCCTTGATGCTTTGACGCTTGCCCCTACCTCTTACACGTAGGCTCAACTTCGCCCTCCTCGTGTCCCTTCCGTTTATCAACGCGCGCCACCTCCCCTGTCGCATCCCTCCCTGATCTCTCCCCTTTCCTCCCCTATACAGCACCCCTTACTTGGCAACCCGGTCCTGAAGATGATCCTGAATTAAATAGGATTGAAATGCCGTTGACCAACCATTCTGCGCAATCTGCGGCACATGCTCAACTATGGTTCACATAAATGTCTAGCCAAACCTTGATCAATTATTGTAAATAATAATTCTTGATGAACCATATATTTCTGTGTGTGTGTGTGTATATATATATATATATATTTTTTTCACCTTGTCACATTGCCTTCCGCTGCTCTCTCACTTGTCACTTGCGCCGTTACCTTGTGTGTCACAAGCACAATAGTGCACTAAGTCCTTTTGGGTTGTCATTGCAATTTATGCCCACAGTGCTGATATAACTGCTCTGTATAATTTGTTATTTTAAATACATGATGCCATGAGCACTTTCTAAAAACTTATCGCAAGTCTCCCTTTTGCTTTTGTAATGTCTTGTACATGCATATATATGTGCCTTCCTCAATGATACCGGTTGAGACATTGTTGGTAGTTCTTCCTTCCAAACATTACCAGGGCGCCCGAAGACCACTTCATAAGGTGACCACCCTGTTCTAGAATGTGCTTTTGTAGACAATAATGCTAATGGTAACTCATCTGGCCATTTCAATCCAGTGCTTTCATGAATTTTCCCTATCTTAAGTTTGAGAATGCCATTGTACTTTTCAACTAGGCCTACTGACTGGGAATGGTTCGCTGCATGAAATTTCTGTGTAATCTGCAAGCCCTTGCACACCAAATCAATGACTTTAGCATTGGAATGGCTCCCATTGTCACTCCAGATCACACGTGGCAATCCGTAGAGTGGGAAGTACTCTTTTAAAAGTGCCTTTGCCATTGCCATGGCTGTATTCTCTTTAGTAGGGTAAGCCTCAATCCATTTACTGAATGCACAAACTACCACTAGTACATATTTCAAATTATTTACTCGTTCCATTTCAAGGAAATCCACCTGGAGAACCTCGAAAGGGAAGGAAGGCGGCACAAAATTGCAAGCAGGGGTAGGGGTGCCCTTCCCAGGATTGTGTTTTATACAGATAATACAATGCTTCACCAAATGTGTGGCAACCTTAGGCATATTATCATTTTGCCATACGGGGTCTAGTAGCTTGCATATTCCTTTGGTGCTAATGTGTGCCGGGCCATGGGCAATGGTAACTTCAGGGAGAACAAATGCATTAGGCAGCAACCATCTCTGTTTCCCTGACAAGTCAGTCCAACACCCATCCTTGTCCAAATGTCCTGTCCTCTCCTCCCATAGTGTCAGTTCCTCCACAGTCTCCTCTCTCTGTATTTCCTACACGCTTTCTACTGTGTCCTCAAACATCCCATTGTCTGGGACCCATTTAGCAGGACCTGCCACAAACCTCTTATTCATCTTTGATCTAGCTGTCTCCTTAGCGGTCTGGTCTGCAAGCGCATTGCCCAGCCCAACATCGTCTGTGATAGCTTTGTGGGCACTGCATTTTATTATAGCCATTTTGTCAGGAAGTGTCAATGCTGATAACAATCTAAGTATTAATGGACCATGCTATTTTCTTTGCCCATGCAAGGTCAGAAACCCCCTCTCTGCCCAGAGGTGCCCAAAATTGTGGGCCACCCCGAACGTGTATTGGCTGTCAGTGTAGACATTAACAGCCAAACCCTCACTAAATTCACAGGCCCTAAGAAGGACAACTAACTCTGCAGCTTGGGCCGACTGACGTGGAATGCGGGATGTCTCAACTACAGTGTGTAATGTGGTGATTGCATAGGCTTCTTAGTAGTGCCATCCGGCAGTTTGAAACCGGGGCCATCGACATATAGTTCCCCTTGGGGGTCAGATAGGGGAACATCGGTCGGGTCTACCTGTCCCTTCGTTTCTTCCTCAGTGCGAAATAAACAATCATGGACATCATTGTCCTTCTCTTCTGAAGGGAGGGGTAGTAACGTGGCTGAGTTCAAGGTAGCTCATCGTTTGATGGTAATTAGGGGTGGGCGGAATTTGCAAAATTAACTTTCGCAAATTATCGCGAAAATGTTGAAAATTATCGCAAACAAGCGGAAATATCGCGAAGATGCGGAAGTTTTTTTCCGGCATGTTCGCGAGATTTTCTGCATGGTTGCGGGTCGCCAACTTACCCATGTGGTTGCTTGCGGGCGCGGCCATCTTGTTTTGAGTTGTCTCGCGGTGCATGATCGCGAGAAGAAAGACGGGATCGCGCGACGCATGACGTCACTGCGGGCGCGAACTGTCGCGAGACAGCGCAAATGGCTAAAAACAATACAACATCTCATGGAGAACGCGACTGGATCAAGAAAACTTGTCGGCGAAGGCAGGGATTCAGGTAAGGCGATCGCGCGCGCGCAAGAATGTATTATTTTACAGCGCGAGCAAGAAACAAATTATCGCCAAGCTGCGGAAACCGGAATTTTTGACATTTTCGCGCTCTCCGCGGAGCGCGAAAATGTCAAATTATCGCAATTTCCGCGAACGGAACGAAATTTTCGCCCAGGCCTAATGGTAATGTGCCATGCCAATAAGGTCAGCTCATATCCAGTGAGACGCGCACTAGTAAGGTGCTGCATCTTTGTCTTGTTCAAAAGCGTATCCACTGCATGGGGTACCCTTACTGTGGGGTCAGTATCAAGGACAAGCCCTGCCGATTGTCTGAAAGAGACTGTCGCCGCTGCTGCAGCTCTTAGACAGCTCGGGAGCGCTCTGGCGACATTGTCAAGGATAGCAGAGAAGGGTCTCTGCTTACCACCGAAACCCTGTGCTAGGACAAAAAGCGCGCAACCTTCCGTCTCATGTACATAGAGCACAAAATGCTTTTGGTAGTCAAGGGTACCAAACAGAGGAGCAGAACAAAGCACAACCTTTAATTGCTCAAAAGCTAGCTGGCATGCAGGTGTCCAAGGCAAAGGCTCATACACATCTTTGGTGGTGAAGTAAAGAAGGGGTTTTGTTACTAAGGAAAAGTTCGGGATCCAGTGCCAAAAAAACAAAGTTATCCCTAGGAATGCGCGTACCTCGTGTTGGGTCTTAGGGACTGGCATGTTAGTAATAGCAGCTATGCGTTCAGGTGTTTGTCTGCGACCCTTCTTCGACAGTAGGTGACCCAAGTAGGAGACCTCCTGTCGACAATATTGACATTTTGATAAGGAGACCTTGTGGCCATGCTTTGCCAAGCACAAAAACAGTTTAACTGTGGCTTCTTTACAGCCTTTTTCAGTGTCTGAGGCCACAAGGAGATCGTCAACGTATTTTATAGCAACACATTACCAAGGGGAAGTTGCAAAGAATCAAATTGTGTTTTCAAAGCCTAACTATAAATACTGGGACTTTCTGTATAGCCTTGTGGAGCATGGCAGAATCTAAAGCTCCGACCGGTTATTGAAAATCCAAACAGATATCTGCTATGTGGATGGATTGGAATGCTAAAGAAAGCGTTTTTCAAATCTATAACTGAAAAGAATTTAGAGGATGGGGGAATCATTGTCAGGATTGTGGTAATGTCGGGGCCCACATGATACAGGGGAACCACAATCTTGTTGACCTCTCGAAGGTCAATGACAAAACTATAACATCGGCATGGGCATCCGAAGAATCCAAGGGTGCGTTTTTAAGAATAGGGAGAATAGGGCTATTGCACATATTCACCACTGTCTCCTCAACCACAACAGACTTAATCAGTTCCTATATTATTTGCAATGAGGCCTTTCTCCTGCCTGAGATATCTTATACTGAGGAATACGGGGCAGCCTAGCATTATCCTCGATCTGAACAGTTATTGGTGGGATCTGGAGTAACCCAACATCTGAGTCTCCTGTAGCCCACAATGTATTTGGCACATCTTGGAACTCGGGGGGGAAGAGGGGCATCCTTTACAAAGCATTGTGTGGCATAGGCCACTTGTGGACCAACAGTCATGTAAACACCATCTGGGGAACAATGTATTGTTGCATGCAAACTTTTTAACAGATCCAGTCCTAGTAATTTCTCACTATAATTGGACGTCAGTAGAAATGGAGAGTCAACCGTAAGGGGGCCAATAGGCAGCGCAAGAGGCTTGCAAATGGGGCTAACAACGTGCACATCTGAAAAACATTCTGGCCAGACAGAGCTGCCCACGGGACCAGTGAACGAGAAACAGAGCTATTCATAGCCCCTGTATCAACCAAGAATTTCTCTGTAGTGCCCTGTAAATCTGCTGTAACGTAGGGTCCACGATGACCTACAGGCACCGGTACTGGTACCTTGCCCTGCCACTGGCTGTCCTAACTGTGAGACAACCCTGTCACTTTGTCCATATCATAGTCGTCATGGTAATACTGTCTTCCCCGGGGTTCATAGAAATAGTTCCCGCTCTGCCTATTGTAGGACATGTCCTCTGACTGCATTCCCCCTCGGCCTCCTTCTTCATGTCCTCGTCCTCCAGAACCCTGACCTCTCAAAGCCCCACCTCTCTGCACCAATTTCGGGCACTCATTCCGCCAATGTCACTCCTTTTTACAGTGCACACATTGGTTGGGTCCCACGGGTGCACCCAAAGCACCACCCCTGTTAGATCAAAGGGGTGAGGGGTCCGAACCTCATCCTCTTCCACTCCCCCTCGCAACTTGCTGCATCAACACTCTCGTCTTCAAATCTTTCGACTTCTCTACTCTTTCCTTGTCCTCATTCTCTCTATGCTCATAATACTGTGCCATACTCAATATGACTGACGGAGAGGAGGCCGTCCAGGTACTTTCCGAGGCTTACAACCTAGTTGCGACCTCAGGGAGCAAATTAGTGATAAACCTGTTAACAAACAAACGAACGCCACCCTCCTGTGACAAATCCTGACTGCGAAAATCTAGAAACACCCCATCAAATATGGTGAAGAAGTCCGACAAACTCTCATCCTTCTTCTGGCGGCACGCAGTCAACTTAACTCAATCCTCTCGCTTCGGTGGGATAAGAGAGTGCATGTAGGCATTAATACGCCCTGGCAAAGCCAGGAGCTCTGCCTTTGGCTTTTCACCGGTCTTCTGCTCCTTATCCCAGGCTCTAATCTCATCCCTTGTGCCACCCAATTCCAATGCATGGTCCTGAGTATGGACCTGTCTCCATATGTCCACCGGTACCAATAAACCGAAAAATACCTCTATGCCGGCTAATGTCATCACTGTGGAGGAGGCCGCCTCCGTCAACTCGTTATAATATGCAGTGGGTTTTTTTTCGTGGGTCCGGCAACTGGCTCTTTGAGGAAAGGACCTCACTACTTTTCCAAGGAGTAGAGATCCATTGTTCTTGAAGCAGAGCATCGACCTGCCGTCTTATTACAGTATCCATGGTGTCACGCAGCCCTGCTTTTTCGGGATGATATATGGGATGGACTTCCCTCATGGGGTGCTGCGTCCCCATTGTTGGAATCTTTTGGAGTAACCGTCCCCGGTAACCTACCAACGTTGTGACATTGCTGAAAACCTCATTCGGGGCCATATGGGTAACATATACTCTGTCTCATATGTCATAGATAATCTGCGGTGCAACAATGTTAGAATCCGGGTTCTCTGGTTGGCACAGGTAGGTACTTGTCACAAGCAGGGAACCTTTCCTCTAGTCAGGGTAAGGGGTTACACTCCTAAAATAACCCCTGCTCATCCTCTAGGTAGCTTGGCGCGAGCAGACAAGGCTTATCTCAGAGCGTTATAGGTTAAGCATTTGTGAACACATACAGTAACCAAGTGACAACACTACAAATGGACACCACACAGGTATTTATATTAAAAATAAGGATTCTTTATATGGGATTATCACAAGACCATTAAACGATTAAAAATACACAATACGGTTGCTTAGTTGGTAGAAGATTGCTTAGATTCTCTTAAGTTCTTAAATGCGACACTTTAAGTCAATGTACCTTAGATGCGACATGCAGGGCAACGAAAGTGTTGCAGCGATGCAGATGCGTTGAAGTTCTTGGTGCAAAAGAAATAAAGACGGGATCTTCCAGATGCGTTACGCTTCTCCGATGTTGCGAGAAGGCTCGACTCGATGCGTCAGCTGCAGCGGCGTCACCTTTGGCGAGATGCGACGACAGCGGCCTTGGCAGCGGCACTTTTCTCCGATGTTGCGAGATGCTTCCGCTCGATGCGATGCTGCAGCGGCGACACCCCTTCTGCGAGATGCGACGACAGCGGCTCCGACGGCGGCACGCTTCTACGTGGAAGGCGAGGTGCTTTTCTGGATGCGGTGCAATGCGACAACTACGATGGCGACACGCTTCCTCCTCGATGCGAGACTCTTCTCTCGATGCGGTGCAATGCGACAGCTACGATGGCTGCGATGACGACACGCTTCTTCGGCGTTGCGAGACACTTCTGGAATGATGCAAGACACCTCCGCTCGATGCGATGCTGCAGCGGCGACACTCTCTGCGAGATGCGACGGCAACAGCTCCGACGGCGGCACGCTTCTCTTCCTTGCGTCGCGCTTCCAGCTCCTTGCGACACGCAGTCCCTCAGAAGGCCCAACAACAGCAGCAGGCCCTTCCAAAAGACTCTGGGGAGCTGGGGATGAAGTCCACTGGTCCTGGCACTTCGTTCAGGGGGCAAGCTCAGTTCAAGCCCTTGGAGATCTTTTTAAAGCACAAGTTGAAGCAAAGTCTTTAGTAGTCTTTCTCCTCTACTTCAGCAGCAAGGCAACCACTGCAGGCCAATCCCCCAGGTCAGGGACAGTACTCCTCCTACAGCTTTCCCAGTTCCTTCTCCTCTGGGAGAGGTTCTTCTTGTTTCAGCAGGATCTAATTTCTTGGGAGCAGGGTCCCAATACTTATACCCCTAATTCCTTTGTCCCTCTGGAGTAGAGGGGCTTTTGCCCAGTCCAAACCAGTTCTTGAGCACTTTGTTGACATGACTCTGCCTTTCTATTCAGGGTGCAGGGCAGAGACATCAGCCGCTCCACAGGAGGTGGAGCCAGTATTGTGGTGGCAGAGCACAGCCCTATTCAGAGTCCAGGTGCACTCCTCCCACCCATCTGGATGTCAATCTCTCCATTCACCACCAGGCTACCTAGCCCTGCCCCTCTGGATTTCCCCAGCCCTGTCACTCACACAAACCAGACAGGCAGATACACATCATAGCAGAGGCGGGCTGAAATGGTTAGGCAAGCAAATACCAACTTTCTAAAAGTGGTATTTGCAAACACAGAATATTAAAATAACCTTTACTAAAAGATGTATTTTATTATTCTGAGTTCAGGCATACTAAACTCGATTTTCTACCATGTTCCCAGGGTCTGTTAGGATCATAGGATATAACAATTCTAACAGACCATTCTGGCCTATGGAGAACATGTAGCCTTACAATAGTAAAAAACGAAAATGGCTGTAATTCACTATTATGACATGCCACACACACAGGACTTGTCCTACCTTATGCTTACAATGCACCCTGCCCTTGGGCCTACCATAGGGGTGACTAACATGAAGTTAAGGGAAGGTTTAGGGACTGGGAAGTGGGTGCACTTGTCCAGTCAGCATGACAGTACCAGACTGCACGCAGGTTCTGCAATGTCAGACCTTAGACACATTTTACTAGGCCGCTTCTGTGGGTGGCACAACCAGTGCTGCAAGCCCACCAGCAGCCTTTGTATTTACAAGCCCTGGGCACTCCTGGTGCACTTTACTGGGGTCTGACAGTAAACAAAATAAGCCAATCATGGAATCCAACCAACATATACATTTTACATAGGGAGAGCATATGCACTTTAGCACTGAACAGCAGTGGTAAGGTGCCCAGAGTCATAGAATAGCCAACAACAGGTCAGAATAAATACAAGAGGAAGGTAACAATTTCAGGGATGACCCTGCAAAAAGGGCCAAGTCCAACCAACACCCTGGAAGCACTGTTCCCACAGCCCTATCAGTGTGGCTAACATGTGCTTAAGGGCATGCTGCTGTATAAAGGGCTCGTAATCGTTCATCACATTCCACACATCTTCCACACTATAAATCGGTTGCCGGGCCCATTGAGCTGCCTTATTTGCCACCATCTGTTTCTCCTCATTACCCACAGAAGAGTGCAATAGCACTTTCTCCATGCGGTCTCGCTCTGCCGCCCAGTTGGTTCCAGAAATGCCACGTGCAGGCTTTTCAGCATTCAACGGTGTTTGGGGCATCACACTCACAGGGGAAAGGGTAGATGCAGAAACAGGCACCATCACGTAGGGAGACAGAGTTCTAGGGGTGAAAGGGGGTGAAGCGGATGAGGCAGAGCCAAGAGTCGGGCAGGAGAGTGAAGAGACAGGGCAGGGGAAGTTACGGCATCCGCCCCTGTGACCGGCGGGAACACAAGGGAGGCAAATGGGGCTGGGGCAGAAGCAGTAGCACTAGAAACAGTTGCAGCAGAGGGGGTGGCACCAGAGGTCAAGGACTGAGGTGTGGGGACCGTAGGGTATATGCTCTGTGGAGCATAGTGTGGTGGGCAAGAATCTAAAAGTTCTTCAACAAGCTCATCCCCTTCCTCTCTTGCAACATAACATTTGTCTGTCTGTAGTCGAAACTTCCTATCTGCGCACTCTGCCTTTCTCTGTCTTTTGTCTTTCATAGGCTACTGCTTTCTGTGTAATAGTCTGTTTCTGTCCCTTTCTGGCTTCTTTCTACGCTCTGATTCGGCACTGCTTTGCTTCTTTATGCCACACTCTCAATGAGTCGAACATAGACTGCCTACTTCTTTGAGCGAACAATTTATCCTGCAGGAAATTTATTTTCTGTTCGTCAAACAAGCCAGTAAGTGGCCCTTGCGGCTCAGCATTGTCCCTCGTATATTTATTCCACAGTGTGCTAAACACAATAGGGCCCATACCATGCTTGACATATATGTCAAAATTTGCGGGCTGACTCTCTTCTAACCAACCATCGGAAGAACAACATCAACATCCGAAACATCCTAACTTACTTAAACAAGGCATCTTAATATAAGACACAGGTGCAGTCCCTAACGGGCAAACACAATGAGCATAAATAAAGAGGAATAGAATAGCAAAAATCACTCCAAAATCAAAACCAACTGTCTAGAAAGCACTCAAACGAGCATTCCACCAGCACCCCCATCAGCATGGGTCGACAAACCTCACAGCACTCAGACACCCGGACAAAGTGCAAATCAGCCCGGAGGCTGCACCACATCCAAGACGATAGTTCAGAGATCATACCAAGTTCCAGGAGACAGGCTTAACCCCAGACCTTCCCGGGTGCAGGGCAACTGCCAATCGGCCTGGCAGATTGTTCGCAAACACTCGGTCTCTATTCCCCGAGTCCGCAAACCCACCAAGTACAAACCAAGACGGTATTAGAACCTCACCAAGACACAGCCTGTCGACTTGTGTCGTTCAAGCAAGGCAGTTCAGAAACTGCAGACAAAACAGTCCAGAGACCGCACCGATACAAGAGGACAGGCCGCAGCCCCAAACCTTTGAGAGTAAATCCAATTTCCAGTTGGTCTAGCAGATCACCCGTGAACGGTCCCGGACCTTTTTACAAATATGCCAATTACCAGTTGGCCCGGTAGACTGCTCACAAGCTCTCCATGTCCCTCAAGGGCCCGCAGACCCACCAAGTCCAAAACCAGACAGTCCACAGACTGTACCAGACACAGCCCACAGGCTTGTGCCGACCAAGATTGGTGCCATTTTTCCAAGAACCAAATCACTCACCTGGTGCAAACAGGTCGAGTCAAGTTATTCTCCACTGCCGACTCTTCAGACCACACGGTCAGCTCCAAGGTTTCGCCTTATCAGGACACCAGCCGGTGACCACTAGCCGAGGATCTGCCCGATCGGAAGGGAAAGCAGCTGCGAGAACCGATCTCGGTCTTGTGTGGGGCCCAGGTCCGCCTGACCGACTAGTCACCACCCCGGCCCCTACAACCCAGTTACGGGTGAGGGGATCACCATGCGGAGTCCCTGTTTGGGCACCAACTGAAGGATGGGGCCCTCCAGGGCCACGTGGGTTACTTACAACCACCTACAAAGCCTTCCCCAAAATGAAGAGTCAGTCAGACAGTAGAGAATACAAACTTACATTTATTCAGCATATACTCTGCAGAGGAGCCCAGTCAGGCCTTCACCCTAAGATGTCTGCCGAGGGGACTGACACCCCAGCATTTGGTAATACTAGATAAAACTTTCTGGGAGCCTTCGGCTACACCCCTAGTGAAATGTACCGGCTCGAGCCGGACATGAACAAAGGACGCACAGAGAGATGATCTAACACCTGCCAGATAGGCACCCTTATCAATGGACCAAGGCCACTGCGTCAAGTCTCAGCATCTCCTAACGTGGGAGCAGAGTTACACATTGAGATTGGAATGTCGAGACAGAGCATCAGCTTATTAGCAAATTGGGTTACAGCCTTGAGCTGAAAATAACGAAGTACAGTGTTCTGCTGAAGCAAGCAGAAATTATGACTGGGGCCTAGTATGAGCACAGCCTAAGCAGTCTTACAATGATTGTGAAATACAAAATGGAGTCACACAAGCTAACTAAAGCTTGCATGCTGCACGGATAACACAGTGAAGTACATATTGTGAATACAAAATGGCGCCTTTTAGCTACATATTGCTAACCTAACATAGTATAATCAAGTGTATTATGTGAAGGAGAATTTAAAACCTAACAATACGGAGTGTATAAAATTTGGAATAACTCCGAGGATCATCTGAAAGGTGCTTAGAAGTCCCGACCCTATGGTCTTAAATAGGTGTACAATACCACTCGTATCAGAAATATTAAAGATACGACCCATCATTTCTGCGAAATGAATGGGGCAGTTTGTGTGTATAAGTGCCTGTATCTCAGTGCGATTTGAAGATCAAAGGTCTCTCGAGCCGAGGTTAAGGGTACAGTTTGCGGTAAATGCATGGCTTTCAGTCTGCTCAAAGTATCAAAATGTAGAAAAGAAGCATTCAACGAAGGCCATAATGGCGCCTCCCTGACTGTACTTGTTGGGGGAAACAATACTTGCTTACAGCAAGTAACCCTGGAGTTCACAGTGACCAGATAGGCAATGCCCAGAAGCATACCACAGCAACCTTGATCATTCAGCATCAAGTAACTCCCATTCAAGACCAGCTCAAACACTGGTTTAATCACGGCAGCTGGAGCTCCTTTCATGTGTCAGGACAAGTTTGCTACCGACCCACTACAAGCCTCGTGCAACGAGATGTCCTGGCACATGAGAGAACTGCTTAAAGCACTCTTGCAGTTTGTACCACTAAGAAACACTTCTTGATCCCCACTCTGGCATCAAAATCTGTATGGTAATTCCCAGGATTCCTTAATGTATTCTTACCCATTTTTTCATATTTGCCCGCCTGCCTCTGTTCAAGGCAATATTGATACTGACATGTAGTGACCGGGAGAGTTATGTGGCCATGGATAAGCCATTGCGTAGACAGATTCCGCTACTGTAAATGGTAGTCGGTCCAGCTTTTCAATACGCAGCATTGTATATTTTGCTCCTCTTTGTGCCATTTCTTTTTGTTTATCTGTTAGATTATATTCAGAAGACAGACGTACTGTTTATAAAACACTATGGCACATAGCCTGCACGCAGAGATTGCAACGTCCAGCTAAATAACATAATAGAACGTAACTGAGATTGCCCGTGTTGTATTAAGGCTAAATCTTGTTCCAGTATGTCTATCGCAGAAGATACAATGTTGCCTAAGGAATATATTCTGGAGTACAAAGTTGTTAACCCATTGCCTACCACTGCTAGAAAGAGAAGGTAATACGGTCTATTTCCCGTATCCTCTCAGCGGCCACTTGTTGAGATATTTTCCAGATTTCATTATAGGCAGCATAAATACTGGCATATATGAAACGTTTCTGACATGGTTTCCTGGGGCCTTTTAAAAAAATTCCGAAGATTCATGTCTTGTGAGTAAGGATAAGTGTTGTTTCACTTCTGTGAGTGTTGAGGTTTCTAGCCAATCGAGGCACAACTTCTCAACACTGTAGGATGTCACTACCCCTTGATGTTCTCTTTGTACATAGCATGGGTCTGGCCTGTGGATACTAAACCCTTCGGTGGTACCCCAGAATCTTTGCAGACATCTGTTGGTCAAACCAACCATTTTTCCCAATCAGGATCTGATGTATTGTATTTTAAAATATCATCTACTCCTACCCCTTCTTGGGTAGTTGAATTCTGCCCCCCCCTCCATCTGTGATGGTGTTGGTAATCGAGGTGTGCTCAAGCCCTTGCTCTTCGCTAGTCCATGCACAGTGACATTTAGAAATATCATCTACTGTGGACTGAGGCATGCTCTAAATAGCGCTTCTCTTCCCTGGACTTGCCAATCTCTAGAACCCCAGACTGATTTTAAGTCTATTGTGTCTTTCCATAGCTCAAAACCCTGTTCAGACAGTTGGGCAATAAAGGAAACAGAGTAAATCTGTTTGGTGTTTGTCAGCATAATTTTCAGTGCCGATGTCAGTGTATCTTTATAATAAAATGATTTCGGGTCAGTGGTGTTAAACCCTGAAAAATATGAGAATTTCTGTGCAAACGTTGCTGAACTACTTTTAGGTGGTGTTGGGCAATGTTACCACTGATGGTACTCAAATACATTTTTAGGTGAAATAGGTTTGTGCAGGAAATGATGACCATAATGTTGGTAACAGTACAAAGTATCATAGTCTGAATTATCATCTAACATTTCAGTGTTCAGAAATGCAGCAGTTTTTTCTAAATCAGACAGCATGTTATTTACAGTTTGAGTCCCAATCATCAGAAAATGTGCTGGTGGTAATGATATCACTTAATGAAATTTTAAATAAATGAGATCGTTTCAGAAGTTCAGTTGGACCGACTACGTCGAAATCAACCTTGTCCGATACTATACTGTCAGGTATAGGAACTGCTGTGATGTTCACTGCTGACAAGTCTTTGTTCCCGATGTGATTACTGATGCGGCTTTAAAATCAAATTAACTGTTTGGGCTGTAGAGCTTTGCTGAAGTATCATCCATTAATAAGCATTCTAAAAGTTATAACTAAACCTAACCAGAAAAGAAAGAACAGTATCCCAGTAATTATCCATAGTTCTACCCACAGTGATACCAGGTAAGTCTTCCTAAGAAAGTTTAAAAAGTCTTTAACTTGCTGTTTGTGTGATTTTTGGGCTGGCGTAGTTTTCGGTTTGCTTGGATCTAAGGAAAACGTAGCAAAGTTTATGAAGTAGCCAGAAGCAGTCTGATCAATTGTTGGAATTGCATCAGGATTTGTTGAAATTGTAGATTGCTCTTGTCGAGGCATGTTGATGTAGACATCTGTATTTGGTCTTATTACAACCTGTGTGTTACTTTGAGGTTGGTTTTGAAGTTGAACTTCTGGTTCAAGGGGAACTAGTTTCATTGCATTGTTGCTTAGTCCTTCATTCCACACACAAGGCTCTTTAAAAGTGATGAGTCTTTCTGTCTGAACTTCTTGGATTGTAGCTAGAGGAGGGCGTCTGCTACTGTGGAGTCCACGAGGCCTACTGTTCAGTATCGGCCTCATAGTGTGGCTTGATTAAGTCGATTGAGACAAATCTTTACTCCTTTTTTCTGGAAAGAGGCGGCAAAAGAACAGTTCTTGTTCCTTGAATTGCTGGGACAGGTACAGGTTTTCTGTATGATGGTCCAAATTATTTTTTGTCTGCTATTTTCTCTCTGACCAGATCCCTGACTTTTGGGATCCAGACAGGTCTTGCCGCAATTGCCTTGACTTCCCCAGTGGCGGTCTGTTTCTTGAGCACGTTACTGTGTTGTGTCCTGGATTCATTTTGATCTTGTAAAACAGCCAAACAATCATGGATATCAAATGGGTTCTCATCCGCAACTGCGCCTTCACAACAAGATCAGGTACCAACATTCTTGTCCCAAATAAGACCTCGTATGGAGTGACACTCCCTAGAGAACTTCTTGACTGGTTATTAAGTGCTCGCTGAACCCCACAAATGTGATTGACCCAACTACCACCCTTGCCTAATACCCTAGCTGTTAAAGATAGCTTTATGTTCCGGTTTTTGCTTTCCACAACCGAATTTCCCTTGGGATGGTACGGAGAGGAGTACCGTAATGCTACGCCCATACTTTCCATGGCCTCTTTGTAAGCCCGAGCGAGAGCTAAACGCCGGGCCACGGTCAGAATGTAACATGCCAACTGCGTATGTGCCTATAAAGATTAGCAAATCTTTTATAACAGTTCAAGCGTCAGCCGAGCGCTGAGGCCAAACCCATAGAAATCTTGAGCATGAATCCACTGCAACCATGATAGATTTGTAAGCCCCATCAGATCGTAAGGGGCCGCAGTGGTCAAGATAAACGCATGTCTGATTTTAGTAACTGTGTCTGTGCCAGTTGTGTAATGGTGGAGCCTTTCTTCTGCTGGCAGATGTCACATTTCAAGACAGTCTTTAGTCTGTTTTGTTAGACCTGGCCGCAAATAGCACTGTTTCAACAAGGAAATAGTCGCAGTAACGCCTGTATGCACAGAACCCAAACCCTTGTGGGCTGCTAGTATTAAACCTTTCCTACGGTCCATATTTGGTATTACTCTATCCCCCACTCCAGGAATCTGAGTTTATGGAATATTGTGTGCATCTAAATTGTAGGAGTACTTAAGTGGACATTTTTTAGGTACTGCTGTGCTGCCCTTGTGCGAAGCAATGACAGCTACCATAATGACGCCGTCTATTTTCATTTTAGAACGAGTGATTGCAGCTACAGAAGCTGTGCGTACAGCCCCTTTTGCGGCTTCATCAGCCAATGAATTCCTTTCAACATGAACGCCATCATGTTGATGACTCAGTGTATGGATCACGTGAGCCTTCGTTAGTTCGTTCTTCAACTCATTTACCTGTTCCCATAGAATTTTATGGTTTATTGGGCCACCTTTAAACCCGTTTTGTTCCCAATGATGTAAATATTCATTGTATGACTGTACATGGTAAAAGAAATCACACACAATTAGTGTGGGGAATTCGTGTTCCGTATTAACAAGTGCCAGTATCAGTGCTTTAAACTCTGCCAACTGTGCCATGCAGTCTCCTAGAGATTGCGTTTTAGTGCAACTTGGATGGAACTTTCCATCCTGCATGCGACCTTTAACGATTGCACACACTGAGCTGTATTGTTGCTTACTCCTTATGGCCGGTTGATCAGATCCGTCAGTATAAATAATGTATTCATACGGATCTAGAGGCAATATTTCATTTGGTAGAGGATATTCTTGTTCGTATTGCAGGAATGCTTCAGTTTTAAAACTTAGATCAAATCTGTATTCAACGTCCGTTGCTGTAAGAGAAGTAGCCCATTATATCCATCTTGGATGTAAGGATTTCACATTTGGAATGCTAGCCTTTGTAACAGCCTCTAAAGCTGGTACCGGAGTTACAACAATTATGCGTTTCCCCTGAGCCAGTGCCCTTTCTCTTGCTACTGCGGTCTGAACTGCTGTCAGGATTTTTTCTGTTGAAGTGAAACACAAGTCTGTGTTTGTGTTCAAATGTGATTTGTATGCGATTGGTACAGTTTTGCCTTCATTGAAGGTTAAATAAGTGTACCCTGATTGACCCGCTATTATATGGATCACTAGGTTGCGTACGTTTGCGCGTGTCTGGAAGTGTTTGGAAGCAATCATGTCTTCTTGTAATGAACGCAGGATATTTGAGTGTTCCTGTGTCCAGTGTCTAACTGAAAAGTCAGGTTTTATTAAGTTGTAGAAAGGTTTTACTCTCTCTGCGTAATCTAAAATTTATATTCTGCTGAAATTTAGGAATCCCAGTATTGATTGTAGATTTTTTAATGATTTTGGTGGTTGGAGCAGCGCACACTTTACTAAAAAAGTTAGCTCTCAGGCTTTTTCCTTCACTTGCCAGCTTGTATCCTAAAAATAGGACACTGAGGTGGGCTATCTTTGATTTCTTAAAATTAAATTTGTAGCCCTCAGAGGTGAATCCCATAATAATGGTGCTCACCCTGGTCAAATGCCTTTTTAAGTCATCGTCCGTCAGATATGTATCATCCACATAGGATAATGCTTCTTCATCAAAATTTTGGAGTAACTTGGTTACTCTTGCTGAGAATACACATCCGGGCTGTTCTTATACCCCTGGGGGAGAAGACAAAATTGTCACTGGGACCTCAATACTGAGAATGCGGTCAAATGCCTGCTTCCAGGCGCCATATTTTGGCAAAAAAATCCATTTGAGATATCAACTGTTGTCTTGTATGTCTTGCCAACAATGTTATTCATTAATGCAGCACTGTGTATTTTGGACAGCGAATGTCTTGGTGCAAGTGTTCAAATGTCTGTAATCTAAAACTAGATGATATGTATTGTCAGGTTTCATGACAGGAAACAAAGGATTGCTCATTGGTGAGTTGCATGTTTCAATCGCCCCCTGGTATTCAAGTTGATCTAAGATCTCCCTGACTTGTTGTGAGAAAGTGCCCTCTTTCTGCATTGTATGCCCCCACTTTTTGCTGAATTGCTGATGTTCTTTGACTGAGTGTGCCCTGGGCTCCTGTTGATCAGGTACCCAAGACCTATTTTCCTTCCATAAAACTGCATAAAAGCCTAAACCCAATTGGCATCCCTGGCCACGGGTAGGCCTCTAGTAAATGGTAGCACAGGTACCCAGGGCACTGTGACCAGGGAAGGCACCTAAGGGCTGAAGCACTTATTGTGCCACCCTTGGAGGCCCTGCACCTTTTCACACACACACTGCCTTCGCAGGCTGCGTGTCTTGGAGCAGAACAAAGTAAAGAGTCGACATGGCACACATCCCTGTGTGCCATGCCCACAACCCACTGCCCTGACCTAGATCAGCCACCCCTCCAGCTGGATGCACTATGCCAGTGGTAAGGGTACAGGTGTATGAGCCCTGTACCTCTACAAGTGCACAAGTCCATCCTTGGGCATTGTAATTTCAGTGCTGCCATTAAGAGTATATGGTTGTTGGAGTTTGTCATTACAAACTCCACAGCACCATAATGGCTACACTGAAGACTAGGAAGTTTGGTATCAAACTTCTCAGCACATTAAACCCACACTGATGCCAGTGTGGGATTTAATGTGAAATTCATGACAGAGGGCATCTTCCAGATGCCCCTTGAAACTCAACCATCTTCTAGTGTCCCGACTGAGTGGCTGCTTAGGCTGCCACTAACAGACATGTTTCTGGACCCCTGGGTCGAGAGCCTGCTGCTCTCGGGGGCCTGTGACAATGCACATCCTGGGACGAGGTGCCAAGCCTCCTCCCCTAGGATGGGCAGGGTTCACGAAGGGGAAGCTTCAAAGGCATGCCGCCTTTGTGAGCCTCCCCAGACCATTTGCTGCTTTCAGCAACTGGTCCCCACTGGTTTTACCCCCAACTTTGGGCAGGAGAACCGGTGGGAAAAACAAGTGAGGGAGAGAGGTGTGACCACCTCTGCCAACTCCACCCCTCAGGTGGGGGAGGCGAGGTGAAGCACAAGCCTGAGTCCCCACCATCTTGAGGATGGGGGGCCCAACCAACCAGAAACAGGCTCCTGCCCACCTCCCACTGGAGAGTGGCAGAATAGGGGGTGTACCCACCCCAGGGAAGGGAACCATTGGTCCCTGCCCTTTACCTACCTGTAACACCCCTAAATCTAGTATTTAGGGAGCGCCCTGAACCTTGCTTCCTCAGATCCAGACAAGAAACCAAACCAAAATGCCGTGCAGAGCTAACAAGAGGACGACACCCACTGATTTGGCCCCAGCCCTACAGGCCTGTCTCCCCTCGAACCTGCTCCTGTGTAACCCCTGTGTGTCGCCCCGCTCTGCACCCACCATCCACGGCCCGACCTCGAGTAGTCAAACACCACGAGGAAGACCCCCCGGCGATCCTGACCCGCGATCCGGTGACCCCTGACCTGCCTCAAGCCTACAGCCGACGCCTGCAGCCTCAATCCAGAGGATTCCTTCTACTTCGACCAAGAGCAGGTAAGACTTTCCGACGCCAAAAGGCACCCCTGCACCCGACGCCCCACAGCTTTGTGTGACCCAACCAACGGTGCCTAACTAACCCAAGACATCCCAACTTACCCCTCGAAGTGGTGGTTGCACCCAGAAGATCTTCGTCCCCGAGCCTGCAGTGTTTCTTTCGACCGGAGTCTCCCCATAGCAAACAGGGCGCCCGATGATAAAACAGCACTCTGCACCCAGCCGCCTAGTACCACTGAGGGTGCACCTTTTGTGCTAACCTGCAACCCTATTTGCCCTGTGGTAAACCCCAGGAGCTTTGCTTCCACAGCCGTGTGGCCTGCTTGCTAGCAGCCACCAACCGGAGACCCCCTATCCTCCATAGGATAACATTGGGCCTCAGAACTCTGCACCTGACCGCCGTTGAGCCACTGAGGGTGTAACAAGAGTGCAACCTTGACCCTGGGGGAACCCTTGTTCTAACCCCAGAACCTCAACCCCAGAGACCGATTACTTACCTCCAAACCGATAACCCTATTTTCCTTCATAGGATAACATTGACTGTTTTTCTTCCAAAAAGTTTCTAAGTATGGAGTTTTGAAATCTGAAAATCTTCTTTAAAAATCGCACAAATAACCAAAACCTATTTACTTACCTGTTTGCAGAAAATGTCCCAGAGCTGAATCCAGGTATCCAGCACTGAGTTAGAAAAGTAACGTAAAAAGTAACTTACCTATTAATTTCAATGTACGATATTTGCTAAGTGTTGCAACCTACTGCATCCCCTGTAAATCAAACCAAGTACAATTTCTATTGCCTTTTCAAACTGTTTTTTCAGCTGCATAAAATTAGGAAGATAAGCAGGCTACTTACCCAAGCAGCTCTGATACAGGTCTTGATAGCCATGGTCCTATCACGTCTAGACTACGCAAACGCAATCTATCTTGGTTTACCACTTGGCCTTACAAAACGGTTACAGATGGTACAGAACCAAGCGGCTAGACTGATCTACAGACAGCCCAGGTGGCAACATGCCTTCCCTCTCCTAAGTAATCTGCACTGGCTTCCTATTCCCCAATGCTACGCATTCAAAATTGGCTGTCTGGTGTTTAAATCCTTGAA
Organism: Triturus cristatus; assembly: GCF_964204655.1. Taxonomy (NCBI): domain Eukaryota; kingdom Metazoa; phylum Chordata; class Amphibia; order Caudata; family Salamandridae; genus Triturus; species Triturus cristatus. The sequence continues at coordinate 336,904,801 of NC_140580.1, forward strand.
TGGCTGGAGCCCTAAATTCATAAACCGCCTCATATCTCACTATACCCCTTCACGCAACCTCCGCTCGGTTCATCTCCAACGTTTGACTGTCCCAAACTTCAAGCTGAAGCGCCAAGGGGTTTGTAGGCTTGCAACTCTGGACCCCAGAATGTGGGATTCCATCCCCCTGGAAATCAGGTCAAGCACTGACCTACTGAGATTCAGAAAATCCCTCAAAACATGGCTGTACATACAGGCATACGAATGAACTGCTCCGGGTCGGCATCCCCTAGTATTGGCGCCATGAAACCAACCGGTGTACAAGCGATTTATAAAACCTTTTTAACATAACATAACAATGCTTACCTGTGCCAGGCTTGCTTGGTTCTAAAATAAAACAGTTTTTTTTTTAATACAAAAACAATTGGCCTAGAGTTCAGTTCTTGAGTGTGTGAATACATTTGCTGACTGAGTGTGTACATCAAATACTTAACACTGTCCTCTGATACTGCCTTACTGCTCGACCACACTACCACAAATAGAGAGTAAGGTTCTATCTAACTTTAACCTCTGCCTACCTCTGGGGTCACCTGGACTCTATACACACTATACCTCATTTTGGTGTAGTTTATATAGAGCCAGTTTCCTACATTGGTGGATCAGCGGTGGGATATACAACTTTGCATTTGTTGGACCACTTGGTTACCACCTGATCACACGACAGAACTCTTAAATTGCCTTTAGAATTCTGATTTTTTCAAATTGGCATTTTTGACCAAACTACTAAGTCTTGTTAGGGCCTTGTTTAAGTCCCTTTAGAATTTTAGAAAATAAAAAAAGTCACTGTAGTCAAGGGTAGAGGGGTTAGAACTTTTTTGTAACAATGTCTCAAAATAAGAACCCAGCTACTATTGAAGATAACCCTAATCACAATAAGGACATGGTTGAGGAGCTCCACCTCACCCCTTACCTTCACTTGTCTTTCAAGGAAGTAAGGTCTTTATTTAAAAACATACCAATGGGTTCCCATTCAACCAAACAAAAGCTCCAGAAGCTGTTGGCTGAGTATACAAAGGACCACCCATCTGAAAATGGTGAAGACCAATCAGATGAGGAGGTAGTGGAAGAGGATGACCTGGTAGATCAATCCCCCTACTCCCTAGGGAGAAAAGGGTTCAAGTAACCTTGACCTCAAGAATCAATTTCTCAGTACCTAGATCTCACATAGTTGGATCAGATACCAATGAGGACATTGAGCACAGACTCAATGAAGAGGACAGACCTTTAGCAAGGCTGACCAAAAGACTGGACCTAGAGACCAGACTACTGCCTCTAGAGAAAGAAAGGAGATGGGATTAGCACCCATCAATGGTGTCAGCAATCCAAGTAACAAGGATAAAGAGCAATCTTATGATCCTAAACCCCCAAAGGAATTGATCCTAAATTTGAGGAGAGTGATGACATCACTAAATGGTTCAAAGTCTGTGAGAGGGCTTGTAACAAGCGAAAGGTGAAAAAACCACTCTGGGGGGCACTCCTGTGGGAACTGTTCTCTGGTAACTGAAGAGACAGACTCCTGACCCTCTCTGGGGAAGATGCTGGGTCTTATGACCTCATGTAGAGAATTCTGATGGAGGGATTTGGACTCACAACTGAGGAGTACAGAATTAGATTCAGGGGGGCTCACAAAACCCAAAACCAGTCCTGGTTTGATGTTGTAGACTGAGTAAAGACACTAGATGGTTGGTTAACTGGACACAATGTGCATGACTTTACTTGAATTTACAACTTGTTTATGAAGGAACATATTTTAAGTAATTGCAAAAACTAAAAGTTACATCAGCATTTGGTAGACCTAGGTCTAATTTCTCCCCAAGAATTGGGAAAGGAGGCAGACCACTGGGGCAAGATCAGAGTGCCCAAGATGACCACTGGGGGTGACCAAAAGAAAGGAGTTACAAAACCTCCTCAGGGCAAAGTTGGTTACAATCCCCAAGAAAGGTCTGAGTCTTCTAAAGGGCCCCAAAACCCTACACAGGGGGTGGGTCCCAAAACATTCCCCACACTCCACAACCATAAAGAGGAAATAACTTTGATTCTGTAAAGGCCTGGTGTAACAACTGTAAGAAGTTGGAACACTTAACTGGAGACAAGGCTTGCCCTAACAAAAATGCCCCATGTCCTACTACAGCTTCTCCTGGGGTAGCAAGTCTCCAGAGGGGATCAACAGGGTGCCCAGAGCAAATCAGGTTGCACACTTAAGCAGTTCTAGTTTCAGAGGGGGAAATTGTTTGCCACTGTAGCTGTGTGACCACCCAACTTAAAGAAATACTTACAATACCCTTGGATTAATGGAACTAGGATAGAAGCTCTGAAGGATACACATGCCAGTGTCACTATGGTGAGATACACACCGGTTTCCCCTGAGCAATATTTGATTGGGCGTAATTACCCAGTCACCATTGCTGACCGTGTTACCACTAACCATGCCATGGCTATGGTGACAGACTGGGGGAGGTTACTGGCCTGAAATAGGTAGTGGTCTCTCCAAAGCTACCAGCTGCATGTCTGCTTGGTAATGACCTGGAAACCTGGAAACATTAGCCTAGGCTGAGGTTGAACTGAAAACCCATGCAGCAGTGCTGGATATCCCTGATTTGGCGTGTGTAAAAACAAGAGCACAGAGCAAAAGGCAGGGTGAACAAGACGTGTTGGGGCCTGAAAGTATGGCCCAACCTTCCAAGAGAAAATGTAAGAAGACTGGGAAACCAGCTTCTGTTGAGCAAAAGGATCAGGACCCCTCTCCTCAGGCAGAGGACTTGGATACCCCAGAGGGAACTGAGCCTATGGAGCTTGACCGTTACCAGGTTGAACTATTGGGCCTAGGGGGACCCTCTAGGGAAGAGCTGTGCCAGGAGCAGCAAGACGGTCCCACTCTTGAAAGCCTGAGGCAGCAAGCTGATTAAGAAGAAAAGGGAGATGTCAGTGGTACCCACACAGTTAATTGGGGAGAGGGACTACTGTACACTGAGGCAAGAGACCCCAAACCTGGAACCACCAGGAGAGTGGTAGTGCCACAGAGGTACAGGGAGCTCCTCCTAACTTTAGCTCATGACATCCCCCTAGCTGGGCATCTGGGCCAAACCAAGACTTGGGGAAGACTAGTTAGCTACTTTTACTGGCCCCTGATGCACCAAAAGGTGAAGGAGTTTTTCAGCTCCTGTGTTACCCGTCAAGCCAGTGGCAAGACAGGTGGCCACCCAAAGGCCCCCCTGATACTACTGCCTGTGGTGGGGGTTCCCTTTGTAAGGATGTGTGGACATAGTGGGTCCACTTGAACCGCCCACATCCTCAGGGAACAAATTCATTCTAGTGGTAGTAGGTCATGCCACTAGGTACCCTGAAGCAATTCCACTTACAACAACTAGAGTTCCTGCAGTAGCCAAGGCCCTCATTGGTGTCTTCACCAGGGTAGGGTTTCCTAAGGAGGTGGTTTCAGACAGAGGTTCTAACTTTGCCTGTTTACCTAAAACACATGTGGAAAGAGTGTGGAATGCAGTACACGTTTACTACACCATATCACCCACAAACTATTGGCCTTGTTGAGAGATTTAACAAGACACTGAAAGGCATGATTATGGGGGCTCCCTGAAAAACTCAAAAGGAGGCGGGATGTTCTCTTACAATGTCTGCTTTTCGCTTACAGAGAAGTGCCAAAGAAGGGAGTAGGGTTTTCCCCCTTTAAACTTCTCTTTGGCCATTCTGTGAGGGGACCACTTTGTCTTGTAAAAGAGGGTTGGGAGAAGCCTCTCCAAGAACCCAAACAAGATATTGTGGACTATGTGCTTGGCCTTAGGTCCAGAATGGCTGAGTACATGGAAAAGGCATCCAAAAATCTTAAGACCAGCCAGGAGCTTCAGAGGCACTGGTATGACCAAAAGGCTGCACTGGTTGAATTTCAACCTGGGCAACAGGTATGGGATTGGAGCCAGTGGCACCAAGGACACTCCAGGACAGATGGAGTGGCCCTTACCCTATCCTAGAACAAAAGAGTGAGATCACCTACTTAGTTGACCTGAGCACAAGCAGGGCACCCAAAAGGGTTATCCATGTGAACCGCCTAAAGCTCTACAACGACAGGGCTAACATCACCATGCTGATGGTGACGGATGAGGAGCAGGAAGCAGAGAGTGAACCTCTCCCTGACCTCCTCTCATACAGCCCAAAAGATGGATCAGTGGATAGAGTTGTATTTTCAGACACCCTTTCTGCCCAACAGCATGCTAAGCTCTTTTCTTTTTCCCCTGGTCTGACAAACTGGTGTACCCATGATGTGGGCACTGCTGAAAATGCCCCTATCAAAACCAAAATCTTTTGACAGTCAGACCAAGTCGAGGAAAGCATCAGAGCTGAAGTAAGCAAGATGCTGGAGTTAGGGGTTGTTGAACCCTCTGAGAGCCCCTGGGCTAGCCCAGTGGTTCTGGTCCCCAAACGTCATCCACAGGGTGGAAAGAGAGAAATTAGGTTTTGTGTGGATTATAGAGGGCTCAACTCTGTCACCAAGACCGATGCTCACCCTATCCCAAGAACAGATGACTTGTGGGACACCCCCGCGCCGCACGGCCACCAGCTGCTGCGTGTGCCCCTTGCCTGCCCTCTGCCTCGCTGCTGCCTCGTTTTGCCGATTGCCGGCGGGCGCCGCTGCGGTTGTTTTTGCCCTTGTTTTGTCCAACATTTGTGCCTGTTTGATATAACTTTGGTTTTTTCCTTGTTTTTCCTTGTTTTGCTGAGAATTTGTGCCCGTTCTGTATAATTTTTATTTCCCCCGTGTTGTGGTTTCCTTCCTTGTTGTCCGCCCTCCGCCCTCCCTTCCCGCCACCGCCGCTTTTCCCCGCCCCTTTTCTATTCTGTACCCTCCCCGCTCCCGCCTCCCAGCTGCTCCGCCCACCCGCGCACTTGGCCTTAAATGGCGACCGTGCGACGCAGGTGAGTGTGACCCACTTGTGGGACACCCCCGCGCCGCACGGCCACCAGCTGCTGCGTGTGCCCCTTGCCTGCCCTCTGCCTCGCTGCTGCCTCGTTTTGCCGATTGCCGGCGGGCGCCGCTGCGGTTGTTTTTGCCCTTGTTTTGTCCAACATTTGTGCCTGTTTGATATAACTTTGGTTTTTTCCTTGTTTTTCCTTGTTTTGCTGAGAATTTGTGCCCGTTCTGTATAATTTTTATTTCCCCCGTGTTGTGGTTTCCTTCCTTGTTGTCCGCCCTCCGCCCTCCCTTCCCGCCACCGCCGCTTTTCCCCGCCCCTTTTCTATTCTGTACCCTCCCCGCTCCCGCCTCCCAGCTGCTCCGCCCACCCGCGCACTTGGCCTTAAATGGCGACCGTGCGACGCAGGTGAGTGTGACCCACTTGTGGGACACCCCCGCGCCGCACGGCCACCAGCTGCTGCGTGTGCCCCTTGCCTGCCCTCTGCCTCGCTGCTGCCTCGTTTTGCCGATTGCCGGCGGGCGCCGCTGCGGTTGTTTTTGCCCTTGTTTTGTCCAACATTTGTGCCTGTTTGATATAACTTTGGTTTTTTCCTTGTTTTTCCTTGTTTTGCTGAGAATTTGTGCCCGTTCTGTATAATTTTTATTTCCCCCGTGTTGTGGTTTCCTTCCTTGTTGTCCGCCCTCCGCCCTCCCTTCCCGCCACCGCCGCTTTTCCCCGCCCCTTTTCTATTCTGTACCCTCCCCGCTCCCGCCTCCCAGCTGCTCCGCCCACCCGCGCACTTGGCCTTAAATGGCGACCGTGCGACGCAGGTGAGTGTGACCCACTTGTGGGACACCCCCGCGCCGCACGGCCACCAGCTGCTGCGTGTGCCCCTTGCCTGCCCTCTGCCTCGCTGCTGCCTCGTTTTGCCGATTGCCGGCGGGCGCCGCTGCGGTTGTTTTTGCCCTTGTTTTGTCCAACATTTGTGCCTGTTTGATATAACTTTGGTTTTTTCCTTGTTTTTCCTTGTTTTGCTGAGAATTTGTGCCCGTTCTGTATAATTTTTATTTCCCCCGTGTTGTGGTTTCCTTCCTTGTTGTCCGCCCTCCGCCCTCCCTTCCCGCCACCGCCGCTTTTCCCCGCCCCTTTTCTATTCTGTACCCTCCCCGCTCCCGCCTCCCAGCTGCTCCGCCCACCCGCGCACTTCGCCTTAAATGGCGACCGTGCGAACGCGCAGCGGTCACGCGCAGCGGGCGCGCCGATTGTGCGCCGAAGGCGCGCCAAAGGTAAGCCCGTCTACGCCCGTCCGCGCCTGGACCGCGCCCAGTGCCAGGACCCCTGGACCTCGAAGACCCCGACCGACCCGCCTGACGTACTCCGCCGCCACCCTCACCGCTCTCAACACCGGCCGACTCCCAGAATGCCATCAAGCCTCTCCACGACGTACCCACGGACCCTTCAGCTGCCACGCCTGCAAGTTCACCTGCATCCGGACCTGCCTCGCACCAGCACCCACCAAGCCGAACACCAGCAGCACCCACCTCAAGTGCATCCTGATCAACACACGCTCCGTCCACAGACATGCCATCGAACTCTGGAACCTCCTCGACACCACAGCTCCAGACGTTGCCTTCCTCACGGAGACCTGGATGAACGCCTCCTCAGCTCCCGACATCGCCATCGCCATCCCAGAGGGCTACAAGATCGTCCGGAGGGACCGAAACGCCAACCAGATGGGAGGAGGCATCGCCATCATCCACAGGAGCACCATCCGTCTCACGACCAGCACCGACAACTCCCTGACCACCGCCGAACACCTGCATTTCCAGATCCACACCAACCCGAACACCACCCTCAGAGGCACCCTGATCTACCGACCCCCTGGACCACGCACACAATTCAGCGAGGACATCGCCGACTTCGTCAGCCCGCATGCCCTCCCCTCCGCTGACTACATCCTCCTGGGAGACCTCAACTTCCATCTGGAGAACAACAACGACCGCAACACCAGCACCCTGCTCGACAACCTCGCCAACCTGGGACTCAAGCAACTGGTGTCCACCCCCACCCACCTCGCCGGACACTCACTCGACGCTGTCTTCTCATCCAGCAAGGACATCGACTTCAGCCACGCCACAGAGCTTCAATGGACGGACCACAGCTGCGTCCACTTCACCTTCAAGAAAACAACGACCCACCACCACCAGCAACAGGCCGCCCGCAGAAGCTGGAACAAGATCACAGCAGACCAGCTCGCCACCTCCCTGAGCCAGCACCCTCCTGCCAGCTCAGCGAACCCCAGCCAGGCCGCCGACAACCTCACGAAGTGGATCAGCAACTGCGCGGACGAACTCGCCCCACTGAGGACCCCGCCCAGCAGACCCGGCAGCAAGAAAGCCCCATGGTTCACCGACGAACTCAAGAGCTCCAAGAAGAACTGCCGAGCCCTCGAGAAAGTCTGGAGAAGGGAACCGACACCGGACAACAGGACCTCCTTCAAACTTGCCACCCGGAAACACCACCAGCTGATCCGCGCCGCCAAGAAAACAGCATTCAAGGACCGGTTGGACAACAACGCACACAACTGCAAGGAACTCTTCAACATCGTCAAAGAGCTTTCCAACCCCAGCGCAGGAAACAACGACATCACCCCATCGCAAGACCTCTGCAACTCCCTGGCTTCATACTTCCACAACAAGATCGCGGACATACACAACAGCTTCAACAACCAACCAACGCACACCATGACCGAACAACCACCCCCCACCACCACCCTCCACGCCTGGACCCCGATCAGCACCGAAGACACCATCCGCACGATGAACTCCATCCACTCCGGATCACCGACCGACCCCTGCCCTCACCACGTCTTCAACAAGGCCGACGCTGTCATCGCACCCCACCTGCGTGACATCATCAACACATCCTTCGACACCACCATCTTCCCCGAGAGCTGGAAACACGCCGAACTCAGCGCTCTACTCAAGAAACCAACAGCGGACCCCACCGACCTCAAGAATTACCGCCCCATCTCGCTCCTCCCGTTTCCAGCCAAAGTCATCGAGAAGACCGTCAACAAGCAGATGGCCGCTTTCCTCGAGACGAACGGATCCCTCGACCCCTCACAGTCCGGCTTCCGAGCCAACCACAGCACCGAGACCGCCCTCATCGCCGCCACCGATGACATCCGAGCCCTGATGGACAACGGAGAAACAGCGGCCCTCATCCTCCTGGACCTCTCCGCGGCATTCGACACGGTCTGCCACCGCACCCTAGTACGGCGCCTCAGCAACGTCGGAATCCAGGACAAGGCGCTGGAATGGATCATCTCCTTCCTCGACGGGAGAACACAGAGAGTCCGCCTACCACCGTACAAGTCAGAGGCCACCGAAGTCATCTGCGGCGTCCCCCAAGGATCATCTCTGAGCCCCACCCTCTTCAACGTCTACATGAGCCCCCTCGCGGCCATCGTACGCAAACACAACCTCAGCATAATCTCCTACGCCGACGACACCCAGCTGATCCTCTCCCTGACCAACGACCCCGCCGCCGCCAGAGCCAACCTGCACGAAGGGATGAAAGAGGTAGCCGAGTGGATGACGACCAGCCGCCTGAAACTGAACTCGGACAAGACGGAGGTCCTCATCCTGGGCTCCTCTCCCTCCGCCTGGGACGACTCCTGGTGGCCTCCCGCCCTGGGCACCGCACCCAAACCGACAGACCATGCACGCAACCTGGGCTTCATCCTGGACTCCTCCCTCTCCATGACCAGGCAAGTCAACAACGTCTCCTCGGCATGCTTCAACATCCTACGCATGCTACGGAAGATCTTCTGGTGGATCCCCACCGAGACTAGGAAGACCGTCACCCAGGCCCTCGTCACCAGCCGACTGGACTACGGCAACGCCCTCTACGCCGGTACCACCGCCAAACTCCAGAAGAGACTCCAGCGGATCCAGAACGCCTCAGCCAGACTCATCCTCGACATCCCACGAACCAGCCACATCTCCGGACATCTGAGAGACCTTCACTGGCTCCCCGTCAACAAAAGAATCACCTTCCGCCTCCTCACCCACGCACACAAAGCCCTACACGACCAAGGCCCGAGCTACCTCAACAGCCGGATCAACTTCTACGCTCCCAAACGCCACCTCCGATCAGCCAACCACGCCCTCGCCGCCGTCCCCCGCATCCGAAGAGCGACTACAGGAGGAAGGTCCTTCTCCTACCTGGCCGCCAAGACCTGGAACTCCCTCCCGACCGACCTGCGCCTGACCCAAGACCACCTCTCCTTCAGGAAGAAGCTGAAGACCTGGCTGTTCGAGCAGTAGCGGCTCCCCCCCCCCAGCGCCTTGAGACCCTACGGGTATGTAGCGCGCTTTATAAGTGTCACTGATTGATTGATTGATAGATAAATTGGGTGCAACCAAATTTCTGAGTACCTTTGACTTAACTGCAGGGTACTGGCAAATTGGCATGGCACCAGGAGAAAAAGAGAAAACAACATTCTCCACACCTGATGGGCATTATCAGTTTACTGTTATGCCCTTTGGTTTAAAGAATTCCCCTGCCACCTTCCAAAGGTTGGTGAATCAAGTCCTTGCTGGATTGGAGTCCTTTAGTGCAGCTTATCTTGATGATATTGCTGTTTGTAGTTCCACCTGGCAGGATCAACGTATCCACCTTGGGAAGGTTTTGAAAGCCCTGCAAACAGCAGGCCTAACTATCAAGGCATCCAAATGCCAGATAGGGCAGGGAACCATGGTGTACTTGGGCCACCTTGTTTGTGGAGGCCAGGTACAACCCTTACAGCCCAAGATCCAGGTCATCCTGGACTGGGCAGCTCCAATGACCCAAGTCAGGGCATTTCTTGGCTTGACTGGGTACTACAGGAGGTTTGTGAAGGGATATGGGTCCATTGTGACTCCCCTCACAGAACTCACCTCCAAGAAAATGCCCAAGAAGGTAAACTGGACAGGTAGTTGCCAAAAGGCTTTTGACACCCTGAAAGAAGCAATGTGCTCAGCACCAATTCTGAAGGCTCCAGATTATGCCAAGCAGTTCATAGTGCAGACTGATGCCTCTGAGCTAGGGATAGGAGCGGTCCTATCCCAGACCAATGATGAAGGCGAAGACCAACCTGTTGCTTTTATAAGTAGAAGGCTTCTCCCCAGGAAACAGCGTTGGAGTGCCATTGAGAGGGAGGCCTTTGCTGTGGTTTGGTCCCTGAAGAAGCTGAGACCATACCTATTTGGGACTCACTTCCTAGTTCAAACCGACCACAAACCTCTCAGATGGCTAATGCAAATGAAAGGGGAAAATCCTAAACTGTTGAGGTGGTCCATCTCCCTACAGGGAATGGACTTTGAAGTGGAACACAGACCTGGGACTGCCCATGCCAATGCAGATGGATTTTCCAGGTTCTTCCACTTAGACAATGAAGACTCTCAAGGAAAAGGTTAGTCTCATCATCTTTCATTGGGGGGGGGGGGTGAGAAAGAGCCCTCTTTCTGCATGGTATGCCCCCACTTTTTGCTGAATTGCTGATGTTCTTTGGCTGAGTGTGCCCTGGGTTCCTGCTAATCAGGTACCCAGGGCCTATGTTCCTTCCCTAAAACTGCATTGTAGCCTAAACCCAATTGGCATCCCTGGCCACTGGTAGGCCCCTGGTAAATGGTAGCACAGGTACCCAGGGCACTGTGACCAGGGAAGGCCCCTAAGGGCTGCAGCACTTATTGTGCCACCCTTAGAGGCCCTGCACCTTTTCACACACACACTAACTTTGCAGGCTGCGTGTCTTGTTGCAGAACAAGGCGAAGAGTCAACATGGCACACTGTGTTCCATGACCACAACCCACTGCCCTGACCTGGATCAGCCACCCCTCTAGCTGGGTGCACTATGCCAGTGGTGAGGGTACATGTGCATGAGCCCTCTTCCCCTACTGTGCCCAAGTGCACCCTTGGGCATTGTAAGTGCAGTGGTGCCATTAAGAGTATATGGTGCTGGGAGTTTGTCATTGCGAACTCCACAGCACCTTGATGGCTACACTGAAACTGGGAAGTTTGGTATCAAACTTCTCAGCACATTAAACCCACACTGATGCCAGTGTGTGATTTAATGTGAAACTACAGAGGGCATCTTAGAGATGCCCCCTGAAACTCGACCATCTTCTAGCGTCCCGACTGAGTGGCTGTTTAGGCTGCCACAAACAGGCATGTTTCTGGACCCCTGGATCGAGAGCCTGCTGCTCTCGAGGTCCTGAGACAATGCACATCCTGGGACGAGGTGCCAAGCCTCCTCCCCCAGGATGGGCAGGGTTCACGAAGGGGAAGCTTCAAAGGCATGCCGCCTTTGTGAGCCTCCCCAGACCATTTTCTGCTTACAGCAACTGGTCCCCACTGGTTCTACCCCCCCACTTTGGGTGGGAGAACCGGTGGGAAAAACAGGTGAGGGAGAGAAGTGTGCCCACCTCGGCCAACTCCACCCCTCAGGTGGGGGTGGCGAGGTGAAGCACAACTCTGACTCTGAGGATGGGGGACCCAACCAACTAGGGACAGGCTCCTGCCCCCCTCCCACTGGAGAGTGGTAGAATAGAGGGTGTACCCACCCCAGGGAAGGGACCCATTGGTCCCTGCCCTTTACCTACCTGTAACGGCTCGAAATCTAGTTTTTAGGGGCCACCCTGAACCTTGCTTCCTCAGATTCAGACAAGAAACGAGAAGAAAAGAAGAAAGACAGAAAAGCCATGCAGAGCTAACAAGAGGACTACACCCATTGATTTGGCCCCAGCCCTACAGGTCTGTCTCCCCTTGAACCTGCTCCTGCGAAACCCCGGTGTGTCCTGCAGCCAGCAACCTCGGAGGACCTGCCTGCCTTCACTTCCACAGACTGCTTCTCCCGTGAACACCGGAATTGTTCAAACTGCAACCTCTGGCTAGATATCGCTAAACCGCCCCACTCTGCACCCGTCGTCCACAGCCCGAGCTCGAGTGGGCAAACACCACGAGGAGAACCCCCCCGGTGATCCTGACCTAAAATCCCATGACCCCTGACCTGCCTCAATCCTCCAGCCGACGCCTGCAGCCTCAATCCAGAGTATCCCCTCTACCTCGACCAAAAGAGGGTAAGACTTTCCGACACCCAAAGGCACCCCTGCACCCGACGCCCCACTGCCTTGTGTGCCCCAGCCAACGGTGCCTAACCAACCTAAGACATCCCAACTTACCCCTTGAAGTGGTGGTCGCACCCAGAAGATCTTCGTCCCCGAGCCTGCAGTGTTTCTTTCGACCGGAGTCTCCCCATAGCAAACAGGGCGCCCGATGATAAAACAGCACTCTGCACCCAACCCCCCCTGTGCCGCTGAGGGTGCACCATTTGTGCTAACCTGCAACCCCATTTGCCCTGTGCTAAACCCCAGGAGCTTTGCCCCACAGTCGTGTGGCCTGCTTGCTAGCAGCCACCAACCGGTGACCCCATATCCTCCATAGGATAACATTGTGCCTCAGCACTCTGCTCCGAGCCACCCTAGTGCCGCTGAGGGTGTAACGAGAGTGCATCCTTGACCCTGGGGGAACCCTTGTTCTAACCCCAGAACCTCAACTCCAAGGACCAATTACTTACCTCCAAACCAATAACCCTATTTTCCTTCATAGGATAACATTGACTATTTTTCTTCTAAAAGGTTTCCAAGTGTGGAGTTTTGAAATCTGAAAATATTCTTTAAAAATCACACAAAAACCAAAATGTATTTACTTACCTGTTTGCAGGAAATGCTCCAGAGCTGAATCCAGGTATCCAGCACTGAGTTTGATAAGTAATGTAAAAAGTAATTTACCTGTAATTTACTGAAAAAGTCTATTCATTTCAATGTACTGTATTTGCTAAGTGTTGCAACCTATTACATCCCCTGTAAATCAAACAAAGTACAATTTCTATTGCCTTTTCAAACTGTTCTACATTCAGCAACTTATAACTGTAAAGTATTTAATGCTTACCTGTGCCAGGCTTGCTTGGTTCTAAAATAAAACAACAGTATTTTTTTATACAAAAACAATTGGCCTAGAGTTCAGTTCTTGAGTGTGTGAATTAATTTGCTGACTGAGTGTGTACATCAAATGCTTAACACTGTCCTCTGATACTGCCTTACTGCTCGACCACTCTACCACAAATAGAGAGTAAGGGTCTATGTAACTTTAACCTCTGCCTACCTCTGGGGTCACCTGGACTCTATACACACTATACCTCATTTTGGTGTAGTATAAATAGAGCCAGTTTCCTACACTTGTTTTTTAGCTTCTTGCTTTATTGGGTATTGCCTTTGAGCATTAGGTGAAACTTTTAACGGGATCACGTGGTGGGTTGAAGCCTCATCCCATCCGGCATGATTTTTGTATAATGCTGGAGCTAGGGCTACTGGAGAACGACCTTTACAATGCCTTTGTTACACCCTGATACATTTACATCCCGGTCATTACAAAGCAAAGCATTACAAGGACTTGCGCTGGATGGCACTCTAAACTAAGGAATAGTATGATTTACTATTCCAATACCTTCCCTACTCTACGTAGGCTGGAGTTGGAATAGTAAATCATACTGTTTCTAAGTCCAGCGCCCTCCAGCGCAAGTCGTTGTAACGACTTGCGTTGTAATAACTGCGATGTAAAATACCGCATTGTGAATGCATGCGATGTAACGTCATAAATGCATATTCATGTTTAAGATATATGGGAACATGGTCAGAGAAGGCTGGAAAAATTACAGTTTCTCCCCTGAGGCACTCCATAATGAATGCAGGCGGCCAGTCCTGTTCTGCTAATATGATGTCATAACCAGATGACAGATTTTCCCAAAAGAGACCTTTAACTTTCCTGGGCTTGTATCCCTCCATTTGGAGTGTTATCTCACATAACGTATGTGGGACGCTCACCCTGGTGTCTGGTGTTTCCTCCGTGATGTAATCATTCAAGACTGCTGTCACCAGAAATTCCTTCAGATTCTGGCGAAATATTGTCACTTCTGCTGCGCTGTCTAGCATCGTCCGAGCCCATTCCCTGTTCAGAAGCTGCGTCCTCAGAATTCTGGGCATGTCTGATCTTTAAACCTGCAACTTTCTTCTTCTTAAACTGTGGTTTAGATTTTGGCTTGTCTTCTTTTTTAGAAGTGTATTCTTGAGCGTTCTGCTTGTCTCTGGACTTTGTACGCTATTCTTTGTGTTCTGACCGTCCTTCCCTCTCTGAGTTTTTTGTCGAGCCCTGAAAGGAACTAGAGGAACGTGTATCAGTATCCTGATGCCTGTCAGGTTTTCTAATATTATCCCTATTCCTGAGATTGTACCTCCTTTCGGAGGGCTCCTGTGGAGGAGACCTACCTCTGAATTGAGATCTCTTTTCTTTAGGGTTTTGTTGTTTTTTATTATCCCACTTCTTTTGAGAAGAAGTAGGTGTCTGCTTTGTAGTGTCCTTTTCAGGACTGCCCATCAGTTGTGGTTTTAAAGCTTTCCCACCCAAACTGTCTCTGCCTAATTCTGCATATACAGTTTCAATTATTTTGGGTAATTCGGGTTGTTGTTCGAACAAACTGAACTCCCTTAGGCGTTGGCGGATTGCCACTGAAGCTGCTTCCCCTTTAATATTAGCTAGTATTATGGCTGATACCTGGATTGTGGTTATTTAATAACTTCATCCCCAAGTTCAGGGCAGGTTCTGCTCCGTACTCGTTTTGTATTTGTCTTACTACATCAGGTACTACTGCTAACGAAGGAATACCATGAGTTCTGGTATATATGGCAGCAAAGACTGTACCCCAAGAGGTACAATCCTCTACTTGTGGTATTATCCCCATGGGCAAGCAGATTGTTAGCATTCTGTGTTTTTCGAAAGGGTTAGTGTTGTAATGTTGAACCTCTGGAGACTGAGGGAGGAGCGTACTAGGCGCAAAATGAGTATACCAGGAAATGTAAAGTCAGGGTTTATTAGGCTTCTCCAAGCCCTTCCTATTTAATAGAGTGCAAGGGGAGGAAAGACAATTTGTCCTGCTGTCACAAGAGCAGATGCTGATCTTTTTTTTTTTTTTTTTGGTTTACATTTCTTTTATTGATTTTGTACACAGAAAGAACAAACTAGCCATTGAGTTCCACGATCCTCGGGGTGCGACCCGGCATGTCACTGTCGCATATATCAGGCCTAAACAAGCAACAAAAGAGAGAACAAATCCCCAGTTTCCCCCCCCCCTCCTCCTCAAAGAAAAGTCAAAAGAAAGGGCAGTTTATCGGGCCAATGGTCAATCCTCATAATTCAGTGAGAGTCGGATGCAGCAGGGGCAGATGTTGAAGGAGAATCCGCCAACCTCAGCAGTCTAAGGTATTTGCCAAGGGACAGGTAAGTTCCATAAATTCGGATGTTAATAGCGTGAGGAAGGGCGCCCACAGGTCGTGGAAGGAAACCGCGGGATTAATTAAGGAGAGGGAAATCTTCTCCATCCCTAAAATGGACCATAGTTTATAATGCCAGCCTAAGCTTGTGGGGACTGTCGTAGAACCCCAGTGTGTCAGGTTATTCTGAACTGCCGCACCTAATGTGAGAGCTATTTGTTTGCCTCTCCTGGATGTAAGTGGAAAAGTGATGGCATTGGGGAGTCCCAGAAGGATGTATACCGGGAATCTTGGGACCTGAGTATCAAAGTGGGAATCAGCCTCATCTAGGATTTGTTGCCAGTAAGTCCCCAGGGCAGGGCAATCCCAGAGTAAGTGTGTGAGGGTGCCCGGTGAGCCACAGGCTCGGCAGCACAGTGGGCTGCGCAAAGGGTTACCCCTGTGAAGTCGCACCGGGGTTAAGTACCAATAGGTGGTCAACTTAGTTGCCGTTTCGATAGATGCAACATTGCGGGCCGTACATCGGGCCCGGTAATAGTGATCCCTCCATTCTTTTGGAGTGAGTTCCCTGCCCAACTCCTCCTCCCAGCGCAACTGGCCTGGGGATTTCCCAGTGTCAGGTGTTTCGAGTGAATTTATATAGGTCTGATGTCAATCGTGCATCGCTATGTCGGGTGATTAACCACTTCTCAAACGATGTAAGCAGTTCTCTGCACCCTTTCTCACCTCCATATGGAGTACCCAATGTCTGATTTGTAGGTACCAGTAGCGCTCCGTCTCGGGAAGTCTGTGATCTGTACAGAACTCAACGAAAGGGCGTGAACCGGAAAGGTCAAAGAAATGTCCTATGGAGCGGCTGGCTTCGGTCGTCCAGTGGTGAAATTCCTCATAATCTAGGCCTGGTGAAAAGTCTGGGTTTTGGACAATGGATGTAATGGGAGATGGGAATGTCGTGAGCCCCCTGGTGATGGCTGTCCTGTCCCAAGCTGACATTATGGGCCGAGTTATCTCTGAGAGATATAGGTTGCGAGGGCGTACCTTGTGTGAGAGAAAGGGGACTCCCCACAATGGCTGGGCTGCTAGGGACCTATCCATGAACAACCAATGTTTCTCGGACTCGGGACGTGACCATTCCACTGGCACTCTCAGCTGAGCTGCCCGCCAATACGCCAAGAGGTCAGGAACTCCCAAACCCCCATCTACCGGGTCCCTGTACGTAAGGTTGTGATGCATCTGAGCCCTCTGATCCCACCAGATGAAGCGCTCTATGTCCCCTTGCAATGCCCGTAGACCTCCAGATGGGGTCATCAGCGGAAGGGTGTGAAATAGGTAAAGAATCTGGGGCAATAGAACCATCTTCACTGCCGCAATCTGGCCCAGCCACGAAAGGGAGTGGGGTCTCCATCTGTGTAGGGAATCCCGGACATGTTTCAAAAGTGCCATGTAGTTCGACTGTCTAGTGGCAGAGATGGTGGGAGCCACCCGAAGACCTAGGTAAGTAATAGTCATGGAGCCATTTAATCTGAAAGTTGTGCTGTAGGAATTTCAGGGTCTCAGGCTCTAATGACAAATTAAGAGCTTGTGACTTGTGCACATTGATCTGGCAGCCCGAGGCGAGTGCAAACCGGGCCAATTCGTCCAAGAACGCCGGCAGAGATTCCCGGGGATGCTCCAAGGTCGCCACTACGTCATCGGCATGGAGACAGAGTTTGTGTTCCGATCTCCCAAAGCGTGCACCTCTAATGATTGGATCATCACAAACTCTTTGAGCCATAGGCTCCATATAGAGAGCGAAGAGGAGCGGCTACAGCGGGCACCCCTGTCTGGTTCCCCTGCTAAATGAGAACACCGCTGATGCCACACCATTCACCCGCACCATAGCTGTTGGATTCGCATAGCTTTGGAAGATCCAATCAATAAAGCGATCCGGCAGGCCAAAATGAAGCAGCGTCACCCAGAGGTACGGCCAGTGAACTCTGTCAAACGTTTTTTCGGCGTCGACCGAAAGGATCATGCGTTCTGCCGGAAAGCGCTCCGAGCGGTCCATCAAGTGGAAGAGCCGTTTGGTATTATCGGAGCATTGTAACCCAGGACCAAAGCCTGATTGGTCCGGATCTATCAGACCTGGGAGATGACGAGAAAGTCTGGCTGCTAAAATCTCAGTAAAAGTCTACGTTGAGTAGCAATATGGGGCGGTAGGAGCCGCAGAGAGGAGTAACTTTCCCTGGTTTCGGGATCACTGTTTTTAAGGACTCCAACATAGACGGCAGAAAGGAGTTAAAAACTCGTACTAAAAGCAGGGCGAGTGTCCCACAGAACTTTTTATAAAAACCGGAGGTGAACCCGTCGAGGCCGGGCGATTTGTTACGTTTCAGACGAGCGATTGCCGAGATGACCTCCTCCAGTCGAATGGGGGCTTCTAGGTCAGCTGCCTGGGTCGGAAGTAGTTTGGCTGTGGCTAACCCGTGAAGGTATCGAGTCGGCTCAGTCTCAGGTAGAGCTTGAGCCGAGTATAGTGTTGCGTAAAAGTGTCGGAAAGCCCCCACAATCTCAGTGTCCTCCCTACATTCTCCCCCACCGGGGATACTGTACCTCAGCGACTCTATGAGCTTGTCTTTGCGCTCGAAGGCGGTTTGCGAGAAGCGATCTCCGCCTACGTAAAAAGCATGCTTAAGGCGCAGGGCCGCATATTCAGCTCGATCTACATCCAACCCCGCTAACTGTGCCCGGGCCGCCTTTAGAAGCTTCCAGACTCTGGGAGCGCCAGTCGGCTGGTGGATGCATTCCTGCTCAGTGACCTCGCTCATCAAGCGGTCTCGCTTTTCTCGTCTGTCCCTGTTGTCGGCTGACGCTATGCCAATGAAGAACAATGAAGACCCCCTCGAATCACCACCTTCATCGCCTCCCATAAGGTCGTCAAAGATATGTCTGGGGTATTGTTTGTGACTAAATAGTCTGCTATGCTCTCCTGAATTTGTTGCACTACAGAGGTACATTGAAGCATAGTCACCCCAAGGCACCAAAAACGGCGGGTAGGACTCCTCGGGGGCAGGGGCAGAGAAAGTCACAGCGCGGAGTGGTCAGTCGTGGGGCAGGGGAGGATCTCCATGTCTTGGACCTGTTGTGTGAGGGGGTCAGAAGTAAAGATATAATCAATTCTATTGTACGTTTAATGGGGGTGGGAGCAAAATGTGTATGCCCTAGTGTTGGGATGTCGATGTCTCCAGATGTCGGTAAGGTCAGCCTCTGCCAGTAATCGTTTCCCCGTGTTGGACAGGGTCCCCGTTTGGCCCCATCGTTGCCCAGAGCGGTCCATGTAGCCATCGAGCACCATATTAAAGTCCCCTCCTAACAAAACTGTTTTGTCTAGCAAGCCCATAAGATCCTGCATTACTGTCTTAATAAAGCCCTCTTGTCCACTGTTGGGAACATAAACCGAAGACACAGAGAATGCGTGTGTGTCTAAGGTAAAGGTGTAAGCCAAGAACCTCCCCTTAATTTCAGCCTGTTTGCTACCAACCCGCCCCGGGAAATTAGAAGATACCAAGATGGCTACCCCAGCAGTTTTGGAAGTGGCAGAGGAGAACATCTGGTGAGGGAACGCCTTCGACCTCAGCCGGTGGGTATCAGCAGGGAGCAAATGTGTCACCTGGAGTAAGCAAATATGGGCATCTGAGCGCTCCAGGTAGGACAGAAGGGCCCGGTGCTTAATGGGATTATTCAGCCCTTTCACATTCAGGGACACAATATGGATTTCAGGAGCCTTAGGAGTGTGTGCTCACTGTCCAAGCTGGACGGCGCTGCCCTAGTAGGGGATGGAGACATGATGGGATAGCGTGATGTAGCCCTTAACAAATAACGGAGGAAGAGGAGGTAACCCAAGAAAATATAACCCCAAACAAAGAACATAAAAAAGGAACAGTTATGTAGAAAGTCCACAAATGTCCCAGGCAAATCGCCCGTGGTGAGATGTGGGATGGATAGCAGGAACCCCCGCTGCCCCTCCCTGCCCCAGACCCGGCCATAACAGCCCATTCAACCCATCAAGAAAGCAAAAGTCGCCACCTCAAAAGTTGTGGATCAGTCCGCGGTGTTGGACAAGATCTGAAGAACTGTCGAGCATTCTTTGGCAATCCCTTCTGAATCTGGGCGTGAGCCCAGTGGCGAGCTGCCAACTCTCTGCCAGTAGTTGTTGTCAGCGCGGCGGCTGGAGGCAGCAGGTTTCTCAGATCCGGCGTGGTCAGCCTCTGGCAATCGAAGGGAAGATGTCGCCTCCTCCAGGGAGCGCAACTGGTGGAGTCTACCCTCCCATTTGAAGAGGAGACTAAAGGAATGCTGCCAGGAGTAAGCGATGTCTTTGGAGTGGAGAAATGCGGTAATGGGGCGAAGGTTGCGGCATTTCTGTAGAGTGGAAGCTGACAAGTCCTGGAAGAGAAGAGGCCTACAGAAGCGAAACTCAATGGGGTGGTTGGACCATGCTTCGCGCAGGATACGCTCCTTCAGCTTGAAATCATGGACACATGTCAAGATGTCAGGCGGAGGGGCGGTTGATGATCGTTTGAGGCCCACCCAATGTGTCCGTTCAAGTCGCATCTCCTGGTCTGTGGGATTCCCAGGATGTGGCGGAACAAATCCATGACAAAGGCCTCAATGTCCTGCTCCTCTGCCCCCTGAGGCCCCGCTCCCGAATCTGTATATTATTGCGAAGAGTGATTCTCCAGATCGTCCGCATGAGATTGAAGGTCCAGATGCTGATCTTGCTCCTGTTGGAGCTGGAACACCTCTTCATCTCTGGCTGCCATCTGGTTCTCTAGGTCGTCCACGCGCTCTGTTTCTTATATGGGGTAGGGCGCCTATAAACCAGTAAAAATGTTCCTGGTAGGTTAGTGGAATCTGTCATCATATGGACCATATTCCTCTGGTGCATCTCCCTCTGTGTAAGAGTGAAATGTATGTGTTCTAGCATCTGCTTCTGGGAATGTAATCCACAAATAGAATACCTCTGTTTTGTTTGCTTTGTGTGCCTCAATCACAAGAGCTACTAAGCCACCCTTAGCTGTTAAACCATTTTCTAATAGTTTCAGGGTGATAGAATGTCTGAATTTAGGGTCAATGAGAATTGTGTTTGCATCTTCCTCGTCAGTGAGTGGAAGTGTGTGCTGTAGTGGGTCTAAGACCGGTGTAGTAATTGTGTACAGAACACAGACTAACTGTTCAAGGAAACTAAGATGAAAGGTTTTATGCACAATTTAGGAACACTATGTCCTTTCAAGCTTGAATAACCAACAGCTAATAAATATGATTTTTCGCCTACTCAGCTGTGGCGGAGTTTGTGCCCACCCACTCCAGACGTCTCTGGTGTTTTGTGTGTAGGGGTCTCTGAGATTTAGCACGACTGAACTACTCAGATTCTACTATTAAATAAGTACCCAACCACCATTGGTGGCGTAATGTCGTGTAGGCCCTATATGCCCTATACAGGATCTGCACGTTTGGATAACATATACTGCGGGTTTGGTGGCAGACTGGTTCTGAGCACCCCCACCGAGAAATGTTAGCCTGTTTCATGTTAGCTAGCTCACAGTGCCACTAGTGTCTCCTCTTATCGGGGAGAGAATAGTTTCTGGCAACATTAGAATATGACAACCCTGATCCCTCAGAATCGAGGAAACAATGTACTACTTTTCGCTCAGTCACTCGTGCTCACATATCTGTCTCAGAGATACCCAGAATAAACAGTCTGGGCGTTTCAATACAGATTTATTGAACAGTTGTTATTCTCAAGTAGAATATATGTGCTGCAACAACCATTAAACAGTAGCAGAGATATATGATTAGCAGTACTATGAATATAAAAGCATAGTACAGTTCTACCATCTTGCAATAAGCATGAATAAATACATGAATATAAAATGAAGGATAAAAGTGCGCATACTCCTACGATGTCTATCTTGATGTACCTAAGTGTGTAGTCAAGAATCCCTCTAGGATTTAATCAAACCCCATTACCTGAATTGTGAGAATGTAGGAGCTCTCTCTGGTCTCGATTTGGACACCCTACACGGGAGGTTTAGACCACTGTCAGCTGGAGCGTCTGCATGCAGGAGCCTCAGCGTCTCTGGTCAGTGTGTTGGCCTGGAAGTCTTGGTTCCCTCTGTCTAATACCAGCAAGAGGTGCTGTATCTATACAGAACGTATCTAGGGCTTCCTTGTCTCTTGTGTGGTTTGTATGGGTCATTGTCGGGCTGAGGAAGACGTAAGGGATGAACCTTGTACATAGATATTATGCAGGTGATGTAGTTTTTGCTTTGTTTCCAAGAATCCTCATGCATAATGTATGAGCCCATCGAAGATGTCATAGGAGGCCTTTGTTAGGGAAAAACCCTCCTTCTGCACCCAGAACTAAAACTAGATAAGGTTCAATCCTCAGAGCTCGTTATTGTGTAGTGTGGGGCACCAATGTAGGTGAAAGATCATGCCTATATAAGGGTATCTCGAATCATGCGTATATTAGGGCAATTAGAGTCAAGCCTATATTAGGGCTTCTACATAAAACATGACAATCCAACTCAAATTTGCCACTGAAAAGATCCTGGCATGGTGTGCTGCATAGCTAGATCCATTGGAAAAGTCAATAGGTCCCAAAGGCAAAGCTTATTGGATTTTCCATTCCTTGATGTAAATTGGGCTTTTTGCCATTTAAAGCAATATTAGGTATTAAATCATAATAACTCAAAATCGAAAAGAAGAGAACGTGAAAAGTATTTGGTGGGACAGACAAAAAAACAGATAAATAATGCAAATGTAAGGCATATATAATTTTAAAGAAATTATTGAACTTTTTAAAACGACAGCACCGCATTTAGAAGATGCAACTTTAGAGATGAAGAAAAGAAAAATGGAGCTAGTAAAAGTAGGGATAGGGAAAAGGAAATATGGGTTTATTTTCCATAGTGCCACACTTTTTTTGCATTGTAATCAATCAATCAACTTTATTCGGTTTCAGCATATAAAACCATAAAAGTTCTCGATACATAAAATTTCTTTTTTTTTTTTTATACATTTTTTTTATTTAGCCAAAAGAGGAAGGATGAAAAAGGTTACAAAACATAGCATAACATGACATCAGGGCAGGATGAATACAACAAAAAAAAAAAGCAAAAAGAGCCATTTACGTTCTGTAACACTTAATCCCATTGTAAACAGAGCCACATACGTTCTATTCTATTTTGGGAGGAAAGGCCCCTGGCCTTGGCTAAAGCAATCTCCATCTCATATACCCCTCTTAATAGCAGCCAAAACTCTGCGAGCGTTGGAGGTTTTGACTCAATCCAAACCCTAGCTATGCATAACCGACAACAAGCCATAATAATGGAAAATAAAGCAGTTGATATAGAGCCGGAGTCCTCCATTACCCCCAAGAGAATCTCTTTCTCAGAGATAGTAATGTTGCGACCCGACATGTTACATAATTCCTTTGCAATCAGTGACCAAAAAGTATAAAGTGCTGGACACGTGATAAACATATGCCTAATAGCCGCAGCAAACAGTGAACATTTAGGGCAGTGGGTTTTAGATGTAGCATTAGACACTACCCATTCAGAAATAATTTCAGGTGTGTAGTACAAAAGAAATAGCATACGATGCTGCTGGAGTTTTAAGTTAATAGAGGTAACAGAAGTAATAATAGTTAATAATGACCTATGCAAATATACTGTGGTAATGCTAATACCAAAATACCGGTTTAGTTTTCCTACAGCCTGAACAGCATCGTCGGCTACACCTATAAGTAAATATTTATAAATTTTCCCTATGAAGCCCCTGCCCTTAAGTTGTAAAATTGCCCTTGCAGATTCCCCCAGCACATTAACAGTCGATAGACCTTCCCCGTTGATAAAAAAATCTCTAATTTGCAAAAATTTAAAGAAAGAATGGTTTGGAATCCCAAATTCATCTCTAAGAGAGGAAAATGATCTAAATCCGTCCTGATCATACAGCTGCCCTAACTGAAGTACACCGCAGTGATACCAGATCTTCCAAGCAGAGTCCCCAAATAAAACCCCTAAGCGGGGATTTCCCCTTAGATAGATATTTGCATGTAGATCAGGGATATTATACGACTTTACAATGTCACGCCATATCCACATAGCGTGTCTCAATATCTTAAAACGAACACGTTTAAAGTAGTTCGGGTCGAACATCCTAGAGAGTACAAATTTATACTCCAGCCCACATACTAGTTGATATGCAAGCCACATTTGAGACATTCTAAAACCTTCCATCAGGCTCTGTAAGCGCGTAGCATAAGCAGCCCAAGAGTATAATTTAAAATCAGGTAAGCCAAAACCCCCCCCTTTCGTATGGTAACTTGAGAAATTTGATAGCCCGTCTGGCCCTTTTATACCCCCAAATGAAACTACCTATGATGCCATCCAGTTTTTTAAAAAGTGCAAATGGAACCCGTAGGGGAATACTCCTAAAGAGGTATAGGAACTTTGGAAGGACATTCATCTTAATAATGTTGCAGCGCCCCCAAATAGTTAAGGGAAGTTGATGCCACTTGCGTAGATCCGTGGCGACTTTCTTGATTAATGGTTCATAATTGAGTTTTACTATTTCTTCCGTATGACTATTAAGACTGACACCTAAATATGTAGCTTTCTGAGTAACACCCAGCATGGGTGTATGTGGGGTATGTTCAATATTGGTTATAGTTTGGGTTTTATTTGTATTAAGTTTGTACCCTGAGATTGATCCAAATCGCTGTGCTTCCAAAACAATCTCCCTCATCGCTTGAACCGGTTCTGTTGTGAAGACAGCTCATCGCTTGAACCGGTTCTGTTGTGAAGACAGCTATGTCGTCCGCATAAGCGGTTACTTTAATGGATATTTGATTGTAAGTAACCGGGCTGATGTACTGATTCCGTAGCAAATGACGAATAAAAGGTTCAATGTATATTGCGAAAAGCAAAGGTGAAAGGGGACACCCCTGCCGGGTGCCCCTCTGGATAGAAAATAAATCTGATGTCAGTCCATTAAGCCTAAAGCCTGTGAGTTTGCGTAGATTTTCTGGATAGCCAAGACAAACTTACGACCGATTCCCACTTCCAACATTATAGTCCAAAGTGCTCTCCAGGAAACTCAGTCGAAAGCCTTCTCGGCATCCAACATTATCATTGCTACTTTACCACCCAAACATTAGGCAGCGTCAAACACTGCTATAGCAGTGTTGATATGCATTGTAGTATCCCGCCCGGGAACAAAGCCGTGCTGTTGATCCGACACTATTAGCTGTATGGATGGGGCAAGTCGAGAGGACAAAATTTTGGAAAAAATTTTAGCGTCATGGTTGATAAGTGAAATTGGGCGATAAGAGACTCTCTCGGCTGGGGGATTCCCTTTTTTGAGAAACACAAATGAGTTGCTTATAGGTATCAGCTTCTCGAGGGTCTTTATTCAATATATCTTGAATATGGTTCTGTTCGAGTTCCAAACATGCCCTACGCTCAGCCATTGCAAGCCGTAATCTAATCTGGTTTTGACTAAATAAATACTGTTGGGTAATGCCCCTAATATATGCCTTAAGGCCATCCCAGACTATAGACCATGCAGCAGTGTGGATGTTAAAATCTAAAAAATCCACTAATTGTCCTTGCATGAACTGGATATAGTTGTCATTTTTAAGCAGGCTCTTAGGAAATGTGAAACCCCTCACCGTACGCTGTGTTGTTGATCCTAAAAGTATTGAAAATAATAAAGGATTATGATCCGATGTGATTTTTTGGCAGATCTCAATATTAGAATCTGCCAAGCGGGTTTGTTTGACAAACACCATATCTATCCTCGAATATTGACGATGCGGTTGCGAAAAATATGTAAAACCATTAACTAATGGGTAAGCCTCCCGCCATAAATCGACCAACTGGTGTATACGCATCAGATCTTTAATAGCCGCCCTAGTAGATACCATTCTCAACCGACCTGTGGTATTTGAAGAGTCTACCTTCTGGTCTAAAACGCAGTTAAAGTCTCCCATGAGTATAAGTTCACCATCCCAACCCAACAACTCTGAATTTAAAAAAGAAATGTCCACTGGACAATCATTGTTCGGGCCATAAACCACACAGATTGTAATTTTATGATTATAAACCAATAATTGAGCAATAACCCAACGCCCCTTGCTATCGCCAAGTAAGCGTAGTGGTGTAAATTTAGTATTTCGAGCTTGTAGGAGAGCAACACCACGGATTGAAACAGTCTGGGACGTACAAATTATCAACTCAAATCCCATTTGCTTGAAAAAATTGCAGTCCTTAAAAGCCAAATGAGTCTCTGTAAGACCGATAATCTGTGGTTTATATGTTTTTAGTTCCTCCGAAACTAATCGACGCTTAGCGAGGGAATTCAAACCAGCTACATTCCAACACATTATACGGATTTTAGACATGATCTTCCAATTATTAGTCTTAACCACAGTCCCTCCAAGCCCCTATCTTGTCCTGCAAAATGGTTCCTATGTAAGCTTTTAACACTCCTTTGGCTATTTTCATTTTTTTTTTAACCCCCACCCACCCATCCCACCCCCCACCCCTACCCTACCCACTCCGATAGTTCCCACCTTAACCAGTGCAGTCAAACAAATTAAATCAATCAATTCCCCACACAAGTAGACATGTGACCACCCCGTCACACCCCTGTACCTACGGAATGGAATCACCCCTTTCCCTGCTGTCAACAAGACAGCACTACACCGAAGTGCACCCCCGAAGACCCCCCCCCCCCCCGCCTCCGACTACCCTCTGGCATTTATACACAGAAATAGAAGTAAGTTACAAAAACCCCCACCAAAAAGTACCACATAATCATAGTTCGCAAGTAGCTAGATCCAGGAAGAAACAAAAGACCAAGGGTGTAGACAGGCCATTACAGTTTTCATTTCTTCGGAAGTTGTTGCCACTTTAGTAAATTTATTTTAGCCTCCTGCTCATTAAAAAAGATGTGCGAGCGTCCGTCTTTGATCACCTTAAGACGAGCAGGATCCTGTAAAAATACTGATGCGCCAACAGCCTTAAATGGATCCATAAGCTGCCTTAACTGCCACCTTCTGTCCATAGTTTGTTTACATAGGTCAGAGCGGACAAAAATCGACATAGATTCATATTGTATTGGAGTTGTTGGTCGGGCCTTAATAAAAATAGCTTGCCTCAATAAGAAATTCCCTACATACACCAAAATCGGTCGAGGAAATTTTGAGGGTCGAGAGGTATTGACTGAGAGGGGAAGGCGGTGAGCTCTTTGAACTTGTGAGTTCATGTCCCAATCAGCAAGGTCAGTAAATACCTTAGAAAAGAGATTGACAATGAATACCAGAACATCAGTACCCTCTCTCCCTTCAGGCACCCCAAAGACCCTCAAATTCTGATGTCTTTGCCGATTCTCTAAATCCTCGACTTTAGATTGCATAGTCGACATCAGCTGCTCTTGGGCCTTGATTGAGGCACATGTAGCCGCATTAACCTCTTCCACTTCAGCAACCCGTTGTTGAAGATCTGTAACTTCAATACCAAGGTTTGAGACTTTTGTGGCAACTTCTTCCAAGGCATGTTTAATCTCCTGTCTGTCCGTTCTAGCCTGTTGGAAATAGCACTGTGTCTCCTCATGTTGTGCAGCCAGCACTAAAAGTACAGTAGAAAGAGTAGGTTCCGGTTGCATCCGCAGCCGGGACGCCACCTCGCGCTACGAACGCCAAAAACTGTAGTACTGGCTTGTGTCTGGCGGCACATCGGGAGCAATGATTACAGCCTCGGTATCCTCTCAGCTCTGCCTTTCCGTATCGCGAATGTTTCCTGCTGCTTCACTCGTCAGATGGGGGAAAATCCGTAGCCATTAGCCGAAGGTACGGGAGGGAGTCCTAGGATGCGCCTTTCAGCGGCGGAACGGCGTCCGCCATCTTCCTTCCGTGACCTCCTGCCCTCCTGCTGGTCGATACATAAAATTTCATACAATGATTACACAATATAGCACAGTTAAGTTACCTGCCACAAAAGTCCATGATAGTTCCAAACCTGGGGTGCAGAGTTAAATATGTATACCCTTAACCCTCGTTAAAAAATATTAACAGTTAAAAACAAAGAAACAAAAAAAGTGATCCTTGGGCCATTTCTGGGGTGTATAGATCACAGTGGTAACGTAAACCATAACCGTTACTATCATTTAGTCAAGGTACGCCTTGGCCTTCATAGCAGATTTCAGGTAACTGAGAACATAAAAGATACAATCACCATGCAACCATTGTAAGTAAATAAGAGCTGGCCGTGCTTGTGTAAAATTCATCCTCTTAAAAATCGGGGCGATAAACGTTTTCTGAGGGACTTTATAAACCATACAAAATAACATGAAGTGTAGCAGGTCCTGTGGAGACTCTCCGTCGCAGCCACAGGGTGCTAACAGCTGGCCTCTGCTACACCCCCTCGGGATGGCCTACAAAAGATGGAAAAGATTCAGGCAACACCTAGTCAATTAAAACCGTTCATAAATACTTAAAAGCCCCAAAAAGGTAAGGTTCAGCTGACGGTGTTGTTTTTAATATTAATAATTTATGAACACTGGGCTTCTTTAGCTCCTAGCTCTTCCCTCTCCAGTTTCCTTAAACTGCTAAAAGACTCCCTTATTAATCCCAGGTCTTTTTGGTTACCAATTCAGGGTTAGCATACAGTTCGGGTCTTCCTAACCTTGCAAAACTGCTTTTAATATATCTGAGTCAAGGTATTTGGAGAGCATGGTCAAGGGTCATACATTCTTTCAAAATAAGTTGGCGCTGCAAAGATACCTCACTCAGCCAAGTTTTCATCCAAAACGTTAAGGGACGAAGGGCCAATATGTCACTTATAAGGCATCCCCAGTTCTTTTTTGTACCGCTATGTTAAATGTACCACGCGGAACGCCCAGTATGCATTTCAGGAAAGCTCTCTCAGCTACTTGTCGATCAACTGTGGTAACGTGCCCCCATATTTCGCTACCATATGAAGCTGTCACGACACCCTTGGCCTGATAGATCTTTAAAAGAGCTGCAATGGGTCTCTTACCTATTTTCAAAGCAAAGTTAAAGAAAGCCGCATTGACCCGCACCAGGTCTCCCCTCTTTCTTTGTCTTAAAGGGCCCCATTTCAACTGCTCATCCATTACGACCCCTAAGTAAGAGAAAATGAGTGCAGGGTACTTTAGCAGAGCCAACCCTAAATTGAAAGGATTTCATGGGCCGTCTGCCTAACTGCATAACATAGGATTAAGAGTCATTAACCCCTTCGACGCTTGTGACGGAACGGTTCCGTCATGCACGTCGGTTGGGCTGTGCTTATGACGGAACCGTTCCGTCATGGCCCCGCCCGCGCTCAGATCCTTCAGCACTGCGCGGGAATCCGCGCAGCGCTGAAGGGGTTAATGGATAGGTCCCGTTCTGATATAAAGGCAGAGAATGCGACAAGCAGGGATTGTAGCCCCCTAGCTGTCCTTGATATAAGGACCGCATGATCCGCGTATAAAAGGACTGGGACACCCGTTGACTGACATGCGGATAATCTACCACCGTTAACAATAGGGCTTTGTCTAAATGATTGATGTACAGATTAAACAAAACGGGCGCTAAGATGCACCCTGGACGTACACCGCTCCTTATATCAAAATTACGCAAGTCTTAAATCCTTGGAGAATCTAACATGGGCCTTGGTTGCAAGATGTTGATCTTCTAAAAAGTAAACAATGTTCCTGTCTTCCCCGATATCTATCATGGACTGCCAAAGTTTGGTCTTATTCACGCGATCAATCGTGGAGGACAGATCCATGAATGCCAGATATATGGTACCAGAACGGGCAACCCTGTATTTGTGAAGGATCCCGGTTATGTTAAGGCACTGTGCCACCGTAGACCGACCTGGGCGGAACCCATACTGAACATCTGATAACGTATTGTGTTCCACTGCCCAGCTAGTCAGCCTTTCTAGGAGCACTTGTCCCACCACCTTCACCACAAAGTCCATTGCAGTCAACTTAGTCTGCCTTTGTTTTGCAGCACAAAATATGCCTAGCGACAGGTACCTCTGTGAGGATCTAAACTGAATCCTGTAGGCTTATGAGGTTAAGGTAATACCATTAAAGGCACTAGATTGGTAACACTTAATCAGTGTGTCATGCTGCTGGTATGGCGGGCTTAGTTAATAATGAGGATAGCATTAGGGGTAATTGTTGTAAATCAAGGTAACAGTTCCTTGTGAGCCACAAACACATAGGAGAAATTGCAAGTGAATTTACAAGTGGTAAAGAAGGAAAGGTAATAGCAGGTGCAGTGTTACTGACACTGCAAATTATTAATGATGTTGCTCCCGATAGAGGGAAGAAACGAAGCAGTTTGCACCGTGCAACTTTGGTGCAAAATCTCAACACCTCTATACCTACTTAGATGGGTTTTTAATTCAAACAGAGGGTTGTATTATAAAACTTGATAACATATCAATGACAATGAAGCAAAAATTGGAACACAGTAATGCATATGTGAATATATTCCAGGCGAGTCAAACCACAAATGCAAAGGTATTTAAAGATAGAGTATGCAAAGTATATTAGATTCTGTTTCCCTAAAGGGAAACTCCCTAATGCTCAACTAAAGTTGTGGGCAACGTTTGGGAAATTCATAAGCAGCACATGTCAGCAAATACAGTATACCAAATAGAACCAAATGAAAATTGTTAACCACACACTTGTACAGAGTGTTATGCCTTTATGAGGGCTATCATTCAGGGTGGCCGATAATCAGAAAGCTTTCAGTTTCCAACATTATACGTTTCCCTAGCTGATCCATGTAGGTGTATACCTGATTTTCTCACTGTTGTGCATTGTGCCTCCGCCCCTTTCTTTGTCTCCCTCAAACAGTTTTTTTCTTGACAAGTGCAATTGCTGATCTTCATGACATTGCTAGGTAACATGTTATTACCACTATGGTCAAATCAGCTAGCCTGCTCATATTTTCTTCATTTGGCTCTGGTCATCAAGCCCATCATGCTCACCCTCTGAGTACAGTCTATTCTTCCATCTACTACTTTTGCTACTGTTTTAGTCATATATTTCCAGTAGTCTAATACATTCAAGAACCCTACATCATATGATCACATTTTTTTTTAGACCCTTGCTTCTGGGAGATTAATCTTTAGTCTCCATATCTTACTTGGCTTCCTTGGGGTGAGATTGTTTTGGTGAAGAATATTACATTTTATTCATTTGAAAAGGGCAATGATACCGCTGCTGTTAAAAGTGGTCTGTAGCCAGTAGTGCAGTCATAGATTAGACCAATCTTTTAAAGTTCCAAAAAGTTCACCTGCCCAAAAGGAAAACATTTTGATCATGAGCTAAGACAGAGAGCAAGGGCAACAACCTATTTGCTAGCACCTTTCCCAGGATTTTATAGTGTATTTTCATCATAGAGGGTGGTCACTTTGAAGTCCTTTCAAACTATCACGGCCAGATTTCAGAATCACTACCAAAATCTCTGTAATTAGTGGAAGCATGAGGAAGGTTCGAGCCTGGTTATAGACCTCCAAGATCTGAGGAGTCCGCAGCCTATTGCATGTTGAGGAAAATTTGTTTGGCAGGCCATCCGACCCTGGGTTCTGGCCTCTAGTTTTCACTTCTGTATCTTGACTTGTTTCAGTCAGGGCTAGAGGTGGAGAGCCTGATGTCCTTAGAACTTCAGAAAGTGTGCCCTATATCAACCATGGCAGCACATCCAAAGAGGTGTAAAATGTCATTGATGCTTGTCTGTGCATAGTGCACACTCCGGGTTATCTCCTCACATCATCACCACTGGAATTTGGGGCACCTTCGGGGTCCCAATGCTTGCTAACAACCTGCCTGATCTATCACCTTCTCAGAGTTGCTTGCCTGTGAATTCCTTATAGGCAAAGCAGTTCAGTCTATGTTTGATTGTCTTGCCTTTTCCTACATGCTAGTAATCCATCATTCCTCTTAATGTAAACCACAGAATCCCTCAGAGGAGTATGCATGGCAGTCTCTGTCTTGCATATTTCCCTCTGTAGCAGCACTCAAACCCAATTATTATCCTGATGCACACTCCCTGAATCATTAGTTTTAATACTTAAGATTCAGTCAGCACCCTCCCTGATGTACCTCCATTTTTCCAACAATAGTCCACATTGGAATCCCTCACAGCTCCCCAAAAAGCTGCATCTCACAGCACTGCCACCTGACGTTTCCATGAGGGAATGCTAACCGGCGATAAACTTCAGCCCATGTTAACTAAGCGCAGTCAGTGGGCCTTATTATTTTGCATACATACTGAGCTTCAGCCATGAGTCCCATATTCAGGGTTGTTTCCGGGTCCTCAGTGTTGCCACTAATGACCAATGTGCTGTCTCCTAAGCCACTGGTGACAATCAAGCCCAACGATTCATGGAGTGCCTCCACTGCTGCGGCAAACCTCTCACCTTGTGCAGAGTAGCGAATGGTCTGTCAACCTTTTGTGTTTTTCTCCTATGTTGCGGTCTTGTTTTCAATCTGTTATGGGATGACCAATGGATAGGGTTCCCAGAGTATATTGTAGCTTCAGCCCATTTCCTTACTGCTGATGTATCAGTGAAGATTGGAGATTTCCCATTGTACAAGACTTTCAGGTCTGCTTGGAATGATAACATGTACCTGAGGTGTCATTCATGGAGTTGTTTCTTAACATCCAGATATGCTCTGCTCTATTGTTGCACCATTGGAGTGTAATCAGGAAAAATCCCTACTTTTGCATCATCAGTTGTGTATGGGCCATCCATGCCACTGTTGGAGCCTTTTTGGTGAAGTGACCAAAATAACCTGGCTACTCAGAATGACTAAACTCTGTGACCCAGGGCCATTGCTTTTTTCATTGTGACACCTTTCCCATGATTAATATATTTGAGAGCACCTTGAAATAATTGTTCAGGATGCAAACTGTGCAAAATCTTTATTATATATTGTTTAATGTACCATAATGTTGCTGGATCCTAAACAATAAAGGCATTTGATCGGAGGCTCAAAACACATGCGAAGGCATGCTTGCCTAGCACAACCTGTGAACTGAAAGCAAGGGTTTTATCACAGCATAGGCTTGGTCTGTTTCATAATACAACTATGATTATGATTACCCCTTCAGACTGAGAAAAATCCTGCACATCATGCCAACAGTCTCACCCATAGAGCATTGCATTGCATGCAGTGGCGTCACTAGGGTTGGTATCACCCAGTGCGGGTAACTCATGGTGTCACCCCCTCACGACTTACCGCATGGACCTCCTCCACACCGAGTCCGCCGGTGGACACAGTTGGCAAATAACGGGACCATACAGAATCTTTAGTAACGTTTGTAAATGTAGGTCCTATATTTACAAAATGTGCCTGTTAACAACAGTGTGATAATGACTCATTAATCAGGTTGTACAGTGGGCTACCTGCTAGTCAACAGTTTATTGGAATTTATAATATCATAGGTATGGTACTTTTTACTGGTGTGGTGTTCCCACTATCCAGCAACACGAGATATCAGTGGTCGAAGTGGGGGACAAAAAGTAGGGGAACTGTGGGCGGAGAATCAGAGGGCGGGAATAACCCAAGGATTGGATCAGTGGGCAGAGCCAGAGGCGTGGCCAGAATGCGCAAACATCCCAATTTTTTGTATTTGTTTGGTTTCACTGCCCAGTTTTATCAACCAATGGATACACATGATTATTTAAGGTTATAATGAGTTATTGACAGTAAAATGTATTCACAAAGTGGGATATGCTTCTAATCACAGAATGTCCCCAAATACGATAAAAAATGAAAGCACAAGCCATTTGTCTCCGAGCCATGGAGTTTCTGTCATCAGCACTTCTCCCTTTTCCAAAACAGCAGTTCAAACATGAATGGCTAAAAATCCTAGTTTGCAAATGTTTTCTAAATAATAATGTCTCTGCCATATTTGACTCATAATGCAAGATCTGCAGCATGATCTCACCATTTAAACTAATAAATTGTTTGTAGCTCAAACGTATCAAAAGTTAATTAAAAATGTGACTTGTGTTGCTGCGGAGTTGATGACAGTTAATAGCTCACTGTTCTATGTTAGGATTTTAACTTATAAAAACTGCAAATAACAAAAGGATCTCTCTGACAAAAGCAGTAGCCTACTGGCCCATTTACATTATGTGCACTTCGTGATCTGCATGGTACATGTTCTTTGCAGTAGGTACATTAACCCTCTGAGCTACCTTTCCATGAGTCAAATCTTCCGTTAGACAAAAAAGGAAGAACATTAATCATCAGAGTCATCATGACATTTTTATTGTTACCGAAAATTACTGGAGGCCAGGAAGGAGGCAGCAAGTGCTTTTAAAACCATAATATACTTGCAAAAATGATGCCTCCACCTAAAGTCAGCACCTGGTGCGGTCACACCGGTTGCACCGCCCTAGAGCTGGCCCTTCTCAAGGGCCCTGTGATCTCAGTGACAGGGTCACTGTTGTTCTAGGGTGTACTGCTTCATAGGCCTGCCCGCAAGACTGGAGGTGAACTTCAGTATGAATAGTGGTGGACAAGCCTTGAAGGTTAACCTACACTTGTCATGCTAGGGTCCACCTGCTGGTGCTACGACACCGGGGCTTCTAATGTATTGCGAAGCCTTCTAAGGTCTAGCATGAGATGGTGCTCTCTCAGGAGAGTGGTCTGGCGGACTGGTTATTAAGGCTGAACCGGGTTTACTAGTTCCAAATTCAGCAGCTCTGGCCATAGTGCCACATCCTCTTCCCCACTGAACACCATACTGCCCCACTGAGAAAAACTCAGACTGCCTTCAACTACTTCAACTACAACCCAATTGTTGCCGGCTATAAACACCTGGATGCGGCTCAATTTATATTACGCACTGGGCAAGAGCAATATGTGGCCTACAAAAAAAAGTGACAGCATCCTGAAAAAAGCAAACAATCATAGGGAATGCAAAATTTTGCAAACCATGTGAAATGTAAGCAGGAACAACATGGTTACCTTAATGCTTTTACACTCACTGTTCAGAAATCAGTGAGTGCTTTTGCCT
Organism: Triturus cristatus; assembly: GCF_964204655.1. NCBI lineage: Eukaryota > Metazoa > Chordata > Amphibia > Caudata > Salamandridae > Triturus > Triturus cristatus. The sequence continues at coordinate 336,939,219 of NC_140580.1, forward strand.
GAAAAGTTAAGGACATGACAACAGGGCCCTGAATGGACCCATTTCAATGGCCATTGCTTATATCCTTACAAAACGTAAGCAGTATGGTAAAAAAAAAAAAGGCAACATCCCTAGATACAGAGCAGCAGTACAAATTTTGTTTTTCAATCCTCACATTGCAGTACCTCCAGGATTGGTGCACTAGTTCCAAGCCCAGGGAAAACAAAGCCAAGACAACAAAAATAGCGCTTCACTGGCAAACTCTGTAAAAGTGGCGCTAATGTGTTTGGGTGTGAATAAAATCAATCTGGCCAGTTTGCTACCACTCTGTCTTACTTTATTTAGTTATTTATTTTTCATATTTTTAAACTTTTATTCCAGATGCTGCACCTTGGAATTAAATGTCAGAAAAATACGACATTGATTTCCGGCAAAAGTGATTTTCGTTTTAGGATCCATTTCACAGGGAAGCAAATAAAAGAAAGGAGAGGAGACAGTGCGCTCGGCGCACAGGCACCTCCTCCTCCTGAAAGGTTAGGTTGCTAGACGCACACCGGCCCTGTTGGTGTCACCCCATGTGAGGGTGTCACCCAGTGTGGTCCGCACCCCCCGCACCCACATAGTGATGCCGCTGATTGCATGGCCTCTTCAAGGGGCCAAACCTGCAAAACATTGCCCTACCTGTCCACTTTTTGGCCGTGCTGTGGTCATCTCGACTAGCACACTTCAGGATTATGCCTCTTTAGCCGTAGTATAACAGTTTACAGATTATAGACTTGTCTGGCCCTCCAGATCCCAGTAGTGATAATATGGTCCTGTGTGCCTGTTCAACTGAGAAGAACTTTGTCAGGCAATAGGTTGCAAGTGTTGTACTTAGTAATCCTTCCAAAACACGTTCAGTGCTAAAGCTCTTAGTTCATTCGGTGAGGCCCCCAATCTGAATGTTGGTCTTCATAGCTTTTCCTTCTGCGTCTTGGACCCAGTATACAAGGAATGAGATTCCATCTTGCTATTTCTCGAAGTGCTTCCTGAGGACTCAGATCTTGTCAGTTTTGCTTCGACTTCTGATACTATAACTGCTAGTTTCATCTGATCCGAGTTAACTCTACATCAAGCACTAGAGTGTTAATATTTGTTACCAGTGCAGCATGAGTCTCTTGCATAGTGAGCAATATAGGTTCAATATGTGTCTGCAGTTCACCCCTTGCCTCCATGCCCTAATCTTTAACTGTCAGCCCTACCCAGCCTCTTACCTTCTCTCGCTGGTTCTGGCAATTTTCTGGCAATTGTAACGATTACGCATATTTGGTGGGGAAGAAGGCGCAGGCAGGAGCTATGATCTAAGAGGTTTCGGCGATTAAGGACACACATGTGCATACTATGGACTCTGTATTTGGGATACCACGCCATGAAACAAGGAGAATTTTGCATAGCGGAGGGATACCTGCCTTTTGGATTGAGCTCATTCATCTTGTCAGGCAAGAAACTGGAAAACACAAGTGAAGTTTAATTTGTTCTTAGCGGGACATCTCAGTGGAAACCAAAGTGAAGATTATTCCCTTGACAAATGTAAAGACTTGTTGGCAAGTGAGCAGTGACTGAGACCATTTTGATTCTTGTTCCCTGGATATAGATGAAGAATTAAACTCTTTCCTGACAAAAAAATATTATTTCACTGTTTGCTCTCCTGATGTGTTGTGCATATAAATTTAAATTTAATATGGTCATGAAGAAGGTGCTAGAACAATTATAGAACCGCTGAAACATGCATTGACCATTGGTGTGTCCAGTCTGGGCCATTACACAAGGAGAGAAGAGATCAGACTCCGCGGGTGTATGGAGGATGTTGTCTTTTCCAATTGTTTGCATGATGAATGTGTGGTATGTGGTATGAATGGGATGTCAGATGAGTGTGGCATAGGAGGATTTATGGGGTGATTGTGGGTTTTGAAGAAAAAAGTGTTTTTTAGCTGGCAAATGAATGTATATAGCTTTAAAAGTAGATGCAAAGCTATTCCAAATGATGAAATGACATACAAATAGATGCAAAGTTATGCAAAATGTTGTATGGCTTAAATGTTAGTCATGTAATAAAAGGCGTTCTATTATCCTGTTGAAAAAGAATATATACAAAATTAAGAAATATATATTGAGTTGGTCTGGATCTGTTTATGGGTGGATCTATTCCCATGTGAAAAGGCTAGTAGGACCTTCTTGTGTTGTGTGCTTATCTCCCTGGTCCTAAGCCCATTTTGATAACTTAATAAGTGGATTTTGCTCTGGCAATCTTCCATTCATGTCTTCCTTTCCTCTTCCTTGTTGCCCATTATTTTATCTCGCTGATTTGTTTCCTCATACACACACCCTTCCCTCAGCCCCCTGCGTCACTCCTATAGCCTATTATTTCCCCCATTGGCTCTGCCCCACTTGCGTCCATTTTCTTCCTGCATGCAATAGCTTTCCACATGTTTGCCAACGGTCCGGTCTGTTACCAAATGGCAGATATTTTTAAGTAAAGGCTGGTAAAAGCCCTTGGAACTGAACAAAAGCTCATAGTTATTGTGCACCTGTTGTAGAGTACTTCATGATTTCTAATTTTTCAAAGGTCCCTATGATTATAGCTGTGATTTTGGCTATTAAGTTGTAGAAATTTTTGACTTCATATGAATGTGGAAAGAAAAGAGTTAGAGTTACAGGGACAGCTTAATTATTCTTTCATGATGTGCGCAGTGTGTATGGTTTAGTTGGCCCCGGATTCTACAATCGATGTGAGAATTTGCGAAATGCTAATGAAGAGCCTGCATTGAACGTCACTGCAACGAACACAGGGTCCCACCAGAGGTGAAAGGGTTTACAAAATGGATGCCAAGGTTGAAAGCAACCCTTTCCAAAAACACAAGATATTTTGTGTGGAATGTGCTTTAAATGGGCCGGTACTCACCGGTGCTGAGTACCGGCACTTCCGAGTTTTTTTGCCGTCAGTACCGGCACTTCTCTGTAACCAGGGAGAGTACCGGTACCCTGATCCACAGCACGGCAGTGGCAGGTTACGTTTCTCCTCCAGTGCAGGGCAGATTCCGCTCTGCTTCCGAGGAGCATATCATTATGTGTAATGGGTTAATCTGTTTTATTATATGGTAGGGATGGGATGCACACCTGATACAATGCATTTTTAACTATTCATCTATGTTGTCCTTGAATAGCGTGCAAGCTGGTATGGTGGCAGCCCATATTGGCACCCATGCAAAACAGTTAACTGGAAAGAGGCATCATCTCGCCCCCAACCAGCTGCACAACTCGATAAGCGCCATGTTGGCTTTCATCATTACTTGACTTTCAACAATTTAATCCATCTATTCCGTGTCATTTTATTTCTTTTTCCATCCTTTAAATCTTTAATCGCCCACACGTAGACTGATATGCATTTTTCCAAGTTTCTGATGTTCAAAATGTGTCCATCCGGACCTCTCAATCATGAACACGACTGAAGCAATGATTCGTCAAGGACAGTGTTTATTCATAAAAAACCCAATGCATTTCGGGCTGCAATCGCCCTTCGTCAGGGGTCACTGTAAGCAATAAAACAATAGCCACCTTTAGTTTCCCAATTTAGCATTATTTATCATCATATACACATAAAAATAATAAGTTCATCACATTTCCTCTTCACGTTATGTTCTGCTCAAGAATTTCCTCAGTGAAACACTGAATTAAAAAAATCTATTTCATCACCCTCCATTATTTATGCAAGCGCATGTTTGTCGTTTTCTACTTTATGCAAATAATTGCTACTATCAATAACAAAGCCTTCTGTTTTATCTGCATGCGACCTACATCCTGCCTCTCATAACCTTTCATTTCTATGTAACCTCCAACCCTCTTCTTACACCCTCCACCTTTTTACAACCACAAAGAGCCACCCTCGCACTCTCCCCATTATCTGACTGTTTAGCGGTTTTAAAATCCTCAACCTCCTACATTCCCACGTGGCTCCTTAAATCATCCACTTTCCCTCTAACTTTAAGAAAAATGGCGATAGCGTGCATAGTTTCATACCTGCCACGGGCGTTTAAAATCGATCCTTTACTTCTCCATTACAACTAGAAAACCTTCACTTCATACCCCTCCCTCTTTTAACCTCCAAACTCCCGCCAGTTTTCCTTCCTAAATTAACCATTTGTTTCGCCACTCTCCCAATATCGGAACTACTTCAAAAGTGTACCGTCCTCATGCAAAACACTTCATTTCCCATAATGCAGTGAGATAAACAAATCAAAACTCGAGCTCTTCCATCGTGATGCAATGTACAAAAACGTTTTAGAATTTAATTATTAACATAATGAGAAACAATGTTACCATCTTGCTACCATTCAAATTACAAAATTCGAATCAAATGAAAGTGTGGGCGATTAAAGATGTAAAGGATGGAAAAAGAAATAAAATGACACGGAATAGATGGATTAAATTGTTGAAAGTCAAGTAATGATGAAAGCCAACATGGCGCTTATCGAGTTGTGCAGCTGGTTGGGGGCGAGATGATGCCTCTTTCCAGTTAACTTAATCTGTTTTATTGCCATAAACGCATTTCTCATGTGTTTTGACATGTGCTGCTACTGGTACAGAAGTCATTAGGTATGATCATATCTTGCCCTTTGCCCCGCCCCTAGCCCCCACTTGCCACACCTCTATTTTAATGAGTGCCTGCACTTATTTTTTCCCATTTAAAGCATTGCAGTGATACCTTTTGCAAAAACACAACATGACATTAGGTGAGTTACACCTTCAGGTTGAAAAACGCCAATTGGTGTTTTATGAGTAAGTAGTAAACAATCAGTGGAAAAGGGACCAAACACTCTACTATTACTATTCATTTGCTTTATTTCGACGTTAAATCATAAAAGTTCAGTTACAATTTGCTAATGGCACTTGCTAACAATAAAATACAAATCCTAATCAAGGACCAGGTGAAAAATACAAATAAATGGCAATAGCCTGGAAAATTCTGACATTGCTAGATTATCGATTGACAGTCATATGGTCCATAGAGTTTATATAACGACCTAGTAAAACCAATAAAAGGTTAGCAGCAATACTGGGTTTATAGCCTTGGATGAGGTACACAATCGCACCTTCGCTGCTGCGGACATTCCGCTGCAGCGCTGGGGGGGGCAGGGGGGCAGCGCGGCGGGCCTGTGCTCATGACGGAGCCGCTCCGTCATGAGCCACAGTTGAGCTGTGCTCATGACGGAACGGTTCCGTCATGACTCCGCCCATTTGCGTTGTCGCCCCGCACAGGCGGGGAAACAGCGCCGCGCAGGCGGAGCGGCCGCCGACAGGATTGTCATGACGGAACCGTTCCGTCATGAGCACACGGCAACCGTGGCTCATGACGGAACGGTTCCGTCATGAGCAGGGAAGGGGTTAAAAGATATGATCAATTATTCTCCACATTAGAGCCTTTACCAGTACCATTCAGTAATTACCTGTATAGGATCAAACATAAAGGCTATGGTAAAAACAGGCAGGGATAAAGTGCATTAGAATATAAAATTCATCAGATTCAGTAAAACAGTAGTATTACCATAAGGGAATATCATAATACCAGGGTACAAAGTGCTACGTGATCAACAGCCAAGGGTGCCTTCATTGTAGATAAAACAATAACTGTAGCCTGGGCAGTTTGGTTACACCTTTACATAGTGTTCGCCCTCTTGGCCCTGCCTCTAATGACCCACATTAGGCCCAGAAATGTAGCCACCGCACAAGCACATAGTGGCCTTGCATCAGACTTCAGGATCCTCAATGCGGTTTGGTAATTATCAGTTCCTAGTGATTTGCAGATTGGGGTAAGCCAGTTTTTCCTCGGCGTTGCGTATAATGGACAGGCAAACATTATATGCGGTAGGGTCTCTTGGCAATTCGTACAGCCAGGGCATCTAAGAGTAGTTTTGTTCCTGCATTCCAATTGTTGGTAAAATCAATCAGGGGAAAAGTGCCGAACCTGAACTGGATGTATAGTTTCCTATCTCCAGGATGTTCTATAAAATCAAGGTAGCCTTCCAGAGAGCGAACTAATTTGTGAGCCGTACAATCTAAGGTAAGTTTCCGTGAGCTCTGCTACGCAGTTCATCCTGAGAAACCCAACCCCAGTAAACTTTTTTCAAATCGCATTTCCAGGGGAGCAAGGTGGACTCACTGGTTTGTCACAAATCCCAATGGCTGTAAGTGAGTCCTTAACCCCTCTTAGCCAACTCACTTTGTTTGCTGAGGGCCTGCTTACTACATCCACCATTGCACGTCCATACCACAATAATTCAGGGATCATCTTAATCCTGAGCCAAAATAGCAAGGGGCACAATCTTACTTTGGAGGCAAGGGAGTTTCTGCCCATGTCTAGCATGAGCTGAAGGCGGGGAGTGCTCTGGGTTAACATCCCTTAGCTTCTTAGAAATTCTAAATCTAAGTTACTGAGCTCCTCTAGATGCTCCAGGCCCCAAAGTTCTGCGCCATACATCAGAGCTCAACACTTAAGCATCCTATGCCTGCAATGCTGGCCCATTCGGTTTAGTATGAAATAATCAATGTTCACTCCCTAGGACTCCAGACAACTGTTTATGCTTCCAGGTCATTTTTTTTTTTTATTAATGTGGGGTTTCCATGACATGTTATCTGCTAATTTTAGGCCTGGGTATTCAAAAGTGCTAACCCTTTCAGGCTGGGCAAACTTCAAAGTACTCTACTGTGCTCTGAACCGGTGGGGGGGAACTCAATTTCCCAGCTGCCCCAGCATCATCAGATTTGCTCTCTTAAGCGTGCAACGCTCCCGTGACGGTGTAAACCGCAAAGTACCTACCTGCCCATGGGCGAGACTTGCCACTACTCTACTGTACTCTGAACCGGTGGGGAGGAACTCCATTTCCCAGCTGCCCCTGCATCATCGGATTTGCGCTCCTAAGCGCGCAACGCTCCAGCGGTGGTGTACACCGCAAAGTACCTGACCAGGGGTGAGACTTGCCACTACTCTGATGTGCTTTGAGCCGGTGGGGAGGAACTCAATTTCACAGCTGCCCTTCATAACGCCCCTGTGTCCCAGGGCCACGCCTGGGCGTGCTCAGGCCAAGCCCGGGCCAAGGTCGGGCCCGTCCAGTCCTGTCGAAGCCCGGAGGAGGGTGGGCTGGGACCCCCCTCTAATGTGGTCGGTTTGCATACTTTACCAGGGATCCTAATTGGAACATGGTGAACTGAAGGGCAAAAACGTGTGAACAAGGAGCTGGGGTTGTCAACACTCTGGATTCCTTCCTTTCGAGAGCAGCAAACGTATTATCGAAGGAAATAGAAAGGGCGAAAGGAAGGCTGTCAGGAGGAGAGGTAAGCCTATTGCCCCAACAAGTGGCTCGAATTAAAGATGACTTGCTGCCCGGAATCGCTTATAGCTTATCCGCCCAAATTATGGTTTTGCCAATGGACCACGTTTGCCTGTCCAGAGGCTCGGGTATCCAAGAGTGTTCTGACTCTCCTGAGGAACCATCGGTCAAAAAGAAGAGGGGCACTAGGCCCCAAAGACTGACCAGACCAACTATCGGCTCAGGGGTGGGTAAAGGATTTCCTTCAAAGACTTGAAAGCCTCTTGTTGAGTTTGTGAGTTACCCTCAAGAGTTGGAACATATTGTGGGCCTCCTTTTGCAACTTGTAATGAGGAGCCTCGAATGCATCAAGGCAAATTTAGCTATGATCAGCGCGTGGGGGTGCTGTGTATCTGAATGTATTACCAGTCCTGTTGAAGCCATGCAGAAGGTTAATTGTAAATGTCAGTGTAAATGCAAAAATATATCTGTCATCAATACACAGCATGCAGAGATAGGGCTGAGTCCTAACGGACTTTACCCCACATACAGGGTAACAGAGAAGCAGCCCAGGGAGGGGGGGGATCCAACTACGGCTAATATGCCCTGGCGGGCTGATTCATTACTGATTGGTTAACACCTGGTTCTGATAACCTGCTTAGTGTCCCCCGAATTTCCACTACATTTAACAAGGCAACTGCTCATAATGGTTTAGCCCAACAGGTTATTCGAACCTACAGCACCACAGATATTTCTAGTTCACGACAAGATGTTATAGATGAGGGGCACGGAGCCCCCCTCAGCAGCACAAGTTTAACTTGAACCTCCCCCTGGCTGCATGTCCATTCGTGGTGATTTTAGTAAACATCCCAGTATTACAACATCCTCAGTTAGAATCCACACACCAACTAATGAACAAATCGTTACATTGGATGTCTAAGTTTATTGAGCGATCTGAATGCTCTAATATTGCAAATCATATTATTATGGCTAGAAGAGTTTACTGGGTGGGCAAGTCCTCAATCTATTGGGGGGATTGCATAGTAATTAACTTTCACAATCCATGCCTAGTGAAATATCCTCTGTATATACTTCCCAATTCTACCATAGCTTCAACACAAATGTATGCCTTGCCACTAGGGTTCTTCTCTAGACCTCATGGCGTTAAATTTTCAGATAGAAGGCTGATTAATAAGTCTGGTACCTTTTCCACTGTTCCTTTCCCCCCTCCTTTAGTCATACCTGATAGATGGAATCGTATAGCAGCAATATCACTGGCCAATAAATTTGCACCCCTGGAGGGTTTGGACACCTGTGATTGACATGAGGATAATGGCGCAACTCAGCAAACACAGGGCCAACAGGTGGCAGTCTCAGTAATAGCTATCCCCCCCTAGATCAGAGGAAAGACAGGGTTAATGCATTACCTGGAATATAGCAGGGCTAAGATCCAAGTGGGATAATGAATATTGGATTAAGATTATTGAAGGTTATGACTTAGTTTGCCTCCAAGAAACGTGGGATGTTGATGTTGTGTATATTGATGGATTTTGTGTATATTGATGGATTTTGTGTAATACAAACTCCTACAATTCCCTCACGGTCAGGTAGAACGAGAGGAGGATTATTGACCCTGAGAAACACTTTACATGTAAAGATATTCAAGACTGATGCGCAGTCCCCGTAATACCACCTAATAGTGTGCAGTGGTCCGGGAGTAGAGGACAATTAATTTTTATAATAATAACTTTGAGGGCAATATGTCCCATGTAGTTGATTCATTAGAGTGTGCAATTAAAAGGGCGGTATCTACTCCCCATAATCTCCAAAACATAGTATGGCTGAGAGATTTCAATGTCCATAGCTGCCCTAAAACAGTAATAGCATTGTATGGGCTGGCTGAAGAAGATGGTGTGTCCCATTACATTTTTCGTATGCTTTGTATGGGGACTGTTGGACTTGGCCTTTTTTGGCTAAAGTTCACTTTTTACTTTTCCCCTAGACCGTTTTCCTGACAGAGAGTTGCGAAGTTAGATGCTGTAGGTACTTGCCACTGCTAATCAGTGTGCAGGTACCGATGTTCCCTGTATAAATTGTAGTGGTGATTGGTTGTCTCTGATTGGTATGTTTGCCTTACTAGCAAAATCCCTAAGTGATGTGCACTGTGTGTGCTAGGGCTAGTACTAAAGAAATGCGCAGAGAGGGAACATAGGTCTTCAGTGTAGGGTGTGCGCATTATGCTAAATTAGGATGTTGTCCTGACAAGTGCTACCACTTGTCAGGCCTTACTTTCCCTTTTGCATACACATGGGGCACCCCTGTAGGACGTCCTGGGTATCCCCTAGGCAGGGTGCAGTGTAGGTCAAACACAGGACATGTGCCAGTGTGGGTGCTAGGCCCTGACAGTGGAAAATACTCCATTTCATTTCCCCTGGTGAAAGGCCATCCTGCCCATGGGACAGAATGGAAGAGGCTGGGTGTAGCATTGTTAGCCTAGTTTCCCAAGAATTGGAAATGGAACAGTGAAGTTTGGTATGTCTGAACTCACAACGTCATAATGCATCTTTTTGGGTAGATGGTTTTGTCGCTCTGTGCCCAGAAGCAGCTGTTTAAGAAAATGGCAGAGTTTGTGCTTTAGACCTTTTTGTGTGTCTCAGCAGAATGTGAATTGCCTGCCTGGATCTGGGAGAGGCAAGAAAGGCTGAGGGAGGTCGTGCCCCAGGGGAGGGGTGGAGGTGGCGCCAGGCTGCCCTGCACCTGGAGCGGGGAGATGGAGAAGCTTTGCGAGGTGAAGTGGCCTGGTTTAGAGCCATAAAACAATAGACCCATCTCCCTCTGAGTAATTAAAGTTCCAGGCCCTTCGTAACAAAGGGAGGACGATGACACTGGGGGTGGTGATACGCAAGACTGATTTAGGGAGGGGTCAGGGACCCCGGAGCACAAGGAAGCTTCAAAGACAATGAGGGGTATAACTAGAAGAACTGTAACCCCAAACCTTTGGTTATGTTGATGATGTTGTTGAGAACGGTCTGGGTATCGTTCAGAGAAGTGCTGGAAGCGCTTTGAAGACGCCGTGGACTGGTCGAGTTTCTGGCGGCTTTGACCTGTCCGCGATCGGGAAGAAAACCTCTGCCCCAGGAAGAGTTGCTGAATAGGCTGCGGGAGACACTTGACCCTTGCTTCATGATCTGGGGCTTGTGGGCAGTTTGTAGCTCTTGACCGAGGAGATACTGAAGGGGCGCTGCAGTGAGTTGTGTCCCCCCTTCTTCCTGAGCAGGACTCTGCTGTGTGCTGCGTCTTGTACCCCAAGGGTCCGAGGTGAGCTGGCTCCCTGTTCGGAAACACAGAAACATAAAAGTTTCCAGGAAGTCTCAAGTGGCGCCGTGGTGGGACCGTGTCGTGGCAGCGTGAGATGCCTAAGGTGATCGTGGGCACCCAGAGCGAATCAAGACTCTGACGCGCAGGGTGCGTGTCTTGGTGCGGCTACAGGTGTTGGAGCACCTGTGGATTGTGGGCATTGTGGAAGAGAGCCCAGATTCGGGACGCGTGTCGCAGTGCAGTCAAGGCACTAGTGAAGAGCGCCGGCACATCGTGGGCACTAAGAAGGAGTGAGTCTCCGACACGTGGGTCGGCATGTGGTGGTGCAGCCAGGGTGTTAGTGGAGAGCGTCTAGTACCTTGTGTGCACCAGGAGGAGAGGTGAGACTCAGACGTGAAGTGTGCATGTCGTGGTGCGACCAGGGCGTTATTGGCGAGTGCCTGGGTCAACGTGTTCACCAAGAAATCAGGTGGGTCTCCACTCCAGCACGCAGGGTGCATGTGGGGGTGCAGTTGCGGCGCTAGAGGAGAGTGCCTGAAGATCGTGTGCACCAGGAGACAGAGCGAGACTCGGATGCGCAGGGTGCATGTCAAGGTGCCAGCCGAGTCGTAGTGAGGTGCGCCTGGTCATTGGAGGCCGGAGGAGGAGTGAGTCTCGGACACGCCGGGGGTGCATGTCGAAAGTGCCACCGGAGGTGCTGGTGAGGAGAACCGTGGAGTGGTGAGCACCGGGGAGTGAAGAAGTCCTAACAGCGCTGGAGAAGAGGGCCAAGTGATCGGACTCTCGAAGGCAACGTGGGGTGGCACCAGCGTTGTGTGGAAGGCTACGTGGAAGGAGTTTGTGCTGAAAGTTGGTGGCCTGGACCGGCAGCCCCGCAGTAGCTGAACAACTGGCCTGAATGCGCCTTGCCCGTGGGGACAGGGTTCTGGAGTGAGGCCAAGCCGCTGCTGCAGGAGAGGAGAGTGAGGTCGTGCCCGCCCAGGTAAAGTCGATCATTGCCTGGGGCGGGGTGCGGGCTCGGAGGGACACTCTCTCGGCCTCTCGCTGCTGGGAGCTGTGTGCGCCTGTTGCTTCGGCCCAGATTTCAGTCCGTGCTGGTCCCGGACTGGGCAGTACAGGGGCCAGGGCTCGGAGTGGAACTTAGGTGTCATCGTTGATCCGTGTTGGGGGCAACCGGTCGCACAACGTCTGAAAACAGTTGTATAACACTTTGCATATTTGCTGCTAACGAACAATCAAACTATTGGACAACGTCTGACACTAGTGTCGCTTAACGAACTCAGGGGTTAGTGCGCCACGCACTACGTTATGTTTCTCTTGCAGGATACAGGATCATAGCGTGGCGTACTGCATGAGTCATTTACTGCACTGTACTGAATTGCACTGTGACGCATTGCCTTATTCCTTCCTTGCACACGGCATGCTGGTGGTGATACGCATTGCATTGTCTTCCTATCGCACTGTACGTAATTGCAGCGTGGCGCATTGCTGTATTTCTTCCTTGAACAGGGCATGCTGGTAGCGATCCGAGTTGCATTATCTTGTGTTGACTCAGTACATGATTGTGACGCTACGCATTGCATTGTTTCACTGTGGCATTGTACAGGAACCCATCGTTAAGTAGAGCAGTATTCCTTTTATTTTGCAACGTGTGTGATTCTAGTGATACGACGTACCTAACCTGTTGAGAACGGTTAAAAATCAGCGTAACTGTTGGTTAGAAGCGGTGGTTGGGGATTAGGACCTCCCAACTCACCGTAAACAATATTACCCATTGTGTATGTGTTGGATTTGTATTGTGTGGTCATTTCGTATATCTTTCTATATAAGGTATACTCGTTTTATACAAACTCGTGTGGAGTCCATTTGTGGTGACATCATTGGGATTGCTGTGGGCGTGGTTGCACATACTGAACACTCGTGCCTTGGAGATAAGTCTGGCTGCTCATGTCAAGCTACTAAAGGGGTGAGCAGGGCTGTCTCGGACGGTGTCCTTTCTTGGCCTAATGTGGAAGCGGGGTGTCCGGGTCACGCACTTGACAACAACGGTGCGCGCGGGATCTCCCGCATCTAACAGGGACGAACTGAACAGGCTTTTTGTCACGAGAAACCTGGTAATATTTAATCCAACTGATGAGCACACTGGTAACTTGGTAAAAAATGTTCGGGGACAATGTACACGGTACCACGATAGATTATTTAGTGGTAGCGCTATCTTTTAAGATATTTTTAATTCAGATAGGAACCCTCGCCACAGTTTTTAGTGATCATGTTGGATTGCTTCTCCAAATTTACTGGAATGGGTGTTTCAATAGGGTTGATAAGAGAGTTCAGGCACCAATTATAGATAGAAGGAATGGAATAGTCCTTAAATGGGCAAAGATAAATAAAGATGCAATTGGGTGCACCCAACAGGAAATATCAACCTGTCTAAATCTGCATAGTGACCCCCTGAATATAGTGCAGGCTTTTTTTTTCATTATTGAGCGTGGTGGAAGCTAATTTACAATTCCGGAAGAAAAGCTACCAAACTCAAAGTCTGCACTGGTTTGATACTGCCTGCTCTAAGGCACTCAGTAATTTACACAAAGCAATAAAGGAAAAGCCTAGAAATAAAGCTTTGGTCATCTCTCTTTGTGCTCAATATAAAGAACATAGGTGGGACAGACTCGAAGCCCTAAAGGAGGAGGCCTGAGACAAACTACAACTAGCCTCGGCTCTAAAAAAAAGTTCTAATGTATTCTGGGCTATAGTTAATACCCCATTCTTGAGTCAAGATACAGGACCTTCCCTAAGTAACAACGTGGGAGAAGATGCTTGGGTGGATCATTATACAGATATATTTGGGTCAGTAACAGACGGGGAAACCTTAACTGATGATGACCTAATTCATGATGAGGGCACCCGATTTTCTTTTCATTTATAGAGGTAAAAAATAGCTTGATGCAATGCAGTAGTACTAAAGCACCAGGCCCGGATAGGGCTCCAATAGACTTTTTCTCTGATTACCCAGAACTCTGGACCCCGTTCTTGACGAATGTTTTTAACACAATTGCTGTAGTAGGCCCCCCTGCCTCATGGAAAACGACAATATACAAGAAAGGTGATAAATCCGTGTCCAAAAACTACAGGCCTATTTCACTTTTGGATGGAACAGTTAAATTTATGGGTCGCCTGCTGCTAAACAGGCTAGAGGAATGGGCGGTAGAGAAAAATATATTAATTCCAGTGCCAGATGGTTTTAAAAAAGGGATGGGGACTCTGGATCAGTGCTTAAACTTGAATTTAATTACAGCCAAGTACACCAACATAAAAAAAGGAAATGTTTTTATGGCGTCTATGGATCTCTCCCCAGCCTTCGATTCTGTTTCATATAATAAATTATCGAACATCTTGAAAGACATGGGCATGGATGACAACATAATATTCTTTATTCACCAACTTTATTCCCAGTCCTCTGCAAGCTTGAGATACGGTAGTCAGTGTGAATGTACGAGATCTTTCCCTATTTTAAGAGGTGTCAGACAGGGGTGCGTACTAGCCCCCTTTCTAGTTTCACTTTACACCAATGGCATAGAAATGGCAGTGGACCATGAGGTAGTTCACGACCCATGGTAAATAAAAAAAGGACTCCCATTCTGTTATACGCAGAAGATGCCGTATTGATTGCCAGGACTGGCTTAGCATTGAAAAAATTAATTAATAATTATGTGTCTAATATGGCTGCACTAGATCTTCAGGTTAATGAATCCAAACTTTTGTTTTAATCGTGGGGAAACAACCGAAAAGATTACCGTAATTTTTTATTGCTTTTCGGAAAATTGAAATTAATAAGTCTTTATTTATATGTGTGTGTAATTTTTAATAGTTTAGGGACTTGGTTAAAAATGGTAGAGAACAGATGTAATGGACTACTAACGCTTGATTTTCTTTCACGAAAAAGCTGGGCATAAAGCAACAGTAAGAGTACGCCTTTTTCAAAAAATGATTATCCCTCCTGAAAGGATGTTCAAATTACATTATGCACCAAGAGTTGAACGCCTCGTTTATATCAGACTTAATATTCATTGCCCCGGTCCTACTCTGGCATTCAATCTGGAGGAGAGACACAGTGGGACTGACTCAAAGTATCACAAGGGACTTTTCAGGCGTACAAGGTTCCATGGCTTTGTTATGTAAAGGATACCTTGTCAATACTAGGCTTTGACTCTATTTTATGACCCGCTTAAGTGCTTGAATACCCCCAAAGCTAAAATTAAATTACGCTTGAAAATGTATAGGGCTAACGAAAGGCATACTCTTAACTGTATTAAAACCATGGTAGCATTATATTTGGCCCTTCCAATTACTCCTGGAGAACTTAACTCATACCTGATTTCTGTCAAAAATCGCCAACACCGATATGTATTGGTGCGATTCAGACTAAACCTTATTCCTTGCATGTTGGGCTTTCCTCTGGGGATGTATTCAATTAACGAACTGTCAGTTTGTCCCTGTGATGGCACCTCCTCTCAATCTACTCTTCATTTTATATTTTTCTGTAAATTCTATATATATGAGTGGAAACAGTATATCCGTCCTTTGTTTCTGAAATATAACTTTGTACAATGCCGCCCAGCTCTGTCTTTCCTCAAAACCCTCCATGATCCCCATGTAAACTTTTGTCTTGCATCCTATTTATGTTTGGTGTTATCAAAGAGGAGATTGACCGGGTCATAATTTGCACTTTAATTGATTGATTGTGGCACTGTAATGCACTTTATATGATATATCAACTGAATTAAGTACGTTTTAAACAGGGCACTTCATTTTTAGTCTTAGCCTTTTAACTGGTCTTACTTGCATTATCTAATTCTAGCAAATAGAAGATTGAAAGGCTTTTCATTTGTATTTTGACTTGCTTTGGTATTGTCTTGCCCTTTTCTTACTATATATTGAATGAATTTGGTGGGTATTGATATAGAGTTTTATTCAAAGTATAAAGATGGTTCCTATCTATGTTTACTTATCGAAATGTGATGGAATGTGAAATAACAGAAATGTATATTTTATGAATTATTGTACTTTTATGATCTTATTGTGTAAGGTCCTAAATAAAGTGAAATTGAATTGAAAGTTTAGTACCTCCAAGCCTTGGACTGCCCATGTAGGATTTGTGGTGGTTCAGGGCCATAAATGTGGTTATGGTTGTATTAATTATTAGGCCTTTGAAGTCACAAAATTCCTGGAACAAATTTAACTGCCGCTGTAACCCTCCGGGTGTTTTGGACTCCAGCAAGGTATTGTCGGCAAAGAGAAGTGTGACTACTAACCCCCCGCCCTCCCAAAAGTGGAGGCATCAGTTAGCTTTGCGCTAAGAAATTGTACCACGTTGTTGATGAATAATGAAAAAAGTGTAGGGGCCAAGACACAGCCTTGTCGGACACCCTTGCTAACCGGGATTGAATCTGCAAGCTGCCCTTGTGAGTCTCAACGTACCCTGGCAGAATTACCTTCCTGCTAGCGAATGAGCAAAGCTACAAATTCCTCCCGCAAGCCTAGATCTCTGCATGTTGCCACAGGTTTTGCCTGTGTACAAGATCAAAGGCAGTCTTAAGATCTTTAAATGGGATAAACAGACTGCCTTTCCCAATTAGCACTGTTTTTCAGCAGAAAAGGAGAAAATTGAATACTTGATCTACGGTCCCTGTTTTCTCTCCAAAAGCTGCTTGATATCGGGATAGAATTTCATTGTCACTGGCCCATAGCTGAATTTTACCCAGGAGCACCCTGCTGAAGACCTTCTGTATTGCATCAATAAGACTGATTGGCCTATAATAACAGGAAGATGACCTGTCGCCTTTTTTTAATTACTGGTACAACTTCTGCGACTTTTCAGGAATCTGGAATAGGGGCACCTTCAACTATGGCATAGAATAGTACATACACATATTGCGTCCAGCCAGGGGTATCCCAAAGGAATAGGTCACCTGTTATCCCATCGGGATCCGGAGCTTTGAACGGAGCTATAGTGCTAATTGCAGATGAAACGTCTTCCATGGCAAAGTGAACCCAGTTAGTTTTAGGATACCTACTGGGCTGCACAGTCAATGACTCAGGCTCTTTAATGTCAGTGTACAGATTGGAAAAATGGGTGTGTCAAACGTCAGGGGGAATGTGATCCTCTAGTTCAGCATTGTCTGCCTCAGCGCCTCGTGCCATTAGCGACCAGAATTTTTTACTATCTCTAGTTTGGCATTCATCCTTAAGGGACTGCCATCTAGCTTCATCCAAATCCTTTTTTACTTTCCACAAATTTGACTTGTATGCCTTTCTTGCAATTCTTATCCCCTCCTGGTCTCAGGCTTTAACTGCATGTACTAATAGCTATCTCGAGTACCAGCAAGCCTTGTTATACCAAGTCTGAGTCCTGTTCCTAGTGGGACACATAGGGTTAGAATGATTTTTGACAGTGAGATGGTGGCATAGTAGAGTGAAGAAACAGCAGAGGAGGCTTGTTGATTCAAGCTTCCTTTGCTCTGTGGACTTTAATCAATCAATCAGGGGGTTTATATAGCACGCTACTCACCCGTGAGGGTCTCAAGGCGCTGGGGGTGGGGGGGGGCAGCGGCTCTGGGTCAGTCGAAGAGCCAGATCTTGAGGTCTTTCCTGAACATGTGCAGGGTCGGGGAGCGTATGATGTTCACTGGGTGCTCGTTCCAGGTGTTCGCTGCGATGTAGGAGAAAGCTCTCCCGCCGGTTCGGTTTCTGCGGATGCGGGGAACCTCTGCCAGGGCGAGGTCAGCAGAGCTTAGGCTCCTCTTGGGTACGTGGAATGATAATCTGTCGTTGAGGTATTTGGGTCCAACGTTGTTGAGGGATTTGTAGGCGTGGGTAAGGAGTTTGAAGGTGACCCGCTTTTCGATGGGGAGCCAGTGGAGGCCTCGTAGGTGTTAGGTCATGTGCTCGTGGTGCGGTGTCCCGAGGATGAGTCTGGCTGCGGCGTTCTGGATGGTCTGGAGTTTGTGTAGAAGGGTTTTGTTGATAAGAGTGTAGATAGCATTGCTGTAGTCCAGTGTGCTGGTTATGAGTGCGTGGGTGACGGTCCTTCTGCAGTGGGGGGGATCCATTTGAAGGTCTTACGGAGGATGCGAAGGCAGTTGAAACTAGTAGAGGTGACGACGTTGATCTGGCGGTTCATGGAGAGGGAGGAGTCAAGGGTGATGCCGAGGTTCCGAACGTGGTCTGTAAGGGTGGGTGGGCTCCTGAGGGTGGAGGGCCACCAGGTGTTGTCCCAGGCGGAGGTGCAGGGTCCGAGGATGAGGAGCTCGGTTTTCTCAGAGGTTAGCTTCAGGCAGCTGTCCTTCATCCAGGCTGCCATGTTCTTCATTCCTTCCTGGAAGCAGAGTCTGGTGTCTTTGGGATTCTTCGTGAGCGAGAGGATGAGCTGAGTGTCGTCCACGTAGGATACGATGCTGAGTCCATGCTGTCTGACGATGGCAGCGAGGGGGGCCATGTAGATGTTGAAGAGCTTGGGACTGAGCGATGATCCCTCGGGAACTCCACAGCTGATTTCTGTGGGTTTGGAGAGGAAGGGAGGGAGTCGGATCCTCTGGGTTCTTCCGGAGAGGAAGGATTGGATCTAGTCGAGGGCGGCTCCTTGTATTTCCGCGTCGTGAAGTCTGGCTGCGAGCGTGCGATGTGAGATGGTGTCAAAAGCTGCAGAGAGGTCTAGAAGGATGAGGGCGGCGGTGTGTCCCTGATCCAGTAGCATGCGGATGTCGTCGGTGGCGGCGAAGAGGGCGGATTCGGTGCTGTCGTTGCTGCAGAATCCAGACTGGAAGGCATCCAAGATGGAGTTCTCTTCTATGAAGGCAGTCAGCTGGGTGTTTACGAGTCTCTCAGTGACTTTGGCCGCAAAGGGTAGGAGAGAGATGGGCCGGTAGTTCTTCAGGTCCGTACGGTCGGCCGTTGGTTTCTTAAGGAGGGGTTTAACCTCCGCCCGTTTCCAGTCATCTGGGCAGATGCCTTGTTCCGAGGGAGGCGTTGATGGTGCATCTTAGTTCGGGTGCGATGTCGCCGGTGGCCCTGTGGAATATGTGTGGTGGGCAGGGTCCGTTGGGGCTGCTGAGTGGGTTTTCTTCATGGTCGCGGTGATGAGTTCAACGGTAGCGGGATCCCAGGATGTGATGGTAGGCTTATCGGTGGTGGTTGGTAGGGGGGTGGTGTTCATCGTTGGTTCATTGAAGTTGTGGTAGAGGGCCTTGATCTTCAGATGTAAGTAGGAGCTGAGCTTTTTGCAGAGTTCCTGGGAGGGTGTGATGTCTGTGGCTTCGCAGGTGGGTTTAGCGAACTGCTGTATGGCGTTGAACAGTTCTTGGCATTGGTCACATTGGTCTGGACTTTGTTTCTTATGAAGGTCCGTTTGGTGTCTCTCATGCGCTGGTGGTATTCCTTCAGGGCGCTCTTGTGGCTGTTTTGTGATTCCGTGGTTTTCAGGCTTTGCCAGGTTTTCTCTAGGCGTCTGCAGGAGCGTCAGGCTTCTTGAAGTTCTATGGTGAACCAGGCGGCTTTCAGAGGGCGTTGTTTGGCGGGGGGCCAGAAGGGGGTGAGCTTGTCGGCACAGCAGGAAACCCAGCGGTGAAATTCCCCGGCTGCGGAGTTGGTGTCGGTTGTGGCACGGGGGGTCTTGGAGGAGGGTGGTGATGAGGTTCTCCTCTGACCGCACTGGTGATCGGTCCAGAGGGGCTGGGTGGTGTGGCTGTAGCTGATGTTAGTTCCTCCTGTGAAGATGGGGTTGAGGGTGTGAACTGATCTGTGGGTGGGCGTGTTATTATTGAGCATGGTGGAAGCTAATTTACAATCCCGGAAGAAAAGCTACCAAACTCAAAGTCTGCACTGGTTTGATACTGCCTGCTCTAAGGCACTCAGTAATTTACACAAAGCACTAAAGAAAAAGCCAAGAAATAAAGCTTTGGTCATCTCTCTTTGTGCTCACTATAAAGAACATAGGTGGGACAGACTCAAAGCCCTAAAGGAGGAGACCTGAGACAAACTACAACTAGCCTCTGCTCTAAAAAAAAGTTCTAAAGTATTCTGGGCTATAGTTAATACCCCATTCTTGAGTCAAGATACAGGACCTTCCCTAAGTAACAACGTGGGAGAAGATGCTTGGGTGGATCATTATACAGATATATTTGGGTCAGTAACAGACGGGGAAACCTTAACTGATGATGACCTAATCCATGATGAGGGCACCTGATTTACTTTTCATTTATAGAGGTAAAAAATAGCTTGATGCAATACAGTAGTACTAAAGCATCAGGCCCGGATAGGGCTCCAATAGACTTTTTCTCTGATTACCCAGAACTCTGGACCCCGTTCTTGACGAATGTTTTTAACACAATTGCTGTAGTAGGCCCCCCTGCCTCATGGAAAACGACAATATACAAGAAAGGCGATAAATCCGTGTCCAAAAACTACAGGCCTATTTCACTTTTGGATGGAACAGTTAAATTTATGGGTCGCCTGCTGCTAAACAGGCTAGAGGAATGGGCGGTAGAGAAAAATATATTAATTCCAGTGCCAGATGGTTTTATAAAAGGGATGGGGACTCTGGATCAGTGCTTAAACTTGAATTTAATTACAGCCAAGTACACCAACATAAAAAAAGGAAATGTTTTTATGGCGTTTATGGATCTCTCCCCAGCCTTCGATTCTGTTTCATATAATAAATTATCGAACATCTTGAAAGACATGGGCATGGATGACAACATAATATTCTTTATTCACCAACTTTATTCCCAGTCCTCTGCATGCTTGAGATACGGTAGTCAGGGTGAATGTATGAGATCTTTCCCTATTTTAAGAGGTGTCAGACAGGGGTGCGTACTAGCCCCCTTTCTAGTTTCACTCTACACCAATGGCATAGAAATGGCAGTGGACCATGAGGTAGTTCACGACCCATGGTAAATAAAAAAAGGACTCCCATTCTGATATATGCAGAAGATGCCGTATTGATTAATTAATAATTATGTGTCTAATATGGCTGCACTAGATCTTCAGGTTAATGAATCCAAAACTTTTGTTTTAATCGTGGGGAAGCAACCAAAAAGATTACCGTAATTTTTTATTGCTTTTCTTTTAATAGTTTAGGGACTTGGTTAAACATGGTAGAGAACAGATGTAATGCACTAGTAAGGAGCGCTAACGCTCGATTTTCTTTCACGAAAAAGCTGGGCACAAAGCAACAGTAAGAGTACGCCTTTTTCAAAAAATGATTATCCCTCCTGAAAGGATGTTCAAATTACATTATGCACCAAGAGTTGAACGCCCCGTTTATATCAGACTTAATATTCATTGCCCCGGTCCTACTCTGGCATTCAATCTGGAGGAGAGACACAGTGGGACTGACTCAAAGTATCACAAGGGACTTTTCAGGCGTACAAGGTTCCATGGCTTTGTTATGTAAAGGATACCTTGTCAATACAAGGCTTTGACTCTATTTTATGACCCGCTTAAGTGCTTGAATACCCCCAAAGCTGAAATTAAATTACGCTTGAAAATGTATAGGGCTAACGAAAGGCATACTCTTAACTGTATTAAAACCATGGTAGCATTATATTTGGCCCTTCCAATTACTCCTGGAGAACTTAACTCATACCTGATTTCTGTCAAAAATCGCCAACACCGATATGTATTGGTGCGATTCAGACTAAACCTTATTCCTTGCATGTTGGGCTTTCCTCTGGGGATGTATTCAATTAACGAACTGTCAGTTTGTCCCTGTGATGGCACCTCCTCTCAATCTACTCTTCATTTTATATTTTTCTGTAAATTCTATATATATGAGTGGAAACAGTATATCCGTCCTTTGTTTCTGAAATATAACTTTGTACAATGCCGCCCAGCTCTGTCTTTCCTCAAAACCCTCCATGATCCCCATGTAAACTTTTGTCTTGCATCCTATTTATGTTTGGTGTTATCAAAGAGGAGATTGACCGGGTCATAATTTGCACTTTAATTGATTGATTGTGGCACTGTAATGCACTTTATATTATATATCAACTGAATTAAGTACGTTTTAAACAGGGCACTTCATTTTTAGTCTTAGCCTTTTAACTGGTCTTACTTGCATTATCTAATTCTAGCAAATAGAAGATTGAAAGGCTTTTCATTTGTATTTTGACTTGCTTTGGTATTGTCTTGCCCTTTTCTTACTATATATTGAATGAATTTGGTGGGTATTGATATAGAGTTTTATTCAAAGTATAAAGATGGTTCCTATCTATGTTTACTTATCGAAATGTATTGGAATGTGAAATAACAGAAATGTATATTTTATGAATTATTGTACTTTTATGATCTTATTGTGTAAGGTCCTAAATAAAGTGAAATTGAATTGAAAGTTTAGTACCTCCAAGCCTTGGACTGCCCATGTAGGATTTGTGGTGGTTCAGGGCCATAAATGTGGTTATGGTTGTATTAATTATTAGGCCTTTGAAGTCACAAAATTCCTGGAACAAATTTAACTGCCGCTGTAACCCTCCGGGTGTTTTGGACTCCAGCAAGGTATTGTCGGCAAAGAGAAGGGTGACTACTAACCCCCCGCCCCCCCAAAAGTGGAGGCATCAGTTAGCTTTGCGCTAAGAAATTGTACCACGTTGTTGATGAATAATGAAAAAAGTGTAGGGGCCAAGACACAGCCTTGTCGGACAACCTTGCTAACCGGGATTGAATCTGCAAGCTGCCCTTGTGAGTCCCAACGTACCCTGGCAGAATTACCTTCCTCCTAGCGAATGAGCAAAGCTACAAATTCCTCCCGCAAGCCTAGATCTCTGCATGTTGCCACAGGTTTTGCCTGTGTACAAGATCAAAGGCAGTCTTAAGATCTTTAAATGGGATAAACAGACTGCCTTTCCCAATTAGCACTGTTTTTTAGCAGAAAAGGAGAAAATTGAATACTTGATCTACGGTCCCTGTTTTCTCTCCAAAAGCTGCTTGATATCGGGATAGAATTTCATTGTCACTGGCCCATAGCTGAATTTTACCCAGGAGCACCCTGCTGAAGACCTTCTGTATTGCATCAATAAGACTGATTGGCCTATAATAACAGGAAGATGACCTGTCGCCTTTTTTTAATTACTGGTACAACTTCTGCGACTTTTCAGGAATCTGGAATAGGGGCACCTTCAACTATGGCATAGAATAGTACATACACATATTGCGTCCAGCCAGGGGTATCCCAAAGGAATAGGTCACCTGTTATCCCATCGGGATCCGGAGCTTTGAACGGAGCTATAGTGCTAATTGCAGATGAAACGTCTTCCATGGCAAAGTGAACCCAGTTAGTTTTAGGATACCTACTGGGCTGCACAGTCAATGACTCAGGCTCTTTAATGTCAGTGTACAGATTGGGAAAATGGGTGTGTCGAACGTCAGGGGGAATGTGATCCTCTAGTTCAGCATTGTCTGCCTCAGCGCCTCGTGCCATTAGCGACCAGAATTTTTTACTATCTCTAGTTTGGCATTCATCCTTAAGGGACTGCCATCTAGCTTCATCCAAATCCTTTTTTACTTTCCACAAATTTGACTTGTATGCCTTTCTTGCAATTCTTATCCCCTCCTGGTCTCAGGCTTTAACTGCATGTACTAATAGCTATCTCGAGTACCAGCAAGCCTTGTTATACCAAGTCTGAGTCCTGTTCCTAGTGGGACACATAGGGTTAGAATGATTTTTGACAGTGAGATGGTGGCATAGTAGAGTGAAGAAACAGCAGAGGAGGCTTGTTGATTCAAGCTTCCTTTGCTCTGTGGACTTTAATCAATCAATCAGGGGGTTTATATAGCACGCTACTCACCCGTGAGGGTCTCAAGGCGCTGGGGGTGGGGGGGGGAGCAGCGGCTCTGGGTCAGTCGAAGAGCCAGATCTTGAGGTCTTTCCTGAACATGTGCAGGGTCGGGGAGCGTATGATGTTCACTGGGTGCTCGTTCCAGGTGTTCGCTGCGATGTAGGAGAAAGCTCTCCCGCCGGTTCTGTTTCTGCGGATGCGGGGAACCTCTGCCAGAGCGAGGTCAGCAGAGCTTAGGCTCCTCTTGGGTACGTGGAATGATAATCTGTCGTTGAGGTATTTGGGTCCAACGTTGTTGAGGGATTTGTAGGCGTGGGTAAGGAGTTTGAAGGTAACCCCCTTTTCGATGGGGAGCCAGTGGAGGCCTCGTAGGTGTTAGGTCATGTGCTCGTGGTGCGGTGTCCCGAGGATGAGTCTGGCTGCGGCGTTCTGGATGGTCTGGAGTTTGTGTAGAAGGGTTTTGTTGATAAGAGTGTAGATAGCATTGCTGTAGTCCAGTGTGCTGGTTATGAGTGCGTGGGTGACGGTCCTTCTGCAGTGGGGGGGATCCATTTGAAGGTCTTACGGAGGATGCAAAGGCAGTTGAAACTAGTAGAGGTGACGACGTTGATCTGGCGGTTCATGGAGAGGGAGGAGTCAAGGGTGATGCCGAGGTTCCGAACGTCGTCTGTAAGGGTGGGTGGGCTCCTGAGGGTGGAGGGCCACCAGGTGTTGTCCCAGGCGGAGGTGCAGGGTCCGAGGATGAGGAGCTCGGTTTTCTCAGAGGTTAGCTTCAGGCAGCTGTCCTTCATCCAGGCTGCCATGTTCTTCATTCCTTCCTGGAAGCAGAGTCTGGTGTCTTTGGGATTCTTCGTGAGCGAGAGGATGAGCTGAGTGTCGTCCACGTAGGATACGATGCTGAGTCCATGCTGTCTGACGATGGCAGCGAGGGGGGCCATGTAGATGTTGAAGAGCTTGGGACTGAGCGATGATCCCTCGGGAACTCCACAGCTGATTTCTGTGGGTTTGGAGAGGAAGGGAGGGAGTCGGATCCTCTGGGTTCTTCCGGAGAGGAAGGATTGGATCTAGTCGAGGGCGGCTCCTTGTATTTCCGCGTCGTGAAGTCTGGCTGCGAGCGTGCGATGTGAGATGGTGTCGAAAGCTGCAGAGAGGTCTAGAAGGATGAGGGCGGCGGTGTGTCCCTGATCCAGTAGCATGCGGATGTCGTCGGTGGCGGCGAAGAGGGCGGATTCGGTGCTGTCGTTGCTGCAGAATCCAGACTGGAAGGCGTCCAAGATGGAGTTCTCTTCTATGAAGGCAGTCAGCTGGGTGTTTACGAGTCTCTCAGTGACTTTGGCCGCAAAGGGTAGGAGAGAGATGGGCCGGTAGTTCTTCAGGTCCGTACGGTCGGCCGTTGGTTTCTTAAGGAGGGGTTTAACCTCCGCCCGTTTCCAGTCATCTGGGCAGATGCCTTGTTCTGAGGGAGGCGTTGATGGTGCCTCTTAGTTCGGGTGCGATGTCGCCGGTGGCCCTGTGGAATATGTGTGGTGGGCAGGGTCCGTTGGGGCTGCTGAGTGGGTTTTCTTCATGGTCGCGGTGATGAGTTCAACGGTAGCGGGATCCCAGGATGTGATGGTAGGCTTATCGGTGGTGGTTGGTAGGGGGGTGGTGTTCATCGTTGGTTCATTGAAGTTGTGGTAGAGGGCCTTGATCTTCAGATGTAAGTAGGAGCTGAGCTTGTTGCAGAGTTCCTGGGAGGATGTGATGTCTGTGGCTTCGCAGGTGGGTTTAGCGAACTGCTGTATGGCGTTGAACAGTTCTTGGCATTGGTCACATTGGTCTGGACTTTGTTTCTTAGGAAGGTCCGTTTGGTGTCTCTCATGCGCTGGTGGTATTCCTTCAGGGCGCTCTTGTGGCTGTTTTGTGATTCCGTGGTTTTCAGGCTTTGCCAGGTTTTCTCTAGGCGTCTGCAGGAGCGTCAGGCTTCTTGAAGTTCTATGGTGAACCAGGCGGCTTTCAGAGGGCGTTGTTTGGCGGGGGGCCAGAAGGGGGTGAGCTTGTCGGCACAGCAGGAGACCCAGCGGTGAAATTCCCTGGCTACGGAGTTGGTGTCGGTTGTGGCACGGGGGGTCTTGGAGGAGATGGTGAAGATGGGGTTGAGGGTGTGAACTGATCTGTGGGTGGGCGTGTTGACGAGCTGCTTTAGTCTTAGGTTGGGGAGGTTGTCGAGGAGCATGGTGGAGTCGGGGTTGTTGCTGTTGTCAAGGTGGAAATTCAGTTCCCCAAGTAGAATGTAGTCCATGGAGGTGATGGCTTGGGGTGTGGCGAGCTTGGCTATGGTGATTGTGTGGTGAGTGCGAGGTCCTGGCGGTTTGTGGATAAGGGAGCCACATAGCATGGTCCTGGGGCTAGTCTGGATCTGGAAGTGGAGGTGTTCTATGTCTGAGTGGGGGTCACGCGTATTGGATGTGGAGAGTCGGAGGGGGGTCTTGTGTGCGATGGCGAGTCCTCCTCCTGGGTGGTGCAGACGGTCCTTTCCCTGGATCTCATAGCCGTCGGGGTTGGCGATGTCGGGGTTGGACTTGGCATTAGTCCAGGTTTCCGTGAAGAATGCGACGTCGGGCGAGAGGGTGTCAATCAGGTCCCAGATCTCTACCACGTGTCGTTTCAGGTAGTGCACGATGAGAAGGATGCAAGTCAGGGTCTCAGTGGTGCGTGCATCAGGCGTGCCTTCGGTGGTCGTGGGAGTTTTGTCGATGGTGAAGGATCTGTGGCAGAGTCTGCACGGGAACTGCCCATGGGTGGTGTGCGGTGAGGATCTAGTGCAGTCGGCGTGTCTTCCGGGGTTGAGTGTGTGGAGGGTAGTTGAGTCGTAGCGGTGGGGTCTAGGAGACCCAGGGGTCCTGGCGCTGGTCACGGTCGGGCGCAGACGGGCTTGCCTTAGTAGCGCCTTCGGTGCGACCACGCAGCAGTCACCATTATGAAGGGGAGGGGGGAGGGCCGTGCAGCTGGAAGGAGGGGGCGGGGCAGTAGGGGGAGGAGTCATGGGTCACCGGTGGCGGGAAAAAAAGAAAGGGGACCACAGCCCACAGAAAGGACAATGAGGGATATAAACAAAAATACACCGCAGCAGGCACAATTCGAATAAATTAAGCAAAATCAGACTAAATTAAGGACACAATGCGCAACCAGCGAGAAACTGGAATCAGGGTAGACTCAAACCCTGCAACGGAGGGGCTGGCTTCAGAGGCGACGCAGGGCACAGCGAAGCTGCCGGGGAGAGTGAGATCATAGGACCGAGGTCTGTGGACTCGCGCGCCCCCCCGCAGCGGCCGCCATTATGAAGGGAAGGGGGGAGGGACGTGCAGGTGGGAGCAGGGTAGTAGGGGGAAGAGTCAAGGGTCAGCGGCGGCAGGAGTGGCGGTAAAAAAAGAAGTGGAACAACAGCACACAGAAAGGACAATGAGGATATAAACAAAAACACACAGAAGCAGGCACAATCAGATTAAATTTAGCAAAATCAGAATAAATTAAGCACACAACGCGCAACCAGCGAGAAACCGGAATCAGGGTAGACTCGAACCCTGCAATGAAGGGGCTGGCTTCAGAGGCGACTCAGGGACTAGCGGAGTTGCCCGGGGAGAGTGAGACCCTAGGACCGAGGTCTGTGGACTCACAAAGATGCAACCTCAGCAGTGAAGGTCGTCAAATCATTCTGTATACTCCTTATATTGTCCTGGTTGGTTGCTAGCTTATGCCATTTGAGGTGACACCATTTATTAGAAGGGTGTACTTCTTTAGTTACCAGCCTCTGGGTCTTTGAGGGAGTTATTGATTCGCCCCACAGAGGTAGCATCGTTAGGCAAAGAGGGTTGTGGACACCGTCTATAGTGTCACCAACCACCATGTCTTTCACTATATGCCACAGACTTGGGTCTAACAGAATATAGTCAATGCGGTTTTGTGCTCCTGGTCTATTAAAAGTGTTTGCCCCAGATTTGTCTGATTTAGTCCTACCATTGGCCGCCCTAATGCCAAATTCTAGGGTCATAGCTTTAATTTGTAACACAATTTGGGACCACTTTTTTAACGGTTTCAAATCTATTGACGGAATCGAGTACTTCTTATCTTCCACTAGTGTTTCCAGCATCTCATCCCCATCTAGTGGTTCCAAGTTGTATTGAAATCCCCTGTAATTATGAGGGAGGTAGAAGGATCTCTGTTGCTCGGGGGCTCCTCCAATATAGTAATGGTCGCCGAGGGTCTACCCCCTCTTGTGCCTCTCATGTAGACATTGTAGCTATCTATAGTATTGGCCATACATCCCTTGAGGCAAATACCCATGATGTCAGGAGTATTCACAGATAGTTGTGTTATATTACTGCAGGAGCCAAGCTAAACCCAAATTAAAAGCCCCCCGGCAGGACAGCCCATTTTAGTTTTGATTGCTGGTACACAAAAGCTAGCAAACCCTGCCTTATATATTGGGGTAATGCTCCAGGTCTATTGAAATAAACAAACGTCGAAATAATCCACAAATTCATTCCAATGCGGGAACGATAGCTTGTTCTTGATGCCTGCCACATTCCATGAAGTCATTGAGAAGGATGAGGATAATTACTCTTGCATTTGATTCCTAGGGCTTGACATCATATAGTTGTGTTTAGCGCTGCCTGCGGGGAGTAGGTCTCTAACTTGATTATTCAAATGTGAAAATTCTATGGAGTTAACGAGTGAGCCTAAAAGCAATTGCTTGTTCTTCATGCCTGTGATACAGCTAGCTGTTCTAGGGAGCTCTATGAAACATGTAGTGGCCGTTAGGGACATGGGAGATTCAGGCAATGGCTGTTGACTAACACGGACGAGAAGGTCAGTAGACCTACCACTATGCCCTGTTAGTCAGTCACCTCCCTCAGCGGTGACTTGGATAGCAACCCTCTCTTCTTGCTATTAGTCATCTGGAGCTGATCTGCGGGCAGTGGACTGCGTCTGAATTGTATTGCCGACGGAGCAGGTGGGCATTCTCTAAACTCTAAGGCTATTAAGTTCTCGGCCAGCTGATCATTGACCAGGGTCCTCTCCAGAAAGTCAGTAGGGGAGCACATGCTTTTTAACCCTGACAATGACTTCCCTAATAACGGACCTACACCCCTCACCTTATTTCTTGAAGCCGATCTGAGAAACTAGTTTTTGGACATTGGTCAGAAATACTTTACGGGGCTCCTTGGTTATCAAGCACCATTGTGGAGGGAGTCTTTGCTCTGTGCATGTGCTAATGGGCAATTCAGCGAACCCAGCTTCCCTAGTTCTAATGAAGTGCTCGGGCCCCCTCTTCCTGCCTTCCCAAATAATGGGGTTATTTGGGCAGATCTCTTTGCTGGTCCTGTTTAGTGAACCTTTTCCCACCAGTACAACTTCTTGGTTTTGTGCCATTGGTAGAGGGACCTGCCTCTTACCCACATGTGTTTCAAGATTTTCCCCAAGGACAGGTTTATTAGAAAGAGTAATTTGTGCCTCAGATGTCGCAGACGTCAATTAAAGGGCCATTAACTCCATCATCCCCATGAGGTCACCTATCAAAGATTTCAAGCTGATGACTTCTACCTTTAGATCACTGACAGGATCGTGGGCATATTTCCTTTAGTTGAAGCGAGGGGGGGGTGGGGGGCACACAGGATAATGGTCCAATTCTGGTGGGGGAATTGCGTCGACGTTTCGACCCGACTTGAAGGCGAAAGAGGGAGACTTCAACCTCAGCCACGCGGGTCTTCCTCAGGACAGGGGACTGGAAGGGGGGCAATCCTCAAACTACTGTGGGTATGAATTACGCCTGGTTTGGCCACCAGCCTCATAAGTGTGGTGTGGTACACAGGAATGGGGGTAGAAAACCCGTGAAAATTTGCAGTGTATTCAGTAAAGGTAATTGATTTTGAACACTGCAGAGTCTGGAAAAATCACTCGACCCACAGGTGTAGCTGAGAGTGCTGCTGTTGCTTCCTTTCTCCAACGCGGTGTCAGCCTTAATTATAATGGGGCTCTGTAGAGAGCAAATCGATTACTACATACAATAGGATTGTCAGTTGTAATATCAGAATGTGTTGCAGAATGAATTGTGACTGCTGCTTCTAAATATGTGTTTAGTTGTTATGCAGTAGGTGCTAGATTATTTTTATTCCTATACTTGGAAGACATCTTTGGGATGATTTGAGTGGGGCCATCATTGTTGGAATTAAGGGGACTAATATGAATGCTTAAAACCACCTCCTCTTCCACCCTATGTACGTCGAAAATACCCTCACATTCAACCAAAAGGCTGTCCATACGGTCAAGCACACAATTGCTCCCTGCATGCTTATCTTGCTTCTTGGCTTTCTCTGAGCTTGGCCCACTCCTGCCCTCCGTCGCTTTTCTTTTTATTATTATACAATGGGGCGGACTACTACAAGTAAGGACCTTGCCAAACAGTCTCTGTATCAGTTGGTCGATTTTGAGGCTTATTACATTTTGCCTGGCTTCAGCGGCCTCTCATTGAATAACAATTAAAATAGACAACAGTATTTTAAATTGTTGGTACCTCACAGTTCAAGAAAGTAAATCTTAAGGGCCCCTCTTGATGAGCTCGTTGCGCTGGGGGACTGAGTCCCACCCCAGCGAGGGAGCAGCGAGAGCAGCGCTGAAGAGACAGGTTGGTTTCGGGGTCCGCTGGCCCAGACAAGTGTCGGGCGCAGCTGGAGTGTTCCACCGCCTTGGAGCTTGGCCCCGCCCCTCTTCCTGAGCGCGTTGCGCTGGGAGACCGAGTCCCACCCCAGCGAGGCAGTAGCAAGAGCAGTGCTACAGATACAGGTTGGTTGGGGCCTTCACTGTCCCAAGACTGCAGATGCACACTCAAAATTCTTTAACACACTTCTATTGCAGAAATTTGTTTGCAGTGATTCATTATACAAGATGGCGGTCACTACTCTTATTTGCATCAGAGCTCTCCGTTCCTAACATGCTGTTGCTGACAAGTCCTGCACCGTAGCCTTTAATCCCACCCTTCCCCTTGCACTTAGCAGGACGTCACTTCACACAAACGTTAACCACTATTGTGGGTCCAGTGTTTTTTGTGCATGGCAAAAGTATTTATTGAAAAAGCTGACCACTTACAAAGAAACTTTCTTTTACAAATATGGTAAATAAAAAAATAGATTAAAAAAAATCACTTCCTGGGACCAATTTTCCTTTTGCTTGATCACATCTGTCTCCTCATCCCAGTGGCACTTAACTTTACCATTATGACTGAAACAGTGTTGAATATATATTTCAGTTTTTCAACTTTTTGAAAAACTATACAAAAGGTCTTCTTTGTCCTGTTGTGACAGCAAGATGATACTTGCATTTTGAAAACTGTGTCTGAGAGAGAGAACTAGGCATTCTCTGCATTAATTTCCTAATAAAACGTGTCTTTAAATATTTGTTAAGTTGATCCAGATAGCATATTATGCTATGTGTCCAAATTTCGGATGCAATAAATATGCCACAAACTACTCTCAGTTGTACGTTATAAGGATATTGCAAGTCACTAAGGAGTACCTTTATGAGGTTATCGAACTCGGTATGACTTACATTATTCTTATGTACGGCAGGGGGTACTTTATTCCTCGAAATAAATAGTCACACGTCACCTTTCCTGCAAACAACTTAAATCCTTGGCGCCTAGCTTTTTCATATGCGAGTGAGAGCTTTTCTACAAACATGAAGAATAAAACTGAACTCTCTAGTGCAAAATTAACCACTTTCAAAAAAGGTATTAGTTATGTGTTGCAAAAAGATATTTGAATTAGTTTAACACAAGTCCGTTTTATTAAAAAAAAAAAAAAACACAGCAGCTAAAAATGTGTAGAAACATGCAGAAAGATTCTACCTTTTCTGTAATCACCTATGGAGTGCATAAAAAACATTTTGCCATAAAGATCTTCTTTCTGCTTGTCACTGTACAGCTACAAAGCAGTAGAAAGGAAAGCATCTTGTGTTTTCTTTCTTTAAACAGTTGCTATAATATGCTCCTCCCTGTCCTGGCTTTCCCCTCAGCTGCTCTTTTTGGCACCAGGCAATGTGAGTCAGAACTCAACTATAATAAGTTATTACCGTTGAGCTGCTACGTTATTTTTTTATAATAGGCAACCAGTTGCGTCGCAAGTCGCCTATTGAAAATAAGTTGGAGGTTTTTTGATACATGGATTGCAAGCTCCCACTCATTATATTTTTTTATTACATTTGGAGTCTCAATGGTTACTTGATTTGGTGTCCTTCTCAATTCAAACATCTATCTATGACTTAAATCCAAACTCCTAAATGTTTTGCCTGATTCACCTAGCAAACACAAGGAGATGAATAACGGAGCGCTGAAACTTTTCAGACACTCACCCCCAGTCACAGATCTGGGCTGGATCCATCATCATTCTTTAGCTCACTTTGCCACCCCAGTTCAGACCTAGCCATATACAAATCAGTCTTGACTCTGTGCCTCATGGGAACAGTCCAGCCCGAACTGCCAAGCCAGGTCTTCCCTGGACCGGAAACAATCATTCTGGGACCAGTTTTGGGGTAACACCCCTCATCAGCCAGGCTAGCTTGAATCCAGTGGCAAAGTGAGCAAGGGACCCACATCTGGGCATCCACTACTGGTGTTGTACTGTAAAGCTTTCAAATAGGCAGTACCATTGATAAGTATGCCAATAAACACTATTGACTTTTACATTGCAGATAACTGTGTAACAAGCCACTCAATAAAAAGACATCGAATAGTTACTGCTGACTTTATTGCGACTTTATAAAAATTACATATACTGCATTCAAATTAATTTAAAGAAAGTTTCTCCAATTGTTTGTGTTGTTGAGCAGTCATGTTTGTCACCATGTTGGAAAAAATTCTGTGGCTAGTGAAAGTGTTGAACTATGAAAGTGTTAGTCTCGTTGAAGCTGTGGTTGACCCCTATTCAATCCTCACAGTGGTAATCAGCTCACACTCCTTGAAATGTGTAGGTGCGAGCAGGCCTAGGAGTTATGATGAGCAAACCTTCAGTCAAGATTGTATTGCTTAGTTTAGGCATAATTGCAGCTAGTCAAACTCAAAAAGAAAGGCTTAAATTCAGTTAATAAAGGAGGAAGTGAAAGTGGTTTGATGACAACTGGGCATGGAGAGGAGGCTTCAATCGCTTGCAGTCCTGATTTTAGTAATTGTCCCTGTTAAGATGCTGCAAAGAGTGCCAAATTGGCTTTAAGGTGTGAAACTCTTAATTGAAGGCATGAGATGAATAATTGGCAAATGAGCTACTAAGCATTGGAATATTTCAGAGGAACAACATTGTAGGAGAGTGAACTGAATTGCATCTCTGAGGAAATCCAGAGTATGTGGCAGCTAACAAGAAGGGGTGTGTTATGCACCTGATGTCTCATTAGCAGTCAATAGCTATGCAAGTTGCTCAGAAAATGAGAGCAGAGCTTCAGTCACAGTCTCCAAGATACCCAGAAATAATAATTCAGAAGACCGCATAGTATATTCAATCAAAAACACACAGAGAATTGGGAAATGTTCATTCATTATGGACCCTTTGATGAAATTTGTGACATGGATGTGATTTCAATTGAGCAAATAAATTTGGATCCCTACTGAAACCCCTGTTTGCTCAGGATTGGAATTCTGAGTAGGCCTGGTCAGTCAACTCTGCTCTGTTCGCAGAGTTAACGGAGTTTTTCTGCACTTTGCGCTCTACGGAGTACGCGGAGTGCAGAAAAATTCCGCTTCGGGTAGTGCAGCAGAGTTTTTTCCCCACTCGCACTCGCGAACAGTAAGTTCGCGACCATGAGCTGCTGCTCGGGTAGAATTTCTGCCCGAGCGGCAGGAAGACCAGCGCGAACGGCAGTTCGGACTGCACTCCGCCACTTGCGGAACTCCGCTGAGTTTTTTTTTCACTTCGCGGAGTACTGTGTAGCCAAACTCTGCGTACTACGGCCAGGCTTGATTCTGATTTTTGTGATAAACATTAACACCCATTCCTCCCCCCCAGGAATTTTCCAAGTAGGAAAATGGCCTGAAAATATCAAGACATACAGAATTTGATGAAGAAAACACCAGTTTGCATGTCATTTCTCTTTTTGTTAAGGAAAACTTGAAATGAGAGACAATTACCACACCTGGTAAATATCCCACCCTGCAGCATCAACATTTACTTGTGGGGTTTATACCTTTCCTGCATCCAATTGTAATCGGGTCCACAGAGTGCAAGACCATCAGAAACTCTTAGAAGGACAAATGCCAGACTTGGGTCAATCAAGCAAATACATACAACATAAGGACATGCTAAGATATCAAACAGAGCAACATAGTCCAGCACTTATGGCGCATCAACACATTATTGAACACACAACTTGGAATACTTTACAAAACAGCACTCCAACACGCTTCAGTCCAAAGATCGATATTGGTGCCCAGTTATGTCCCTAGCACCACGAAACACATTAAAACTAACATCAAACTACAAATTACAAATAACGTGCAGACACAAACACAAGAATAAGGCTCAAACGAAAATGATAACCACCCTCTACAGTAACAAGATAGTAATAAAATGAGCACCCCAGTCACAAATCTAAACACACAATATGAAGCCTGCATATGGCCACATGTTGAAAGAATTGATAGCATTCATTCCGTAGAGGACACACATTCTGATTCAGGAATAAAGATATCAGGCATAAAAAACGAAATGAGAATATGGGTACTAACATCAGACTTGCCCTGAAGGGGGCTCAGGCCAGAGGGAACATCACCTACTAACCCCAAATAAGACTTAAACACCCCGAAACAGTAGACAAAAGAATACTCATGATCCGGGGACACCTGACTTAGCACCCTGTTGTATTGTGGTAAATAGTGTTTGGTACTTAGAGTTGCCAGTTACCTTAAATGTGTGATCTGTTATTAGAACGGTACTAGGGTGCGTCATCCAAGCATTCTCTAGGTTCTGTGTTCCTGCTCTAAAACTATGGTTGCCAGTGTAGGCAGTTGGTGATGAATCGCAGAGCAGGGCAGATGCTGGTTGATGGGCTCAATTACACAGCTTATATTCTTCATTAAAACACCTTTAAATTTACCAGCAGAGTCATCGTAGTAATTGGTGTGCTGTGCGACCTGCTACCTATTGGCGATGGCTTGAAGAGAGCATAGATGACCTCATCGACAGCACCTTTGCGAGAATAGTAACAAGCTTCCAGGTGGTGACGAGCTCATTGCCAGCGGCAAGAGGACATGCCGAAAACAGGAGTGCGTCTCTGTGGGACCCAGAATTCATTCCGCAGCATTGGTGAAGCCGGAGCTCAACACGTGGCAGGCACAGCAGACAGGTGAGCGGAATGCGTGCAGTCAGTCTGTAAACGCTCTGTGCACGGCCCGGTTTTTTATTGGGTACCACGTACCACAGAGCACCATTGTATATATGCATACGTAAGTAACGCGCGCCCATTTTGAGGCGTGACAAGACCAGTCACACTGTTGCAAACTCGTTATTTGAATATTTTACTAGTGAATATAACCTGACCGGGGAGTTTCGGATACTGTTCTATTTAGTAGAAAAATGTATTCTAAGCTGCAATATTAAAAATAACGCTTTGTGTGTGTGTGGCAAGTTTAAAAAAAGCACCTTGAGTGTCCTATTATAATTCCTTCAAAGGGTTACAGTACTTTTGCACATACATCACAGGAACGTTGTTTGCCATGTCAGGAGGGGGTGATGTGCAACAACCTACACATTTTTTGGGATAATCCTAGCAAACCTACACTTGAATGGAAACATTGGGTTCATGTATCCACAACTTAACAAGTAGCCATTGATGAAATGGGTTACAGTCGAGTCAGGAAGTTGGTTTTGCTATATAATTGTCTTGGCACTGAAAGTCAAACGATAGTTGACAATTTGCCAGAAATCCAGCCTTCCAGAGAAGAGTCAGGGGATGCTGGTAAGTGGAATATATTTATTGAGGCAGAGAAGAGATTTGCATTGTATTTTTATGAAGAGCCGAGCATTGTTCTAGAAAGATTCATTTTTTATTCAAGAAAACTAGTTCTAGGAGAAAAAATAGACCAATATGTGGAAGCTCTATGAATTTTAGCCAGCACATGTAACTTTGAGAATGCCAAGGGTCAGTTTTTAAGGGATCAGATTGTCTTGAATTGGCAATCTAAGAAGGTTCAGGAGCATCTTCTATTTTGCACCAACTCTACTTTAGACAAAATAGCGAAAGAGCTAAGGGCAATAAACATACTGCGGAATCTGTAAAAGTGTTACCTGGTGCATCAGGGAAAATATGAATGTAAATGTTGTAAAAAGATTACAGGATAACCAAAAGAATAAGAGAATACTCAGAACGAATGCATATTATAAGTGTGGTGCTAATAACTATGTGGGGAATAGTTTGAATTTTAATGCACACTGAAAAAAAAATGCAAGAAATGCCAACAAATTGGTAACTGTATGCGAGTTTGCAAAATTGAGGAAATTGCAGTTACAATGAGATTGAACAGCATATTGAACAGTATATTCCACAAGTCGTGGAAAATATGATTATCATGACAATTTAATTGTGACTGCTGGGTTTGATCAAGATGCAATGGTGGAAGTCAGTAAGAATGGTCTTGGTCAAGATGCAGGGGTGGTAGCCTGTAAAAGTTAACCTCTTTGAATGGTCAAAATTGGCATGTTTGAATTGAGGATTCTGGTGGATTCTGGTTTACAGTGACTATGTTGTCAGAAAAAATGTTCAAGTCGCTCTGGAGTAGTGTGATACAAAAAAAAGCAGCTGTAGCATATGGGAAGTCAGAAATTTAAAAAATTGGATTTTTTGAGTAAGTTTTGCACTTCTCAGGTAGACTTATTTTTTATCAAGATTTATGTGGTGGTTAATGGCATGGATATCATGGGTTGGATAGATCAAGGAAGACTGGAGATTGTGCTAAGACCTGGTACTAATGTTCCTGTTATGCTAGTGGAACAGAAAATTGAGGGTACTGATAAAATGATATGCAAATATCCTACAGTTTTTTCAGATGAAATTGGCACAGTGAGAGGATTCAAGCATAAAAATATTTTTCAACAGAATGCTGTGCCTGTGAAACATAGTGTGTGATGTTCCCTTGTATGTGAGAGGATATCTCAGAAACATCTAGATCAATTGTGCTTAGATAAGGTTATGGAACCTGTCAATGCATCGGAATGGGTGAGTGCAGTAGTGATAGCTAAAACAACAAGCATTGGCATAGCCAAAAGGTCTCGCCTTTGGGACCTTATAAGTGTTTAGCCATGCAACAGTTGCATAACTAAATACTTATAAGGTCCCAAAAGTGAGACCTATTGGCTTATGCAATGCGGCCGTGGGGCCGCGAAAGTGATCGCGATCAAAAATCAAAGTGGCTGCGAAAGTGAAAGTAATAGCGGTAAAGCGCGGCGCGCGCGTCCGCGCACATGCACTGTAGCTCTAGGCTGGCCTGGTAGCACTTTTTGGAGCCCTCTCAATAAGTCTTGCCAGACCAGCGCATGCGCTGGGTCAGGCGAGACCTAAAAATGGACTAACCCGCTTATGTTCAGACGTGCGTTTGCTTAACAAAAATATCATTGCCGATTGCTATCCACTGCCGAAAAATCCTGAGCAATTAACTACTTTGGGATGGACAAAGGTAACTTAGTAATATAGGGCCCAATTCACAAAGGTAAAGTAAGACAAAAGTCAAACTTTACGACTTTCAGTATTCACAAAGGGAATGTACTACTCGTAAATGCCCTTTGTGAATCCCGAAAGTCAAACTTTATGACGTTCAAGTATTCACAAAGGGCATTTACAAGTAGGAAATGCCCTTTGTGAATAAGAAAAGTCGTAAAGTTAGTCTTTCATCTAACTTTACCGTTGTGAATCGGGCCCATAGATCTCAGAGTGGATTATCACCAGGGGCCTCTGAAAGTGGAATCACACCTATTCACAATATTTATCATTCCATTTGGAGCTTATAAACACTTGCCGTTTGGTCTACAATCGGCAGCAAGCGTATTTCAAAAGCTCATGTTCATACTATTTAAAGATATACCCGGGGTGCAGGCATTTCAAGAGAACATCCTTATATTTGCTAATACAGTTGGTGAATATAATTGCATTTTGGATACAGTACTTAGCATGGGATGGTGGTATCAAAGGACAAATGTAAGTTTTTTAGTGTTGAATATCTTGGTCACTGAATCACGCCAGAGGGTATTAGAGATATGAAGGATCTTATGAAGGCTTCAAGAGAAGTGGCAGCTCCTAGTAACAAGGATGAGTGGAAATCTTTCCTGGATTAAACGACTATTATTCAAAGTTTGTAGAAGGACATGCTTCCCTAATGCAAGCTTTATAAAAATGCTGGAAAAAAATACAAATTACTTTGGGGCACTGTAGAACAAAAAGTGTTTTGTTGAAATGAAGGACATTTTGACCAAGGTACCAGCATTAAAAACTTACAATAATGATCACAAGTGTGTGATAACAGTTAATGCAAGTGCAGTGGGTCGTGGCGCTATCTTGTGCCAACATATTGGTAATGTAGAATAAATGGTGGCATTTACATCTCATGTGCTGTCTGAAGTGGAAAAAAGATACAGTATGATTGAGAGGGAGGCCTTAGCCTGTGCTTGGGCTATTGAAAAATGTAAACCTATGTTTGGGGAACATATTTTATTTTATGTACCGATCACAAACCCTTAATTTAATGTATTTATTGGGTGACAAAGGTACATCAGCTACTTCTTCAAGGCTGATACAAATTCTCTCAGAATTACAAGAATATAATTGCAAAGTCAGATACATACAAGGAGACATCATTGCTTGTGCCTATTGTTTATCTAGACTTCCTGCTTCAAAGTAGGAAGGGGTGCAAAATTGAGAATTTTTAGGTAGTTAGTGTGTTGTAGCTAGCATAGATAGGTGCCAAGAAACAGTGAGTGACGAGGAATGAAACAAAGCGTGTGATGAGGACGTAGTTTCGAGGAACGTCATGGATTTTGTACATGAGGGTTGGAATCCACCTAAGGGTTGTATTGTTTTGGTCAAATGTCTGCTCAACTTACCATCGAATCAGGCATTTTGTTGCGTGCAGGCAAAGAGTTTAAGGCTTAAAATAATTAGCCTTGCTCATAAGGGCCTTTGGGATCCACAGCCACGAAGAAAACCTTAAGATGTTATTTTTGGTGGCCATACAAAGACAAAGATGTCAAAGAGTTTTAGTAAATGCCATGAATGCATACTGTCCAATAAACATTGGAAATTGAAAGAAACACCTTTAATGCCTACCCCTTTACATGAGGGACCATGGTGGAAGATTGCATTTAGATTTCTCTGGACCCATTGTAACACTACCAATATGTCCAAATATTTAGTAGCGGCGAATGACTATTATTCAAAGTAGATATATTATGATTTTGTTTGTGAAACTGCTACCCAAGTAGTTTTTGGACAACATATTCGCTTTGGAAGGATACCTTAGTGAACTTGATACTGATAATGTGGTTCTATTAGTGTCTGAAAAGTTGGAATCATTCTTGAGAGATAAGGGCATTTAGCATTGTAATATAGCTTTGTAAATTCCCCAGGCGAATGGTACTATTGAGAGAGTTAACAGGTTGCTCAAAGGGGGAATTCAAACAATTTTGACATGGGGAATAGAGGTCGAAGTTAATTCCGATTCAAGTTTGGGCTTCACCTCACATCATTACTGGTGTTTCACCTTTTGAGCTTTAAGGGGAAGGCAGTCTCAAAGAGGGTGAATTCCAACTTGGTTTAATGACAACATTTCCAGTAAATTGGAAGATATGAGTGAGCTGGATAGAATGGAGTCCAGAGTGAAGGGCGCTCAACAGGAAATGAAGAGCTATCATGAGGGCACACATTCTGTAAGTAAGAATGGAGTATGTGAGGCGTCTTGGGTTGTGCTGTAAGACATGAGACCTAGGAAATCAAAAGTAGAATTTCACTTTAAATAGTCCAGTTAAAGTGTTTAAACTTGCACGTTCATTTAATATGTTGAAAGAGAAACGATGGTGGGCAAAAAGAAATTTGATTAATCCAGTGTTGTGGTAAGGAGAAAATCCGCACAACCAGGAATGTTTTGTTTTTTACTTTCTGTGAATGTCCTTCCCAGTTCTTACCAGGTGCTTTGAGCTAGGGTTCGACTCAAAGCCTGGAATAGAGTGACCCCAGCGTTGTTGGAAACTCGAATAAAGATGATAGAGCTGATGACAATGCTTTATTTACTACCAGAAGTGGTAGGAGGTCTACAAAACCTGGTTACCTGTATGATGGTTCTGTATAAAACCTCTGTATTTACTTGCAACATGTTAAGGATGTTTTATTTGTGCTTTGTAAAGGGGTGAGGTGTTGTATTCTTGTAAGCAATGTTTGGTACATACAGCTGCCAGTTACCTTAAATGTATTACCGGTTATTGGACAGTTGTTGGGTGCATCATCCAAGCATTCTCTAGGTTCTGTGTTCCTGCTATAGAACTGTGGTTGCTGGTTTTGGCAGTTGGACACTGATAGTAGAGCAAGTTTGATGCTGATTGATGGCCTCTATTACACCGCTTATATTCTTCAGTAAAACACCTCAAAAACTTACCAGCAGAGTCATCGTGGAAATTGGCGTGCTGTGCAGCACACTACACACCCCTGGCACAAAATCAGATGAATATCACTCGAACATACATGAGCTTGATGATATGGAAACACACACAACACTCCTAAAAACCCACACTGGAACTGAAAGGCGAGACACCTGTAAACAATTGAAACAAAATTATTGGACAAAAATAATAGTAAGGCATGAACAAACACCCTCAAGATGTGCATTCATAAACGATGCCCCCCTCTCAAAGCTGAAAGCCCTTCCACCCCTTTCAGTGACACCTGGATTGAAAGAAGCATGAATCAAGAGAAAGACAAACGGAAGAGGGTACAGCTGACTCCAAGTCAGTATATTGACTGTCTCATCCCCACACAATGCAGTATCGGCACTTCTACACCAACACACGCTGCAAAAGATTCCAACTGATTTGCACATCGATGTGAAAGACACATGCCATCACTTTAATGAGCATTCTACTCTTAAAAAACCAAACTTCATAAGCATTCCATTAGCTGGCTACCCGCAGGTCCCCACCATCAGGCCATGCTCCCCCATTCATAAATGCTGCCCAGCCTAGTATGAATGGAAACAACCTCACTAATGTTGCAAAACCCTCAAGTACCGTGGATGACCCCTCAATACATACAGAGAAATACATGCATGCCATACAGTATAAAAGCCACAACACTACTGGTGATTCAGACACCCAAGAGCTGGTTTGCACCTCCCTACCCATGAATCAAGAGCAACTTAAGATCACCATTGGGACCTCCATGCAAAGATGTATTTGACGTGTTCTGACTATACAGCATTTTGCATCAGCTCCGCTCTCTGTATGTTTATGTTTTTAAGATTTTTATTGCGCACAAATACCCTAGGGTGTCTCGGCGCGTGCAGGACTTCCCAATAATTAAGACAACTGAGGGGATTACTGGTTGAATAACCAAGTCTTCAGGAGCTTGCGAAACATCATGAGGGTGGGGGAGGTTTTTATGGCCAATGGGAGGGAATTCCACAGCCTGGGAGTTGCTACCAAAAGCGTCTATCTCCCCATGTAGAAGTTCTGGTGCGTGGCACCGGGAGCAAATGCGTGGAGGCTGATCGTAAAGTTCTATTGGGAACATAGATTCGGAAAGCGTCCTTCAGGAACTTAGGTCCTGAGTCATGAATGGCTTTATAGGCCATGCATAGAGCCTTGAACTTTATCCGACTCTTTACGCTCAGCCAGTGCAGATGGTGTATGGCCGCGGAAGTAGGATGACGAAATGGAACGTCGAGCAGCAATCTGGCTGCCGCATTCTGTACTGATTGCAGCTTGGCTAGCACCTGCTCCTGAGCATTGAGGAAGAGGCCATTGCCATAGTCCATTTTTGAAAAAACAAGGGTGGTAATTAAAGTTTTTCCTGCAGTTGAGGGAAGGTATGGCAACAACTTCTTGATTTTTCTCAGCATATAGAAGGAGGATGCTGCCACAGCGTTAACATGATGCTTAAAACTTGTATATAAGTAAGTGGATTTTATTGTATTCAATTAATTAAAATCAACGCAAGGAAATAGGAAATATTTAAGACATGAAACTCAGCATTGTTAAATGGATTAAGTGATTTTGAAAACTAGCAAAGTGTTAAAAATAGAAGGAAAATAGCGCAAATTTGTCAAAATGTCCAATAGAATTTTTTTTTTACCCATTTCTAAATACTTCACATAACAGAGTTCAGATATGCTCTGTGTGCTCAGGCAATGTCTCACTGCCTAATAGCAGCTTGCTGTGAACATGATCTGTTTTATGTAGACTTTCTGTTCTTATTTAACCACCGGGCAGCATCATAGGAGATGGAAGAATGACTCGTATTTATCATCACAGAGTCTGAACCTTAGATTTGTGTACGATTCAGAAGCCCACGATTTCCTAAATTCTTTTATGGGAAACAGTATACATTTCATTCAATGTATTTTCTGTCATGCTGATTTATGTAACTGTTTCCTTCGATTATATTGGACCTTCAGTGAGTTGTAGGCCACCATGACTATAGATGAGAATCAATTTTGTTACTAACTCCAAGGGGTCTTCCGCTCGATTGAACAACATTGTTTGGGATTTGAGTACAGATTTGAGAGTCATTCTTTTCAGATTATTTTTCCATATGTGGCCAATTTCAAGGGCTTGATTAGCTTCCATCACACAGCAGGCAGTGGGTTGCTGCTGCGTTTTCCTCCTTCTTTGATTAAGCTAATGACGTGTTTTAGCTGCCTAACTTTGAATTCATGACTAGACGATATTTTAGAAAGTCAGTTTTGCATGCAAGTTCCTGCCTGAGTAGGCCAAACTCTACTTGCAGTTCTGCCCTTGATATACTTTTTGGCAGGTGTTAGAAATGGGGGTCTCTAGTTGGCAATGTTTTGCACCTTTGTCCAAGTAGGGACCCTTCCTTCTAGTCAGGATAAGGGGGATGCACTACAGAAGTAACCCTAGCGCACCCCCTTGGTAGCTTGGCACAAGCAGTCAGGCTAATCTCAGAGGCAGTGTGTGAAGAATTTGCACATAACCAACAGTAATACAGTGAAAACACTACAAAAGGATGCCACACCTATTTTAGAAAAATAATAATTTTTTTATCTGTGCAAACAAGACCAACACGATAAGAGACCAACATACAGTAATCACAAATGGGCACTTTGCAAGAATGACTGAACAAAGTAGTTCCTTGAAGTCAGTAGCTCCGTCCGGTGCTAACGCGGTGCTGAAAACAACAGAATCCAACAGTTATGGCTGACTGCGTCAGTGCTGACTGGCTTTAGTGTCAGCAGACTCGTAAACAGTGCTTTTGGTTCTGGCTGACCGCGTCGGTGCGGGACGGTCGTGGCTGCGATGTGAAGCATAGCAGTGTGACGTGTGGTGTCCTCAAGTTGTGGTGCAGGCAGCAGCTCGGTGACAGTCGTCCGGCAGCATTGGTGAGACCAGGGCTGCGGTGTGGAGCGAGGCGGTGCTTGTGCCAGTGCTGACAGGTCACGGTGCAAGCGACAATGCCGGTTGATGGGAGCTGGCATCGTTCGTCCCTGACAGCGGTGTGGGATGGGGCGGTGTGTCGGGTAACTTACGAGCAGTGCCCCCAAACGACGGTGTGGTCACGGGTGTCACGGATGTCAGCATAGTCAGTGAGACTAGGGTGGCAGAGTGAAGCGAGGCGGTGCGTAGTGCGGTACTCACAGGTAGCGATGCAAGCAGTGGCTCGGTGGTGATGGTTGTCGATGAGACCAGGGTTGCGGTGCGAAGTGCGGCGGTGCTCTCTGCGGTGCCTTCAGGAAATGGAGTACCTGCTTGGTAGGGCCGAAACAGGATGCACACTGAGGCCAGTGGCGAGCATGGGCTGTGACGCACACAAGAAAAGAGCAGAGGTGTCTGTGATCCCCCAGTTAGTGGCACATCTGAGGGGACCACATACCATCGAGTGCGGTGGCTGACCACCTCAGGGACTGACAGTGCCTGAGTGGAAACTTCCTGGAGGGGTCGGTAACCCGAAGCGCACTGCGACCTGCATCGAGCACGGGCCGCAATTAGTCAGAGCGGCGGCTGGAGCATAGGTGCTGGCATTGAGACTCACTGGGGATGGGGAGCAGAAGCAAGCATACACCAGCATCGGCCCAGCGGCTCCTGCAATTACAGCCCGTAGCTCCGCGTGTACCCAAAAGCCCGATCAAGCACATGTAGGCCCTTGCCCTGGGGGGAGCCTGACTCCGGAACCTGGGGCCTCCGGTGGTGAGTGCATCTTGTGCGCATCCAGGCCTATGACCCAGCCTGCTCCCTTTGAATCTGTGACCCCATATTGGCCCCCCGCATCTCTTCAGCCGGCAGCGCTCTTTAGGCCCCGGGGGGATTGTGGGCCAAGGGACTGATCGCACTGGGGCCAGTCCCCATAACGCTACTGCACTGAGCCCTTCCTTCCGCAGAGAGCAACAACTGAGCCGGCCACTACCTAAGGCCTAAGTGGGGTGAAGCCCGCTGGACAGGTCTAGAAGCGGGGGCCTTCCATTTCCACGCCAGAAAGTCCACGCCCCATTGGGAGCAACCCTGAGAACCAGTACGCGATACTCAGACCGTCGTCTCCTACATATGATGGAGGCCTAAGGCACGGATCTGAGCGGTGCACTGAAGCCCAGTAGCCCT
The DNA here is from genome assembly GCF_964204655.1 of Triturus cristatus. Classification (NCBI taxonomy): domain Eukaryota; kingdom Metazoa; phylum Chordata; class Amphibia; order Caudata; family Salamandridae; genus Triturus; species Triturus cristatus. Next base: position 336,983,514 of record NC_140580.1, read on the forward strand.
TTTCGGCCCCCTAGCCTTCCCTTCCAAGTGAAAAGGCCATGGAAGAAAGCAAGTGGACTCCACCTTCCTTCCGCAGGTATCGGCTGCAACTTCCCTCAATGGCCCTGGCCCTGTGGTCTCCCCCGTCCACCTTGGAGCTCCTCAGTACCTCTTGGCTCCCACTGAAAGGCAGCCAATCGGCATCTCAGCTTTCATTCTCTTGTGACCCCTTATCTCTTTGTTGTGCCTGAACTGTCCCAAGCTAAAGGCCCTAGGCCCCCAGCAGCAGCACACACTGAGACTGATACTTTCCTGGGAATCCAGTGGCTGAACAATGTCACAAGGGAGATGTGACCGTACGCCCACGCCAGCAGTGCTCATTCGATTTGATCAGGCCCTGGCCCTGCCCTAGATTATGTTTGGGCCGTGAGCACGGCAGCGCTGGTGTGAATCTTGCAGCCCTTAGTCCCTTGGCCTAGAAGTGGGGAGCCATGGCCACAGCAAAAGGGAGGAAGGACAGATCTGTCAAGGAAATGCTGCTTAAAGGCACAATGGAGTTCCAGCAAGAAAAGTCATCCAAGGAGGACTCTTAGCAAATGGGTGGAGGTGACGACGTGGAGAGTTTGGTGACCCGTGAATTCCTGGAGGCTATGTTTGCATCCTTCCGGGAAGATCTTAAGACGGTTAAAATAGATCTCACGATGGAGCTCATGGAAATGCGCCGAGACATCGATGAAGTACTTGAGTGAGTCGTGGTCCTTGAGGTGAGCTCCCAGACCAGGGACGCAGAAATTGAAGCCCTCCAGCAGGAGATCATTCGTTTGCAAGACCAACAGTTAGACCTTCAAGCCCACGCTGGAGACCAGGTCAAGAAGGAATAACATACACATTAGGGGGGCTCCCACAGGCACAGAAGGACGGACCTTGAGGGCAACATCCATGCCCTATTCTGAAGTATCCTTGGAGATAACACAGCAAGCAGCACCAAGTTAGACTCATGCCAGAGAGTCTGCCTCCCCAGAGCACCTCCTCACCCACCAACAGACATTCTGGTCTGTGTCCACTATTCCACCGAAGAAGAGGCGATCCTCTGGCCTGCCAGATCTGACCAGAAAACACAATTCTGTGGTCACTCACTTCAGCTATTCCCGGATTTGGTGGCATCCATTTTGCTGAAAAGGAAAGAGTTTCGCCAGTCACCAGTCCTCTTTGCTCCCAGGGTATGTCTTACTCCTGGGGCCACCCATGTTGCCTTATTTTCCAACTGAAGGGTCAAACTTACCAGCTGCGCTCCCTGATGGAGGCATGCAAAACCTCAATCTCGAACTACCTGACCTGGCTCCCCAATGTCCCTTGGCCGACAAGAAAGTCCAAGGCAGGAACAATCGTGGTTCCAGGAGAGGACTGCGTCCAGTGATCCACCGCCCAGACCCGGCCACCATGGCCAGAGAAAGGACTGAGGTATTGTGTTCCCTCTCCGGAGAAAGCAAACATGATATTGACCCCCCCACATAAGGTACTGTTCACTGGCAGAAGGGAGATTATCCTAAGGGTGGGGGCGCGTGTGCCAAATCACACGTTTATTGTTGGCTCACTGTGCCCTGGTAGACTCCACCGATCTGGACTTCCAAGTCACGAAAGACTCTATGGACTACATGTTTTTTTATTGTGTTTTTTTTGTCCTCACTTGCCAATATGCTAAAATGTCAAAGAAGGTCCCTTCTACTAGGGCAAGGGTTGCTCGGTCTCTCCATACGGAGGGGATGTAATAAACATCCCGGGTTAACAGATTTCCCCCTGTCCGGTCAAAGGGACTAACTTCACTAAACAGGTAAATGAAGCAGTGACTCTGAAAAAATCGGTCCAACCTGTGAAGCATATTACTAATCATAGGACCATAGATATAACAAAAGAAACAAAAGGAAAAATGCCATACTTAATAGAGGATTTACAAGCCACAGAGTTATCTACCTAACTAAATTTAAACTCAAGTTAGAAAATACTTCAAGACAAAAGAGTTGAATTTGTTACATGAGCTTCAAACCATGTGTCCCATAATTCCTAAAATGTTGTTCTCTTAACCTTCTTAATAGCTCGATCAAGAGTCGCAACTCTTTGTATTGATCTAATCCATTCCGCCTCTGTAGGGGGGCATGGGAGTATCCATTTATTGCACAACTCCCCATGCGCGAGAAGAATTAAGATAAAAATGATGGCTTTTTGAATTTTAAGAAAGTTAACACTTTCCCCCACTCCCGCCACTACCCCAAAGATGACTATATCCAGGCTCACCTTCAATTCTTGGCCTACGACCTCCGATATGATCTTAGCCACTTTATCCCAGAAGGCCTTGATCGAGGGGCACTGCCAGGACATATGGACTTCGTTCGCATTTTCTAAGCCGCATTTGGAGCATTTTTTCACTGCCCGACTTCCCATCTTTGTTAGTCTCTGGGGCATCCAGTAAGCCTTATGGACAGTGAAACGATGGTTCTTTCTCAGTGGAGCAGATCTCGCGTATTGCCATAAATAAGCCATAGATACTTGCCATAAAGCTTCATGATCATGGCCCGGCAGTTCCTTCTTCCAGCTCTCCATCAGTGAATTTTGTTCCCCTTCTTCTGCCCGAATCAACATCCAATACCACTCTGCAATTTCTTTCTGCAGAATGGGACATGGACGTATCCTAGTCTCCACCTCTAGGTTCCCCTCACCATTTTTGTCCAAGGTATTTGCCCAGCTTTCCAGTTGATAATATTTAAATTTTGAGACAGAGTCACTGGAGATCTCCGACAGTCTCTGCCACAAAATAAGTTTGGTGTTTTCTGGGAGCTGCCCCCAATGATTGATACCACACTCAGCAAGGGGGCTGCTAGTGAATCCAAAAAACAGTCAGGAGTACCTGGAGAGTCCCAGATAGGAGCAGGATCACAGTTATATGGTATTTGTAATGTGAGTCTTATGATACCAGATCTTGACTGAACCCTGAAGAATCTTTAACCTAACTTTTTTTGTAAATTTAGAATGACCAAATTTAAGAAGGAACGATTCTGAGTGAACTTGGGGATCCTTTACGAGAGCCTTTAAATAAGGGGCTAAGCAGGTACTGTCCTTTATAAGCTGTCAAATTCTTCAGATGAAAGGCTTGATAGTATTGGTATAGATCTGGGGTGGCAATGCCACCTTGCTCTTTTTTCCTTCGTAGTTTCTTCAAGGCAATTCTAGGACATTTATTTCCCCAGATAAAACTATTAAACTCTCCTTGTATTCTCTTAAACCATACTTTCTTAAATTATAGGGAGATAGTTTTGAACAAAAAAGTGGAATTCGGAAGCACCGACATTTTTGAGAGATTTGATCTGCCAAGAAAGGACAGTGGAAGCACTCCCCAGGCTTGAAGTTTTGTTTTTTAACTGATGTAACTAGTTTGTCGAAATTCACCTGAGCTAATTTTTCCAAATTATGAACTATTTGTACTCCCAGATATTTAATTTCTGGTCTTATCAGGTTACTGCTGTATTCGGTGTTCCATTGCATCAAATCTGTTTTTTGCTGATTTACGGAATACCCAGATACACTTCCAAAATTGATCCAGAGTCTCCCAAATGGCCGAGAGTGAGTTAGTTAGGTCACCAATAAAGATCATTAAATCATTGGCATATAGACCAATTTTATTTGACCATCCATTACAGAGAAAAGGATGGATACTCTGACTTGCCCTTAATTTACAAGCCAGAGGCTTAATATAAATGTTAAACAGGAGGGAAGAAGGGGACAATCCTGTCTAGTCCCTCTACCAATTTTGATTAATTTAGAGAGGTTGCCATTTACTAACACCTTTGCCAGTGGATTTGTACATACTGCTTTAATTGCTGTTAAAAAACTTTCTCCTAGGTTAAAACGTTGTATAATTTTATACAGAAAAGGCCAACCAACCTTGTCGAAAGCCTTGGCGGCATCTAGGGTCATCACTGTCCAGAGGTTCCCAAATTCTAAATCTATAGTAGCAATAAGTTCATGAGTTAACTCGTAAAGTTGCCTCCTCCTCATAACACCTTTTTGATCGACATGGATTAATGATTCTATCACCTTATCCAGTCGTTCTGTCAAAGCCTGGGTGTAGATTTTTATTCACTGTTGAGGAGAGAGATTGGCGTATAGGATTCACAGACACTTGGATTTTTGTTCGGTTTGAAAAGTATGGTTATAGTAGCCATATCCCAAGACGACGGGAGATTCTATTTACAAATAAAGGCAGAGTTAAACAGTTGCAATAATATCAGGGCAAGCTCCTCTTTCAGTAGAATATAAATTTAGTTTGGGAGAGCATCCGGACCAGCGGATTTCCCTTTTTTCAAACCCCTAATAATGAGAAGTATTTCCTCAGGACTAAAAGGACTATTTAGCCTGTCTTTTTCCAGGCCCTGCAATGAGGGGATTTGGATGTCTTGAAGAATATTTGAAAATTTTTTATCGTCTACTTTGATATATTCTTTGTAAAGGTCTTGAAAAAAGGAGGCAAACGCGTTCTCAATCTCATCTTCATCTGAGATTCTATCTCCAGAAATTTAACATCTGAGGTCTCTGATCTGATTTCTTGTCTAGTTAGCCTTTGTTTTCCATGCAAGCAGTTAGCCGCACCCATCTTCCCATTTTTTCCTGATGATTACCTCAAGATAATCAACAAGCTCCAATTTTGCAGTTTGCAATTTTCGCTTTATTTGCAACACATTTGGACTTCCTAAATTTTGTTCAAGTTCTACCTGGCAGCCATGAATTATAGTTTCCAGTTTTTTTATATCATCCTTGACTTTCCTACTTTGTACGATAGACAAGCCGGTTGCGATGCCCCTTATGTAGGCCTTAAATGTGTCCCAGACCACAAAGTGGTGCCGAATCCATATTGACAAGAATAAATTCACTTTTGGCACTTTTCAGTTTCTCCGCCACCTGGGGTTCTGAAAATAAAGATCTATTTAAAGTCCACCTATGGGAAAGCGGCCTTGTTCTTAACATGACCTCTAAAATAACTGCTGATTGATCAGAAAGATGTTCCAGGGCGTGGGTAACTTTAATAATGTTTTTACTGATGTGTCCACAAGAAAAAAATCGATCCTGGTTTCGATGGCCACAATTTTTATTATGGAAGGTAAAGCCTCCCCCACCCGTCCCAGCCTTATCTCCCATCAACCTCCATATATCTACAAGGCCTATATCTGCCATCAGTTGCTTTAAGGTACTTCTTGTCTTGCGAGTTACAGCGGCCCTTTTAGATGTTGTATCATGAATTGGATCTATTACAACATTAAAGTCGCCACCGAATATTCTAGGATTGTTAATATCTACCAGATGAAGAAGTAAAGTACGTAGCGAGGCTGGATCGTCTATATTAGGGCCATAATATCCCACAAATGTCATCCAAGATCCGTAAATTTTGGCCCTAGCAATTGCCCACCTACCGAGGGGATCAACCACACATCCCCTAAGGTGGTTTGGATGGTTTTTTTTTTAAAGAGTAGTGCAACTCCCTTTGATGGGCATGTTTGGGTGGTACACACACAGTGTTCCACCCATTTTTGTCCTTCGAGTATCTTGGAGCAGTTGTTCTTTGATAAATGGAATTCTTGTATTAATAGCACCTCGCTGTCCGAGAGTCTCAAATACTCTAGAATTGTCTTTCTCCTAGAGACAACTCTGAGGCCATTGACATTCCAAGATAAAATTTCCAATTTCTTGGGTCTATCTGAATTCATCATATACACAATAATTTGGGTAACTCAAGGTATCTGAGGTATTTCGGATGCTTATAACTCTTTGGAAAGACTGAACTGCAATGTAGACGATTGAATTATATTGACAAATGAGAATTTTTTCTTTTTTAACCCATTTGCTCCCCCACCCAGAGAAAAAGTTAAATCATCTTTTTGTTTGTTTTATTTTTGGCCAGTGAACCCCCCCCTTCCACCCCTCCTCCTCTTCCTAACCTTCCCACCCCGGGGAACCCTCCTAACACTACTAGAGGTATCTAGATAGTTACCTCTGATTTGAGCTCCATTGCTTCTGGCGGAACTAACAAATTACTTTTGGTGTGCTTAAATTTGTTCGATAAAGTTGCTGACTTTAGTGAGGTCTCTGAAATTATGTATTTTATTGACCCACATCACTTTTAAGGAAGCAGGGAAGTGTAGATTAACAGTAGCCCCCAGTCCTCTCAACTCTTGAATAAATATCCTTAGCTCCCATTGTCGATCTTGAGTAGTGCGTGAGATGTCGGATGTAACTCGGAAGGACCAATCTCCCTTCAGCTTTGAGGCCCCCCTCAAAAATTCTCTCCTTAAGGGAATATGATTTAAAAATTGACCAGATTACTCCTTGGATTTTTTTCCCTGGTCTCTTAAGGTAGGGGTCCCGATGTACTCTCTGGATGTCTTCCTCCAAAGTAAGCTCCTCAATATCCATGTTGTACTCTTTTAAAAGTCTGATTGTGAAACCCCTTATATCTTCCCCTTCAAGACCCTCCGGGACATTCAGAATCTTAATGTAATTTCTCCTGCCGTTATTTTCAAGAACTTCCAGTTTTTCCCTGAATTCTTTGTCACTGCCTTTCAATTTTACAATCTCATTTTTATTTAAGTCCACTTTTTCTGAAAGGTCATCCAGGGAATTCTCCATTACTCCGACTCTGTCCATCAGGTTATTAATCTTATTTTCCAGGATCACACAAGTGCTTTGGACCTTTTGCTGATTTATCTCCGAAACATCAAACTTTTCCCTGACTTCCGTTAGTAAAGTAGATAGTAATTTTTCCATACCGAGCTGGTCAGGCTGTTCAGTTGACGCAGAATCTGGTTAAAGGTATTTGTGGAACTAGCCTCTGCTTGCACACCAAACTCGTTTTCTGCTATTACTGCTAAAGGGCTAAACCTGTTTTCTAGACTTAAAGTACTATCCATGGCTTCTATACTAACAGTGCCATCCATAGTGCACGTGGGGTTGTCAGAATCAGAGGTATGTACCAACTCTAAGAGTGTAGGTACCGAAGTAGAAGGGGGAGTTAAATGCACAATCTGGGATTGAACTTTAAAATAAGAGCAAAGTGAGGGCGTAATTTTTAAGCATTCAGGATTTCTTTTAGATAGACGAACCTACACCATGACCTGGAAAGAGACTATCAGAGAGCCATTTACAGTGCTAGCTAGAGGAACCAATAGGGTGTGTGAGAGCCTATTTTATGTAAACCTTTTTGAGAGGGAAGCAGGAGTCCTTTTTTAATTAAAGGTCCTGCAGAGTTTTGACCCTTTTCCTTTAAGTCCCGACTTTTCAGGGTGTATCTATTAGTGGAGCAGGTATAAACTTCGCTCAAACCCTCACTCTCTCCCTCTTTCAAAAAAACTGTGAGATTTAAAAGCCCCACAAAAAACGTTTTGTTTTTGCCCCTTCTCCCCTCATACCGGAGTCATCAGAGGTTTTATGGTGACCTTCACCGTTCCTGCTGTCGTGCCCTCCTTACCACTGGAGGGCAGGGACTTGTCAGGGCAAAACAAGCTGCACTCCTGTGTGCGGGTGGTCCGGTTACAGCTCAAGCTGCCCGAAAGCTGATCCTGGCGGCAACACGCCGACCCTGGCCGAGCCGGACCGCTGCCTCCGCCCACACTGTGCGCTGTGGCTGAGAAGCCGCCCTGAAAAACAATCAATAGCGCGGACATAGAACCCCCCGCAGCAGGGCCGCGAAAATAGAAAGGAACCCCTCTGAGGAATCAGGGAGTCATCCAGAGGCAGCAACCCACTTCACTACACACAAGCACAGGTACAATTACGATATATTACCGCATGGCCATTGGAGCTTGCGACCTACACCAACTGACGGCCACCTTGTTGTCCCCTTCTATGGACTACATGTTTACTCTGGTTTCTTATTTTCTGTTGGGATTTGGGGGTATTGTTTGGGGGTCCCCTTTCCGACTGACTGCATGTGAGCAAGATGACATACCTCTGGACCACTACGATCTCACCTCAAATGTACGGCTCCCATGCACTTCACTTCTAACCTCACATCTCCCCAGCTTACATCCACCTAGCCCTTCCCACCTTCCGGATAATGGAGATAAAAATACTTAGGGGCGATTACGATCTCACTAGGGAAGCCCTCTATACGACTCTGATCCGGAGGGCTTTCTGAGCGAATCACGCTCTGGGAGTGCGAGTGACCTATTCCGATGCATTCGTATAGTGACGGACTCAGTTTGCTTGGACTGCCATTTAACTCTATGGGAGCCTGTATACCGAAGGTGTACACTGGCTCCCATAGCAAAAAGGGGTGGGTGGGGGAAAGCCTGCGCCCTCTGGTAGGCACCCCATGGTGCCCGCTACAATGTACTTGCATGGAAATGAGGGAACCATGAGTAACCCCCATGTGACCGATTCGGACGGCTCTGGGTGAAGGGGAGCCTGCTACAGCCCCCCGAAGTCCGATTCCCACTGCAGTTTTGTCTCGGCAAAACCGAGTCGATATGGCTGCCCGGATTGTACATCATACTCGCTTGTTCGGAATCCGGCTCGATGGCGCAACACGATTTGGCTGTCAACGCAGACGGGATCTTCGCATCGTACTTGGTCGTTCGGAATGGGGGACGATTTGGTTGGACACAGAGGCTCTGAATCGGATTTGCACCTTACGGATAACGTCAGGAGCCCTTCCTAACGAGATTCTAATCAGCCCCTTAGTCTTAATGTAAAAGGCCTTAACAACCCCACTAAGAGGTCAACGATACTTTCCTTTTTAGAACACGCGCAAGGAGATTTCGGTTTGCTCCAAGAGACGCATTTGCTCACGCAAGACACTCATAGAATGCAATCCAGGAGATTCCCACAACGATTTTGGTCATCGGGGAGGGGGAAGAGAGGGGAAGTGGCAATCCTTTTCTCCAAGCGGGGTGATTTTAGGTAAATGTCTAAAGATCAAGGGTCGCTTGTTGGCCATCTGGGTGCAATTAGGCACATGTCATTTCACGATAGCCTCACTCTACGCTCCCAACGAACAACAGGAGAACTTGATCATTGATGCACTTGCTAAGGTTCTTCAGTCCCCAGATCAGGCAATTGTGGTGGGAGGAGATTTCAATATAGTCATGGATGCAGTGCAGGATCGCTCTGGGCAAAGGACTGGGAATTCTGGGACCCTTTCCCCATAGGGGCCGGCATGGTTGGCAGACTGCGGGCTACGCAATGTTTGGCGCTTGCAACACCCCGATGAACAGGATTATACGTCCTATTCAGAGGTGCATAAAACCTACGCCTGCTTAGGCCATGTCTTAGCCTCTTCCTCGGCCTGGGACCGGATAACGACTTCTTCCATCGAACTCCACTCAGTGTCCGACCATGCGGCAATAACATTTACTTTAACAACCCACACGTCCCCCTCCCATCTGCCACCATGGCACCTACGTGAAACACTGCTGCACTCTCCTCCTGACGTGGTGTCTTCAATCAGACAGACGATTACTGACTATTAATGACACAGGTGAGGTCTCCCTCTTCTCGGTTTGGGAAGCTCTTGAATTGGTTGTCCGCGGAGCTTTCATAGCAAAAGCAGCCCATGACAACAAGGTCCGGAAAGATAAAAGCGGGGAGTTGGAAAAGTCAGTATTAGAACTGGAGTGCATTCAAAAGTGCACCGGGGCTCCTAGAATATGGCACAAACTGGAACAGGAGAGACTGCAGCTGAAACGTCTTGACTTAGAAAGGGCTGAATATGCAATGCTTCACCTCAAACATAAATTCTATATAGGGGCCAACAAAGGGGGCGGATGCTAGCACACTGCTTGTTCAGCAAACAATACGCAAACACAGTCTCGGCCATCCAAACGCGCGCGGGTTTAGCGGTATCTGATTCCTCAGCTATTGCTGCTGAATTTCGGGCATTCTATTCTAACCTATACACGGGGAACCCCACGACATCCTCGGATCCCCAAGCCTACGTACAGTCTGCAGCGATCACACCTCTCCAACCCACTGAATCAGTCACTTGACCAACCTAGTAGAATAGAAGAGGTAATCTTGTTGATTGCAAGGCTGAAGCCAATGAAATCGCCAGCACAGGATGGGCTCAGCGCCATTTTTTTAAAGACATTTTGTAATGTACTGGCTACCCTTTATGACTTGCCTTTTTGATTCCTTCGCCGATACTGGATCATTGACGGAATCAATGCTACAGGCCTCCATCTCAGTGATTCTGAAGCCCAGGAAAAATCCTAAGCAGTGCAGTTTGTACCGCCCAATATACTTGCTCAATGTAGATGCAAAACTATTTGCCAGCATTCTGGCACATCGTCTTAACCCCCTGATGCCTGGTGTAGGAAAGTAGGATCTGCTTCTTATGGTTACCCCCACTTTTTGCTTTTTGCAACCACTGTTTTGACTAGTTTGGCTGGGATCCTGCTATCCAGGACCCCAGCCTATCTGCTTTCTCCCTTAAATTGATATGTATGTACTTTGGTACAACTCCAGATTGGATACTGGGGTTCCCTTATCAGTCCCTAGTATATGGTACACATGTACCCATGGCATAGGTACCCCAGAGGCCTCCCATGGGCTGCAGCATGTATTATGCCACCCATGAGAGGCCATGCAAAATGGAACCTCAGGTCTGCTACTGCAGCCTGTGTAAGCTGGTGCTTGCACCACTTATGAAAAATATAGGTTCACTATATCTACATATATCACTACACTTAAAACCATATAAGTCACCCTATAGCAGGCCTTAACAATCTTAAAGGCAGGGTGCTGGGTTTTATGTGAGAGGGTGCTCCTGCATGAGCAGGGCCCCTCTGCAGCCTTGGGAGACCATTCTCCCGGGCTGTGTGATACTGCCAGACATATAGGTAGAGGTGCATAACCTCGCAGTAAATGAAATGAAATTAAATGAAAGAGTATTTACAGAGCGCCTGGTTACCCAGGGGCATCCCCGCGCTAACAGACACTCGGCAGAAAAGTAACAAGATCACTGAAAAAGAAAAGATTTCACCAGTTTTCTGAACGTAAGATGGTCTGGTTCAGAACGTAGATGCACAGGAATACTGTTGGATAATTTGGCCCCATTATATGAGAAGCTTCGTCCACCAGTGCGAGCACGTTTGATCTTTGGTATAACAATTAGGCTTTTACTCCCTGACCTCAAACTGCGATTAGGGGCATATCGCTGATTCCAGGCACGGATCAGGGGGGGCCTTTTCCTGCCAAGGATTTGTGGATAATACAGAGTGCCTTAAATTGTACTCTTTGCTGGACAGGAAGCCAGTGAAGAGAGTCAAGTGCCAACTTAGCCGAGGACCGTTTAGGGATGTTCAACAGCATCCGGGCTGCACAATCTGTACAATTTGGAGTCTTCTTATTGTCGCCAAAGGGGCTCCAGGGTAGATCACGTTAGCATAATCCAACTGGGATAATACGATAGCTTGTACAAGCAGACGTTTTGCCGGGAAAGGCAGGAGAGGCAGAACCTTTCTGAATCTCCTAAGCAGTCCGTAGCAATTTGCTGCTACTTTACGTGATTGTACCTTGAAGTCCAAGTTATTATCCATCCAAACCCCCAAGCTCTTAACGCAGTCCTTTGGGACTGGGGGGGAGCCCAGGCAACTAGGCTGAGATGAGAAATGTCAGCCGGAGCCGTTTTCCCGAACAGTATTAGCTAAGTTTTAGAGCCATTCAGCTTCAGGAAGGAACTGCTCATCCAATCAAAAACAACCTGAAGACAGGCTGCCAGGTTGGAATCTGGGCGACTTAGCTGATTGAGGGAAACGATCAGTTGGGTATCGTCGGCATAAGAGACCACTTGTATCCCGAAAGGGAGAATGGCCTCAGCCAGCGATCTCATATAGACGTTGAACATAGTGGGGCTCAGGGAAGACCCCTGCGGCACCCCATAGGTCACCGGAATAGCCCTAGATGAGCAGTCTCCTTCAAATACAGAGAAAACTCTGTCTTGCAGGAATGACTGAAGCCACTTAAGCGCCAACCCTGTCACTCCCGCAGCCCTCAATCTATGACCTATCAGAAGATGATTGACAGTATCGAAGGCTGCGCTAAGGTCCAGAAAGATAAGCGCCGCGCAGCCTCCACTGTCATGAGTTTTCCTAATCTCCGCAGACGCTGCCAATATGGCAGTTTCTGTTCCCTGAAGAGGCTTAAAACCTGTCTGCGTAACATGTAGCCGATTGTTATTCTCTAAAAAAGCGGACAAAATCCCATTAGTATATTTCTTCGCTAATTTACTAACCCCTGGCAGCATGGAAATAGGGCGGTAATTTCCCAAGTTCCCTCGATCAAGATTGTTTTTTTTTAGGAGGGCCTTGACTCTCGCAGATTTCCATTGGGCAGGCACCATCCCAGTCGAAAGCGAGGAGTTTATACGATATTTGAGTTTACTTATTGCTGAGAAGTCCTTCCTCCAGAGTCTCTCTTGCTTTTTGCAGATTTGCTTAAGCTGACGCAATTTTTGAGAATACCATAGATTTTGTTTGGCTCCCACTATTTCTGACATTTTAACTTTTGGAAGAACAGCATTAAGTGCCCGTTCTATCCATTTGTTGAAGTTTTCATTTGCCGGAGTGGGGTTAGAATGAGGAAGGGGAATTGTGTCAATAAGTTTACTAATAAAATTATCTAATGGAAGTTTTGTCCATTGTCGTATGGTTATTGTCGTTCGCACAGTTCGTGTGTCTACTGTAGCTAACTTAAAACTGAAAGGAAGTAGGAAATGGTCCGACCACGGAATAGGGACCACGTCCTTTACCCACCTCTGGGCTATGTTAGTGAATATAGGGTCCAGCATATGACCTTTAATATGAGTTGGGCCATTTCCTTTCAATAGAAGTTGAAACACTGCTAATTCTTCAACTAATTCTTGGTTGCAGACTGAGGACTGATCGTCAAAATGTACATTAAAATCGCCCAAAATTGTGAAATTAGAGGTTGAAGCGGCCAAGTTTGCTGCAGTTTCTGGTAAGCTTTGCTTAAAGCCTCCAAACGGACCAGGCGGCCGATACACAAGAAGCCCTGTGAACGTAGAAGTGGGTGCTAAGTCATTTTCATTTCATTTCATAAGGCTTTATTCGAACATAAAACAAGTTCATAAAAGCACGACATTAAAAGACAACAATGTAAAAGCATTCAGAGGCAGAAAATTCATCAGCTTAAAATTGTTAAAAAAGCATACTTTTCCTAGCATTAATGGATTTAAGAAGAAAAGTAGCCGTATAAAAACAAACATCAGGATGATGTAAATTAAAAAGTAAACACATACAGTCACGTAGTGATCTGACCCCAAATTTTACAAACAAGGGTTTCAGATAGGCTGTCCGGAAATGTTTATACAGCTGGCAAAGCAGAAGAAAGTGCACGGTGCTTTGGGGAGTAGAGTTATCACATCGACATGGACCAGCTGGATGTAGGTTCAAAGAGGGGAAGGCAACAAGGTTGTGGACTACTCCCATTCTAAGTCTGGTCAACACAAACCGATGGGCCTTCCAGGTTACTTGAGACAAATATGGTTGAAAACCCACAAGTTCATTTAAATCGTGGTAGGAAACATAAGATGAAAGATTAGAGCTATTTTGGTGTCTCTTAATGGAAACCTGGTGTAGGAGACAATGCTTAAGGTCAGATATGGACAGCGCATCTGCCCCATGTTGATCCACAATGATATTGACGTTGAAGATCTCCCGAAAGTTATCAATAACATACTTTAACCATGGGATCCTTGTATAATAGTCCAAAGTAAGACAGTCAGAAATGATAGCTCTGCACAAAGAGGTCTCTTCTTTGGTCCAAATGGAGCGCCATAGGGTCAATGGTCTAAGGAGAATCAAATCGGAAAGGTGGTAAATGCCCAATTCATTATGCACTAAGGCATTAGAGACAGAGCTTGGCAGGCACAAAAGTTTCTTCAGAAATTCATTCTCCTGGACCTGAAGGGATCCTGCCGGGGGATAGCCTCATATGCCGGCTCCGTACAAGGCGATTGAAACACACCGTGATTGAAAAATTTTCAGCATGTCGTTTACCCGCCTATCTCCCAATTTAGTAGCCATTGTAAAAGTTCCGTAAGCGCTCCTGGCCATTTTAGACCGTACATTCTTATGTTCATTTGCCCAGGTATTTTTGTTTGAAAAAGTAACCCCCAAATATGAAAAGTTGTCAACAGCCGGGACCTTTTGACCCTCTATAAAAAAGGAGGGCTGTTTCTTTCCGAGCCTGCGACCATATTCCATAACATAAGTTTTGGATTTGTTTAAAACTAACTTTCTGCTTTTGATAAATTGCATGAAACCATCCAGCAGCTGTTGAAGACCATATGGTGTACGAGAAATTAAAACCGCGTCATCCGCGTAAAGTAACACAGGGACATATTCATTTTTGATTTTGGGGGCATCCACTGCCAGAGATTTAAGAAAGGAGTCAATCTCATTAATAAAAAGTGTAAAGAGCAATGGGGCTAGCACACATCCCTGGCGTATTCCACGCCCAATCTTAAACATGGGTGTACATTCACCTTGCGGTCCATAACGGACACATGCTCTCAGTTTGGTATAGAGGCGTGCTAAAAAGAAGACGATACCCTCCGGGGCCCCCATTTCTAACAACTTTGCCCAGAGAATACCGTGATCCACCAGATCAAAGGCACTACTTAGATCGGCAAAGCAGAGGTAAATAGTGCCGGTCTTAGCCAAAGTATGCTAAGTCAATCATAAAAAAAAGGCTTTCGCAGTCCGGGAGAAGATGGGCCACAACTCTACAAACCAAGTCAGATTTATATATTATGGCCAAGCCTCCACCTCGTCCTAAACGGCGGTCAAGCCTCTGAAAGGCATAATTTGAGGGAAGAGCTTGGGCAATATCAAAATCCGCATCATCATTTAGCCACGTTTCAGTCAAAAATAGAGCATCCAGACTCCTCTCTTCGAGGAGTAGATGGATCTCAGTAGAATGTTTGGGCAAGGAGCGTCAATTAAGTGACAACATATCAATCATTTTAACCCTATGTGTATCCCATAAGATGGGAGAAATATTTAGCAAATAGTATTTACACTGGGGGCATTGATAGCTAACATCAGGCAATAAAACATGAGCACATTTGTTAGATACCTCGTTTCTCATGGCATGCAACTGAGCTGCCTCGAAGATAATTCTTTGTTTGGCAGCTACTGGAGGGTTTCCTGCCCCTAGACCCTGCCGGACGTGGACGGGCTTGCCTTAGGCGCGCCTTCGGCGCGTCCGCTGCACGGCCGCATCACAGGCCAATTTAACGAGGCCGAGTGACGTGAGCTAGCGTCAATCCGCTAGACTGCTGACCCTTCGAATTCGTGCCCCCACTCCCCCTGAGCGCTCTCACCGCTACCAGGAGAGAAACCCCAGTGTTCCCCAGCTAAAAGCACAGTACACAATATAAAAGCACGTTCAGTATCGTTTTTCTTCCGTTAAATTTTTTTAAAAAAATTTGTTAAGCAGCATACAGGCATCAGAGTCACATATGCAAGTCAATGATTTTACTTCAAAGCCGGCGTCCGCTGCGTGGCCGCATCACAGGCCAATTTAACGAGGCCGAGTGACGTGAGCTAGTGTCAATCAGCTAGACTGCTGTCCCTTCGAATTCGTGCCCCCACTCCCCCTGAGCGCTCTCACCGCTACCAGGAGAGAAACCTCAATGTTCCCCAGCTAAAAGCACAGTACACAATATAAAAGCACATTCAGTATACTATCTGTAAAACGACTGCAACAAAGTATGTCGTGTTTGGTGTCAAACACCTTGGAATCATACCTCCACACTAGTGACTGGTGTGGGAGGTATGATTCCTCCCCTCAGAACCGAGGTTCTGAGGGTACCTAAGTCTACCGGTACCAACTTTCTTGAGCCTTACAGCACAAAATGGATGCTGCCAGCCACAGACACGGGTCTGCCCTCCTGCTGCTGAGCCAAGCTCGAGCAGAGTAAGGTCAGACAATAGGCATCTTGTCACAGGGAGGTGTGACCACATCCCAGACAGGATTTAGTGTATTGGAGCTGGGTGGGTGCACGGTCTCCATGCCAGAAAGTCTGCACAAGGGGCACATTTGGTGTCCCTGTGCATAGTTCAGCTCAAACCAGTTCTGGGAGCCATTTACTCCCGCTCTGGCGCGAACCTGGACAAAGGACATGGGTGTAGCCACCCCTCTGTCCTTTCCCTCCCCTAGGAGGGTCTCTAGAATCTGTCCAACCCTTTCCCGTGGGTATAAAATGGGTTACCTGGCTACAGGACAGTAGATTTTACGTGGACAAGATTCTGCAAGAAGATACCACTACACTTCGACTGTCTGGACACGCAGGACTTTGCTGGATCTCCCTTGGGCTCGACTTGGTCTTCCCTTGCCGTAACCCAGTCTTGCCACTGTCTGTGATCCATACAGGCTCCGTGCTGGACCCTGTGGACCTCCAAGACAACAGAAGAATCTCCCTTGGGTGGAAGCCGAAGGCTCCAGCAACACAAGAGGTGGGTTTCTGTAGGTCTCAGAGGTTGAGCTGCTCTCTCACTGAGTTTGAGGTGGATATCCCTCCAGGGGACTGTATACCCCTACCCCTGTGCACCGCGTTTATTTGCAGCTGCACATGCTTGTTGTCGTACAACAATTCCGTGCATTGGGCCATTTCTAGCCCTGACCCCAGTGCATTTTTTTTGAGAAGGACTCCAGCATCCTCGCACTCTGTGCCCTGCTAGCTGGTATCCTGTGAAACCGCCTGAGGTTCCCTCATGATTTCTGTGCCTGTGGCCTCTGGGTCTACTTGAGGGTCAACCTTGCTTTATTTGAGCTCCCCTGGTTGCTCCAGGCCTGCCCTGACTCCCCTTGCTGTGGTGAGTCTCCTGGTCCTTGCTGGGCCAGATCGACACTGAATTTGACCATCTACATTGTTTGTCGCTGCCAAGGCTTGTTGGTGCTCCCGCTGGACACCGACCCCTCAGCACTCAACATCCTTTGTGGGACAGCTCGCCTCAGGTTCCTGGTTGTCCTAGGCATCTCTGGGTCCTCGCAGCTGAAGAGTCAAGATCGCCGTCATCACACCTGAAGCACCCAACATCGGTGGGCATTCGTCTACTGAGCCCCTGGTCGCTCCAAAGTGACCCAGACTCTGTCGCCTCTGCTTTCAGATTCTTCTCACCTAGAATCCACCTTTGGATTCCACTGGACACTTTTCGTACTTCCCGCAGCAGCATTTCTTTGTCAACATCCATAGAGAACGACGAGGGTTTCCCACGCCACTTCGTGCCTATGCACTCGGCTCCTCTGGGATAGGTAACTCTGGTCCAAAGGTATCCACGGGTGGGGTGGCTTTTCAAACTCTTAAGCTCCAAGGGTTGTCTTTGTAATCTGTTGGGAAGGGTCCTTAATCTCTAATTTTTCAACCGCGACTTTCACATTGAATTGTACGGAGCACGCGGTTGTGTTCTCACTCTGCACCCATCATCCATGGGGTTCCAGATTCACTCACCTTGGGTGGTTCCTTGGGGTCCCAGCAATTCTACACCTCCTAGACTGAGTCTAGTCCGGAGTCATGGTTCTTATACCACTTATTTAGTATAAGGTTTGGTCTCCCCCTGGAGCCAACTGTGTATTTTGCTAATTACGTTTGATTCTTTGCAACTGTATTATTTGATTGGTGTTCTATCCTCATGTAGAGGATACCAGAGAGTATTATAGATAATAAATACATATTTTTATAACTACTGTGTGGTTTCCCTTTCATTCAACCAATTACTATAAGATTGTATTTTGGTAAAACAAGGTGCTTAACATTCCTTCAAGACTTAGCCTGAAGGCTGCTCTCCATAGCTACCACTAGGATAGCTTTCAATAAAGGTTATCTTTAACCTAATCACCATAAGGGTTGTTTGGACTGCTACAAGGTGCCCACTTTAACTAGTGTGGAGAGAGACAATGGTTCTTAATGGCCTAAAAAGGTCCAGATTAGAAAAACCTTAGAGAGGGTAGGGATTTTAATAAAGGTTTTTTGGAACTTGAATTTTTTGAAGAGAGCGATAATTAATATAGAAAAGGGACAGGAAGGTCAAGGTATGACAGATATTTATTATACAAAAATAGATTTCAGGTGCTCACATATTCAGTGACAATAAGTGTGACATGAAAGGTGAGGGTGAACTTTAAAAGAAGACATCGCATTTGACAACAAGTGTTGAACCACTTTCTTTTTTAACTTAATATGAAGGGTTCATGTTGTAAGCGGTCGACGACATTTCGAACTCAATTATTTGAGTTCATCTTCAGGACAATTGTGAGCAGCTAGAATCTAGAAAGCAAAAATGCAAGGTAGGTATAAGTAAACCATAATCTAGTCCCTGAGAGTAGCATCACATTCAATTAAAATTATCCTTCATAGTGCTCTCTATAGAGTGATGCAACATATAGAATTTAAACAAAAACTGAAATTAGAAAAGACAGAGCATTGAATTTGTGTAGTGAATAATTATACATTTACCACAATATTCCTCTGTAAAAAATTAAATTAAATAATCCTGACGTAATTCCTTATCATAGTTAATGGAGCAGGAGAATTATAATCACAAGGGATCACAAATCGACCTAAATAGTCTGAAAACCAACTAGAACATAGGGTTCTCGTACATCAAGTCAAACAATTAATAGCACTTACTGTCAATGTGGACAAGAAGTAAAAGGTCCGAGTTCATCAACGAGGATTAAGTTACTGAGCAAAAAGCCTGCCAGGTGCGGTAGACTGCACCACAGTGAGGTCCTTGTCAGAGCGGGAGGCCTAAGAAGAAATGAATGTGGGAGTATTTAGAAGCGAATCAAGCGGAGGAGAAGGAAGGAGTGGAATTGACGGGAAAGCCAGCAGCTGCGGACTTACTTGAACAGCGCGCTGAAATCACTTGGCCGGAAAACGAAGATGTTCAGGTGCCGGGGAAATTAAGCAATCTGCAAGGAATGGAGGGGGTGTGTAATTAAGGACACTGGACAGCTGAAGCAGCGAGGGAAAGTGAAGTGAGGGAGAGAGAATTCTCCAGAGGTAACTTACTATTATGCCGGTAACAATGCAATGAATGCGAGCCTCAGGGCGGGGTAGAGCGAGTCCTGCTCGGGTGCTGCTTCACGCTGGGAAGGAGAACAGGGGCCTGGTGAACTCGGCATATATACACGTGAGTCAAAGGGGCGTTGCATCTGCGCTACATGCTGATAGGTGGCAGCTGATCGTGCAGCCATGCATGTAAAGGCAACGGGCGGTAATTAGCTCGAATTGAACAGGTGGGAGTGATCTGCGCGCACAGCTGTGATGAAGTGGGATGATGCAACGCCCCTTTGACTCACGTGTATATATGCCGAGTTCACCAGGCCCCTGTTCTCCTTCCCAGCGCGAAGCAGCACCCGAGCAGGACTCGCTCTACCCCGCCCTGAGGCTCGCATTCATTGCATTGTTACCGGCATAATAGTAAGTTACCTCTGGAGAATTCTCTCTCCCTCACTTCACTTTCCCTCGCTGCTTCAGCTGTCCAGTGTCCTTAATTACACACCCCCTCCATTCCTTGCAGATTGCTTAATTTCCCCGGCACCTGAACATCTTCGTTTTCCGGCCAAGTGATTTCAGCGCGCTGTTCAAGTAAGTCCGCAGCTGCTGGCTTTCCCGTCAATTCCACTCCTTCCTTCTCCTCCGCTTGATTCGCTTCTAAATACTCCCACATTCATTTCTTCTTAGGCCTCCCGCTCTGACAAGGACCTCACTATGGTGCAGTCTACCGCACCTGGCAGGTTTTTTGCTCAGTAACTTAATCCTCGTTGATAAACTCGGACCTTTTACTTCTTGTCCACATTGACAGTAAGTGCTTGTTGGACTTGGCCCTTCTGGCAGGTTCACCCCTGAACTTTTTTTGCTTTTTATTGGTGACTTGGTGTGGTGATTTGTTTGGTTCCTGCGCACTTTCCCTGTGTCCCAGGGTAAAGTGCGTGCGTGCTCTGAGTGCATGTGGTGAGATAGGCCTGCCCTCCCATAGGAATGCATGGGGAATGTATGTGTCCCTAGTAGTTCCTGATGCGTGGGGTGTGCAGGCCCGAGTTTGGTATGTGCGGACTCGTGGGAGTGAATGCTGCGCGATGATGTGTGCGGCGTGCATGTACCTAGTGTGGAAGTGCCACTTCTAGAAGTGGGCACTTCTGTGTGCAGTGCGTCTGGCGTGTGATTGGCTGGAGCTGGCTGGTGAGCCTGGCTCCAGGAGTCTGGTTGGGTCTGCCCCAGTGGTGAGTGTGAGATTAGCATGCTGATGGCTGGGGAGGAGTGCACCTTGGACCTGAATAGGGCAGGGTTTTCCCCACACACTGCTGGCTCCGCCCCCTGTGGTGCGACTGACGACCCTAGCCCTGCCAATGAATAGAGTGAGGGGCTGAGCACATCAAGGGTGCTCCCCAACCAGCTGCGACTGGTTTTCCCCCTCACCCTGAACCCAAACAAAGGGATTTGGTGTATAAAAAGGGGCTGTGTCCCCTTACAAAATGTTCTTGTTCTGCACTTGAATCTACCAGGGGCGCGCTGCTGCTGGGGCCCAGGGGAAGGCTTGCCTCCCTGGGCCCTGCCCAGCCCCTGGATGCCCTGGATACCTGGAGGACTTTCCCTTGCTGGGAGCTGCTTTGCTCCATCTTCTAAATGCCCAGGACTGATGAGAACTTTTTCCTTTTACCTTGCCAAGGCTTTATGCTGGCCTAGCGCCCTGGGAGCGCTTTATTTTCCTTGCAGCAAGGTGCTTTTCTGGTCCTCAACATAGCGCCTGGAGAGCGCTTTATTCGGGTTTCCCCCAAGGAAAAGGGAATGCGTGTGATCTTTGCAGCGCTGGGCTGCGATCTCCACTGAGGGAATCCCGACGTAGGGATTCCCCCATGATGCGTGCTGTAGCGGGAGCCCACCCGCGCTTGTGCCTCTTTTAATTGAGTTCGTGGCTTGCGGGTGCCCACCCCGCTGAGGTATGCCGAGTGCTTGTGGTCCCAATGCGGGTGCCCACCCCGCGTTTCACTGCCGCGGCCCGAGCCGCATTCAAAAGATGCCGCTGAGCCCGCGGCCCGCCTGGTTGTGGGCGGGGCCGCGGGACGGAAGCGGAAGTGCGGCCATTCTCGTTGGAAGCCGCGCCGTGTCTCTGCCCCGCCGGGCAGAGAAGAGACCGAGGACAGGTTTCCCCGCGGGGCTCCCGTGACGGAGACGGAGCCCCGCATGCGGCCCCGAGTGAAGTCCCGGTCCCAAGGAAGGGACCGGGCGAAAAGCCAAAGTCCCAGCCGAATCCCCAGCGAGGCTCCCGGGAGCAAGAGAGAGCCCCGCCTGCCGTGCCCCGAGAAGTCCGAATAGCCGGTGAGTGGGGGGACGAGAGAGAGGCACCATTGCCGGTGCCGACTTCCTGGGCGGCCCCGGTTAGCAGCGGGCCGCCCAATGAGGGGGCATGTTTATTTTAGAGCCCCAGCTGGCTCCAGCTACGAGAGCAGTTTCTTGGTGATCAGAGCGGCCCCGGAAGGCAGCGGGCCGCTCCAACGTTTTGGGGGCAAAGTATTTCCACGCCCTGTAGGGGCCAGAGGGCACCGAGGTGCCAGTCCCCTATTCTTTGTTGCCTGTGGCCCAGATGGCCAGGACGCTCCAGCGTTTGGGGACATGTTACTTTCTGAGCCAGATGGCTCCCACGTTTGGCACAGTTTGTTCTAGAGCCTAGAGGGCTCCAAGGATTGGCGCAGTTTGTTGTGAAGGGCTAATGAGAGCCCCCTGCCGCTATTTGCCTACCACAGCTGCGCAGCACTTAGTGCCAGCTGCAGCGTTTAGGCCCTGTGCTTGTCCCCAGCTGCCCAGCAAGTAGTGGGCAGCTGCTACGTTTAGGTTCTGGCGCAACCTGGACTCTAATGTGCTTTTGGGTGCTAGGAAATGTATTGTGTATAGCATGTTTTGCGCACCCTGTGTCTGATACCTCTAAATGTGGTTATTTCTGCCTAGAAGGTTGTTTTACCTGCTTAGGTTGATGGTAGGGAGAATGTACTTCCCTGTGCGATGTGCGCCCCTAGTATAGTTATAGCTAGGTGGTTAGGTCTAATGAGTTAGACCAAGGAGAATTGCATAATGTGATTTATGCCCCTGTGATAGATGCAGGATAGGTTTTACACCTGATGCTAGTGTGATGACGCTGAGGTCATTAGTGCGCCAGTAGAGACTGGTTGTGCTCCACAGTTACTGTGTGTTATGTCCTATGTTTACTATTGGTGATTTGTGCTATGTTCTAAGAGTGCTAATTCCGGACAGCGGTCCACGTGGCCCTGTCCCCTGTACATATAATCCCTTGTAAATTCTGCCCGTGCCTGTTGGCACATTGTAAAGTGTGTGTTTTTATCTAATGTGTTGTGTATAATACAAAGGCTATTTTTATAGAATACCTTGTGTGGAGTTTCCTTTGTGGTGGGCCTTGGGTGTTGTTGCTGGGTGCGCGCGCAAACGCTTTACACATCGCCTCAGAGATAAGCCTGACTGCTCGTGCCAAGCTACCAAGGGGGTGAGCAGGGGTTATCTTTGGCGTGTAACTTCCTTGCCCTGACTAGAGTGGTGGTTTCTGTCTGGCTTTGGCGCAAGCCCTAGCCAACCAGAAATCCCATTTCTAACATTGGTGATCAGCGGTGGGATTTGGACTTGCGTTTGCGCTGTACCGCAGCAGCAACTGGCCGCACTACAAAACTCTGCATTTAGATAAATCACATGGTATAGGGATTATTGTTCTAAGTTTGCTTTTAAATGTCATTTCTTTGGAAATGTGTTCTTGTGCACTGTGAGTTAGGTGTCCCTAGCTCGGGAGGGTAGATCATCCCCCTTAGTGCATTGTGTTTTCTGGATTCACCAGAGGGTGGGATCCAGTGGTGGCAGCAGATGTGTGTCCAGTGCATGTATTCCCATTCCCAGTTCCCAGAGTAATAGTACCTGTGTCACGTGGTGGTCAGGTTGAGAAATCAGGGGCGGTAGAAACTGTCTTACTAGTCTGGGGGGTGTGTGTGTGGATGAATGGTGTGAGTTCTCTGAAATAAGGAGCTTGCTGGTTGATTGGGTGTGAGTTCTCTGGGATAGGGAGCTTGCATTGGGGAGTGATTCCAAAAGTAGTGGCTGAGGTGTCTTCCAGCCCAGCGTGGTGGAAGAGGTTCAGAGTAGCCCAGCTAGGTCTCGGTGTAGGGGCTCACGGCCTGTCTCTGCGGAGAAGGAGTGGGTGGGACTGCGTGTCTCCAGGTGCCCGAAACCCAGTGTCAGGGCCTGGATGGTTTCTTTAGGGAACATCAGGTCGGGGGCCTAGGCTGTACCAATAGGTCACTTGAGGAGGATCTCCCAGTGTCTAGAGGACGTGGAGCGTCTGTAATCAGAGCTCCAGTAGTCCTGGTGTCTGGCGGTACCGCTCCAGTTGGGAGGGTGCGGAAGTCCAGAGGGAGGGGTGAGAGGGGGAGGGATTCCCCAGTGGGAACCAGTAGGTCAGGGACCAGCCGGGAGGGCTGTGTTGCCACTGAGTGACCGTGGTGTCGCCACTTCTGTCCTGGGGGGTCTGCACGCACTGTCAGATGGACAGGAGGTCGTGAGATCAGCGCCAGGCAGACTGTCACACGACCCATTAGTTATGGGTCACCCTCGTTAAGTCCTGGTTCGCCAGGCATCTGACCAAAGGGTACGTCCCTCGGTTGGGGAGCCAGTAGTCGGTGTTTCCGGATCTGGACGTAAGGGCAGCTGTAGTCCTGAGGGCAGGTGGGGCTCATCTTAGGTGAAGAGACCCTGCTCTACAGTGGAAGGGGGTGCAGAGGGAGGGAGTCCTCGCCTCTGACCCCTTGGATCCCAGGTGGTAGACCAGTTGGTGGAGAGAGGTCCTAAACTGGTGGGAGAGTTGTGTTCTGGTGGGTGCTTCCCTGGGAGGGTGCGGAACCCCAGAAGTAGAGGTAGGGTGGGGCATTCTTGCCCGTGACCTCTGGTCAGCCTGAGGGTGCGGACCCTAGGTTGAAGGATCAGTGGTAGTTGGGAACTACACTGAGAGGGAGAGTGGAGAATGGCTTGTATGCCAGGGGTTACTACCCCCCACTCTGGGTTTGGCAAGGCCCAGTGGTATCTGGGTGGCCTAGGGCCTGGTCCTGGCCGTGGACAACTAGGCAGTACCAGTGGGGTAGCCTAGTTGGGCCTGAGTTCTTTGCGGTTGTTTTTTTTTTCAGATGGAACCATGTTGATTGAGAATGGCGTAGAACCGGAGAGTGTCCCTGCAGTGCGGGCCTGCGTCCATGTTCTATCGCCCCAAGCAGGGAAGACCATCACGGTGGTGATTGGTCTGCCCTGCGTTTTGGCTGGAAGGGGGTTGTGTTGGACTTGGCCCTTCTGGCAGGTTCACCCCTGAACTTTTTTTGCTTTTTATTGGTGACTTGGTGTGGTGATTTGTTTGGTTCCTGCGCACTTTCCCTGTGTCCCAGGGTAAAGTGCGTGCGTGCTCTGAGTGCATGTGGTGAGATAGGCCTGCCCTCCCATAGGAATGCATGGGGAATGTATGTGTCCCTAGTAGTTCCTGATGCGTGGGGTGTGCAGGCCCGAGTTTGGTATGTGCGGACTCGTGGGAGTGAATGCTGCGCGATGATGTGTGCGGCGTGCATGTACCTAGTGTGGAAGTGCCACTTCTAGAAGTGGGCACTTCTGTGTGCAGTGCGTCTGGCGTGTGATTGGCTGGAGCTGGCTGGTGAGCCTGGCTCCAGGAGTCTGGTTGGGTCTGCCCCAGTGGTGAGTGTGAGATTAGCATGCTGATGGCTGGGGAGGAGTGCACCTTGGACCTGAATAGGGCAGGGTTTTCCCCACACACTGCTGGCTCCGCCCCCTGTGGTGCGACTGACGACCCTAGCCCTGCCAATGAATAGAGTGAGGGGCTGAGCACATCAAGGGTGCTCCCCAACCAGCTGCGACTGGTTTTCCCCCTCACCCTGAACCCAAACAAAGGGATTTGGTGTATAAAAAGGGGCTGTGTCCCCTTACAAAATGTTCTTGTTCTGCACTTGAATCTACCAGGGGCGCGCTGCTGCTGGGGCCCAGGGGAAGGCTTGCCTCCCTGGGCCCTGCCCAGCCCCTGGATGCCCTGGATACCTGGAGGACTTTCCCTTGCTGGGAGCTGCTTTGCTCCATCTTCTAAATGCCCAGGACTGATGAGAACTTTTTCCTTTTACCTTGCCAAGGCTTTATGCTGGCCTAGCGCCCTGGGAGCGCTTTATTTTCCTTGCAGCAAGGTGCTTTTCTGGTCCTCAACATAGCGCCTGGAGAGCGCTTTATTCGGGTTTCCCCCAAGGAAAAGGGAATGCGTGTGATCTTTGCAGCGCTGGGCTGCGATCTCCACTGAGGGAATCCCGACGTAGGGATTCCCCCATGATGCGTGCTGTAGCGGGAGCCCACCCCGCGCTTGTGCCTCTTTTAATTGAGTTCGTGGCTTGCGGGTGCCCACCCCGCTGAGGTATGCCTAGTGCTTGTGGTCCCAATGCGGGTGCCCACCCCGCGTTTCACTGCCGCGGCCCGAGCCGCATTCAAAAGATGCCGCTGAACCCGCGGCCCGCCTGGTTGTGGGCGGGGCCGCGGGACGGAAGCGGAAGTGCGGCCATTCTCGTTGGAAGCCGCGCCGTGTCTCTGCCCCGCCGGGCAGAGAAGAGACCGAGGACAGGTTTCCCCGCGGGGCTCCCGTGACGGAGACGGAGCCCCGCATGCGGCCCCGAGTGAAGTCCCGGTCCCAAGGAAGGGACCGGGCGAAAAGCCAAAGTCCCAGCCGAATCCCCAGCGAGGCTCCCGGGAGCAAGAGAGAGCCCCGCCTGCCGTGCCCCGAGAAGTCCGAATAGCCGGTGAGTGGGGGGACGAGAGAGAGGCACCATTGCCGGTGCCGACTTCCTGGGCGGCCCCGGTTAGCAGCGGGCCGCCCCAATGAGGGGGCATGTTTATTTTAGAGCCCCAGCTGGCTCCAGCTACGAGAGCAGTTTCTTGGTGATCAGAGCGGCCCCGGAAGGCAGCGGGCCGCTCCAACGTTTTGGGGGCAAAGTATTTCCACGCCCTGTAGGGGCCAGAGGGCACCGAGGTGCCAGTCCCCTATTCTTTGTTGCCTGTGGCCCAGATGGCCAGGACGCTCCAGCGTTTGGGGACATGTTACTTTCTGAGCCAGATGGCTCCCACGTTTGGCACAGTTTGTTCTAGAGCCTAGAGGGCTCCAAGGATTGGCGCAGTTTGTTGTGAAGGGCTAATGAGAGCCCCCTGCCGCTATTTGCCTACCACAGCTGCGCAGCACTTAGTGCCAGCTGCAGCGTTTAGGCCCTGTGCTTGTCCCCAGCTGCCCAGCAAGTAGTGGGCAGCTGCTACGTTTAGGTTCTGGCGCAACCTGGACTCTAATGTGCTTTTGGGTGCTAGGAAATGTATTGTGTATAGCATGTTTTGCGCACCCTGTGTCTGATACCTCTAAATGTGGTTATTTCTGCCTAGAAGGTTGTTTTACCTGCTTAGGTTGATGGTAGGGAGAATGTACTTCCCTGTGCGATGTGCGCCCCTAGTATAGTTATAGCTAGGTGGTTAGGTCTAATGAGTTAGACCAAGGAGAATTGCATAATGTGATTTATGCCCCTGTGATAGATGCAGGATAGGTTTTACACCTGATGCTAGTGTGATGACGCTGAGGTCATTAGTGCGCCAGTAGAGACTGGTTGTGCTCCACAGTTACTGTGTGTTATGTCCTATGTTTACTATTGGTGATTTGTGCTATGTTCTAAGAGTGCTAATTCCGGACAGCGGTCCACGTGGCCCTGTCCCCTGTACATATAATCCCTTGTAAATTCTGCCCGTGCCTGTTGGCACATTGTAAAGTGTGTGTTTTTATCTAATGTGTTGTGTATAATACAAAGGCTATTTTTATAGAATACCTTGTGTGGAGTTTCCTTTGTGGTGGGCCTTGGGTGTTGTTGCTGGGTGCGCGCGCAAACGCTTTACACATCGCCTCAGAGATAAGCCTGACTGCTCGTGCCAAGCTACCAAGGGGGTGAGCAGGGGTTATCTTTGGCGTGTAACTTCCTTGCCCTGACTAGAGTGGTGGTTTCTGTCTGGCTTTGGCGCAAGCCCTAGCCAACCAGAAATCCCATTTCTAACAGTGCTATTAATTGTTTGACTTGATGTACGAGAACCCTATGTTCTAGTTGGTTTTCAGACTATTTAGGTTGATTTGTGATCCCTTGTGATTATAATTCTCCTGCTCCATTAACTATGATAAGGAATTACGTCAGGATTATTTAATTTAATTTTTTACCGATGAATATTGTGGTAAATGTATAATTATTCACTCCACAAATTCAATGCTCTGTCTTTTCTAATTTCAGTTTTTGTTTAAATTCTATATGTTGCATCACTCTATAGAGAGCACTATGAAGGATAATTTTAATTGAATGTGATGCTACTCTCAGGGACTAGATTATGGTTTACTTATACCTACCTTGCATTTTTGCTTTCTAGATTCTAGCTGCTCACAATTGTCCTGAAGATGAACTCAAATAATTGAGTTCGAAACGTTGTCGACCGCTTACAACATGAACCCTTCATATTAAGTTAAAAAAGAAAGTGGTTCAACACTTGTTGTCAAATGCGATGTCTTCTTTTAAAGTTCACCCTCACCTTTCATGTCACGCTTATTGTCACTGAATATGTGAGCACCTGAAATCTATTTTTGTATAATAATTATCTGTCATACCTTGACCTTCCTGTCCCTTTTCTATATTAATTATCGCTCTCTTCAAAAAATTCAAGTTCCAAAAAACCTTTATTAAAATCCCTACCCTCTCTAAGGTTTTTCTAATCTGGACCTTTTTAGGCCATTAAGAACCATTGTCTCTCTCCACATTGTAGCACCCCTGGTTCGTATATTGGGGTACCCTTGTTCCTATAAAACACACTTTAACTAGTGGACAGCATATACGAGGGCAACTTCTCACACTCGGCCTTGCTGATCCAGATCAGGCTGGTTTTATTCCCTCATGCCAATGTGGGACAACACCAAACATGTGTCTCATCTCATTGATAAAGTCCAGAGCTCCCGATAAGAGGCCCTTTTACTAGTTGACGCCGAGAAGGTGTTCGATAGAGTGCACTGGCCCTACTTGTTTGCATCTCTCAGGCGCTTCGGGGTGGGCGAGCGATTCCGGAGATGGGTTCACAGCACACCTAGTGCGGTGGTCTGGGTCAACAGTGTGAGCTCCAGCAAGTTTAGGGTGGAGAGGGGTATGATGCAGGGCTGCCCGCTCTCCCCGCTGCTCTTCGCTTTATATATGGAACCCTTCGCTCAGAAGCTGAGAGACGACCCCGGGGCAACGGGCATTATATTTGGGGCTGATCACTTGATTAGTCTCTATACAGACGATATTATATTCTCCATCACCTAACCCCTGTCCTCACTTCCTGCTATTACTTTGGAGCTGGAAGCATTTGGGGCTGTGTCGGGCTTCATGGTAAATTCGCTGAAATCACAAATACTAAACCTCACCATTCACCAAGACACAGAACAAACTCTACATGCCCAATATGACTTTCAGTGGGTGGGGACTGATCTCCCCTACTTGAGACTAATGCTGGCTCAGTTTCACTAAAACTTCGCAGGCCAATTACTCTAGACTCATGGCCACAATTCGTAAAGACCTAGATCACTGGCAACACCTTTCCTTATCCTTTGGAGATAATTCCATTTATTTTTTCTGTAATTATAGTAAGGCACTTGACTCTTTTTAAACTTCAAAGTCATTCAGTACAAAGGCAGATCATAAATCCCAGAAAAAACAAAAAGCATGTTGCAGCAGATTACAAAAACAACTGCTGCTATTAACCAAACAAGAATGGGGCCTGGCGGTGCCTAATGTTTTGCGGTACTACCAAGCCGTACAGCTGAGATACCTGATAGAGTGGAATCGCCCAATGACGGAAAAGCATTGGGTCTTCATGGACCAAACAGTAGCGGGTTCACACATTTGGAGAGAGGTGTGGCTCACCCATGTCCAAAGATCCTGGGGTCTTCACTCATCCTCAGTCACCAGCCCTACACTGAAAATATGGGATAGGGTAGTGGAGACAGCGGGGCTCTCGTCCTTTCCTTCCCCCATGACTCCTCTATTTGCCATAACCAGGTTGTCACCGGGCATTGCGAAGCACTGGTTGGTGGGTGGCTGCAAGCGGGTCAGCGGCCTTTTTGATCATGATGGTCTTATTAGCTTTGAACAACTCAAAGCACACTACTCCTTGCTAGAACAAGACGGATTTACTCACACTCAGCTGACCCTTTGGTTGCTCAACACAGAGACGCACCCCAAAGCTAGCAGACCTATGAACCCTTTCGAGAAATGGCTGTTCCTCAAAGAAGGTGACAAGAAACTTCTATCAGAAATCCACCGCCACTTAATGAAAGCGCCCCTCAGCTATAGGACCCCAGGCCAGCTCTGTTTGGAGGCAAAACTTGGTCGTAGCCTCACTGATAAAGAATGGGGAGACATATTTTATAGGATGCACCACATGGCGCATAGAATAGGACACACTGAAACAGCTTATAAAATCAGCTCATACTGGTATTACACCCCTGTACACATTCAGAAATGGTACGTGCTATGCGATGGTCAGTGCTAGCGAGGCTGTGGCAACCCCGGGACTCTTATACACCTCTTGTGGAATTGTCTCAAGCTCACAAGGTTCTGGGAACCAATTTTGAATGACCTAGATAGCGCCTTCAATACTGAGCTTCCCCGATTCCCCACATACATTCCACTGGGGCTCCCCAATGCACTCACATACCCACATCGGTCCACTAGAGGCCTACAGATAGCTCTGGCCCTAATGCTGTGCACAGGTCACTCCTGGCAAACTGGGGTTCGGACAAAATCTCGGAACATAGACAATGGCTCCACCAGCTCTGGTCCTTGTTGGGCATGGAAAGGTTATCGATGGCAGCCAATTCTGGCCCCACAACATACGCGGAGATATGGTTCCCATTCATTAATATCCCATCCAAAGAGATCAGGGAGCTGACCTTTCCAGCATACTTGCGTATCCTTCGACTTTTGCCTCTCGAACAGGGGGAGGCAGAGGCCCCATAATCCTAATATCCCTGATTCACAGCAGTCCTAGCCAGACAACTTGCAAGCCAAGCATGGTCCATTCAGAAAGGGAGAGGTTGGGGGGAGGGGGAGGGTTTTGTTCAATTTTGAATGTTCCTTTATCTTTGTTTTACTGTTTTTTTGGCATGCACAGCGTTCTAAGGCACTCAGCAATAGTGTGCTATGGTCAACTCTTGCAGTCTTATTGAGCCCGGAAGGCCTCTATCTCTTGTCCCCCATACGTGGTTTGTAGGAGACATGCTGTGTATCACCATGCCCACTTCGCAAATGCTACTTTGTTGTGTTTGGCTTTGCTCCTTGCGATGCATCTGAACTTCGCTGCTGGACTGTAAAGGGTTGAAGGCTGCTTGCTGTGTATGTGATTTGCCTAATTATCTGCCAATAAAAAGACCCGATCCTAAAAGATTAAACATTCAAAAAAATCACCATTACTGACCATTTGGAGAAAGTTCCTAAGGTCCGGGGTCTTCGTTTTTAATCAGAAAATGGATTTTTTGCACTGTACATAAAATGATTCAAAACGTCATTTCGATAGTCTCATTTTGAATGACCACTTTTTGAGCCTCACAGTGACCAAATTTGCCATTTTTACAGACTTTTCCTCCCACTCAGAAGCTTGTTTTTTGCTGGATTTCGGAGATGAAAATGACACTAAACGCACTTATTTTAGTTCAAAAAGTGATAATTTACATCCAACATTCATTTACAGTCAAAAGATTAAACATTCAAAAAATCACTATTACTGACCATCTAGAGAAAGTTCGTAAGTTCAGGGTCAACGTTTTTCATCAGAAAATGGATTTTTTTAGACTGTAGAAAATTATTCAAATTGTCTATTGGATTGCTCCTCTTGTTGAATGACTACTTTTTTAGGCCTCATGGTGACCAAAATTGCAATTTTAATAGATTTTTCTCCTATTCAGAAGCTTGTATTTTGCCTGATTTCAGGCAGGAAAGTGACTCTAAACTTAGTTTAGTTCAAACAGTTATAATTCACATTCAACAGTCATTTACAGTCAAAAGATTAAACATTAAAATCACAATTACTGATCATCTGGAGAAAATTCCTAAGGTCCGGGGGTCATCGTTTTTCATCAGAAAATACATTTTAAGGACTGTACAAAACATTATCCAAAATTTCAATTGGATCTCGCCTCATGTTGAATGACTACTTTTTTAGGCCTCACAGTGACCAAAATTGTAATTTTTATAGATTTTCCTCCTATTAGTTCCAGACACGGGATACGTATTGGACTCGGATGGATTTGCCTATTAGAACTTGGTTGATACGTTTGCATCTATTTACCTGCGGTTGACCCATGTTTAAGCTTCCAAGGATGCCATTATATGGGAAATGGTACCTCCTTGTTTAGTAAGGGATTCTTCTTGAATCACTGGAAGTGGCACCTGTCTAATGAAGAATAGACCTGGTTGTGTGAGAAGGGACACTAATGAAACAACTTGCCGTTGGCCTCTTAATTTGTGGGAATCAGAATTGTGCCTGCCATTCTTCTTTGGATGCCAATAAATTAGAAGTGGCTCATACTTGGTTGAGAGAAGAGAACGTATATTACACAACTCGCCACTGGCTTTGTGCAATGTGAATAATTTTAATTGCGCTTACAGTTTTCATTTGCCCTGAAGAAGCCACGTTTGGGGTGAAACGCGTTGGCTGTACATTTTTGTACAAGGAATACAGAGAATAAAAGAATTGCAACACACAACTAGGAGGATTTGAGAAAGTTATTGTTGTTTTGTCGACTCCATTGGTACACTTTTCTGTATTGCCTCTCATCACTTTGTTTTGATTGTATTATATTTATGACCATCTGGTAGCTGGTCATTTGAGGTGGGCAATACGTGTTCAGATATATATTTGTGACTAGTCCAGGTAGTGGAGTGTGAATCAACCTTGCTGCCACTCTCCGTTTTGAAAAAATGTGAGATGTAGTTGAAAGATGCAACATTTGAAAATGGACTATATTTTACCTTTGTGAAGCATGTCGCAAGGGGGGGTGTTATCTCTTTCATCAAAAATCGTGCATTTTCGCTTGAAAATTAAATGCTTCCAAGTGTTATTAAATTCACTTCCCGGGGAGAAGAAACACTTTTTAAGGCCTCAGAGTGAGTAAGTTGCCCATTGTCATTCACTTTTACCCGTTCCACAAATCTTGCTTTAGGGCCCCTGGAAGCACGAAAATCACTTTAAACACGCTCATTTTATCTCTCAAAGTGATGATTCACATATAAATGTGAGATGTAGTTCAAAGATGCAACATTTGAAAATAGAATTTTGTGTACCTTTCTGAAGCATGTCATAAGGGGGGGGGGGGGGGTGTTATCTCTTTCATCAAAAATCAGGCGTTTTCGTTTGAACATTAAAGGCCTCCAAATGTTATTTAATTCACTTCCCGGGGTGAAGAAACACTTTTAAGGTCTCAGTGAGTAAATTGGCCTTTTTCGTGCACTTTTGCCCATTCAACAAATATTGCGTTTAGGGCCCCTAGAAGCACGAAAATCACTTAAAACAAGATAATTTTATCTCTAGTAGTGATGATCCACATACAAATGTGAGAAGTAGTTGAAAGAGGCAACATTTGAAAACGTTTCTCTTCACCTTTCTGTAGCATGTCGTAAGGTGGGTATGTTATCTCTTTTGTCAAAAATCGGGTGTTTTTGCATGAACATTAAATGCCTCCAAATGTTATTTAATTCACTTCATTGGGTGAAGTAATACTTTTTAGGGCCTCAGAGTGAGTAAATTGGCCATTTTCATTCACTCCCCCGCTCATTTATAAAGAAGTGGATTGACTTTAAACATGTAAATGAATTTTCCTGATTCCTATAGAGGGAGGCAACGGCTTCTTCTGTTGCTTTTCCACCTCCAAGGTACCTGGGGTAGCCGACCGCAAGATTCCTGGAGAGGGGAATTAAGGGGAAGGCATAATATCCTCACCAGATTGTCTCCTTCCCCTAATCTCACTTTTTTCATAATCATTGGACTAATTTGGGGATATTGTTCAATTGAATTTGTTGACCCACTCGTCCCAGGTCCCCCAAAATCATATTTTGTTTGGGGGGACAGACCAGCAAGATCCAAATTATAAATTCTTTTAACTGAAGCGACCCATTCCAAATATACTAGGGGGCTGAGATGATATCCATTTTAAGCAAATTTCTCTTGCCAAAAGAATTAACATAAATAAAAGAGAGGTTTTTTAGTTTGGAAAGCTTCTAGCTGGATCTCTCCTCTGGGAGGACTCTAAAGATTACCAAACCCAAGCTTACCTTGATATCTTGCCCCAGGACCTCTGAGATAGTCTTACCAATGTTGTGCCAGAAGCCCTGGATAGGAGAACACTGTCAAAACATATGCAGATCATCGGCGTTCCCCAAGGCGCACTTCAAGCAGACCTTCACACCTTCAACTCCCAGCCTTGCAAGCTTCTTTGGGGTCCAGTATGCTCTGTGGAGTGTAAACAGATGGTTTCTCCTGAGAGGGCAGCTTTATCCACGCTCCATAAAGTGAGCATTGATACATGCCATAAAGATGTTACGTCGGTCAAAGGCAGGTATCTTCTCCAGGACTCTTCCATGGGTGTTAATGATAGCTCCCCTTTAATTAGTAGCCAGTACCATTTAGAAACTTCTTCTTGGAGAGTCACCCCACCCATGGATTTCTTGCCATCATGACGTTGCAATACCCCAGTTGGTGCTATTTGATATCAACAAGCTTATTTTTGCATTATCTTATTGAAAGTAATTTTTCAAAGTATCTGTATGTTGGATTTTTGTTGTTTTAGTTTTGTGTAGTTTAGATAAAGATATTATATTTTTCTAAACTGGTGTGGTGTCCTTTTGTGGTCTTCTCACTGTGTTACTGTGAGTGTTGGCACAAATACTTTACACATTGCCTTTGGGATAACCCTGTCTGCTCGTTCCAAGCTACCACGGAGGTGAGCAGGGGTTATCTAGAGTGTTTCCCCCTTACCCTGACTAGAAGCAAGGGTCCCTGTTAGGAGGACGGCATCAAGGCGGACTGAAAAGGGTCGGAGAACAAGCCGTGCCATCCGGCGCAACCAGAAGTGAGTAGTGGTCTAGCGTCTGCCAGAATGAGCTGGGAGGGGCCTCTGATGAGTACGGAAGAGGAGAGCGAGGAGGAGATGCGGCGGAGAGCGAGTACGGGAGAGGAGAGCGAGGAGGAGAGGAGGCCGAGAGCGTGTACGGGAGAGGAGAGCGAGGTGGAGAGGAGGTGGAGAGCGAGTACGGGAGAGGAGAGCCACGAGGAAAACTATGATGAGGAGAAGAAGACGAGACAGGTCCAGAGGAGTGTATATACGGTGACCAAACCTGGTGGGCTGCAGGGAGGAGAAGACGCCCCAGGTCCAGGAGACGGACCGTCGCTTAAGGCGAGTACCTCTCAGGGGATCATTTTGGTGGGGTGGTGGGGAGGCATGGGTCGGTAATACACGGGTAGAAGACAGCCAAGATGTCCCACACGCCCTTCCCACCACAATAGAATTGGTGACGGTAGCACTGCCAGGGTGTTCCGCAAAGACAACATTGACCCCGTCTCTTTTCTTTTCCTTCCCACCCCACAAGAAAGAGAGAGAGAGACCCGACCAGCCTAGACTCAACCCAACCCTGACGACCCGGAGCTGGAACCAGGGAGAGGAATTCTCCCCTACGCCATTTTTGTTTTTGTTATTTTCCCTTCCTATATCACATCCAGAACTCTGACTTTTGTTCCTTTACAGCTTACTAGAATACAAGAATAAAAGCATGTGTCCCTTATTGCAGTGTCAGGTGGTCTGTTACGACCCTCATCCCCACAAAGTGGTGTCAGAAGTGGGATCAGTCCCAAAGTGTCGACCATGACACAACCCGTGCCAATTGAGAGTATGATCAACCAGCTGGAGGAAAGGACAAAGGCCTGGTGTTTGAACAGCAGGTCCAAACCACCCAAAAAGACTGAGAAGCCCTGCAGGACGCTTTGAGAGAGCAGGCCACACTGCTGAAAACAAATCAACAGGGGCAAGACACCGCAATCCTTTGGCTCACAGACACGATAGTAAGCACCAGAGTGCGCCCAAATGTCCCGGGGTCATTTCTGCAAAAAGTTCAGGAGGGAGAAGACCCCGAATACTTCTTCATAAATTTTGAGAGAGTAGCAACCCCCGCCGCCTGGCCCCAGAAAAGGTGGGGTCAGTATTTTGCCCCACTCCTGTCAGGAGAACTCCAAGCAGCATACCAGGCCGCCAACCCCGATGGTACCACTGCCTATGAGGAGGTGAAAAAGGCGATACTCCAACGTTTGTGTTGTGACCAGGAGTTTTATAGAACCAAAGTCCGGAAGGAGAAGTGGACACCTGGAGACAACCCACGAGCTCTGTACTATAGAATCAAGGGTCTGGGACAATGATGGCTGACACCCCACACTTCTAGTATGGAAGAAGTCACCGAAAGGGTATATATGGAACAGTTCCTAGAAGCCTTGCCAGCAAACACCCGTTTGTGGGTAAAACAACACCCCAACCTGTCTTCCACGATGGCAGTGGAACTAGCCCACGCTTTTCACAGGTCCCCAGAGTTCAAGGCTGGTATACCATGGGCCCCTTTTATTTCCCCAAAAAGTGCACCCCAACCTGACTCAAAACCCCTGATGGTTCCCTGTGTGTCTCCGAAACCCGTTTATCCCCCTCCTGGGCCAAGCGGGCAAGGGCCCCACTGTTACCACTGTGCAGAATGGGGACACATTACCCGTCTGTGTCCTTATCAGGCCCCTCCTGCCGAACCCATGGAGGTGGGGTATATTAGGGGGCGGATATTTGTGACTGGGAAAGAGCCCCACCAATACAAGAAGAGTGTCCTAGTAAACGGGAAGAAACAACAGGCTCTACTGGACACTGGTTGCCATGTGACTGTGATTGACCGGGCCTTAGTATCCCAACCACACAGAAGGGAGAATGAGCTTGTACATGTGTTCACAGGGATACCAAAGCATACCCGGTAGTAGAGGGCCTCTTGGATGTAACCAATGACCCTCACATATGGAAGGTAGGGGTCATTCATTCTTTACCTGAGGCTGTCATTATTGGCACCCACCACCCCAGGTTTGAGCACTATCTAGACGAAATCCAAGGGGATACCACGGACTGGTTACAGGAGGTTCCATTCAGTGACAGTGACTTAGAATGGACGATGGGTAAAGAGAAAAAGAGCAGGAGAGAAAGACGGATGGAAAATGAGGACTGCCGACGGTCACATACATCACACCATGTTTTTTGTCTCTCCCTTGCACACCCGGGTGGGGTGTACCTGGTTAGCGTCCGTACAGCCCAACAGGACGACAACACCCTTGTCCACGCGTGGGAACAGGTCCAGGAACAAGAGCCAGACCAGGTAGGACCCTATTTCTTGTTAAAGAAAGGTTTGTTATATAGAGCTATGAAAGGGGGGACCCACTCCACTACCCAGCTGGTCGTTCCCCTTCTCTTTCCGTATCATGTTCTTCAGTTGGCCCACAACCAAACGGGAGGAGGACACTACGGCAAAGAAAACACCCTCAAGTACCTGGTGGGAAGGTTCAATTGGCCGGGGGTATGCAGGGATGTGGCAAATCATTGTGCAGCCTGTGTACAATGCCAATACACGAACCCAGAAGGAGTAAAAAAGCCCTCCTTGTTCCCCTTGCCCATTATCGACATCCCGTCTAAACGGGTCAGTATGGATCTGATTGGCCCCCTGCCTCCCTCAGCCCGGGGACATAAATATATCCTGGTTATAGTAGACTATGCGAGCAGGTACCCTGAATCTTTCCCGTTATCTAGCATGACCACTCCTACTGTAGTCCAAGCCATGATATCCTTGTTTTCCAGAGTAGGATTCCCCTCTGAAATCCTCACCGATCAAGGGACCCCCTTCATGTCCCGTCTAATGGCACAAGTCTGTGAGATCCTGGGAATTAATCAAATCCGTACCTCGGCCTACC
Source organism: Triturus cristatus (assembly GCF_964204655.1). Classification (NCBI taxonomy): domain Eukaryota; kingdom Metazoa; phylum Chordata; class Amphibia; order Caudata; family Salamandridae; genus Triturus; species Triturus cristatus. The sequence goes on from NC_140580.1 coordinate 337,020,664, forward strand.
ACCCCCAAACAGACGGTCTTGTAGAACGTTATAATAAGACAATCAAGCTAATGTTATGAAAAGTCATATCAGAGACAGGAAGGGACTGGGATAAAAAACTACCCCTGGTCCTCTTTGCCATACGAACCCATGAGCAGAGATCCACAGGTTACTCCCCGTTCGAACTACTGTTCGGAAGAAAACCCAGGACATTGCTGGATATGGCAGCAGAGCAATGGGATGGGGAGGATGAGGAGGGACTGCCTTTGATGCAATATGCGGCTGATCTAAAATCAGCAGTAACAAAGATATGGGGCCTGGTGCATGACAACATGGAAAAAGTGCAATATAAACAAAAGACCTACCATGATCGAAATAGCCAGTTGAGAGAATTTAAACCTGGGGAAAAGGTGCTCCTTCTACTCCCGTACACAGAGAACAAGCTGTTGACACAGTGGCAGGGGCCCTACGTTATTGAGAAAAAAGTAACCCCAGTCACTTATAGCATTCTCCTACCAATGCGGGCTGGGGGCCAACAGATATATCACGTTAATCTCCTGAAGAAATGGGTAGAGCCCATAGCGCTTACTGGGGCAGGTACACCGGTATTGCTTGTGAGTACCGAAAAACCCCTGGACATTCCCACCACCAGCACTCGAGAAAACCAGATCGAATTGGTTCCAACAGGGAATATCCTATCCTCCGCCCAAAAAGCCCAGCTAACCGCTATGTTGGACTGTTTTCCTGGTCTCTTTTCTTCCACGCCCGGGTTGACCACTATGGTACAACACAAGATCATACCCCTAGATCAGACTATCATAAAACAAAAACCATACCGCATTCCAGCGGCAAGAAGAGAAGCAGTAGAGAAAGAGGTGACCGCCATGTTACAGGCCCACATTATTGAACCTTCCCAAAGCAATTGGTGCTCTCAAATTGTGATCGTACCAAAACCCGACGGTAGTCTGCGCTTCTGCATAGTCTTCTGTCAAGTAAACGGAATCACCATGTTCGATTCGTACCCTATGCCCAGAATCGATGAATTGATCGAACGTCTAAGGGAATCTAAGTACATGTCAACTCTTGATCTGACCAAGGGTTATTGTCAGATTCCCCTGTCCCCACAGGCTTGAGAAAAAACAGCCTTTGCAACCACCTCGGGACTGTACCAGTTCAAAGTGCTCCACTTTGGTCTACATGGGGCCCCGGCGACGTTCCAATGGTTGATGGACCGCTTGCTGAAACCCCATGTTGATTACACCGCTGCTTACTTAGACAACTTCGTCGTCTTCAGCCCCTCTTGGGAGGACCATCTAGAGCACCTAACTGCCGTGTTTTCGGCTATCAAAGCAGCCAGACTCCATAAACCCCAATTAATCCATGTTGGGTATAGATACCATCCAGTATCTAGGTTATACGATACAGGCAGGTCTAATCAAACCTCAAATGAGCAAAATAGAGGCCATCAAAGCACTCCCTGTTCCCAAAACCAAACGTGATATACGCTCTTTCCTTGGGTTCATATGATATCACAGGAGATTCATACCGAATATTTCCTCTCTGGCCAGATCCCTAACCGATCTCCTGACAAAGACCTACCCCTCTCGTATAGCCACATGGGACGTCAAACACGAAGATAGCTTCCAGGCCCTGAAACAAGCCATCTGCACAGCCCCAGTATTACGCTGTTCAGATTTCCATAAACGGTTCATCCTCCAGACTGATGCTTCTGGTCTGGGGCTAGGTGCCAAGCTATATCAGCCTGACTCCACCGGTGACTTGAGACCTCTTCTCTACCTCAGTAGAAAAATGTTCACCCGGGAGACGCATTATTCAACCATTGAAAAAGAATGCCTAGCGATAAAATGGGCCATTGAAGCACTGCAATATTACCTGTTGGGACGTTCATTCACTGTGCTTACAGATCACACCCCTCTTACCTGGCTTGTACACAACAAAGATACTAACCCATGCATCCTCAGATGTTTTTTAGTGTTATAACCTTTTTCATTCCAAACAATGCACATTCCCGGAGCCCGTCAAGTGAGTGCGGATTACCTGTCAAGACACCCGTACAATGAATGGCCCCAACGTCCATTCCTGGGAAGGGAGATCTGTAAGGAGGACGGCATCAAGGCGGACCGGAAAGGGTCGTGGAACAAGCCGTGCCATCCCGCACAACCGGACGTGAGCAGCGGTCTAGTGTCTGCCGGAACGAGCCGGGAGGTGCCTCTGACGAGTACGGAAGAGGAGAGTGAGTATGGGAGAGGAGAGCGAGGAGGAGAGGAGGCGGAGAGTGAGTATGGGAGAGGAGAGCAAGGAGGAGAGGAGGTGGAGCGCGAGCACGAGAGAGGAGAGCGAGGAGGAAAACGACAACGAGGAGAAGACGAGACAGGTCCAGAGGAGTGTATATATGGCAAACAAACCCGGTAGGCTGCAGGGAGCAGAAGACGCCCCGGTTCCCTACACCACGGTCCTGGAGAAGGACCGTGGCTTGAGGCGAGTACACCTCAGGGGATAATTTTGGTGGGGGTGGTGGGTAGGCATGGGTCGGTAATACACAGGTAGAAGACAGCCAAGACATCCCACACGCCCTTTCCCACCACAATACAATTGGTGACGGTAGCACTGCCAGGGTGTTCCGCAAAGACAACATTGACCCCGGTCTCTTTTCTTTTCCTTCCCACCCCACGAGAAAGAGAGAGAGAGACCCGACCAGCTTGGACTCAACCAAACCCTGACGACCTGGAGCTGGAACCAGGGAGAGGAATTCTGCCCTACGCCATTTTGTTTTGTTATTTTCCCTTCCTATATCACATCCAGAACTCTGACTGTTGTTCCTTTACAGCTTACAAGAATACAAGAATAAAAGCACGTGTCCCTTATTGCAGCGTTATGTGGTCTGTTACAACCTCATCCCCACAGTCCCTTTTTGAACAAAGGTACCTACCTCTGCGAGACCCCCATATCTAAAAATCATACAGTCTCTGTGTCGGACCTGTGGAGCATTAAGGACAACTGAAGAATCTCCTTTGGGTGAAGGAGTCACTCTCCTGCTTTTGCAGGCAACATAATGCAACTGACTTGTCTGCTGGTTCTGAGCTCCTGCGGACTGCAAAGGCTCCAGCAACACAGGAGGTGGGTTCTGAAGTTCCTTGAGGTCGATCTACCCTCTCACCGAGTTTGCGGCCAGTATCCCTTGTGGGGACCGCATAACCCGAACCCCTGTGCAACGTGTACTTCTGCAAGTGCATATGCTTGTTGGCAAATTCCTGAGCTTCTGCATTGGACTCCATGTAGTTCTAACCCCGAGCAATATTTCCACTGAAAAACTCTGACCTCCTCGGACCGAGTGCTCCGTGGGCTGGTACTTGGCAATCTTGCTCGAGGTCCTCTTGAAGTTCATCTTGAATTCTGTTGGACTTTCCTGGTTGGTCCAGATGTGCCCTGATGTCCCATTGCTTGGTGAGTCTCCTAGACCTAGCTGGTCCACACCGTAACCTGTTTGAACTTTCTGCGCAGGTTGCCGTTGCCAAGGCTTGTTGGTGCTCCCGCTGGGCACTGACACCTCAGCACTCGACATCCTTCGTGGGACAGCTCGCATCCAGCTCCTGTTCATCGTCGATGCTTCCTGGACCTCATGGCTGCAGAGTCAAGCATCCCTTCATCGCACCTTCATCGGTGGGCATTCGACTACCGAGCCCCTGGTCACCCTGAAGTGACCCAGACTCTGTCCCCTCTGCTTTCAGGTTCCTTCCATCACAAATTCACCCATGGATTCCTACAGACACGTTCTTCCTTCCCAGCAGCAACTTTACTTGGAAGTTCTCCATTGAAAACTATGGCGGTTTCTGACACCACTTCAGACCTATGCACCCGGCTCCTCTGGGATAGGTAACTCTGGTACTATGGTATCCATGGGTGGGCTGGCTCTCCAACCTCTTAAGTTCCAAAGGGTTTCCTTGAAGTACACCAAGAAGGGTCCTTGAACTTTAGAATTGTAACCGTGACTTTCCATAGAATTGTACGGAGCCCGCGGTCGTGTTAGCACACTGCACCCGTCCTCCTTGGGGTCCCTTTCTTCTCTTCTTGGGTGGTTCCTTGGGGTCCCAGCTATTATACAGGTTGTAGATATTGTCTCGACTCCAGTCGTGGTTCTTATGCCACTATTTTAGTATATGGTTTGGCTCCCCTGGAGCACACTGTGTATTGTGCTACTTACAACTGTTTCTTTGCGAAAGTATTGTGTGCTTTGTGTTGTATCCTCGTGTAGAGGATACTAGAGAGTGTTATATAAATAAATACATATTTTTACAACTACTATGTGGTTCTCCTTTCATTTGATTAATATTAAAGGTGATATTCTGGGAAAACAAGCTGCTTCACATTCCTTTAAGATTAAGCCTGATGGCTGCTCTCCACAGCTACCACTAGGATAGCTTTCTAAAGGTTATCTTTGACCTCATACATCATAAGGATCCTTTGGACTGGTGCAAGTTGCCCCACTTTAATTAGTGGACAGCATATACAGGCCAACTTCTCACATACCCCATGTCCCCATGTCTCAATGTCTTCTACCAATAATGGGGCCGATAGACTATCTTTAAGGCACATGGGTGTACCTGGAGTGTTCCATATAGGGGCACCGACACTATGGTGCGTAATCTTAAGAATCTACCTAACCAGATACCAAAGTTTGCACGCAGATCTTAAAACCTTTAATTTAATTTTTTTAAATAATTTGAGATGCCCAAACTTGAAAAGAAAGCCATCACCATCCTGGCGGACATTTTTAGATATCGCTTTGAGCAGTGGAGGGAAACAGGAGGAACTAAGTTCTTTAGATGAACAGCGCAGCAATAAAAACGAAAGTCACAGCAGGCTATGCCCCCATCTAACTATGCGCATCGTAGCTTCTTCCATGCGATCCTCACCCCCTTGTTAGACCACAGAAAACTAGTTATGTCTCCTTGTAAGGCTTTTATTTTTATATGATCAAAAGATAGGGGGATCAAATAAAAAATACAAGTACATTTTGGCAAGATTGACATTTTAATCAGGTTAGATCGGCCCAGGATGGATAAAGGGAGACTACCCCATGATCTTAGTAATGTTCCAGACTCTCTCCTTTTTATATCAAGATTTGCCTGGGCTGATTTAGTGATATCATGTGTAATTTGTACACCTAAATATCTGATTTGTTGTTTAACTAATAAGCAATTTAAGTGCGTATTCCAGGACATAGTTTCTGTTTTTTGAGGGTTTTATAAATAACTAGAGACACTCCCAAAACCCAGCAGACGTTGTTCCAGTCTGGGCAGGATAATAGGTCTGTCCCTTGTGAAAATCGTCAGATTGTCCGCGTATAGGGCAACTTTATTCACCCATTTTCATTCACTTTTACCCATTCCACAAATCTTGCTTTGAGGGCCATTGAAAGCATGTAAATCCCTTTTAACATGCTCATTTTATCTCTAAAAGTGAATATCCACATACAAATGTGAGCTGTAGTTGAAAGATGCAACATTTGAAAACGGACCATTTTTCGCCTTTCTGAAGCATGTCGTAAGGTAGGATGTTATCTCTTGCGTCAAAAATCGGGTGTTTTTGCTTGAACATTAAATGCCTCCAAATGTTGTTTAATTCACTTCCCAAGGTGAAGAAACACTTTTTTAGGCCTCAGTGATTAATTTGGTCATTTTCATTCACTTTTCCCCATTCCACAAATGTTGCATTTAGGGCTCTTAGAAGCACGAAAATCACTTTAAACAAGCTCATTTCATCTCTAAAAATGATGGTCTACATACAAATGTGAGATGTAGTTGAAAGATACAACATTTGAAAATGGTCCATTTTTTACGTTTCGAAAGCTCATTAAAAATTGGGAATTTTAGCTTGAACATTAAAGGCCTCCAAATGTTTTTTAATTCACTTCCCAGGGTGGAGAAACTCTTTTTAAGGCCTCAGTGATTAGTTTGGCCATTTTCATTCATTTTTTTCCGATTCCATAAATCTTGCTTTTAGGGCCCCTAGAAGCACGAAAATCAGTTAAACAAGCTCATTTTATCTCTAAAAGTGATGATTCACATACAAATGTGAGATGTAGTTGAAAGATGCAACATTTGAAAACTGACCATTTTTTACCTTTCTTAAACATGTCATAAGGGGGGGTTATCTCTTTCACCAAAATCGGGCGTTTTGCTTGAACTTAACCGCATCGCTGCTCATGACGGAACCACTCCGTCATGAGCCACGGGCGCCGTGTGCTCATGACGGAGTGGTTCCGTCATGCTGCGGCCGTTGGCGGCGGCTCCGCCCACGCGGCGCTGATTCCCCGCCTGTGCGGGCGAATAGTGCGAGTTGGCGGAGTCGTGACGGAACCACTCCGTCATGAGCACAGCGCGCCCGTGGCTCATGACGGAGTGGTTCTGTCACGAGCATGGCGGCGCCGCGCTGCCCCCAAACCCCCCCAGCGCCGCGGCAAAATTCGTGCCGCAGCGAAGGGGTTAAAGTGCCTCCGAATGTTATTTAATTCACTTCCCGGGTGAAGAAACACTTTTTAAGGCCTCAGAGTGAGAAAATTGGCCATTTTCATTCACTTTTCCCCATTCCACAAATATTGCGTTTAGTGCCCCTGGAAGCATGAAAATTCACTTAAAAAAAGTACATTTAATTTTTAAAAGTGATGATCCACATTAGTTTGACTTGGCCCTTTTTGCATGGTCATCCCTGAACTGTTTGCCTTCCTCCTGATATTTTTTCTCACCTGGTGTTGGTGGTTTTAGAACTCTGAGCACTTTATCACTGCTATCCAGTGTAAAGTGCATGTGCTCTCTATGGGAAACGTGGTAAGATTGGTCGACACCTGTTTGGCGTATTTAATTTACCTATCAGTCCCTTGTAGAGTGGTATCTCATATTCCTGGGGCCAGTAATTTACATGCTACTGGTGAGCTTGCAGCGCTGCTTGCGTCACCCACCAAAGTAGCCATTCAAACCTATCTCAGGCCTCTGCCGCTGTGACTTGGCACATAAAGTGGGTGCCACGGCTGTGATTCCCCTTTTACTACATATCAGTCACCCCTAAGGTAGGCCCAGCTAGCCCTATGGGCAGGGTGCGCTGTAGGTAAAAGGAAGGACATGTGCCTTAACTGTGTTGCATGTCCTGGTAGTGACATATAGCCATTTTGATTTCACACTGCGGTGAGGCTGCCCTCTCATAGGGAAGCATTGGGATTTCCTGATGTGTTTCAGTGGTAATTCCTGACATGAGGAGTAGCATGGTCAAGTTAGGTATGTTTGCAATAGTGGTGATCAATGCTGTGTGGTAGTGTTCGCAGATTTATTATCACTATTTTAGAAATGGCACTTTTAGAAGTGGGCATTTCTGTGTGCTATGTGCCTTTGTTCCTGCCTGTTGTGTATTGCACGTCTGGCTCTGGAGTGACCGAGACTGGGGAGGTGCAGTGGCTTCAGAGGGGCTGGGTGAGTCAGCACTAGGCCTGATCTGTATTTTGAGTGGTGGAAAGAGTAGCACCTGGGACGGACTAAATTGGTCTGTGCCTGTCTTCCACAATGCTGGCTCCGCCTCCCTGTTGTGTGTCTGGGGCCAAAGCCTACACTGACAAAAAAGGGTGTTTGGGCACTGAAAAGATGTTTCCAAGTACCCTTCAGAGCTGGTTTACACTGGTCACAGAGCCCTGTGCCAGGGGGTAGAACAAAGACATTTTGCCATATAAATTTTGGGTCTGTGACCCCATGTAAGGAGGACCTGTTTGGAACTGACTGGGGGGGGAGCGGGAGAGCACTCTCAGGACGAATCGCTATGGGACCCTGTTGCAGCCTGCTGCTGGGAGGGCCTGCGTGCTGGCCTCCTGGTGGGAGTCTCAGGGACCCAAAAGACTCCAGGAGAAGACCTGGACGGTTCTTTACTTTTATTTTTTGCTACAAGGAATAAAGTCTGCAGGAGTGCTGTGCTTCATCAAGCCTGGTGCTTGGTTCCTAAAAGACAGCGCGTGGTGAGCGTTAGGTTCTTGAACCTATACGAGGGTCCCAGCAACAGCGCTTGCAAGGTGTTGTTGCTCCTTACTGGCATTGTTTGGAGTTGTGCCGCAGAGCATGCTCTGGTAGCGCTGTGAGGCGGAGTACCCAGGAGGAGGCTAGCTCCGTGTTGCCCGAGAAGAACACAAGCAGCAGAGAATCCCGGCCGGGAATTGCCAGGAGTGACCAAGAAGCCTGAAGTCAGGCAAGTCTGTGCCCGACCGTGGTTGGGGCTCTCGGGAGGAAAGGGAGAGACTGCGTGTTGCCTGGAGGCCACCGGAGACTCCACTCCGTAGGCCAAAGATAGGAGAGAGGAAGTCAGGCGAGGGACGCCTGGTTGTGGGCGGAGCTGACGGAGGCTTTGCTCTGTGCCCTACGGCCCGTCTTTCGTTTTCCCCTTTGGCTGCAGGGCAGTTGCACCGCATGGTAGCGGGCTACCCCAGAGTGATGAATCAGGGCAAAACCTTGACGAGGGCCCTTGTTGGAAATTGCTCCACAGTTCTGGCCTGATCGCAGCTGCGCGGCATGATCGCGGGCAGCTGCATTCTCCTAGCAGCGCAAACAAGAGGAGACAAGGGTGAGTTGCACCCCGCCCCCTGATTACTTTGCGGATCTTTTGGGGGCATTGTTTTGGCTGCATCTGCAGCTAGGGGGCTGGTGGAAGCTCTGTGTCCTGAAAGAAGGGACATGCAGTTTAGGGAGCCCTGACTTTGTGGGGTACAGGGTATTGCGGGGAAGCCCAAGATGGGCCCCCGAGGAGCACACCAGTTGGCCCGGTGTTCACCTTGTATTTTGGCCGGGCGTACGGCCCTGGGGTGATGTGTGCACCTTATCAGTATTACTGTGGTGCACTGGGGCTAATTTAGGATGTAAGCCTAATATGATTTATGCAAAATGTGTATATGTTAAGTGCCTTTTGCCAGTAGCTACTGGTTGATTGTGATTTTCACTACTTGTGTGTTTCAATGGTTATGATAGTGGCCCGATTGTCCCAGTAATGTATATAATCCCCTGTAAAGTGATACCTAGTGCAAGGTGGCACAGTGTATATATGTGATTATGCTCTAATGTATTTTGTGAGTAATAAAAAGGCTATTTTTATATAACCTTGTGTGCAATTTCTTTTGTGGTGTGCCTAGTGTGTCGCTGTGGTATGAGTGTTTTGCGCAAATGCTTTCCACATTGCCTCTAGGATAGGTCTGACTGCTCATGCCAAGTTAGTTCAGTGTGGAACTCCCTTGCCCTGACTAGAGTGGTGGTTTCTGCCAGGCTTAGGCGCATGCCCTAGCCAACCAGAAATCCCATTTCTAACAACATACAAATGTGAGATGTAGTTGAAAGATGCAACATTTGTAAACAGATTATTTTTCACCTTTCTGAAACATGTCGTAAAGGGGAGGTGTTATCTCTTTCGTCAAATATTGGGCATTTTTGCTTGAACATTAAATGCCTCCAAATGTTATTTAATTCACTTTCCGGATTGAAGAAACACTTTTAAGGCCTCAGAGTGAGTAAATTGGCCATTTTCATTCACTTTTACCCATTCCAAAAATCTTGCATTTAGTGACCCTAGAAGCACGAAAATCACTTTAAACAAGCTCATAACAGGCACATGCATCAAGCAAAAAATGCCTTGCAAAACTTGCGAATCGCAAGAAAAGACTGTTTGCGAGCGCAATTCAGCCCTTCCCAATGCAGGAACCCAATTACTGAAAAACTAACAGATTCACTAAAATAAGGACCCGCAATTTTTGCGAGAACCAATAATGCGAATCCTTGTTAGCGAGTCCCTTAACAGCGTCTGCAAATAGCTAATAAAGAGTCACAATCCAATGCATGTAAACTCGCTATTAGCGAATCGCTGGAAAATCGCTATTTTGCAAGTGCAGAATAAGGGGAATCACAATCAGGTGGTAAAGTGGAGAAAAACAATTAGCACAGGTGCAACCACTCAGAAACCTATTTAAACTGACCCAGAAGGCCCCTGAAGTTTTCACACTGGCAGCACTCTACGTGATGGCGAGGAGGATGAGGATCCATGCAGCAGCCCAACGCAGAAGGAGAATACAGGAGCGGATTTTCAGAGTGTGCAGCACATTGCTGGGACAAACAGAAGATGAAATCTACGATAAGTACAGGCTGAATGGTGCAATGATCCTACACCTAATAGCAGAATTGGAACCATTAATGTAGCACCAGACCCGTAGGACCAATGCTATACCCGCACATATACAGGTCCTATGTTGCCTGCACCTACTTGCCTCAGGCAGTTTCTAGGGGGTAGTAACTAAGGGTGGGCGTAGTGGGGCTACGTGTAGCAGCACATAGTGTGCCCGAATGTACGCACACTACGCGCTTCGCGTAACCCCACTACGCGCCACTCGCCTCCCGCCCACCCTCCTTTTAAAAGATAACATAAATGTATAATAAATCAAATTAAAAGGCACTTACCTGAAGCGCGGCGTCTCCGGGGCTCCCTCTTCCTGGTTTCCAACTTTTCTGACAAATGCGCATGCGCGGAAGCCCGCGCATGCGCATTTCTTGCGAGAAATGCGCATGCGCGGGCGTCCGCGCATGCGCATTTGTCAGAAAAGTTGAAAACCAGGAAGAGGGAGCCCCGGAGACGCCGCGCTTCAGGTAAGTGCCTTTTAATTTGATTTATTATACATTTATGTTATCTTTTAAAAGTAGGGCGGGCGGGAGGCGGGTGGTGGGCGGCAGGCAGCTACGCTTCGCCCTCGCGTGTGCGTAGGCGCTGCCTGCTTCGCCTACTTCGAAAACTGCGAAGCAGGCAGCGCTACGTACACTACGTGGGCAAAGCGTAGTGTCGCGCCCAGGGTTAGTAGTAACTGTAACTTGAGGGGTATCCCAAAGCTCCCTTTCACGTTTCTTCAAAACCTTCCTTGACACCATGATGACGAGTATCCACATCCACATCACCTTCCTCACAACCCAGCAGGGATTGAACAAGACAAAACTGGACCTCTACCTGGTAGCACAGTTCCCTCATGTGATCGGTTGCATAGATTTTACGCATGTCCCCATTTGTCCCCCAGCAGCTAATGAATACATTTTCAGGAACAGGAAATTCTATCACTCAATCAATGTGCAAGTAGTATGCAATGCGAAACATATCATAACAAACATTGTGGCGCAATACCTTGGAAGTACCCATGACTCCTATATATTTTGACACAGTGGCATCCACACCCGTCTGCTCAGGCATGAATTTGGCGAAGGACATCTACTTGGTACACATATACTTATTCTCAACATAAATCAAAAAAATGTCAATGCATAACTGTCGCTAACCCTTTGCTTATTATTATTATTATTATTATTATTATTATTATTATTATTATTATTATTATTATTATATTTAAGTTTATAAAGCGCTCAGCTACCCGTAGGTTTCCCGGCGCTAGAGACCAAATGAGAGGGGAAAAGTCAGAAAGGAAGGCTGTTACATATTGAATAGCCAGTTTTTTACCTGTCTACGAAACTTAAGGTAGCAGGGTTCAGTTCGCAACCGGAGAGGAAGGGAGTTCCAGAGTGAAGGGGCCAACCAAGCGAAGGAGCGGCCACCCATTCTAGATCTTTTGATTCTAGGGACCGAGAACAGATGCTGATTAGATGATCGCAGAGTACGGGGAGGACAGTAATGCTGTACCAAGGAGTTAAGATAGGATGGGGCCAAACCAGCATTTATTTTGTACATGAAGCAAAGGGCCTTAAATTTTGTCCGGGTTTCAATGCGAAGCCAATGCAGAGTGCGTAGAGAGTTGGAGGTAGGGGATGTATTGGGTAGTTTACAGAGCAGTCGCGCTGCCATATTCTGGACTGTCTGTAGTTTACGAGTCACCTCTTTACAAGCTCCCAGGAGAAGAATGTTCCCGTAGTCCAGTCTAGAGGTGATTAAGGCCTGGACCACGGTTTTCTGAGTATCCTGGGGGAGCATCCAGATGATCTTACGCAACCACTTAATGATAGTGATGCAAGTGGAAGAAGTCTTAACCACATGATTTTTCATAGATAACTGGTCGTCGAAAATGACGACGAGGTTGCGTGCTGTTTTAGATGGAATAGGTAAAGTGCCCATTTGAGAGGGCCAATGTTGGGGTCCCCATAAGGTGGTGTTATGGCCAAACAGAAGAAGCTCTGTTTTCCCCCCGTTCAGTTTCAGTTTGTTATCATACATCCAAGCTGCGATGTTACTGAGTCCTGAGCAGAGGGAAGAGGGGGAGGAATGTGAACCCGTCGAAAGAGAATAAATGACCTGGGTATCATCGGCGTACGAGTAAATAGTGAGCCCGGCTTGCTCCGCAATAGTAGCCAAAGGTCTGACATACAAATTAAAGAGCAAGGGGCTCAAGATGGAACCTTGCGGAACACCGTACGTCGATTTATAGATTTGGGAGGCAGATGAGGAAGAGAAGACTTGGAAAGTACGGTTAGATAAAAAACTAACGAACCAGTTGAGGGCTGAGCCGGTGATGCCAGATGATCTAAGGGCATTAATAAGAATGGGGTGGGAAACCGTGTCAAATGCGGCACTCAGATCAAGCAAAATGAGTGCCACGGTTTCCCCCCCATCCACTCAGCATCGTATGTTTTCAGAGACCCCCAATAAAGTGGATTCCGTCGAGAAACCTGACCTAAAACCAGATTGGGATGGGTGTAGAATTCCTCTTGATTCAACATGAGAGGAGAGTTGAGAGTTGATGTGCTTTTCCATGATTTTAGAGAAAACTGGGAGAAGTGAAATAGGACGGAAGTTGGATGGAATGCTAGGGTCGGCATTGGCCTTTTTTAACAAAGGCACTATCATCGCATGTTTCCATGCAGGAGGTACTATAGCTTCTCTAAGGGAGGAGTTAAGAAGATCCATAATAAGTTCAAGGGACGAATTGTCCAGCATTTTTAATATTTGAGGGGGAAAAGGATCCAATGGGGAGCCGGATTTAATTTTACTGATAATATCAGAGAGAGTATTGATATTAGGAGGGTCCCAAGTATCGATCAACTGTGAAGCAGGAGAACAGGTATCTCGTAGGACCCCTGAATCACAGGGGGTCGTAAGGTTAGGTATTATGGGGGGGGTCAGCTGAGCAGGGAAATAGGACCTATCCTTTGGAGTCACTTGATCAGAAGATGTAGTTAAGGCTGGTAAGTGAGATGGAAAAGGAGGAGGGACAGATTTGTCAAAATGAGAATATATGGTATCAATTTTGGCAATAAAAAATTCAGCCAAAGAGTTGCACTGAGCGGTATCGAGACAAGGTGGTTTAGGCTGACACAAGGCACCCGAGAGTTTTTGTACTACCTTAAAAAGTGCTTTAGGACGATTTTGTGCCTCAAGGATAGTTAGATTGACATGTTCAGCTTTTGCAGTTTTGCATAAGGAATGGTATTTAGTTAAGGCAGCTTTGTAAATTTGCTTGGAACACAGGTCATATTTTATACGCCATTTGCGCTCGAGGTTTTTGCAGATGTTTTTTATTTTTTTAGAGCAGCTGTAAACCAGGGCGCAGGCGGGTGGTGAGAGTTGTGTTTTTGCAAACGCTGCGGTATGCAAGTGTCGACAGCATGTGCCAACCAGGTTTTAACCGCATCAGCTGCGTCAATGCTAGTAACTTCCGTGAAAGGTCTAGAATTCTCAAGACATGAATTAAGTTTCTTAAAGTCCAAATTATTCCAATTTCTAGATAGTCTAGATTCTGTAGAATTAGAGAGAATATTCGGTGGACAGCTAATGGTAACCGAGAAGGTCACCATATAGTGGTCAGACCATACAATAGGTGACGGAACCTCACATGTGATGGTGTCTAAATTAGAAAGAATGGGGTCCAACAGGTTCCCTGCTTTATGAGTAGGACCAGAGTTATGTAGAATAATGTTTAAAGCAGCCAAATCCTGTAAAAGATTGGTGCTGGTGGAGCAGGAAGGATCATTCAGGTGCACATTCAGATCACCAATAATTGAAAAGTTTGTCGACTGCTGAATTATAGGTGCTACATACTCAGGGAATGTAGCGGCCCAGGAACTCGCTGGGCCAGGGGGGCGATAAATGAGCATCCCAGAAAGAGTCAAATTGGGAGATAGCGAAAGTTTGAAAAGACCGGCTTCACTGTTAGGATGTTCAAAGTCATCCCATTTACAGGAATACAATCTATTATAAATTATGGCTATTCCTCCACCGTCCTTCATTAATCTATTTTTACCAACATAAGTGTAATTGTCAGGGAGAGCAGCAGCAATATCTGGGCCAGAGTAGTCTTTTAGCCATGTCTCAGTAAGGAATAAAGCTGTAGGTTCCAACGAGACGAGTAGATCAAAGATCTCTCTCTTATGTTTGACTAATGATCTACAGTTTAAGCTGATCAGCGTGCGAGTCTGAGGCAGGACAACAGATGTAGGTTGTGAGCGTGATGGCGGAAAATCAGATGAGGCTATATTGGTTAGGGAGGGGAAAGATGAAAGGGAAAAAAAGCAAACCGGGCAGGTTAAAGGAGCACAATGAGGATCCATAGTAGTACAGTGAGGACACTGTGATGGCCTGAAGCTAAGGAGGGCCACCCTAGAGTAGGAATGGAGTGGACCAGGGAGTATAGTGCCAGGGGTTATAGCCCCTAGTCCCAGCCCGTCGCGGACGGACGCACGCGGGCTTGCCTTAAGCGTGCCTTCGGCGCGCAAACGGCGCGCCCGCTGCGCTCGTCCGCTGCGCTTCCTGAAACTGCACATTTATATATGTGACGAAGGATGGTAAGGGGGGGCGTGGCCTCAAAAAGGGGCGTGGCCAGCGGCCTCGCTGGTGATGGCGGCGGGGTGTTCCGTGAAGCGCAAGGTGCCGTTACAGCGTTCGAACTGCTGCACAGTGACCCCAAGCGAGTGAGAAGCAATCAGGTAGGTTTATTTGTTTTTAAAAGACACACTAGTTGCAAAAGATTAAAACGCAGCCTACTCCCGGCTTTCCGCCTCAGGAGAAATGGTATCTGAAGGCGCTCGTATCCAGCGCTGGTTAAGTATCATGGGCGGGGGGCGTGGCCTCAAAAAGGGGCGTGGCCAGCAGCCTCGCTGGTGATGGCGGCGGTGTGTTCCGTGAAGCGCAAGGTGCCGTTACAGCGTTCGAACTGCTGCACAGTGACCCCAAGCGAGTGAGAAGCAGTCAGGTAGGTTTATTTGTTTTTAAAAGACACACTAGTTGCAAAAGATTAAAACGCAGCCTACTCCCGGCTTTCCGCCTCAGGAGAAATGGTATCTGAAGGCGCTCGTATTCAGCGCTGGTTAAGTATCCTGGGCGGGGGGCGTGGCCTCATAAAGGGGCGTGGCCAGCGGCCTCGCTGGTGATGGCGGCGGGGTGTTCCGTGAAGCGCAAGGTGCCGTTACAGCATTCGAACTGCTGCACAGTGACCCCAAGCGAGTGAGAAGCAATCAGGTAGGTTTATTTGTTTTTAAAAGACACACTAGTTGCAAAAGATTAAAACGCAGCCTACTCCCGGCTTTCCGCCTCCGGAGAAATGGTATCTGAAGGTGCTCGTATTCAGCACTGGTTAGTATCATGGGCGGGGGGCGTGGCCTCAAAAAGGGGCGTGGCCAGCGGCCTCGCTGGTGATGGCGGTGGGGTGTTCCCTGAAGCGCAAGGTGCCGTTACAGCGTTCGAACTGCTACACAGTGACCCCAAGCGAGTGAGAAGCAATCAGGTAGGTTTATTTGTTTTTAAAAGACACACCAGTTGCAAAAGATTAAAACGCAGCCTACTCCCGACTTTCCGCCTCAGGAGAAATGGTATTTGCTTACCACCCTGTTGGTAACAGCGCATACACCGTGCGGAACTACATATTGACGCCATACTCTCGAGCTGGCGATCAACATAACAAAACACGACATTGTTTAGGAACTGGTTGGCACAGTGTGCTAATCGTATCCTATCTTTATCTTCATTATAGAATTGAGTCATTCATGTCTAATAGCTATTGTTTATGTCACATGGAACTGTTACATGTAATGTGGAATTCACTAATGCAGCAGCTTCAGATTTGAATATAACAGAATCGGTTAGTTTGCCTCAGCTCGGTGCCTTAGCTCTTTGCACAAGATTGTTTTTTTGAAAGAGCTGAAGACCATAATGTATGGTTTGACGGGTAGAGTACCTAATGTGCTTCTCAGAAGCACAATTTTGTGTTCCTCCTCAAAGTTCCGATGTGACTAGAACTATTATCAATTCTGACACGCACCAGATTGAATCTACCGTACTAGAGATTGCTGAATGTTCATAATTTTGTGTTTCAATAAAGGAGTACCAGGGTACCGAAGAAGTTTGATTACATTTGTCAATTATTTTTTTGTTTCTTTTCTTAAAGGATACATGTGCTAATTGTATCATACCTTTATTTTCATTATAGAATTTCGAGTCATTCAAGTGTAATAGGTATTGTTTGTCACATGGAACTGTAACATGTAATGTGGAATTCACTGATGCAGGAGCTTACGTTTGAATACAGCGGAAGCGGTTGTAATTTGCCTCAACTGAATGCCTTACCTCTTGCACCAGTGGATCCATTTTAGGGGTGGGCGGAATTTGCGAAATCCACTTCCGCAAATTATCGCGAAAATGTTTAAAATTATCGCAAACAAGCGGAAATATCGCGAAGATGCGGAAGTTTTTTTCCAGCATGTTCGCGAGATTTTCTGCATGGTTGCGGCTCGCCAACTTACCCATGTGGTTGCTCGCGGGCGCGGCCATCTAGTTTTGAGTTGCCTCGCGGTGCATGATCGCGAGAAGAAAGACGTGATCGCGCGACGCATGATGTCACTGCGGGCGCAAACTGTCGCGAGACAGCGCAAATGGCTAAAAACAATACAACATCTCATGGAGAACGCGACCGGATCAAGCAAACTTGTGGCGAACGCAGGGATTCAGGTAAGGCGATCGTATTATTTTACAGCGCGAGCAAGAAACAAATTATCGCCAAGCTGCGGAAAGTGGAAATTTTGAAATTTTCGCGCTCTCCGCGGAACGCGGAAATGCCAAATTATCGCAATTTCCGCGAACGGAACGAAATTTTCGCCCAGGCCTAATCCATTTATGGCACTTAAAAAAAGACACTCTTTATATAACTTTCAGACTTCATTGCTTTATTACACACAGCCACTTTCTTAGACACACCTGATTTCACCATTTCTCTTCTGTGGCATTTCAACATTCAGCATTATATTCTTCATGATTATTTCTTTATTCCTCATTCCTATTACACACAACCACTTTCTTAGACACACCTGATTTCACCATTGCTCTTCTGTGGCATTGCAACATTCTGCATTATATTCTTCATGATTATTTCTTTATTCCTGCTTCCTAAAACACTGCATTCGAGTTTTCCGAAAGTAGAGGTGGGTAGTTTGCTTCCCACTCCCTGTATCGTATAAGCGCATACTAACACTACTTACACAGATATGCTAAAGCGGCCGGTATCCTACAACGCCCACACACATCACTTTACAGCAATCAGCTCACGGTTTACGCTCACGGTTTCATCCCTGAGTCTTCAGACCAGTACCAGTGAGCAGTTTGCTTCCCACTCCTGCTATCCTCTAAATGCATACCAACACCATCTGCACAGCTATCCTACAGCGGCCAGTATACTACAGCGCCCAGACCACATCAGTTTACACCACTCAGCTCACGGTTTAGGTGCACACTTTCGTCCCCGAGTGTACCTGCACCTCATCTCCGCACCATCTCACTCTGCGCAAAACAGCACTTTCACACCGGTAGGGATAAATACTTCAGCACATCAGTTTACAGCACTCAGCTCACAGTTTAGGCGCACGCTTTCATCCCCGAGTGTACCGGCACCTAACCTCAGCACCCTCTCACTCTCGGCAAAACAGCACTTTCACACCGGTAGGACTAAATACTTCGCTTCACACTCCCTGTGTAGCACACCCTAAACACCCCACAGACATTACAGTGCTCCTACCCTCCCCTTTCCTACTTTTTTTGCCCTTTTTCCCCCTCACTCCTTTCAACGGAATCACAAAATGGCGGGCAACACTTCCTAGTTGCAACCGCTCGCACCGCACACAGCCGTTCGGCCTGTAGCATTGTCTAAAGTTTCCTTTGGAAATTAACATGGAGAAAACACGTTTTGGGACCCCCCCTTTTTTCTCGGCCCCCCTTGATGAATCACCCCCAAACTTCCCACATAGGAGCTGATATGAACAAAGAATTAGTTTGGAAAATTTCATGAAGATTCATCAAACAACACCAAAGTTATAAGCAAAACAAAAAATTATCTTCCTATGAAAACTTGGTCCTAACTATAACTACCTACTGGCGACCGCCAGTAGGTAATATATATATTTATATATATATGTGTATATGTGTATATGTATATGTATATATGTATATATGTGTATATGTATATGTATGTATATGTGTATATGTATGTGTGTATGTATGTATGTGCATATGTATGTATGTGTATATGTATGTATGAGTGTATGTATGTATGTATATGTATGTATGCATGTATGTATATGTATGTATGTATATGTATGTATGCATATGTATGTATGTATATATGTATATGTATGTGTGTATATGTATGTGTATATGTATATGTATGTGTATATGTATATGTATGTGTTTATGTGTTTGTGTGTATATGTATGTGTATATGTATATATGTATTTATGTATATGTATGTATATGTGTGTGTATGTGTATGTGTGTATGTATATGTGTATGTATGTATTTATATGTGTATATATGTATGTATGTGTATATGTGTGTGTGTATATGTGTATGTCTGTGTGTATATGTGTATGTGTGTGTATGTGTGTGTGTATATATATATATATATATATATATATATATATTACCTACTGGCGGTCGCCAGTAGGTAGTTATAGTTAGGACCCTGTTTCCATAGGAAATCCGCAACATTCTATTTGGAATAACTTTGGCGCCGGTCGACGAATCCTCGCGAAATTTTCAAAACTAATGGGGCGCTACGCTCCGCTCCTACCCTGAAAGTCTCGGGGGGATTCGTCAAGCGGGGGCTGAGAAAAAAGGGGGGTCCCAAAACGCGTTTTCCCCATGCATTTTTCCATAGGACCTTTAGACACAGCTACAGCCCGAACGGCTGAACAGAATTACTTGTAATTTGGCAGAGAGGTAGTCCGCAGGTCAAGGAAGTGCCTTTTGTAGGTCTGGTGTAAATCTGTTCAGTAGTTCCTGAGAAAATAGCATTTAAATCAATATATATATCTGTAAGCGCGCTCCGTGCGCTTACCGTGCGCTTACGGTAAGCTTACCGTACGCGTACGGTGCCGTGCCCGAGCGCGATTCTGATTGGTTGTTAGATCAAAGTAAACATTCGAATTGGTCGAAACCAGGAAGTATCGGCCGCCATTTTCTGTCTGTCGCACTGAAAAAACAGGTTGATAACATGAAAAGGGGGCAACGAAGAGAGTTGCAGACCCCCTAGCGTTCGTCAGGGGGTTCACGAAGGACCAAAAAGTATGAAAAATAAATTTAATAATTTTTTTAAAAAATCGCGGGGTGCGCGTACGGTAAGCTTACCGTACGCGTACGGTAAAAAAAAATCAAAAAAATTTAAAAAATTAACAATCACATTTAATATATAAATCTAAGGACCCCCAAGGGAGAAAAAAACAATTGATATTTTGAAAAAAATGGCGAGGCGTGCACGGTACGAAATGCGCAACGTGGGCGCTCGGTGCGCGAAGTGCACCGAGCGCCCACAGCGCGCGCACGGTGCACGAAGCGCACCGTGCGCGCAAAAATTAAAAATAAATACATAACTTAGCATTTAAAAAACCGTACAAATTCACTGAAAAAACCATAGGTTTCACACACGTTATAGTTAGGAATTAGCATTTAAAAAACCTTGCAAATTCACTGAAAAAACCATAGGTTTCATACATGTTATAGTTAGCTGTACATTTCACTCGTAAAAAACCAATGAAATTCCACGTTATAGTTAGTGCAGGCAACTATAACTCACGCGACCGCAATCCTCTGTTGATGCTAATACTGTATCTTTAGCTATACATATATTACAAATATTTATTTTTCATAAAGACACATATGTCATCAGTGATGTAATATCTGACATCATCAGCAGAGGATTGCGGTCGCGTGAGTTATAGTTGCCTGCACTAACTATAACGTGGAATTTCATTGTTTTTTTACGAGTGAGATGTACAGCTAACTATAACATGTATGAAACCTATGGTTTTTTCAGTGAATATATATATATATATATATAGTCCAACAAATTGCCCTGAAGCATTGGGAGAGCACTCTGCTGCTCTCTGCCCTCCAGCCTTCATATGCAGCCTTCCGGTTTACCTGTGTATATATATATATGTGTGTGTCTTGCACGTTCGTCCTGGGTGGTGTTAATCTGAATGCTAAATCACATCTGAGGGCCTGTCTTTTCTGAGTCTTACCTCTCTTATTCTCTTATACAGAGCTTCCTCTTTGGATTCCCTTTCTCTTTTGACTCGCTTTGTAATCTTGGGTAGCTCTGTACCTAGTATTCTGCCTAAATTGTCTTTCCTGGCACCAGTCGTTGCAAGTAACCCGGACTGAGTCCTGACAGTCTCCTCTTTCATCAAACATCGGGTGTTTTTGTTTGAACATTGAAAGCCTCAAAATGTTATTTAATTCGCTTCCCAGGGTGAAGAATTTTTTTTTGAGACCTCCGAGTTAGTAAATTGGCCATTTTCATTCACTTTTACCCATTCAGCAAAACTTGCATTTAGGGCCCCTGGAAGCATGAAAATCACGTTAAACATGCTCATTTCATCTCTAAAAGTGATTATCCACGAACAAATGTGAGATGTAGTTCAAAGATGCAACATTTGAAAACTGACCATTTTTCTACTTTCTGAAGCATGGGGAGTGTTATCTCTTTCGTCAAAATCTGGATTTTTTGTTTGAACATTGAATGCCTCCAAAAGTTATTTAATTCCCTTCCCGTGGTGAAGAAACACTTTTTGGGACCGCAGAGTGAGTAAATGTGGATTTTCATCAGCTTGGTGTTCAGAAAATCTGGATTTTATTAAAAACACGGAGGCTAATATTATTGCATTTCTCCACCACACAGCAGCTCTTTTAACAAATAGAACACAGATCCTTAACAATTCCAACTTCATAAAACCATGGAACACCTCTTCCTCTTCCTTCTTTTTGCATTCACATAACTCAAAAGAAAAACATCAATATTTAAATGTATATAACATATCCAAACAAACTATATTCTTGAAATCTTCATCCAGCAAGAACATCCCAGGAGATAGCCTTTCCTTTCCTTTCCTCCTTCTAATATTTGGATCGAGCTGAAATAAAATATCACCATTAAACTTGGGTAGGATTCAGGGTGGAAATAATATTGGCTTTAATAAAATCCAGATTTTCTGAACAGCAAGCTGTTGAATATGTACATTTTATGGCAAGACCGGAGGCTAACATTATTGCAAGTTCACAGCTTTTGCATTAACAGAGGCGCAGTACAGTCCACAGGTTTAAAATAAAATCTCATAAAAACTGATTCATTCGACCAATCAATCACAATGCAATATGTCTTTTCTGGCGCCATTTGCAGTCCGCAACTCTGATACGCCTTGGACCTGCCCGGAATCTCACTGCCAGCATTGGTGAGTCCTCCCCCCCCACTCCCTGCCCACTGTGTACCTTGGGGACCGTGGCCTGGTGGCTTCTGGGCGGGGTCCCCTGGAGTGTTTGGTGGTTACCAGGGAGTGGGGCCTCAAAGGCCAGGCCTGGGTGCTCCCATTTCTGCTGCTGCAGCCATCTTGCCCTATCTTAACCATCTTAACTTGTTTCTGCTGGGTCCTTTGTAGCTATCTGCAATCCGGGACTTGAGGTATTTGGGTCAGGCCTGGCTTGACTTGTCCCGCTGCTGCCTCGACCCCATGGCCACCTACCTGACTTGGCCCGCTGCAGCCTCAGCCCCCGTGGCATCTTGCCTCCACAGTTTCCAGCCTGCCGGTGGGGTGACCTCCTGCCTCCTCAGTTTCCAGCCTGCTGGTGGGGCGGCCCAGAGCCCTGCTGAACCGGCTGCGTTCCTCTTGCTTCTGAGGCAACCTTCACCCAACCGGGTTCGACTCGCCCTGGGGCAGTAGCACCCCTGGCCTTGTCTGGCCTCTCCTCTCTGCCACTTCGGCCCACTTCCAGGGTGGCTTTGTCTGCAGTGCTTTGGCAGTCTTTGCGCCTTATGGCGATCGCTCTTGAGATCTAAATGGAGCGATTCGTGTGCTTGGCAACTCTCCTGGATGTGGAGACTTGCCTGAGTATCAGAACAGGGATCCATTGAGATTTTCCCTCCATTACTACCAACTGAGCCATCTGCAGCACTTTGGCAGTCTTTGCGCCTTCATGGTGATCGATCTCAGGATCTAAATGGAGGGATTCTTATGCTTGACAACTCTCCTGGATGCGAAAACTTGCCTGTGTGTCAGAGCAGTGATCCATTGAGATTTTCCCTACATAACCACCAACGGAGCAACCGGGAGTGAGGCCGTCCTCCCCAGCCACACCCTGCTCACACAGATACTGCCTAGCCACATGATCTTATGCTCGCTCCCTTTACTCTTGAAGCTCTGTTACTCTGTGAACTTCCTGTTTTTGCCCCAGAGCAGTTTCCTTCACTACCAGAGCCCTTCTTTACCACAGACCTCCTTGTCTATACTCCGGAGTAGGGATCCTCACTGCTGGAGCCACACCTGCAGCCTCCCTTGCTTTCCCCTGGCTCTAAAGTTTCCTTACTCTCGCCAGTATGGCTGAGCCTTGCCTTCGTTCAACAGGGGACAACTCCTACACTGTTTTTTATCCTCCTGATCTCTCCAAAACCCCCGCTAAAACCTTCAAACACTCCATTCTGAAAAGACACCCTGAGGCCCTGATCTCCAACCTACGTTATAGCGCTGACAAGGGCACAATCATTAATGACCTCATCTTCTACTCCAGAAAAACATCCCTATAAGCACAAAACCATCTCGAACCCCCTTAACGTACACAAAACCAGGAACATTCTATATGGCAGCAAGCTCATGATCGTGCCCTCGTCCAACTTGCAAGCTGACTTTACCATCACCTTCTACAAAAAGGGCATCGTCCTGTTCCAAGCTCCAACCAAAGACCTCAATAAATTTGTGGACCTTTTCTCCTTCCTCAAAAAACATGTGCACGACCCTCATCCTGCCACGTTCCCCCTACACCAACTTTCGCCACCCTCGTTCCGTCCAATGCAGCACAAAGGGTAAGGATAAAAGCCCCCGCTTAGTCCCACCAAAGACCCAACCACTCCCCCTCGCCCCCCACCCCCTCCAAGGGTGCAGACTAGACCAACCCAACCCTTGCCGTTCCCCACTCTAAACAGCTCTCTAGGCAATGTCACCCATATCTCTGCTTGGGATCTTCCTCCCATTCCCACACAACCTCCACCATCCCTCAAGGAGACCTTGCCATCGCCCTCCTCTGCCAACCAGTGCTTATCCCCCACCTCCATAGTGATTCATATGCTAGACACCTGCAGGGTAGCAGACACCCGCCCCAACTATCCCTCGACAAATCTGCCAAGCTAACCTAGCCACTCACAAACCACCCTTCAAGGGTTTAGGACACAGGTATACCTAGCCCCACTCTCATACTACCAGCGCACACCAAAAGAACCATTCGTAATCCATTGACCTCCTTCCCACAAGCTCTTCCCTCACTTATGGATATTGAAACTCTGCACCACAGAGCAGCCAAACTAACTCAGAGCATCCATAACTCCATTCTGGAATTAAAGCGTATCCTTCACCTCACCGAACTCTCCTTCTCCAACCTCAAGCTCCAGCAGAACTCTACTCCCACCCTCACCCGAGCCCCTCCATCGCCCGTTACCTCTATCCCTGAGACACCTTCACCCTCGCAAGCAGCCCTGCCACCGCTCGGAGGAGGAAATTCTAGCCCTCCTCGTCACCTACCGGTCTGCCCCGGAAACCCCAAGCCCTCTAAACTTGAGTGACGAACACGCAATCCATACGGTTGCCATCAACCCTAACAGATCAGCTACTCTCAGAGGAGTTATTAATAAGAACCTAGTGGAAGTCCCCATTTCCGCCCCAACTCACGACAAACACCAACCCCCCTTTGTCCGGCCTCTTCACTAACTGCCGCTCCGCAGTAAAGCATGCCGCTGATGTCGCCGATTTCATCCTGAGCCAAAAATCTGACATAGCAATCCTGACCGAATCTTGGCTCAATGAATCCTCACCTCTCTGTCTAGATCTCTTAGTCCCTCCTAACTACAATATCACAATGCTGGACAGGCAATCAAAAAAACAGAGGGGAAGGCATTGCCTGCATCTACTGCTCTGACCTCGTTGTAACAGAACTTCTGGCAGATCCCACAGACTCCTGCGAATACCTTGCACTTTCCATATGCAGCAACGCCACTCAACTGTGCAGTCTGCACATCCTTTACCACCCCCAAGCATGAATGACACCTTCACTGACCGCCTCATGGAAATCATCACAGCCAAGGTTTCCTCCAATTCCAAAGACATTTTCCTTGGTAACTTCAATCTGCACTGGAATGATCTCAAGGACCCTCCAGGTCAACGCCATCAATGACTTCCTGGCCGACTAAGCCCTAACCAAGCCTGCACTCTCCCAACACACTTGAAAGGCGCCACTCTAGACTGGATCATTTCTAAGGAATTCGCGGTCAAGCTTATCACTATAGACCCATGAGACAGGTCTCATCACCACGCTATTACCTTCCATTTACCTAGCACCCACAAGACAAGGGCTCCGCAGCCTGCGATTCCTAAACGTTGGGTTAGAGACACCAAGAACCTTGATCTCGGGGAAACTGGTTGCACGCTGTGAGATTGACCTCCCCCCCTCATATCACAATGGTCAACAACCTCACTGAACGCTATACCACTACTATGACTAACATTCTTGATGATCTTGCTCTGCTAAGGCTAAAAAGAACCCAAATCAAAGACAGAAACCCCTGGTTCAATGGATCCCTCAACAATGAAAGGATAACCCTCCGGCAGACAGAATAACTGGAGACAGGACCCCTCAGCCTCCCATTTAAAACGTCTCCGCCATACCAGAAATGCGTATATTAGGAACATCCTCAATTCAAAAAAAGAATTCTTCAGATCAGAAGTGTGAAACTCCAAGAACTGCACTTGCAAGCTCTTTGAAATGGTCAAACACCAATCTGACAAACTGGCTAAAACCTCCAAAGAAACCCCTCAATCTCTAATAACATGCAAGGAATTTTCCTCCTTCTCTGACAAAATTACTTCCCTAGCAAATGAACTTAGATCCCCTTCCTTCTCCCAACCCCCTCCGAAACCACCTCATCTCTCGGCGCTGGCCCCCCAGATATCACTCAAAAACCAAGCGCACTGGTCCAACTGCAATGTTTAGGACGACCATTCCGTCTCAAATTCTATCCTCCTTAAACCCAAACAACCACTTTAAAGACCTACTCCCCTCTAAGTGCTTAGCTGCTGCCTCCCAATCTATCATTCCTAGTTGGACTGCAATAATCAATGCCTCTCTTCTTCAGGGGTCGATACCTGACTCTCTAAAAGCCGGTCAAGTCACCCCATCTTAAAAACACCTACGCTGAACCCTGCTTCCCCTGACAACTTTAGACCTATTTCCAACCTCCCACTCCTAGCCAAAGTTCTGGAGAAATGTGTGCAACAGCAGTTGAGCCAACACATCACCTACTTCCACCTGCTAGACGACTTTCAATCCAGGTTCAGGCCTGGGCACAGCACCAAAACCACCATTCTCCACACCGTGCATGATGCCCTCCAAGCCCTTGACCAAGGTAAAACCTGTCTCCTAATTCTCTTAGATCTATCCTCGGCTTTCGATACGGTCAACCACGATATACTCCTCGAATGCCTCAAGCTCAGGATGGGACTGGATGGCCCCGTTCCCTAATGGTTTAGGTCCTTCCTCCAGAACCGCTCTCCGAGATTCCTAATCAACAGTAACTTGTCCACTCCCTCTCCAATCACGGTCGGAGTCCCTCAAGTTTCAACCCTGTCGCCTACCCTCTTCAACCTTTACCCCAAACCGCTAGCAGAAGTACTACTCACCACCAATCTCCTACCTCGTATGCCGACGACACCCAGATCTACATCAAAATCTTTTCTCTTGAGGAGATTCTTTCCCTGAATGAGGCCTGTTGGACTTGGCCCTTTTTGCAGGGTCATACCTGAACTTTTTGCCTTCCTCCTGTATTTTTTCTGACCTGTTGTTGGCTGTTTTATGACTTTGGGCACTTTACCACTGCTGATCAGTGCTAAAGTGCATATGCTCTCCCTATTGTAAATTGATGTATGAATTGGTGATTCCATAATTGACTGATTTGGTTTACTTCTCAGACCCCAGTACAGTGCAACTGAGTGTGCCCAGGGCGTGTAAATCCAAATGCTGCTGGTGGGCTTGCAGCACTGGTTGTGCCACCCACAGAAGCAACCTGTAAAAGTGTGTCTAAGGCCTGCATTTGCAGAGCCTGTGTGCAGTCTGGTACTGTCATGCTGACTAGGCAAGTGCACCCACTTGCCAGTCCCTAAACCTTCCCTTTTCTTCATATCAGACACCCCTATGGTAGGCCCAAGGGCAGGGTGCATTGTAAGTATAAGGTAGGGCATGCCCTGATGTGTGTGGCATGTCCTAGTAGTGAATTAAAGCCATTTTCGTTTTTCAATATTGCAAGGCTACCTGTTCTCCATAGGCCAGAATGGGCAGTTTGGTTATTACATTTCATAATCTTAACTGACTCAGAGAACATGGTAGAAATTCGAGTTTAGTATGCCGAACTCAGAATGATAAAAGGCATCTTTTAGTGAAGGTGGTTTTAACATTCTGTGTTTGAAAATACCACTTTTAGAAAGTAGGTATTTTCTTGCCTAACCTTTCAAACCTGCCTTTGCTAGGCTGTGTATTCCTTTGTCTGGAGTTTGAGTGACAGGGCTGGGGAATTCCAGGAGACAGGGTGAGGTGTCCCAGTGGTGAATAGAGAGATCTGCATCCAGATGGGTGGGAGGAGTTGCACCTGGGACTTGAATAGGGCTGTGCCTGCCTTCCACAATGCTGGCTCCACCTCCTGGGGAGCGGCTGATGTCTCTGCCCTGCACAGTGAATGAAGAGAAGGAACCCTGTCAACAAAGTGCTCTAGGGCTGTACTTGCCTTCCACAATGCTGGCTCCACCTCCTGTGGTGCGTCTGATGTTTCTGCCCTGCACTGTGAAAGGAAAGGAGAAGTCTGGTAAACAGAGTGCTCAGGAACTGGTTTGGACTGGGCAAAGGCCCCTCTCCCCTCAGAGAACAAAGGATTTTGGGGTATAAGTAGTGGGACCCTGATCCCAAGAATTTAGATCACTTTTGGAACATGAAGAAACCTTTACTGAGAAGCGGAACCTGAAGAAACTGAGGAGAGACTATCCCTAAGCTGAAGTGCTGCTTGGGGGATTGGCCTGCAGTGGTTTGCCTGACTGCCAAAGGAAGGAGAAGAGACTTTGTGTGCTTATTTCAACTTGTAAGGATCTCCAAGGGCTTGGAACAGAGCTTGCCTCCTGCTGAAGTCTCAGGGACAACAGACTTCAACCCCCAGCTCCCCAGAGTTCTTTGGAAGTGCCTGCTGCTGTTTTGGGCCTTCTTAGGGACTGCGTGTCGCAAGGAGCTGGAAGCGCGACTCAACGAAGCCGAAGCGTGTCGCTGCTGCTGCCGTCGCACTTCTGAACAAGGGTGTCGCCGCTGGAATTGTCGCACTGCACTGCATCGAGAGAAGCGTCTCGCAACGAAGAGGAAGCGTGTCGCTGCTGCCTGCCGTCGCACTTCTGAACAAGGGTGTCGCCGCTGGAGTTGTCGAACTGCACCGCATCGAGAGAAGAGTCTCGCAATGAGGAAGAAGCGTGTCGCCGTCGCACTTCTGAACAAGGGTGTCGCCGCTGGAACTGTCACATTGCAACGCATCGGAGAAAGCGCCTCGCATCCCCGAGAAGCGCGCCGCCGTCGGAGCTGCTGCCTTCGCATTTCTGAACAAGGATGTCGCCGCTGTAGTTGTCGCATCGTGCGAAAGCTTCACGCATCGTGGGAGAAGAGTGTCGCAGTTGGAGCTGTTGCCGTCGCACTTCTGAACCAGGGTGTCGCCCCTGCAGTCCACGCATCGAACCAAGAACTTCTCGCATCCCCGGAGAAGCGTGCCGCATCTGGAAGATCTTCACGTCTTTATTTCTTTGCACCAGAACTTTGCCTCATTTCCATGGCTGCGACATTGCTTGTCGTGGAAGCGCAACGCATCGTAAGGTACATTGACGCAAAGTGTTGCATCTTAAGAACTGAACTGAACTAAGCTAAAAACTACCATCTTAAAGTAATAGTATTGTGTATTTTTTTTGTCGTTTATGGTCTTGTGGTAAATCTATATAAAGTGTACTTATTTTTGATATAAAACCTGTGTGGTGTCCATTTGTAGTGTTATCACTGGATTACTGTATGTGGTCACAAATGCTTTACACACTGCCTCTGAGATAAGCCTGTCTGCTCGTGCCAAGCTACCAAGGGGGTGAGCAGGGGTTATTTTAGGAGTGTACCCCCTTAACCTGACTAGAAGCAAGGGTCCCTATTTGTCACAAGTACCTACCTGTGCCAACTAGAGACCCCCAAATCTAACAAGGCCTTAAAGCTGACTGTCCAATGGCTCACCTCTAACCAGCTCAAACGTAATGCTAAAAAAACTGAATTTTTGGCCCGCTTAAAAATCCTGCCACAATGCTGCCACCAGACTCCTAACCAGTTTAAAGAAATTCGACCACATATCACCACACCTAAAAGCTCTGAATTGGCTCCCTCTTGAGGCCAGAATCCAACTTAAACTGGCTTGCATCACTCACAAGGCTCTCTACACCAAATCCCCTGTATTTCTCGCCATGAAACTCGTGGTATTCGGAGAAGTCAGAAACTCCCGGTTCGCCAGAGACCTCTTGCTCCAGCCTCCGCGCTTGCAAAAGAAAAAAACGTACAATCGGGCATTCTCTGGGGCTGCACCAAGAAAATGGAAATCACTCCCACCTGCCATTAGAATAATTTCATCTCTGGCACGCTTTAAGAAGGAGGCCAAAACCTTCCTAATAGCCAAATTCCTCTCCTAATTCTTGCATTGCACTCTCCTCAGCGACTTTGTTTTATGTCCTATTACTGCCACACCTTGGATTAACCGGATGCTACCCACCCGGCATCTACGGGCGTCCCACCCTTAGGCTCTTGGACCTCTCGCTCTTGTGAAATATATGTACCTGTCTTTATACCAAATGTTTCCACCCCCCCTCCTATGTTTTTGGATACAACCTGCTAATCCTGTAAAGCGCTCTGATACCCTAACGAGTCAAGTTCGCGCTCTGTAAAACACAAAATAAAATCAAAAAATTAAGGAAGCTGAAGCTCCTCTAACTGAGTGTACCCCAAACATACTTGCATCCACACCTGCACATTTCATAACTTCCTTCACCCAACGAGCGTGGGTGGGTGATGAGACCGCTTTATGAGGAATCTTAAATGAAATAAGAAACTGTTTTTCACCATCAGCCCTCAAAGAAGCCGTCCTCCTCTCATATTCCTTCACACCACGTACTAGACACAAATTCACCTTTCATCAACAAACGGATAAAAAATTGTATTTGAATTTGTTTTTGTTCTCCTAGCTAAATGGAAACTCCCTCAGGAGTAAAAATCCTACTTGAAACATCCAAAGCCCTTACATCTGATGCTCTCCTAAAAGATATCAAACACAACAGCATCGTCACTTTAAAAGACAAGACTTTCAAACTCAAACAATCATAACTTTCCAACCCATCCAAATCATGCAAAACCATAGATACTTCCCAAACTGAATTATATCTAGTTACAGGAGGTTTAGAGATCCTTCTTACCAACATATCTTGACCACCGAAACTCCATTAACCGCCACATAACCTGCCACTATAGCAGACCTATACCCATTAATGGTTCTGTAAGACAGTCCCTTTTCAAAGAGACCAGACAGATAGTTTACTACCTCAACTGCATCAACTGAAACGTGATCAAAACCCCTCTCCACACACCTGCATACCCATTTTTCCATGCCAATCTATACATTTTCCTTGTACCTGGTGCCCAGGAGTCCTTAACAAGTTTTGTAGCCATCTGTGAAAGAACTGGCCCTTCCCAAACTTGCCTGAAATTTTCCATTCCACTAACCTCATTTGACCTGATGTCACCAAATTGTGCCTCTCTCTCCAAGTATTCAGTAAGATATCCTGGAACACAGGAAGTAGAATCGGAAAATCCGTCGATATTTCCAGAAGTACTGGATACCAAACCTAAGTTCTCCAAAGAGTTGTCACCAAAACTAACGTTCCCTTCAAGTTCCGCAAAACTCCTGGTCACTCGAGTTATCATTGAAAACGGAGGAAAGCATAAGGTCTGAAACCCTTCCAGTTCTGACAAAACGCATCTAACCCCAGAGCATCCGGATCTGGACACCAACTGTAAAACCTTGGTAGCTGTGCATTTAATCTGTTCCCAAATAGATCCACATTGCAAGGCCCCTAAACTAACAGAGCCTGAAAGACCTGACTGTCCAATTTCCAATTGCTTGAATCCCTGTAGTTCTTGAACACCAATCTGCCTCTACATTCTTCAGACCTGGAATATGTTCTGCCTGTACAACAATCTCCCTCTGAAGACAATAATCTCAGAAAACCTTTGCTAGAACAGCAAGGTCCTTTGACTTTGGACCACCCAACTTGTTCACATATCTCACAGCTGACACATTGTCCATTTTCAGTAAAACTGAGCAGTTTGCCTTTCCATTTGTGAAACTCTTTATAGCAAATGACCCTGCTAGCACCTCCAAACAATTTATATGGAGCTTCCTTTCCTCTTTCAACCAAATTTCACTAGTTGTCACTGAACCACATTTGGCCGCCCATCCATACAGACATGCGTCTTATTCTATTATAACTCCGGACACTCCCTAAATATGGCCTTCCCATTCCAAGCCTCCAGGTTCTTTAACCACCAAAGCAACTCCTTCCTGCTCTCCTCCGATAGAACAATTTCCTCTGAATATTTATTTCCATTCCTCAAATGCTCTGCCTTTAATCTCTGAAGTGCCCGATAATTCAAAGGTTCCGGAAAAATGGTTGAATTGTAGATGAAAGCACTCCTATTATCCTTGCTAAATTCCTCAAAGAAAGTCTGTCTACACCTAAAACTCTCCGAATCTCCTTCCTTATTTGTTTTAATTTCTCTTTTGGAAGTAACAGTTGACCAACCACAGTATCCACCATGAACCCCAGAAACTGAGTCACCTGACCTGCTACAAGACATGATTTCTTCATATTCACTACAAAACTTAGACTTTCCAGTAAATCCACTGCAAACCTTGTGTTTTCCACCATATTTGATCTATTCTTGTCCATCATCTAAATGTCGTCTAAATAAATGATCAATCTGATCCCTCTCTCTCAATTAAGCCGCCACTGGACGAAGCACCTAGGTAAAACACCACGGGGCAGATGAAAGTCCGAATGGAAGACAAGTGAACTTCCACATCTTTCCTCCCCATCTGAAACACAGATATTTCTGATGAGTTCCCCAAACTGGAATAGTTAGAAAAGCATCTTTCAAATCCGAACGGGTCATCCAATCCCCCATTTGAAGTACATCCCTCAACAGATGTATCCCTAACATTTTGAAGTGGTGATACTCCACCCAGTCGTTTAAACCTCTTAGATTTATCACAGGCCTCATTCTCTTGTCTTTTTCCTCCACTAATAATATATTGCTCACAATCCCTTGTACGTATTCCTTTTCTTCCACAACAGCACCCTTTGCAATCAATTCCTGAACTTCTTTCTCCACCAACTCCATAAATTCTTTGTTAAAGCTGAACATTTCTAGGGGATGATTTTGAAAGGGCTCTTCTATAAAATCGATCTGATATCCCAAAACAGTTTCCAAGACCCATGGATCTTTTGACACCTACTTCCAATTCCCATGAAATTGGGCAAATCTGCCGCCCAACATTTGGAGGGTAACAAAAGGTTGTTGTCTTCACTGAATTCCTTGATCTTCGAACATCACAACCACCTCTTCCTCTACTCCTCTGTCTTTGTGAAAAGAATCCACCTGTGTAGTAAGAGGTCTGATATGAACTAGGCCTGAATGATGCCCTAGTAATTCCTTGGCCTCTGCCGGGGAACCAACCTTTTGTTCTCCCGGCCCCACCAAAAACACGCTTGTCGAACACTTTCATAATCTCCGTTTGGGACTCCTACAAAGAGCTAAAAGCTCCTACAAACTTAGACATCTCCTTAATGAATTCATCACCAAATAACATTCCATTTGCAGAAAGTCCCCCTTCATTGCTGGCAAGATCTACTAGCTTAGGATTGATTTTCATTAAAATACTTTTCCTACGGACAATGCTGTGTTTGCATTGCCTAGCAAACATACTGTACTCTGAACCCATTCCTAAAGTTCCTCCACATACAAACCTTTATTTCCAACATAAGCTTTCTCGACCATTTCAAATACTTTAGCCAAAGGGCCTGAGATATCATGCAATCGATCCTGATACATTTTAAGGCCTTTAATCAAGCCTTTTCTTGGATCCCATGCTCCTTTGCTAATAAAAGCAACAATCTTAGAATCCAATTCAGGTGTTACAATCACCTTATTTGCCAGACTAGACCTAGGGCATTCAGATCTTAATCGTAATCTGACCTCTTTTGGAATCTGTTTCCTTAACCAAGATTCCATATACTCCACTACATGAGCCACCGGAACCCATTTAGGTGACAAAGGGTGCTTTATCATAGATGGATCGAACATAAAGTCACCCAAAGGATCCAATAGAGCCTCTTGCTCTTCCATTATATCTCTTTTATTTTTGGAAATTTTAGCATTTTGCCTGTATTCCTCTTCAGACTCAAATTCTGAGGAACAACTCAATTCCACTTCTGCACTACCAGAGGCTTCATCACACAAAACAGTGGAATGTTTTCGTCTTTCCACAGTCTTTCTACCTGAATAATCTGGACCCTTTACTTAGCCCCCATGGGTGTCCTTGACACATCACGATTCTGTGAATCATCAAATGATTTAGAACTTTCTCCTTTTCTAATTCTCTTTGCCACAGTCTTCACCTCTTGCAGCTTACTGTACCACTGCTTATTACTGCAGGATCCTCTCCTGCAGAATAAAGCCTTTCCTCTTTATCATACAAACCCTTAGACTTAATTAAATCATTTAATTTCTTCTCCATCTTATTATTAAAATCATTTGAAAATGTATTCAATAAATTAAAAAATCTATCCTCCATACTTCTACTTTCTAAACTACCTAAATTACTTGGTTCGCTCATCTTGGTTATAAGCTCTTAATTTCTCTATAAATCTCTACTCAGAACTGTCCTTTCACCTCTTTCCTACAACCAAACCTTTCAACTCAAAGTGACATTCCAGATGAAAATACTGCCTAACCGTCAACTATAGCTCGCACAATAACATCTAAAATGGCACCTGCGTATAATTCACTTTCGTCCTCAATCCATTTTTAGAAACCTCGTACTTAAACCAACTAAAATGGCCCCCAAACTTAGAATCCAGTCCTATGTCTATTGTCATGTATTAATCGTCTATTCTGCCCACCGGCGTGTTATACATCATTTCCTTTATTCATGCCTTGAAGAATCTCAACGTAGAACAAACTTTAATTAAATACTCGATGCTCCACTTTTAAAAGACGCAAACAAATTCATTTTCCTGAACGTCTACAGACCGTGAGCCTCATTCTCCATGGAAACCCTTCCTGATCGTGCTTGATTACTGTCCGCGAGCTTAAAACACCATGTCAAGGCGTGCAATGCTCCGTAATCAACTGCTGATCACTGAAAGACCGGTGAGCCTCAAAAGATTTTAAAATACTTTGCTAATTCCCTGAATTTCATTTTAAAACAGGATTTTCATTAAAGGATTCTCTATCTAGGATATATCAACATAGTTAAAAACTATTTTTTATGAAACATCTATGAAAAATTAAATCGTTTTAAAAATGTCTATTTTCTTTAAATTTTTAAAATTAAAATAATACATAATTTTCTACACAAAACGATCAAACACACTTTTAAACTTGCCACATTAATCAAACATTAATAACAGCCGCTTTTAATACTTATCTGAATCTGCAGCAGCAAAAAAGGAGGAAGAGGAAGGAGTGTTCTATGGTTTTATGAACTTGGAATTTTTCTGGATCTGGGTTATATTTGTTAAAAGAGCTGCTGTGCAGTGGCATTAAAGGAGAAATGCAATAATGTTAGACTCCACTCTTGCCATAAAATTGGCCATTATCATTCACTTTTACCCATTCCACAAATCTTGCGTTTAGGGCCCCTGGAAGCATGAAAATAACTTTAAACATGCTCATTTTATCTCTAAAAGTGAAGATCCATCAAATGTGAGATGTAGTTCAAATACGCAACATCTGAAAATGGACCATTTTTTTTACTTTCTGAAGGATGTCTTAATGGGGGGGTGTTATCTCTCATCAAAAATCGGGCGTTTTTCCTTGAACTTTAAATGCCTCCAAATGTTATTTAATTCACTTCCTGGGGGAAAGAAACCTTTTCTAAGACTTCAGAGTGAGTAAATTTGCCATTTTAATTCACTTTTACCCCTTACACAAATGTTGCATTTAGGGCCCCTGGAAGCATAAAAATCACTTTAAACCGCTCATTTTATCTCTAAAAGTGATTATCCACGTACAAATGTGAGATGTAGTTCAAAGACGCAACATTTGAAACAGGACCTTTTTTAACTTTCTGAAGCATGTTGTAAGGGTGGGTGTTATCTCTTTTGTCAAAAATTGGGCGTTTTTGCTTGAATATTGAATGCCTCCAACTGTTATTTAATTTCCTTCCCGTGGTGAAGAAACACTTTTTGAGACCTCAGAGTGAGTAAATTGGCCATTTTCATTCACTTTTACCCATTTCACAAATCTTGCAATTAGGACCCCTGGAAGCATGAAAATGACTTTTAACATGCTCATTTTATCTCTAAAAGTGATGACCCATGTCCAAATTTGAGATGTAGTTCACAAATGGGAAACAGCCATTACAACGCAGCTGTTTCCCCGCAATACCATTACATCGCAAGCGTAACAACGCATGCAATGTAACAACGCGTAGACATTACAGCGCGTGTTTTTACATCGTATTCGCTGTTACAACGCATGCAATGTAATGTGATCCACCTCGTTGTGAGGAAACAGAGGCTCTTCCGTTTCCTAACAACGACATGCACTGCCCCTCGACGTGAAGCAGGAAGCAGGAACCGGGAGCAGAGATGTCGACGCTGGAGAGGAACCACAAGGAAAGAGAGGTAAGGGTGATTGTGCTTGGGGTTGGAGTAGTGTGGGTAGTGGTTTAGGGTAGTGTTGTAGTGTTTTAGGGTTTAGGGTAGTGTAGTGGTGTTTGGGTAGTGTAGGGGGTCATGCAAGGGGTAGTGTTTTAGGGTTAGGGGTAGTGTAGGTGTGGGAGTAGTGTGGGTAGTGGTTTAGGGTAGTGTTGTAGTGTCATAGTGTTTTAGGGTTTAGGGTAGTGTAGTGGTGTTTGGGTAGTGTAGGGGGTCGTGCTAGGGGTAGTGTTTTAGGGTTAGGGGTAGTGTAGGGGTGGGCGTACTGTGGGTAGTATTTTAGGGTAGTGTTGTAGTGTCGAAGTGTTTTAGGGTTTAGCATAGTGTAGGGGTGGGAGTAGTGTGGGTAGTATTTTAGGGTAGTGTTGTAGTGTCGAAGTGTTTTAGGGTTTAGCATAGTGTAGGGGTGGGAGTAGTGTGGGTAGTAGTTTAGGGTAGTGTTTTAGTGTTTGTGAAGTGGTTTAGGGTTTAGGGTAGTGTAGTGTTTGTGTAGTGTAGTGTTTTATGGTTTAGGGTAGTGTTGTAGTGTTTGTACAGTGTAGTGTTTTAGGGTTTAGGGTAGTGTTGTAGTGTTTGTGTAGTGTAGTGTTTTAGGGTTTAGGGTAGTGTTTGTGTAGTGGTTTAGGGTAGTGTTGTAGTGTTTGTGTAGTGTTTTAGGGTTTAGGGTAGTGTTGTAGTGTTTGTGTAGTGTAGTGTTTTAGGGCTTAGGATAGTGTTGTAGTGTTTGTGTAGTGTTTTAGGGTTCAGGGTAGTTTTGTAGTGTTTGTGTAGTGTAGTGTTTTAGGGTTTAGGGTAGTGTTGTAGTGTTTGTGTAGTGTTTTAGGGTTTAGGGTAGTATTGTAGTGTTTGTGTGGTGTTTTAGGGTAGTGTTGTACTATTTGTGTAGTGTAG
This sequence comes from Triturus cristatus, assembly GCF_964204655.1. Lineage (NCBI taxonomy): Eukaryota > Metazoa > Chordata > Amphibia > Caudata > Salamandridae > Triturus > Triturus cristatus. Next base: position 337,057,110 of record NC_140580.1, read on the forward strand.
TGTTTTAGGGTTCAGGGTAGTTTTGTAGTGTTTTCGTAGTGTAGTGTTTTAGGGTTTAAGGTAGTGTTGTAGTGTTTGTACAGTGTAGTGTTTTAGGGTTTAGGGTAGTGTTGTAGTGTTTGTGGAGTGTTTTAGGGTTTAGGGTAGTGTTGTTGTGTTTGTGTAGTGTTTTAGGGTTTAGGGTAGTGTTGTAGTATTTGTGTAGTGTAGTGTTTTAGGGTTCAGAGTAGTTTTGTAGTGTTTGTGTAGTGTAGTGTTTTAGGGATTAGGGTAGTGTTGTAGTGTTTGTGTAGTGTTTTAGGGTTTAGGGTAGTGTTGTAGTGTTTTAGGTTTTATGGTTTAGGGTAGTGTTGTATTGTTTTTGTAGTGTTTTAGGGTAGTGTTGTAGTGTTTGTGTAGTGTAGTGTTTTAGGGTTTAGGTTAGTGTTTGTGTAGTGTTTTAGGGTTTAGGGTAGTGGTGTAGTGTTTGTGTAGTGTAGTGTTTTAGGGTTTAGGGTAGTGTTTGTGTAGTGTTTTAGGGTAGTGTTGTAGTGTTTGTGTAGTGTTTTAGGGTAGTGTTGTAGTATTTGTGTAGTGTAGTGTTTTAGGGTTCAGGGTAGTGTTGTGGTGTTTGTGTAGTGTAGTGTTTTATGGTTTTGGGTAGTGTTTGTGTAGTATAGTGGTTTAGGATAGTGGTGTAGTGTTTGTGTAGTGTAGTGTTTTAGGGTAGCCTCGGGGGGGCGTGTCGGGTAGTGTAGTGTTATTGTAGGGAGAGGACTGGGGGACGGGAGAGGGTTGTGCAGGGGTAGGGTAGAGTCACTTACCTTGCAAACTTTAACTACGAGTATAGCTGTACCAAGCATGCCTTTGCGTTGTAATGGCATGCGTGGTAAAATCATAGTCGTGGTTAAATTTTGCGATGTAATGGCTTGTCGTTGTTATTGACATCGCGTAGTAATACCCGCGTTGTAATGGCATGCGTGGTATTGGTATGCGATGTAATGGCATACATTCTTCAAAAATGTAACATTTGAAAAGGACCTTTTTTTACCTTTCAGAAGCATCTCTTAATGAGGGGTTGTAATCTTTCATAAAAAATTGGGCGTTTTTGCTTTAACATTAAATGCCTTCAAATGTTATTTAATTCACTTCGCTGGGTGACAAAACACTTTTCGAGACCTCAGAGTGAGTAAATTGGCCATTTTCATTCACTTTTACCCATTTCACAAACCTTGCGTTTAGGGTCCCCGGAAGCATGAAAATCACTTTAAACATGCTCATTTTAACTCTAAAAGTAATGATCAACAAACAAATGTGAGATGTAGTTCAAAGACGCAACGTTTGAAAACTGACCATTTTTCACCTTTCTGAAGCATTTCGGAAAGGGGGATTTTATCTCTTTCGTCAAAAATCGGTTGTTTTTGTTTGAACAATGAATGCCTTGAAATGTTATTTAATTCACGTCCCGGGGTGGAGAAACACTTTTTGTGACCTCCGAGTGAGTAAAATGGCCCTTTTCATTCACTTTTACCCATTTAACAAATCTTGCATTTAGGGCTCCCGGAGGCATGGAAATCACTTTAAACATGTTCATTTTATCTCAAAAAGTGATTATCCTCGTACGAATGTGAGATGTAGTTCAAAGACGCAACATTTGAAACTGGACCATATAGGACTCGGGCTCACCATTTTGTATTTTCTTCAGACACGACCTGCCTTTTTATATTCTCAATGGAAACGGGTGCATTTATGGACAGAATATAATATCTGGACTATATTCTAATGTTCAAATTTTCTCTTCTGCTAATGAGCAACATTTATTTTGTGAAGAAAATGGAGCTGGGCATTGTTTATTTTTGATAACTCACTCGGCATTACATTGCCTTGAATACTCATAGAGTTGTGGTGACTGTCTTGTTGTAAAAGAAACCTCTACAACTGTAAATCTCAGATTTCGTCTGAATGAAAACAAAACTAGATTTAACCATTTGGACAGTGACAATTTGTCACTGACAATGTGCTTTTTTCTTTACATGAGTTTTGACACTTGTCACTATGTTTAAATATGGTCTCTTGTCAAACAGTAGTGGGCTATATCTAAGCTGAACTTCATTATAACTTTAGACTAGTGCCTAATTTTTGGAACTCTACAGGAATTCTTGCTGCTATTTCAACGACGGTTTCTCTCATTTTATGGGGAGAACGAAAACGTCTCGTCGTGTCACTGGTTCGTCACTACCATTCTCATCTTTGGCAGATCATAATCCTTATTCTGTTATTTCAACGAATATGGAGAACTCTGAAAGTACCTCACCACTCACCAATAAGGACACTTTGATAGCTTCATCTAACATTCCGCTACTCACCATCAGCCTTACTCCTAAACTGACCACTTCAACTATATTATCCTCTGGAAATCGTGTCAAAAAAGACCCTCCACCTAGTACGTCTCCTCAACCAAGCACTTTGGAAGTACTTCTTGAAGAAATACGAGCCCTTTGAACATACATAGAGGAAAGGAACATAAGACTTCAAGCTTTGGATGACAAGTAGTCTACTATGGAGTCTAGGGTTATGCAGATTGAACAGCAAGTTGACTCTGTTCAGGTTGTGGTGAACCAGGTTCCTTCAATGAAATCTGACATTGTGATACTCGAAAAAACATCTGGAAAATTTGGAAAACCGCAACAAGCGTAATAATTTGCGCATTTATGGTCTTTCAGAACGTTTGGGAGGCTCAGATGCCATTTCATTTTTTTTCAAATCCTTTCTTCCACAAGTTCTTGGCTTGCCTAACTTTCCTACTTTAAATACTCAAAGAGCACATCATTTAGGTCATATTCCAACCACGGCAGCTTCTTCATCCAAACCTCAAGGAGTTATTATATACGTCCTGGAATACAGATGTATTAAGGGTCCTACAAGCAGCTAAACTCAAAGGCCGTATTTCATGGCAAGGCTCTAATCTCTTTTTTGCGCAAGACTATGCCAAAGAAAAAGCAGACCGAAGAAAGAAATTCCTCGAAATATGGCCAGCACTTCGTTCTATCTATGCCAGATTTGGTCTCTTTAACCCTTGTTTGTTCAAAGTAACTTACAAAAATAGAACAACAAATTATGAGGATCCTGCTTTATTACAACGATTCTTGGGGCAATGTAGAGAAGAGGATATGTATGTTTACAGGCACACTACTGTTTAATTTTATGCTATCATTTGTCCAATATGTTCTGTTGCTCAGATTTTGTTGATTATGTTGTTTTTGATCTGTTTAGTTAAGTCTCTTTTCCCTATGATATACACACCTGTTGTGTTTTCTCTTTTATTAGGTGCTGTATTTCCTTCATGCATACCTTTTTGTTATTCCTGATCTGCTTCAATGATGTCCTCCCTCCCTGGTCCGCCCCGAGTTGCCTGGTTAGTTGTGCCATTTTCCTTATGTGGCTTCACCACCCTCATTTGTTTCATGTTTTTTGTAGTCGATCATTATGTTTTTGGAATCTATGGTATATGTTTCTTGTTTATCTCTTATACTTGTTGATTCTTCTTTCCCACTTTACCTATCCTCTTTCAATCACTTTTCTTCTTTCACTAATGATTTTTCCTGCTCCCTCTTCTTTCTCTATTCCTTCATCTTCCTTACCTATCCTCACTTTCCTTATCTTATCTTTTTTCATAACCACTCATCTCTTCCTCTATGCTGTTCATCTTTGCTGGTTTGGTATTGCAAACGTTGTGCTGAACATTTTTACATATATTATACTGTTAAATTATGATTTTTTTAATTATTACTACATGTGTCTCCTAGTTTAATGTAGATGGCTTTAAGAGTCGTTTCATGGAACGTTAAGGGTTTGGGCTCTCCTATAAACCGTCAACGGGTATTCTCTTATTTATCTAATATAATGTGTGACATAGCTTTTCTACAAGAAATTCATGTTTTAGAAAAAAAATCGCTAAACTTAATAAACAATGGGATGCTCATGTGTTTGCCTCCCCAGGTACGGGTAATTGAAATGGTGTAGCAATTTTATGTCATAAACGTCTTGATTTAAAAATTCTTTCACAAGATTCCGATGATGTGGGCATATGGGTTTCTGTTTCACTACTGTGGTTGATCATTATGTTTTGGGAATCTATGGTATATGTTTCTTGTTTATCTCTTATACTTGTTGATTCTTCTTTTCCCACTTTACCTATCCTTTTTCAATCACTTTTCTTCTTTCACTTATGAGATTTCCTGTTCCCTCTTCTTTCTCTATTCCTTCATCTTCCTTACCTAGTCTAATTTTCCTTATCTTCTCTTTTTTCATAACCACTCATATCTTCCTCTATGCTATTCATCTTCGCTGGTTTGGTATTGCAACCTTTGTGCTGAACATTTTTACATATATTATACTGTTAAATTGTGGTTGCTTAAATATTACTACATGCATTCTATATCTCATAGTGTAATGTAGATGGCTTTAATAGTCGTTTCATGGAACGTTAAGGGTTTGGTTTCTCCTATAAAACGTCAATGGGTATTTTCTCATTTATCTGCTTTAAAGTGTGAAATAGCTTTTCTACAAGAAATTCATATTTTAGAAAAAGAAATCACAATGGGTTGGCATGTTTTTGCCTCTCCAGGTATGGGTAATTGAAATGGTGTTGCAATTTTATGTCATAAATGTCTTTGTTTAAATATTCTTTCACAAGATTCCGATGATGTGGGCATATGGGTTTCTAGTTCACTGTTATTGAATAATATCCCTTTGACTCTTTTTAATTTGTTTGCACCTACTACCCCAGATTCAAATTTTTGGCCTACAGTATTATATAAATTGATGTCTTTCCATGATGATTAGCTGTTCGTTGGTGGGGACCGTAATTTGTTTGTAGACCCTATTAGTGACCGCAACTCTCAGTCCAGATTAATTCCCTCTCCTATGCACTCTCAATTCACTTCTGCTATTCAAAAAAGGTCACTGGTGGGTGCTTGGCAGTTATGCAATTCTACCCTTTGAGAATACTTTTTCTTTTCTCCAGCACACTCTTCACAATCTCGCTTAGATTTTCTATTCACCTCAAAAGCATTGACACAACATATCACTAATTCAGATATTGGTTCCATATTGATTTCTGATCATGCCCCTCTTACTTTAGATCTGGATTTTTTTCCTCCTACTCAAGGTACACGCAGGTGGAGATTCAACACCTCCCTCCTACTAGATTTCAAGTTCACCCAAAAATTTGAATCTTTCATCACCACTTTTTTCCTTGAGAATGAAACTCCATATGTGTCTGCACAGATTATCTGAGATGCCTTTAAAGCAGCCTCCAGAGATTTTATTATCTCTTTTGTGTCCCAACGAAAAATTTTCTTTACAGTCTCTTATGACACGCATTGAACAATTAGAGCATTCCTTTTTTTATACAAATTCGAAATCCTCCTTGGATGAACGCATCAAAGCCAAATTCGAATTAAACAAAATATCTACTGAAAATGCTAACTCATTTTTACTAAAATCCTCAGCCAAATATGGGGGGCAAAATAAAGCGGGAAAACTTTTAGCCAATTATCTTAGTTAAAAAAGAACACACCAAGATTAGTTCTATCCTTTCTTCTAACAGTCAATTAGTTTATAGAAATGAAGACATCAGCATTTCACTCAATTCTTTCACAATCTTTACACCCCTGAATGCCCAGTATCTCCTGATGCTATACTTCAACACGTATCTTTTCTTAACTCTCCTTCCTCTTCTGATCTGGAGTTTTCAGTATTAGAAGATGAAATCCGAGAATTAGATATCCTTTGTGCTTTTCGATCCATTAAACGCGATAGAGCTCCAGGTCCTGATGGCTTTACAATTGAATTCTATTCTTATTTCTCTCGTATTCCTATTCCTAAACTACATCAATTATTTCATTTCTTTATCTCTTCCAAAATGTCCTGTGGCTCGTTTCAAGAAGCTTTGATATGCCTTTTTCCCAAGAAAGTTAAAGATCATACACTTTGTAAAAATTAAAGGCCCATTTCTTTAATTAATTTGGATTATAAACTTTTTGCGAACATTTTAGCTTTACGCTTAGTGACATTTTTACCTCTATTAATTGGAACAGAACAATGTGGTTTCATTAAAGGTAGACATCTCTAAGACAACACTAGACTTTTCTTTAATGTCTCTACTAAAGCCAAAATGCATAAAGATTCTTTAGCGGCTATCTCCTTGGATGCCTAGAAGGCTTTCGATAGAGTCGGTTGGTCATTTATTTTTTCTACTTTGTCCTGGTTTGGCTTTGGTCTAAAGTTTATAAACTAGGTTTCCTTACTTTACTCTTTTCCTGTTTCTTCCATTTTAGCTAATGGTCTTATCTCCCCTTCCTTTCCTTTATCTCATGGAGTAAGCATTGTCCTCTATCTCCTCTTCTCTTTATTTTAGCTCTTGAACATTTTTAATTAAGATCCGTTCAAATTCTCAGATTACAGGTTTTAAATATGGCTCCAGTCAATTAAAACTCTGTTTATGCAGATGATATTTTACTTTTCTATCACAACCACAGACCTCTCTACCTGCTTTCATATCGGAAGAGCATTCTTTTGCCTCTGTGTCTGGTTATAAACTAAATAGTGACAAATGTGAAATTCCCTCATTAAACAGACTGTTTTTGAGTGCATTATATTTCTTCTGGTTTTCGTTGGAACTCAGATAAAATCAAGTACTTGGATTTATGGTTCAAATCTCCCATTAAAGAATCCATGGTAACAAATTTAAAGGAATTACAAATATTATTGAAAAATGCTACATCCAGTTGGAATCCCATGTTTTTGTTTTGGTGGGGCCGCCTCGACACGATCAAAATGATGTTGGTTCTGATTAAGCCTGGGCAAAGCACTACGCTACGCTCGAGTAGTTTGCGAAGTTCGCGCTACTTCGCACTACGCGAATTGCACGTAGCAAAGTGCGAATACGCGTTGCGTAGTGTTGCGTAGTGCTGCGGTCATTTTTTGCTTGCTCGCGGTCCTCAACGTGAAGTTGGCGACCGCGAGCAAGCAAAATGACATCCCGGCGAGACTTTTTCCTTGTTCGCGATCAGCAACATCAAGTTGGCGATCGCGAGCATAGAAAATAAACCTCCCGGCGAGATTCCCAACGCGAGGAGGTCAGGTTTCTCATTGCGAGTGGTCGCGTATGCTCGCGACCGCTCGCGATGAGAAACTACCAGTTCGCGTTGAGAAAGCTGCCGCTCGAGTAAAAATCTACTCGAGCAGCAGAAAACTACAGCTCGCACTGTGCAAGATGCCATTTTCAATGATTACACAGTGCCGGTTGCTTGTCCGCACTGTGCAATCATTGAAAACAACATCTGGCACAGTGCGAACAAGGTATTACGCAGTTCGTGAAGTGCTACGCGTAGCTCGCGAAGTGCACTTTGCGTAGCTTCGCGAAGTGCTACTTCGCAAACTACGCCCAGGGTTAGTTCTGATAGTACTTTTTTACATCACTCATCTTCCCATAAACATTCCTAAATCATATTTTAAAACGATTTATTCTATTTTATCGAAGTTTCCATGGAATAAAAACCTCACATGCCTTTACTCAAACTTAAAAGACCAAAACAAGTAGGTGGTGTCAATTTTCCATATTTTCAATCCTACCATACTGCATTCTCTCTAAAACTTCTTCACTACTTCAAAAGGGCCACGAGGAATCTCTACTACCTTTGTGGACTACTGTTGAAAAACAACTTCTTCAACCTTTCTCCTTTCAACAATATTTATCCTTTACTCATCGTCCTTTGTCTCTCTCTCTCTTCCCATTTTTAATAATAGTTGCAGGATTCTTCAACCTTTACTTACTAATCATCTCTCTCCTAAAGATCATTTTTTGCAATCTTCTTTATAGAATAATATTCATCTTAAAATCAATAATAGGATTATTTTTTGGAAGGATTGGCATGCTAAATGACTCTTCTGGGTACATCAACTATTTCAAAATGATACATGTATGACTTTTTCAGATGCTCAAGCATGTTTTTCTTTTCCTATCACTTATGTGTCTAAATATACATCCCTAATTGGGCAGATTCTGACAACATACAACAGTTTGGCACTCATTACTTCATCAAATTCGCCTCCCACTATCCTCTGTCTTCTCTCTTTTTCCTTCCGTGTCTCAGGTTTATAAACATTTCCTCTTCTTCAGTTATCCGTGATAAAACAGAGAGAGAGCTTCTATGGGTGACTGATCTTCAATTGTCCCTCTCTATCATTACTTGGAATAAGGTCTGGATTAAAATGAGGAAATCCTCTAGGGCTGCTAACACTACCCAAACTTTATTTTATATTCATAACAAGCTTTTAGTGACCCCTGTCTCATTGCATACAAAAATCCCTACTCTCTCTTCCTCTTGCTGGTCTTGTCACATTCTCTCAGCTGATTTACCTCACATTCTATTTACTTGTTCTCATGTTCAGAATTTCTGGAAACTCACGTGGAAGCAAATTAATAATACATTTAATACACAGATCCCTTCACTTTTGCTAACATATTTCTTGGTAGTGCATCTCTCAAATGGGAATCATGCCCAAACAGTTTTTTGTATTATAGACCTTCTTCTTGAGGTTGCTTTTCAACAAATCATTAAGGCATGGAAGAACACCTCCAATACCTCTTATCAAGCTTGGTGGTATGGGGTTTGTTATATTCACAGTTTTGATAGAGCATATGTTTATCCCATCTCTCTTGCTATAAAACAAGAATACCTATGGTCTCCCATTACTCGCTATCTAGACTGATCTGCAAATATAGCACACACCCATAACCCCCGAATTGAAGAAGTTCCTAAACCTCCATGAATTCATTTTTGTTGTTAACTATTGTATATTTCTTGCACCCTTTTCTATATTCCTTTTAATATGCATTTTGGTAATTATTCATATTTATATAAGTGGTTACGCTAAAATTAATATCCTATTAGGTCCCTTTTCTTCTCTTCTCGCTTCCCCTCTTTATTTCTTTCCCTCCTATCCCATATTACTTGACATATTATACAGTTAATGATTGTATTTCCTATTTCTATGCTTGTTGAATTGTTTTATATTATATCAATAAACTTTCTTTTCAACTAAAACACTTGTTCAGACCTCAGAGTGATTAATTAGGCCATTTTCATTCACTTTTACCTATTCCACAAAACTTGAGTTTAGGGCCTCTGGAAGCTTGAAAATCACTTTAAACAGCTCATTTTATCTCTAAAACTGATTATCTAAGTACAAATGTGAGATGTAGTGCAAAGTCGCAACATTTGAAAACGGACGATTTTTTTACTTTCTGAAACATGTAGTAAGGGTGGGTATTATCTCTTTCGTCAAAAATCGGGCGTTTTTGCTTGAACATTAAATGCTTCCAAATGTTATTTAATTCACTTCTGGGGCTGAAGAAACACTTTTTGAGACCTCAGAGTGATTAACTTGCCCATTTTCATACACTTTTACTCATTCCACAAATCTTGCATTTAGGGCCCCAGGAAGCATGAAAATCAATTTAAACATGCTCATTTTATCTCTAAAAGTGATGATCCACGTTCAAATGTGAGATGATTTTCAAATGTTGCGTCTTTGAACAAGGTCCTTTTTTAACCTTTCAGAAGAATGTCGTGATGGGGGTGTTATCTCTTTCGTAAAAAATCTGGCTTTTTTTTAAACATTGAATGGCTCCAAATGTTATTCAATTCCCTTCCCGTTGTGAAGAGAAACGTTTTGAGACCTCAGAGTGAGTAAATTGGCCATTTTCATTCACTTTTACCCATTCCACAAATCTTGAGTTTGAGACTGGTCGGGACTAGTGCCAGAAATGTTGCCCATGTTCGCATTCAGTAATAGCCACCCCACACCATTCACAGACATAGTAACACATTCATACCAAATGTACACCACACACAACCCTATGCACGGACAAATGTACCAGCATTCACTACAAACCCAACCAAACCACATCTATACACCCTTTTATCCCAACTACCACACATACCCACCATCACCTACAAACAGTACACAACTCTATCCTACACCACTAACCAATCCACTCATCACTAACACAACCCCATTCAACACCATACATAACTACACCCCATCAAGACACATGCTCCCTGCTCTAATTAAACCTAACAAACCACCTTTTATCACTAACAAACATATATTCATCCTTTCATCATTTGTCCAACTAACACCCTCCTCTCCCTACTACCATAATAACACAAACGCACAACACACACACTACACACCACCAAACTTTTTACCTCTTGCAACAAACCAGTCTAAGACTAACACTCTTACATCTACTTCATTCCCTCCTACACACAACATACACTCTACTCATAAACACATCACCACCCACTCTACCTTACAACCTCCTCTCACAAACTATACTATACAACCAAATCCATTGCATGAAACAAATACACCAGCACCCCTTTTCACTACTCCTCAAAAACAAAATATATCACACACACCAGCACAACAAGATCTTCAAAGCACAACACCTCAAAATACTTACCATCACAAAATACAAACATACACCCACCTTTCAAACACAACAAAGGAACAAACTCCAATGCCAAGCTTTCTCTCTTCCACCATACCTAACACAGATACAGCAATACAGCAACTCTCTTCTGACCGGCTCTCATCCATTGGACAATTTAGAACCTTACTACATGACCCACATGCTGCACCACCACCCCTGACTCGTACACCTTCCACCATAAACACACGCAAAAAATATAAACGGCGTGCCACACCTCACAACTTTACTTCACCATGTCTACTGCACAACAATGTTACACCATGAAAACAACACAGCACACCAACTCACTCTCAAACACCATCTCCACCACATACACACGCAGACCCATCAAAATGCCTTCTTAGCATGCTGGATGAGGAACATGATACAGAACAGGTACACGATTGCTATCCTAATACAACTAATGCCAGCACTAAAAACACACCTGCTACAAACCCACACAATACTGACCAATCTTCTACAAAACAAAGTCTCACTATCACCAAAGGCCAGGCTCTAAACTGTCTACTAATAAATGCTCGCGCCCTCTTTAAAAACAAACATCACATCTACGACCTTCTCACAGATGCAAAACCAGACATACTATTCATAACTGAATCATGGTTGGGAGATGATATGGCTCCAGTCCTGCATAAAGCCATTCCTCTAGGCTTTCAAACGATCACCCAAAATCGTATAGGCAAAAAAGGAGGTGGTCTAGCTGTTGTGTTCAGGCAAACATTACATATCACTAAAGTTGAGGACATCTCCATAAAGAACTGTGAGACTCTTTTAACAAGATGCAATACTACACCGTCTTCATCCTGTAACTTCCTGCTCCTTTACAGACCTCCACCTAGCAAGGCGACATTCCCAGACGCACTTCAAGACACAGTTTCAAACCTGATAACAATACACTCCAACTTATGCATTCTGGTTGACCTCAACATTTGGTTTGACAAACCCAATATGACCCATCCAAAAACAATAATCACTGGCCTAGACACACTGAACCTGCATCAGATTGTCCACAAACCCACACACATCACTGGACATATCCTATATGTCATTATTGCTAATACTGAACTAGTTACCTTTCAAACTATAACTCCAGTCATATGGTCAGACCACCACTTGCTTGCTTTCCAACATAAAACACTAAGGGTCTCACCTAAAACTAGCTTACATCCATCCACCTATCGGACGTGGAACAAACTCAATTTGGAACACTTAGAAACACAACTAACATCAAGTACAAATCTGGAAACAATAACTTCGGTTCAAAATCTATATGAGTGGCTATAGGAAGCTTTTGACATCCTGATACCACTCAAAACCGCACAAACGAAAACAAGCGCATTGGAGAAACATAGAAATAAAATACATAAAACAACAAATTAGAAAGCTGCAACGTGCCTGGCTCAAAACAAACGCCAAACAAGACAAACTTCACCTACAAAAAATGTACAGATTATACAAGTCAGCTATCAAAAGCTAAGAAAAGGTACTATTCAGACAGAATTCAAAATGCTAAATGTGCAAATAAAGAATTCTATAAAATACTCAATGAATTTCGCAAACCAAATTGCCTAGAAGGAACTCATCCTGTTACTCAAGATTTTCACAGACAAACTGGCAAATCATTACACAGAAAAAGCAGACACATTGGACACGTACTTAAAACAGAAACAAAGCACCAGTACTAACCCCTGTACAAAACAAGAATCCAAGAATACTCTAACGCAGCCTCTCCGTTCCTTCCAACACATCTCACACAATGAATTTATGGACCTGGTCAAAGCAAGCAGGCCTGCCGGCAGCCCTTCTGACCCCTATCCACCGCAAACTTTCAAAACAATTCTTTTAAAAACCTCTGCTGCCACTCCAGTGAGAAGAATCATCAACAATTCCTTAACTACCGGAATATTTCCAGAAGAACTCAAAAAATCACACATACGCCCTTTACTGAAGAAAACAAACTTGGACCCGCTGAACCCTGACAACTACAGACTCATTACAAATGGACCTTTCCTGGGCAAACTGATAGAAAGAGCAGCATTCGCCCAGATGTCACAATTCATTGAAGAGAATGACATACCCTCAGACTTCCAAACCGGATTCCGTCCGGGAAGATGCACTGAATATGCCCTCCTTGCCATCTGGGATGACCTGAAGAATACAGTTGACCGCAGCGTGGTTGCTGTGCTACTCCTCTTGAACCTCTTGGCTGCCTTTGACACTCTAAAACAAAAACTCTAAGAAGCCGGCATAGAGGGAACTGTTCTAGACTGGATCGCGTCCTACCTTCAAGACAGAACTAATGTCATCCATACCCCACCTTTCTTGTCCATACTTCACAAAAGCAGGGGACCCTCAAGGTTCTATCATCTTGTCCATGCTTTTCAACATCTATATGAAGTCATTACCGGTACTGATCAATCAATTTCACCTCACATGCTATAACTATGCAGATGACCCGCAAATACCCCTTCAACTGGAATGCCCCAAAGACATTGGAAAAATCCCCAATTTTCAGTTGTCTCAGAGCTGTGGATCAGTGGATGACTTGGAGCCATCTCAAATTGAATGCTTCAAAAACGGAACTACTCACAAGTGGCGATAGGAAACAATACGACCCGCTTGCTGCCTGGCCTGATGAACTGGGATCACCGCCCAAAGTATCGAAGGAAGTAAGAGACCTCGGAATGACCATGGACTCCAAGCTGTCAATGAATGCCCAAGTGGACAAACTAGCAAGATCAAGCTTTTTCACTATTAAAACGCTGCAACAAATTTTTCCACATTTGGGATTTCCACACAAGGTCCAAGCTACCATCTCCCTTCTGTCCAAACTCGATTACGCCAATAGCCTCTACCACGGATCACCTTTAACGACCATGAAAAGACTCCAATGGATTCAAAACTCGGCTGCCAGACTACTCTTGCATATCAAACTGCGAGACCACATCTCACCTGCCTTGAAAACCCTGCATTGGTTACCGGTTGCCAGAAGATCCCCGTTAAAGCTACTTTGTATCACCCACAAAGCAATACATGGAGTAGGACTGCTCTTCATCAGAAGAATAAAATCACCAAACACATTCAACAAAGGAAGCTAGGCTCTAAAGGGGCATCATGCCTCAAAATCCCAAGATACAAGAAAAAAACCATGGGTGACACATCGTTCTCTGTTCAAGCAGCCAAACTATGGAACTCTTTACCCCCACCATAAGATCCACCGAAAACTACCTTATCTTCAGAAAACTACTCAAGAATTACCTCTTCCCCACATAAGCACCATACGCAAACAGAAATTTACAGCATATTCCTCTGTATATAAGCATGTATTTTCTTATGTGCCTACCTGTGTATATTGCTTTGTATAAACATGTAGAATAATTATATTGTTGTAAATAAATAAATATAAATCATCTTTGGTCTACATGTACTTACTTCCATTGTGCATCTATGTACCTTCCATGTACTTGTAACTGTGTGTCTGTTACTTTTCTCCTGAAAACGCATATCCAATGCACTACCCTATTTCTCATCCTGTACCTCTATCAATATCTTTAATCTATATATACTTACCTCCTTTATGCATCTATATACTTTCAATGTACTTATGGATCTATATATTTATCACGTTCTTCTAATTTAGCATTTCAAATGCACTTCCCTATTTCCCAGCCTATACTTCTCTCAATATATCCTCTGGCCCAACTTTCTGACTCATCTCAAACTTCTTTCTACTACTCCTTCCAATGCACTACCCTATCTCTCACCCTATACATCTATCAATATATCCTCTACATCCACTCTCTCATTTATCCCAAACCCCATACCACTACTATGATCCCCAAAATAACCCTTTCTAGACTCTCTCCTACTCTACCACTCCTTGCATCATCTAACAACTTTTTACTATACCGATCCCCCAAAACAAACCTTGCTAAACTCTCCCTTCTGACTCCTCCCCTCAAAAACCCCTTTTTACTCATCCAAAAACCTCCTCCTACTGTTATGACCTCAGAAAAATAAACAACAACAAAAATCTCTCTTCTCTCCCTACACTATCCTTTTCAGTCAAAATAACAGACTAACATGTCCACTTCTCAAATTCCATATTCCACCATACTAATTCACCACTAATCCTTTATGGGTTCTAGAGTAACGTGATACTCGCCAATAAAGTGTTTCAACACCCCATCAGGGTTACCAGCACTATATAAATGCAAACCTTTTTCCCTTTTCTAACCCTCCCAACCCTTCTCAATCCAAATAACTGACAAACATATCCACCACTCAAATTACTTTCATGTTTCGCCATACTAATTCAACAGTAATCCTTATGGATTCCAGAGTAGCATGCTACTTGCCAATAAAGAGCTTCAAAACCCCACCAAGGGGTAGCAAGCACTGTATAAATACAAACCTCTTTCCCTCTTCTGTCCCGTAACCTACCCCTCTCTATCCAAATAACTGAATAACATATCCACCACTCAAATTACTTCATACTTCACTATCCTAATTTTCAACACTAATCCTTTATGAGTTCCGTAGTAGCATCCTACTCGCCAGAAAAGCGCTTCAACACCCATCAAGGGTAACAGGTGCTCCATGAATGCAAACCTTTCTTTCCTTTTATCCCTCCGCTACCCTTCTCACTCCAAATAACTGACTAATATCCACCACTCAAATTACTTTCATATTTCACCATACTAATTCAGCACTAATCCTTTATGTGTTTCCGGAGTAGCGTGCTTCAACACCCCATCTGGGGTAACAAGCGCTATATAAATACAAACTTTTTTTTCCTCTTGTATCCTTCTGCTATCCTTCTGAATCCAAATAACTGACTAACCCATCCACCACTTAAAATTGACTTGCATGTTTCACTATACTAATTCAACACTAATCCTCTATGGGTCCCGGAGTAGCGTGCTACTCACCGAAAAAGTGCTCAGACACCCCGTCAGGGGTAGTAATCGCTAAATAAATGCAATTACAATACAATACAATGTGAGATGTAGTTCAAAAATGCAACATTTGAAAACAGACCTTTTTTTACCTTTCAGAAGCATGTCGTAATGGGGGAGTGTTATCTCTTTCGTCAAAAATCAGGCGTTTTTGCTTGAACATTACAAATGTTATTTAATTCACTTCCAGGGGTGTAGAAACACTTTTTGAGACCTCAGAGTGAGTAAATTGGCCATTTTCATTCACTTTAACACATTCCACAAGTCTTGCGTTTAGGGACCCTGGAAGCATGAAAATCACTTTAAACATGCTCATTTATCTCTAAAAGTGACGATTCACGTACAAATGTGACACGTAGTTAAATAATGCAGCATTTGACACTAGACCTTGCATGTCTTAATGGGGGGTTGTTATCTCTTTCGTCAAAACCGGGCGTTTTGTTTGAACATTGAATGCCTCTAAATGCTATTTAATTCACTTCCTGGGGTGAAGAAACACTTTTTGAGACCTCAGAGTGAATAAATTGTCCATTTTCATTTACTTTTATCCATTCCATAAATCTTGCATTTAGGGCCCCTGGAAGCATGAAAATCAGTTTAAATATGCTCATTTATCTCTAAAAGTGATGATAAACGTACAAATGGGAGATGTAATTAAAAAATGCAGCATTTGAAAATGGACCATTTTTTCCCTTTCTAAAGCATGTGGTAATGGGGGGTGTTACTTATTTCGTCAAAAATCGGGCGTTTTGTTTAAAGATTGAATGCCTCTAAATGCTATTTAATTCACTTCCTGGGGTGAAGAAACACTTTTTGAGACCTCAGAGTGAGAAATTGTCCATTTTCATTTACTTTTATCCATTCCAAAAATCTTGCGTTTAGGGCCCCTGCAATCATGAAAATCAGTTTAAATATGCTCATTTATCTCTAAAAGTGATGATAAACGTACAAATGTGAGATGTAGTTCAAAGACGCAACATTTTAAAATGGACCAATTTTTTACCTTTCTGAAGCATGTTGTAATGGGGGGGTGTTAACTTTTTCGTCAAAAATCGGGCTTTTTTGCTTGAACCTTGCCTCCAAATGTTACTTAATTCACTTTCCGGGGTGAAGAAACACTTTTTGAGACCTCAGAGTGAGTAAATTGGCCATTTTCATTCACTTTTACCGATTCCACAAGTCTTACGTGTAGGGCCCCTGGAAGCATGAAAATCACTTTAAACATGATCCTTTATCTCTAAAAGTGATGATCCACGTACAAATGTGAGATGTAATTAAAAAATGCAGCATTTGAAAATGGACCATTTTTCCCCTTTCTGAAGCATGTGGTAATGGGGGGTGTTACTTATTTCGTCAAAAATCGGGCGTTTTTGTTTGAACATTGAATGCCTCTAACTTCTATTTAATTCACTTCCCGGGGTGAAGAAACACTTTTTGAGACCTCGGAGTGAGTAAATTGGCCATTTCACTTTTACCCATTCCACAAATCTTACGTTTAGGGTCCCTGGAAGAATGAAAATCAGTTTTAATATGCTCATGTGTCTCTATAAGTGATGCTAAACGTACAAATGTGAGATGTAGTTCAAAGACGCAACGTTCGAAAATGGACCATTTTTTACCTTTCTGAAGCATGTAGTAATGGGGGGTGTTATCTCTTGCGTCAAAAATCGGGCGTTTTTGTTTCAACATTGAATGCCTCCAAATGTTATTCAATTCACTTCCCGGGATGAAGAAACACTTTGAGACCTCAGAGTGAGTAAATTGGCCATTTTCATTCACTTTTACCGATTCCACAAGTCTTACGTTTAGGGCCCTTGGAAGCATGAAAATCACTTTAAACATGCTCATTTATCTCTAAAAGTGATGATCCACATACAAATGTGAGATGTAGTTAAAAAATGCAGCATTTGAAAATTTAACTGTTTTTACCTTTCAGAAGCATGTAGTAATGGGGGGGTGTTATCTCTTTCATCAAAAATTTGGTGTTTTTGTTTAAACATTGAATGCCTCTAACTTCTATTTAATTCACTTCCCGGGATGAAGAAACACTTTTTGAGACCTCAGAGTGAGTAAATTGGCAATTTTCATTCACTTTTACCCATTCCACAAATCTTTTGTTTAGGGCCCCTGGAAGCATGAAAATCACTTTAAACATGCTCATTTATCTCTAAAAGTGAAGGTCTACGTACAAATGTGAGATGTAGTTAAAAAATGCAGCATTTGAAAATGGACCATTTTTTACCTTTCTGAAGTATGTGGTATCTCTTTCGTCAAAAATCAGGCGTTTTTGTTTAAACATCGAATGCCTTCAAATGTTATTCAGTTCACTTCCCGGGATGAAGAAACACTTTGAGACCTCAGAGTGAGTAAATTGGCCATTTTCATTCACTTTTACTGATTCCACAAGTCTTATGTTTAGGGCCCTGGAAGCCTGAAAATCACTTCAAACATGCTCATTTATCTCTAAAAGTGATGATCCATGTACAAATGTGAGATGTAGTTAAAAAATGCAACATTTGGGAGGAACATGGTGGCCGCTCACTAACGGTCGCGGTCACACTCCCTCGGGTTCCGCATAGGGTCAGAAACCGAAGCCCTCATGAGCTAATGAGTTAATTTGTGATTATTTCCCTACCTCAGTTTTCCTCTTCTCGGTTCATCCAGCCTTTGGGACATGCGGGGGGATGCACATTCTTTTTTGAGATGATTCGGTGTTCCCAGCTGTCCTCGGTGCTCGCAACGTCTGCAGCAGCGACAGCGGAGCTGAGACGGGGACATGGTGCTGGAGGTGGGGAGAGGCCGCGCATGAGCGGAGACGCTTGCTTGTTACTCCAGTTCACCAGAGGAAGGGTCAGCACCAGTTTAGGTGCCTGTCCAGGCTGCAGGCTTGAGTGGTTCTCCGAGGATGGTGAACAGGTAGGGGGGCTTCAGCCTCAGTGACTGGCTCCTGCTGAAACTCCTAAGGGCACCAGTTTCTCCCTAAACTATCTACCGGCCGGTAAGTTGGTTTCAGAAGCCTTAACTGGCAGAGAGAAGTGTATGAGCAGTAATTTTCCAGCGTCTTGTCAAGGGGGTGTGCCTTTAATTGAAGAGGGGAAGTCTCTTTCCTATTGTATGGAAAGTAGTGACGGGATTCAAGAGGGTACTTCCCCCCTAAAATAAGCAGGTACACTCTGCAAGCCAGAGCAGCCCACTTATCATCAAACACAGTATTCACTTGCTCAATCTTACCCCCACGGGTCCCCCCCCATTTCTGAAGTCAGAACGATAATTAAACAACGTAAGCAGGGTGGAAGCACAACAGGTATTGCAACTCCAGCAAAAGCAACTAAGGGCAAGGGAAAAAGACGGGATAAGAAAACATCTAACGTGAAAACTAAAATTACCCTGTCTTTGAAAACCTTCTATCAAGTTATTTCTTTGTCCACGACCACACCCCTGTCTTCATCCACATTCTTGTCCAAGTCCATGTCCACGCCTGCCTCCACCCCCATGGTCCCAGCGTGTTCAATGAGGAAGGCATCAACCTATTACGATAGTGAGCCTTTAAGTAATACCACGCAGGCAAGCCTGGTGGAAATGGAATCTCAGGCCTCTCCTATCGTCAGTACAACGTTTGAAGCTGGAACTGAGTCTGTGGTCCACCCGATGGTTAATCTCACTAACAGATACTCAGTTCTGGGATTACATGAAGAACCAGAGCAAGAGTATGAGCAAGAGTATGTGCAGGAGCAAGTTCTTGAACAAGGGGTGGATAAGGAACACCAAAGCAGCAGCAAAAGTTTAAATATTTCTGCCCCCAAGGAACACACAGTCTCAGCTTCAAGTACACATTCATTAGCCGATCTACTCTTGGCCATGAAAGAAGAGATGACTAGTAGATTTACCGTGTCGGAGATGAATCAAGCAGAGTTGGCTAGTAGGTTTTCTGTCTCAGAAGCGAATCAGGCTGCTATCCGGTCATCATGCGAAGTATTGGCTCAGAAATTAGAGGAAGTCACCTTGAGGACCGAGGCAATTGAGGCTGAAATCCACAAACTAAAAGAAACAATCAAAACGACCTCTACTGACCTGGCAAAGTTATCAACCCAAAACAAGGAACTGAAGGATGACCTTGAATGATTGGAAAATAATTCTAGGAAAAACAACTTGAAGTTCTTAAATATCCCGGAAGCTCTTGAGGGGGAGGATTTTAAAGGGTTTCTGATTTCCTTATTAAAAGGCACTGTTTTTAAAAAATATCCAAATATCGATCTTGCATATGAGATCCAAAGAGCCCACAGGGATCCTTTCAAGAGAAACCCAGGGAGACAGAAACCCCGGAAAATTCTAGTAAATTTTTTGTCTTACTCAGTTAAGGCGTTGATTCTGACTACCGCCCTTAAGGAGGGGGTGATATCTTCTCCACTCTTGGATATGTCCCCTTTCTCTTTCTCCATCAGATCCGATATCTCGCACATAACGCCTACAAGATAGTGGGAGTTGGGGAAGAGGTTAGCAGAGTTAAATAGTCTTGGGGCAAAGGCCCAATTGAGGTTTCCTGGCACATTACGCGTGATGTCAAATAACCACATGCACATGATTCGTGCAACTGAAGAGGTGGATGCCCTAATTGCTAGGATACAACATGAAAAGGAGGGAGAGAAATAGGGGAGGAAATAGAGGTTTTGGAGGGCTCGGTTTTGAGGGCCCAAGTCTCTAGAATTAACTAGCAGTAAGATACTACCCGAGGGAGCGGTGTCCGAATAGGCTTAGCCTACTGGAAGGGAGGGTTCCTCAGGGTGTAGGGGGTCACAGGGGGGAGAGGGGAGGCCGGGGGGTTTCACTGGGAGGGGAGCAGAGGGTGAAAAAATTAAAAAATATTCCTCATCTCATCTGTACCTTAAGAAATGCCATATAATTCAAGGAAGGGGTGCACTAGCTGATGGCAGGTAATACTAAAAGGGACAGTAAACTCTGTTTCATTTCCTGGAATTTGAATGGTTTAAGATGCCCGCGTAGGCAGAGGTTGATACTCAAGTATCTAGAACTTTCCGCCGCCCAGGTGTGTCTTTTACTGGAGACTCATTTAACTTCCACTGAATCACATATAATTTTTTCAAAAATCCCGTGGATAAATTGTTTTTGCTATTCGCAGCAATCAATTAATAGCAGAGGTGTGGCAATTTTGGTGAAGAAAGGGATCCCCTGTGTAGTTAAATCTGTACAGACAGACCAAACAGGGAGATGGATTGTGGCTCAGATGGATTTTGGGGGAGTAGAAATGACTTGTTCTTCCTATTATGGTCCAAATGTCGATGACCCTTCATATCTAAGTAAATTGCAAGACAAATTGATGACGGCGACCCCTCCTTTGATAATAGGAGGTGATTTTAATGTTCGTCTAGATCCATCTAAAGACCGGTCTAACTTGAGCCGTGTTGTAGGGACCCCGCGATCTCGTAGGGTTATGAAAAATCTGTTTCCACTGGATATGAATTTGGTAGACCTTTGGAGGGCTAAGAAGGGGGATGTCCAGGGGTTCACCTTTTATAGTAAAAAACATCATCATTCTTCTAGAATAGATTATATTTTAGTTAATAGGGAAGTTTTAGATAACCTATGTGACATATCCGTCTTACCTAGCCATCTCTCTGATCATGCCCCTCTCGTTTTCGTATTCCAAGGATGGCAATAGTCCAGAAACTAGATGTACATTGAATAGATCAATGTTGTCGGATCCTGGAATTGTTCAGTCCATTAGATCCTCTTCTTTGGAATTTTTTTCATTTAATCTAGGTTCCATGTCTATAGATTATGTTTGGGATGCTTATAAAGCTAGTCTGAGAGGCATGCTACATGTTCTAATAAGCTCTAAACATCGAGCCAAGGCCTTGGAACTATATTCCATCGAGAGCAGGATAACTGAACTAGAAGTGGAAAGAAGTAATCTTAATCAGGAGAACTTAGAAAAACTGACACAAGTTCAACAAAGTCTGGAGGGGGCCAGGCAGGAGCTTAGGAGCTTGTTGGATCAGAAATGTAGGACACAATGGTTAGTGAAGAATATGGAAAACTTTGAATATGGGGAAAAAGCAGGTGCTCTATTAGCCTGGAAGGCCAGGACTGATCGCTCGAAAAATTACATCAATGAACTAATTATTAATAGTAGTGGAGAAAAATCTAGCAAGGCTGAAGATTTGCAAAAGTGTCTTCTTTCTCTCTTTTCGGATCTGTATAAGGAAAATCTGGTTCCTTCCCAGGATATAATATCTTCCTGGTTAAGGGACAAATCGCTACCTGATCTAACTGAATTTAGTCGGGTTGCCCTTGACGCCCCTATAACCATTGAAGAGATTAGGTATCAAATAAAGAGGTCTAAAAACAATAAAGCCTCCGGTTTGGATGCTCTTCCGAATGAAGTATATAAACTTCTTCTGGATGAACTGACCCCGGTACTTTACACTCTATTTAATTCAGTGTAGAGCCCCACACGAGTGGTTCCTAGATCCTGGAAAGAAGCTACTATCGTTCTAATACTGAAGCCAGGGAAAGACCCACTAAAGGCTAATTCCTACCGCCCGATCTCCCTGTTGAATGCTGATTATAAGATCTTTATGGGCATTCTGGCAGGGAGAATGGCGAAACTGGTCCTGAGTTTGATTAACATCGACCAGAAAGGTTTCATGGTAAGGAGATACATCCAGGAGCAGACTCAACTTTTGATTGGGAATATCGACCTGGCCGAGGTGAGAGCGGATCCTTTAGCAGTAGTGGCCTTAGACACAGCCAAGGCCTTTGATCGGGTGTGTTGGAGGTATCTCTGGGGGGTTCTCGAGGGTATGAGCATGGGCCCTCCCTTTGTCCAGACCTTAAGGAATTGTTACCAGGGAGCCTCCGCAAAGATCCTGCAGAACGGCACCCTGACTCTCAGTTTTGACATCCAGAGAGGGACTAGACAGGGCTGCCCTTTATCCCCTCTTTTATTTAACATTTACATCGAGCCCTTGGTGCAAACTATAAGGCTAGATGACTTAATATATCCTTTTAAATCGCAAAATTATCAGTGTAAAATAGCATTGTGTGCGGATGATGTTGCTATTTACACTAGCGATCCGGAGGCATCCATTCCACGGCTTGAAAATCTGCTGGAGGAGTTTGGCTCAATTTCGGGGTATCTAGCTAATTCCGCTAAAACGGAAATGATGTGTTGGAACATCGACTACAGGGGAGGCCCCATTAGTAATGAATTCAAGTATCTGGGTATAAAAATTGTTAAAGACCTGAATAAAATTCCCCTGATTAATCTGGAGAAAATCATAAAGGAAATCGACTACCTCTTTGCCAGATGGAGGAATCTCCCCTTGACTATCTATGGGAGGGTCAATCTGGTGAAGATGAGTATTCTTCCCAAGCTGACAGACCTATTTAATGCAGTTCCTTTAACTTTCCCCAGTAAGAGCATTAGTAAGATTCAGGGGAAAATCGGAAGCTTTATTTTGGGGCATAAAAGTGCTAGGTTGTCCTGGAAAAAGCTGAGAAGGAAGGTTTTAAAAGGTGGGCTGGCTCTTCCGGACATCAGTTGGTATTTAATGGCCTTTCAATTTAAAGGTATCAGGATGCTGCTCTCAATACCAGATGATACAACATGGGGTAGACTCCTGGGTAAGATGGCAATGGTCAAAGGGGGAAGTGGAGAAGGGTTTCAATATAAGTTTGGGGCCCCAAGATTTTTTAAACGTGTGCGTCTCAAGGTCCTTAAGGCCGCTCTAGTGACATGGTATAAAGTGAGACGCAGATAGGGTATTGGATATTTCCCTGACTTTGCTCCCATATGGGATTCCCCCGGGACCCCACTCTGCCTTAGCGATACCAATTAAAAGAGCTGGTGTGGCTAAATGGTCTGATTTGTTGGATGCAGATGGGATTCTTCCATGAGAGGTCTTAAGAGCTAATATAGGCCCCAAACTAAGTTCAAGTATCTTCAACTCAAATCATGATACGAGGCAGAAGTGGGTGACATTTCTGGGAATTGGGAACTTGAGCGGCTATTGAAAAATGTCCAGCCAAAAAAGAAAGAAATATCCATGTGGTATACAAGGCTTCTTGAAGCAGACGATTTGGATATTCCTCCTCGATCATCGGTTTGGAACCATTCACCCCTCGCCCATAAAATCGAAGATTTCTTTGAGCCATCCTTTAAACTACTTTATAAACATATCAAACCAGCTAGTTTAAAAAAGAATAATCTTTTTGTTCTTAATAGACTCTACTACACCCCGGCTAAGATAACTAAGTTTGCTCCGCTGCCCCCACAAGATGTCCTAGATGTAAATTACCAAATGCGGACGATATCCACATCTTTTTCGAATGTCCGGAGTTAAGATCTTATTGAAATGATGTGGGGGACTCTCTATCAGACATTTTTTAAACCAACATCAAGATTAATCTTCATCTAGTGTTTTTTGGGGCTAACAACTCTACCAACGGGGTGTTATCACAGATCCATAGGGGGCTGTTGTTATACCTCATATTGCTAGCTCGGAGGGAGATTTGTATAAAGTGGAAAGACTCGACCCCCCGAACAGAGAGGACTGACTTAAAGCTTTGTTTGGTATGGCACGCCTAGAACAAGAAGGGAGCAAGGAAACCTCGCTTAACATCTGGCATACTCTGCTATGCTGGGTTCGGGATTTGTGATTGGTAACTTTTTAAGTGATGGTCTTCCCCCGGGTCCTATGATTACACCAAGCCTCTACTACCCGGGGCAGGTCAGGCAGACCTAGGCAAATGCAGTTAGCCGAGAGGCGCCCAGATGTAAAGTACGACGGCTTGTTAAATCTGCAGATGTCTTTTTGTGAGATGAGGACAAAAAAATTAATAAATTCAGCATTTGAAAATGTACCTTTTTTTACCTTTCAGAAGCATTTTGTAATGGAAGGTGTTATCTCTTAAATCAAAAATCTGGCGTTTTTGTTTAAACATTGAATGCCTCTAACTTCAATTTAATTTACTTCCCGTGGTGAAGCAACACTTTTTGAGACCTCAGAGTGAGTAAATTGGCCATTTTCATTCACTTTTACCCATTCCACAAATCTTGCGTTTAGGACCCCCGGAAGCATGAAAATCAATTTAAACATACTCATTTGTCTCTAAAAGTGATGATCCACGTACAAATGTGAAATGTAGTTAAAAAAATGCAACATTTGAAAACAGACATTTTTTTTGACTTTCAGAAGCATGTCTTAATGGGGGGGGGGTGTTATCTCTTTCGTCAAATATCGGGCGTCTGTTTGAAGATTGAATGCCTCGAAATGCTATTTAATTCACTTCCTGGTGTGAAGAATCACTTTTTGAGACGTCAGAGTGACTAAATTGGCCATTTCATTCACTTTTATCCATTCCACAAATCTTGCGTTTAGGGCCCCTGGAAGCATGAAAATAAGTTTTATTATGCTCATTTATATCTAAAAGTGATGATAAACGTACCAAAGTGAGATGCAGTTAAAAAAATGCAACATTTGAAAACAGACATTTTTTTTACCTTTCTGAAGCATGTGGTAATGGGGGGGTGTTATCTCTTTCGTCAAAAATCGTGCGTTTTTGTATAAACATTGAATGCCTCAAAATGTTATTTAATTCATTTTCCGGGGTAAAGAAACGCTTTTTGAGATCTCAGAGTGAGTAAATTGTCCATTTTCATTCACTTTAACCCATTCCAAAAACCTTGCGTTTAGGGCCCCTGGAAGGATGAAAATCACTTTAAACATGCTCATTTATCTCTAAAAGTGATGATCCACGTACAAATGAGACACGTAGTTAAATAATGCAGCATTTGAAAATGGACCTTTTTTTTAACTTTCAGAAGCATGTCTTAATGGGGGGGTGTTATCTCTTTCGTCAAATATCGGGCGTCTGTTTGAAGATTGAATGCCTCTAAATGCTATTTAATTCACTTCCTGGTGTGAAGAATCACTTTTTGAGACGTCAGAGTGACTAAATTGGCCATTTTCATTCACTTTTATCCATTCCACAAATCTTGCGTTTAGGGCCCCTGGAAGCATGAAAGAAGTTTTAATATGCTCATTTATATCTAAAAGTGATGATAAACGTACCAATGTGAGATGTAGTTCAAAGACGCAACATATGAAAATGGACCATTTTTTACCCATCTGAAGCATGTCGTAATGGGGGGGGGAGGGGGGGGTGTTATCTCTTTCATCAAAAATCTAGTGTTTTTGTTTAAACATTGAATGCCTCTAACTTCTATTTAATTCACTTCCTGGGGTGACGAAACACTTTTTGAGACCTCAGCGTGAGTAAATTGGCCATTTTCATTCACTTTTATCCATTCCACAAATCTTCAATTTAGGGCCCCTGGAAGTATAAAAATCAGTTTTAATATGCTCATTTATCTCTAAAAGTGATGATCCACGTACCAATGTGAGATGTAGTTAAAAAATGCAGCATTTGAAAATGGACCATTTTTTACCTTTCTGAAGCACGTGGTAATGGTGGGGTGTTACCTCTTTCGTAAAAAATCGGACATTTTTGTTTGAACATTGAATGCCTCTAAATGCTGTTTAATTCACTTCCCGGTGTGAAGAAACACTTTTTGAGACCTCAGAGTGAGTAAATTGCACATTTTAATTCACTTTTAGCGATTCCACAAGTCTTATGTTTAGGGCCCCTGGAAGCATGAAAATCACTTTAACCCTTTCTGTGCCTATGCCGAGCTGGACTCGTCATGGAGCACAGTCACCAAGTGCCCATGACGAGTCTAGCTCGTCATGAGACCCATCCACGGGGGAAGCGCTGGTGCTCCCCCCGTGAGTGGTCGATCCTTTTTTTTTTACTGGGAAGGCAGGGGAAGACCTTCCCCTGCCTCCCCCCGCCCCACCCCACGTCATCAATGACGTCAGCGTGCGAGCCGTGCTGACGTCATTGGAGGTTTCCCCTTTGTTCTTGGCTTCCTGCGCGACGGAGAAGAAAGAGGTGAGTTTTGGGGCTGGGGAGGGGGGATTTCAGTTAAATAGGCATCGAGGGAAAGGAAAGGGTTTTCCTTTCCCCCGATCAGTGGCGCAGCTAGGGTGGGGCGGTGGGGGCACTATTTTGGGGGAGGACAAAGGCATTCAGATAATGCTCTGCTTGCTTTCGTGGACGGGCAGAGAAGGAATAGGACTCAGGCAATGTCCTCTTCTTTTTTGTGCTGGCAGCTGTCAGCCCCTCTCTTCCTATTATTCCCTCTCTTTATGTCTTGCTCCTCACTTACTGAAAACCGTGACTTGAAGAAACGGTTTACAACCTCTATTTCCTTCTTTCATTTAGTTGCTTCCCTGTGAAATGGATCCAAAAAAGAAAAACACTCTTCCGAGAAATGCCTTTTTTCTGACATTTTTCTATTCCAAAGTGCAGCAGGATGGAGAGAAATAGAAGGTTTTAAATATGAAAAATAAATACATAACTAAATAAAGCAGGACAGAGGGGTTGCAAAGTGGCCAGATTGGTTTTATTTACATCCAAATACATCAGCATCACTTTACAGAGTTTGCCAGTGAAGCGCTACTTTTGTTTTCTCGTCTTTCTTTGAACAGCATTGTTGTTCCCAGGTGGGAAAGTGTACCATTCCTGGAGGTACGGCAATACCTGGTTGATGGGTGGATTGTAAAACACAGTGTGTACCATGGCTCTCTGTTTATGGATGTGGTCTTTTTATACCATACTGCTTACGTTTTGCAAGGATATAAGCAATGGACATTGAAACGGTTCCCTTCAGGGCCCTCTAGTCATGTCCTTAACTTTCAGGTAAAACCACTGGCTGATTTCTGAATAGTGAGTGAGAGATCGTTAAGGTAACCATGTTGTTTCTGCTTACATTTCACATGCTTTACTTAATCTTGCATTCCCTATGAGTGGTTGCTCTTACTTTTTTTTTAGGCAGCATACTACTCTTATCAAGTGCATAATTTGAATTGAGCCACATCCAAGTGTTTAAAGCGGGCACAATTAGGTTATAGCTGAAGGCAGTTTGAGTTTCTCTCAGTGGGGAAGTATGGTGTTCAGTGGGGGAGAGGATGTGGCACTATGGCCAGAGCTGTCAAATTTGGAACTGGGGAACTGGGTTTAGCCTTCATGACCAGTCCACCAGACCACTCTACTGAGGGAGCACATTCCCATGCTAGACCTTAGAAGGCCCCACTAGACCTTAGAAGGCTTGATGTCTTAGCACAAGCAGGTGTACCCTAGTGGTGTCAATTGTGGGTTAACCTTGAAGGCCTGTCCACCACAATCCATACTGAAGTTCATCTCCAGTCTTGCGGGCAGGCCTACGAAGCAGCACACCCTAGAGCCACAGTGATCCAGTCGCTGTGACTCTGTCACTGAGGTCACATGAACCTTGAGCAGGTTAGGGCGATGCGAACGGTGTGAACTCACTGGGCACCTATTTCAGGTGGGTGCGTAGTGTTTGCAAGTATATTATGGTTTGAAAAAAACTTGCTGCCTCCTTCCTGGCCTCCAGCAATTTTCAGAAACAATAAAAATGTTGTGATAACTTTGGTGATTAATGTTCTTCCTAGAGAGGGATGGAGTTTTTTCTAGTGGAAGGGTTGACTCCTGGAAAGGTAGCACAGAGGGTTAATGTGCCTGCTGCAAAGAACATGTACCATGCAGATCACAAAGTGCACTGCTTTAATGGGGGGACCATGATGAATGGTCATTTAATGTCAGCTGTAGATGATGGATCCCTGAACAGTGTCATGTATGTGCATGTTTGCATTGTGCTGAGGGGATTACCAGGTAATTATTCACGCAGCTCTCTGATGGATGTCACATGTGGTTTTTCTGAGTCCCCAGATAGATCATGCAGTCTGTGTGTTCTCTTTTGTACTGCGAGTCACCGGTGTATTCAACTGTGTAGCCTTGGACCGTGTCATGTATGTGCATGTAACTTGCATGATCGAGGTAACTATTAGTGGCGATACTACGTGTCTCTCGGACCTCTTTCAAGTGGTCGTCGTCCTTTTTCCCCAGCAACCCCCCCTCCCCAGGGGCGGCAATCTGAGAGATAGCCCCGGGCGCCCCAAGCTCTAGCTACGCCTCTGCCCCCGATGTCTCTTTTATGCATTCCTGCTGCACGATCGTGCGATCGTGCAGCAGGAATTGCCACTAGCGTCAGGGTTTTTTTTCTTTTTTTAGGTTTGGGGTAGTTTGGGGGAGCGGCCCCTTAGGCAAGGGTCGCTCCCCTTATGGCCACATTATTTTTTTAATATTTTAAAGTGCAAACAAAATCTAAGAGGTAGCAGACGATACGTTACAAGAGGAAAAAGTGATGTGTGCATGTTACAAAAGAGTACAAAATACAAGTAGAGGTAAAATACTGCAATAAATGGCAGACACTCAGAAAACAAAAGCAAACGTTACGTTACATGAGGCAATGGTGGTAATTGTGCATGTATCAAAAGTAAACAAAATACAAGAGGTAGCAAACAATACATTACAAGAGGAAAAGTGACATGTGTGCAAGTTACAAAAGAGTACAAAGTACAAGTAGAGGTATAAAAGTGCAATAAATGGCAGACACTCAAAACACAGGAACACACTGGGAAGGCACTTCTATAGGCATGGAGAAATGAATTTCCTATAATGTAAATACTTCCTTCAGATAATAGAGAGGGCGTGAATTAAGTTTGGAAGTGTCTTTGCAGGAGGAGAACTTTGAGGTCAGTTTTGAAGGACTGAGAAGAGGGGGTGGTACGGAGCTGAGGCTGAGTTCCAGATTCTCGCCGCCTTGCCTGTAAAGGATTGGGCCATCGATCTTTCCTTCTTGTAAGTGGGAGGTTGAATCAATAAATTTTGCGCAGTACGTGATGGTCTAGAGCCTCCAGAGACTTTCAGTTTATTCACCAGGTAGCGAGGAGAGGAGGAGTGCAAGGCTTTGTGGGTGATACAGGCATTCTTGCAGATAGATCTTGCCTCGATGGGAAGCCAACAGAGGGTGGATAAAATGGGTGTGATGTGGTCGCTTCTTTTGGCCCCATATATGAAACGAGCTGCTGAATGGAGAACATATTTACGGGGGGACAGGTGGGATTTGTGCAGGCCAGTAAGAAGAGAATTGCAGTAGTCCAATCTGGAGAGAATCATCAATTGGACCAGGGTTTGAAGGTCTTGCTCCGGGAAGTGGGAGAGTAGATTGAGTTTTTGTCGAGTATGACACTAAGGGATTGTGCGCTGTCAACAATGATGGATTTTTTGTTAAGTAGATTCTTCTGATCCATCCATGATAGAGAAAGTGAGGAGGAAAGGAGGAGGAATTCAGTTTTGGAGGGATTCCGAATCTGTTGATGAGTTAACACCCAGTTTTGAATGGATTTGAGAGTAGAGTTTAGGATGGAGAGATCGTGAGTGGATGTGTCTGCCCCCCCGGGGGGGCAGATTTTTAATTTACTATTGTATTTGTTGTTTGGGGGAGCGGCCCCTAGGACAAGGGTCGCTCCTTTTTATGGGAGGATGATTGTGGCCATTTCTGCACTCTTTGGGTGGAAGGATAGCGGTATGTTTTTAGGCCCATCTGCCCCCAAGGGGGACAGAAGCCACTAGACACCTGTGTTTTTTAAATTTTTGTGTTGGGGAGTGGCCGCAAGGGTTGCTCACCTTTTACGGGAGTGAATATTTAATTTGCACTCTTAGGTCCACCTACCCCTTATCTTTGTTGGTGGATTGTGCGTGGATTGGTGCATTATATGCATATGTGACATTAATGTTTTTTTCTCCTTTTTATTCTAGTCTAAAGCTTTTGATTCCTGTTTCCGGTTTCGACAGTGGTTGTTCTGCAGTTTTGTGTAGTTGCATTTTTTTGGTAAGAATTTTTTTTTGTTGTATTTACTCCAAATGAGTAATATTGTAATGTTTGAATGAATTCTTTTGTAAGTGATGTCATAATGGCAGCATATTTAGTTAGTGGTTTGAGCATGACATTCTTTGCAATGTGTTTTGCATGGTCTTATGTGTAATTTCTTTTCTCTTTCATTTTTAGTGGGATATTATTGATCCATACTGTGTCTGTGAAGAATAGGTGGTGGTGAGTAGTTTAGTTGCCTTTGGCAAGTGAGTGGTATTGTTTTGGAGTATATATGTGTTTTTGATAAAGGTGCTTTTTGTTAATTACTTATTTTACAAAGTGTTTGTTGTTGACTTGTTTGACAAGTTACCTTTATTAGTAAGCATTATGGCTAGCCGTAGAATGACTGCTCAACAGGTGGTTGGTATACTTCTTGAATCTTCCTCTGAGCATGATTATGAGACTGACAGTGCGTCTGAGGGAGAGGAGGGAGGGGAAGATTCTGGCAGTGAGTTTTCTCTCCACATGGAATCATCGGATGATGAAGGTACTCTTGGTGTGGATGAAACAACTCTCAGTGCGGATGAAGTTCCTGTTTTAGAGGAGGAAACTGCTGTGCCGATGGTGCAAGAGGCATCTGGATTGCAGTCTGAGGCTGCTAGGCTTCCTACTGGAAGTGCTGGACTTTCGGTTTATCCAAACATGGTGCAGCCGGTGTTGCCTGCCTTTAGCGGTGATGCAGGGTGTAGAGTGGATTGTGAACATTTTTTACCTATACAGTTTTTTTAGTTGTTTATGGATGATGTATTTTTGGGTGAGATGGTTGAGCAGACAAATTTGTATGCTGAACAGTTTTTGAGGGACAACAGTGACAAACTTAGGCCCCAGTCTAAAGCTACCCGGTGGACTCCCACAAATCTGGAAGAGATTAAGAAGTTTTTGGGTTTGACTTTATTGATGGGTGTGGTAAGGAAGCCAAACTTGGCTTCATATTGGTCTACTAGCCCCTTGTTGGCAACTGCCATATTTCCTGCAGTTATGACTCATAATCGGTATTTACTTTTGCTACGCATGCTGCATTTTGTTGATAATTCTATGGCGTTGCCACGAGATCACCCTGACTGTGACCGTCTTTTTAAGATTCGGCCCGTTCTTGATCACTTTGTAGATTGGTTTTCTGAGATCTATACGCCAGGGAAAGAAATATCTATTGATGAGTCTTTGGTCTTGTTCAAGGGCCGTTTGGTTTTTAGGCAGTACATCCCTAGCAAGAGGGCACGCTATGGATCTAAGCTGTATAGGTTGTCTGAGAGTAGAACAGGATATGTTTTTAATTTTCGTGTGTACACTGGTAGAGATTCTACTATTGACCCCCCAGGTTGTCCGTCCACTTTTGGAGTTTCAGAGAAAATTGTGTGGGATCTTGCTAGAAGACTGTTTAACAGAGGCCACCATTTGTACCTTGATAACTTCTATACTGCTGTGCAATTATTTAAGGAATTGTATAAAGTGGACACTTTTGCATGTGGCACAATCCGCTCTAACCGTAAAGGTTATCTGAAAGAGCTTGTTTGCAAAAAACTTCAGAGGGGGCAGTGCAGTTCCTTGCGTAGTGATGAACTACTAGCTGTAAAATTGGTGGACAGGAGGGATGTGTACATGCTGACTACCATCCATGATGAGAGTACTTCACCTGTGGATGTTTGGGGTCAGGTTGCTGAAGTGCGCAAACCTGTGTGCATTCTAGACTACAATAAGCACATGGGTGGTTTTGACAGAGTAGATCAGAGGTTGGAACCTTACTCTGCTATCCGGAAGGCTTATGTTTGGTATAAGAAGTTGGCCATCCATTTCTTCGAATTAGCAAGTTTCAATGCTTTTATTGTGTTCAAGGAGTGTTCTCCTGCGTCAAAGTTGACATTTCTTCAGTTTCAGCACTCTGTGATAGCTAGCCTTGTTGTTGTGGAACAGGCAAGTGTTCCTAGATTTGGAGTGGTGGAGGATGTGGCTCGATTGAAAGATCGCCACTTTCCTGATTACATTCCTCCCACATCTTCAAAAGATTTTCCCACTAGGAGATGTAGATTCTGTTGGCGAAGAGGTACGCGGAAGGAGTCACGTTATTTCTGTCCCGGGTGTCCTTCTAACCCTGGGCCACGAACCATCGCATCAAGTGCCTACCACGTCCCATGACATGTATATATTGTACAATGAGATGTATTTGCGGTTCAGTTTTGCCCACCCTACTTAGAGTGTGCAGTGGAATGGCAGCAGTATGGACAGAAAAAACATTTAAATGACCTCCATACCATGGGAGAAAACCCCCATGGTGTGGGGGGGTCATTAGTTTTTGTTTTCTCAAACAGAAAATCTCACTTTGAGGTTTTGTTTTTGAAGAAACAAAAGCTTGTTAGCAGTTTGACTCTCAGCTGTCTTGTTTGATGGACCATTCGTCAAACTTTTAACTCAATGACAGCTGACAACTCTGGTTTCAGAGGACTGGTACTCCTTCAAGGTGAAGGACTACTTTACTCCGTCGCCCTGACTAAATAATAAATGTTGTCCTTTGAAGTCTAAATCAGGCGTCAGTCTTGAGTCCACCTCATGCATATTTTTTTCCACCATAACTTCCTTACTGTCTCTTTGCATTACATTAATGAAGCATTGTGGGTAGGTACCTTCTTCAAGGAAGGAATTCAAGAATTTCGTCATATAGGAAAGGCTACAAGAGGTTAGGGCCAAAAAGCTATTGATTTTGGGCCGGATGTAAGACCGTTTTTTTGCTGTTGCAAGTGGGAATTTAACTCTTTTAAGACCTCAAAATAGGTCACCCCTATTTACAAACCCTATTTGGCGAGTCCTTTTCCTTCAAGGAAAACGGACTGCATTTAAAAAAACTGCTTAATATAAAAAGCAGTCATAGACATGGTGGTCTGCTGACCCCAGCAGGTCACCATCCCTGGGAGTGCTAGCTGTTCCCAATGGGATCTCAAATTGCACCTACCTCATGAATAATAATGAGGCAGGCAATTTACGACCCATAAGGAAACGCAAACAGTGTCTTAGACACTGTTGTAAATTCCAATTTGTGATTCACAAATTGCGAGTCGCGAAATGTTGCAATTTGGAGTCGCAAATTGGAAGGGTCGTACATCTGGCCATTAGAGGCTAAAAGGGTCATTTGGGGCACAAGACATGCTAACAGAAATACGTTTGGGAATAAACTCTGAAGAGAATGTGGGAGGGAAAGCAGAAAGTGTTGAGTCTGCAGAGAGGAAGAAGCATAACTGGAGTAGGCAAAATCATTAAAGAGTGTAGTGAAGATGGTTTCTCATGACAGCAATTGTTTATGAGAGCTATGAGTCCAAATGGATAGCTGAGAAGGAGGATTGAGGGATCGGCCAGTACAGTCTATTAATAGTTCTGGGGTGGGGTGGTATGCTGTGTAGAGAGAGATCCTCAAATTATTTGAGTTTCTTTCCCCAACATCACTATGAACACGCCACCACTAATGACTTTATTAAAGATGATTTAGGGGCTTAATGAGGCTTTGTCAGGCTATATTTCATTCCACCCGGACAGCTGAGGCATGAACTTCACTGCCTCAGCTCACTACAGACTGACATATTTAAAGTTCTCTTACTGCCTGGTGGATATCCATGTGCTTTCAGAGCAGAGGCTCCCAGGGTGGATCCTCTGAAGGTACTTTAAGTTTGCTGAGTTCCGCCATGTTTCATGTATCTATCTATTCAGGAAACTTTTTGCTTTCTTAAAGTAGACTGCCAAAGTGGAATTTTGGTTTTGAGAAATAAAAGAAAACAAATAGCCGGAGGTTTCTCCCAGGCTGTGAGGGTAATTTTTTATTTTTCTTCTGTTAGGGACTGCCAGGTTTTTTCCTGGTGGTTCTGAACTGAAACAAAGTATGCTAAGTCAGCAGCCCTAAATAGGAGATATGATTTGAGCTTTCTAGCTTGCTGACCTGCCTTGTCCGTCCTACAGCGCTGGGAGGTCTCAGGGTAGCCATGCACTATATAAATTTAATTTCATTCATTCATTCAATGGCCCAAAGTCCATCGGGCCATCGGTTTGAGGTTTCCACCAGCAGGGCCACTGACAGCACCACCAGCGGAAACATGTCATTCCTCCTGAACCTAAATAGAGCTGGTGGACGGTTAGTTTGGAAACAAGATACTCCACCACATTTGTGGTGGAGAAGGTACCCTGTCCACCAAGCTCATTATAAGCGTCTTCACACTAGATGTTAGGGAGCTATCCAGTGCTTAATTTGTGAAGGTGCAGGGCTGGGCTAACCGCAGCGGGCATCGTGCGTTCGCCCTCGCGGCCGGAAGGGTGGGGGGTGTTTTTTCCAGCAGTGGGGGCTAGTTTTGGTAGTAGGGGACGTTTTTGCAGCTGTGCTGCAATATCGGCTCCAGTACAAAAGTAGCAGTGCTTCACACTTGGGGGCAGGTCCTACACAATTGCAAGAGCTGGTTTGGGCTCTCTATCCATGTATGTGGTTGCAGATGGTGTACACTACTAATCATTTTAGGGACCCAACTCTTACTTTTCATCATTAGATTTTGAGTCAGAGCAAAAGAGAACAATGCAAAAAAGGAAGAAAGAATGTGGACTACAAAGACAGAAAAACAGTGAAAAGAGAAGAAACTAAGGATGTGAAAGAATCCGCAAGAGTGGGAGAAAGAGACAGCAAGTGGAAGGTGGTGGAATAAAGTGCCGTGAGATGGAATCAAGGCTCTGCAGCCTTGTTATTGGGCAACCCTGGGATTCGAAGTCTAAGAAAAACTTTAGACACTTGCAGCTTTTTTTTTCCAAATGAAACATTGCAGAGCAGGGGTGATATTTTAGGTAGGGGAGGTTAAATAATCTACGCTATTATTGTTTGCAGCATCTGTAAACTACTGAGCGACTACAATTACCCAATGTGATCACTGACCTTGTTAAAGTAGTTATTGATGTCAACATTGGCTAGTCTTAGTAGTCAGCTTTTTGTGAATATTATCCATCTCAATTGACTTATTTGCTCAAGCACAATGACGAACACAAAGGAAATGTTGTTTTCTGTTAGTTGATTTAATTTTATTGTGGATCAAATGATGTATGGCGTCGCTTCATCGACTCTCACTACACACTATGTTATAGAAGAGCACGCGCTGTGAGTGAACCATAGCCTTAGAAAGTGTTTGAGTACCAAGTCGTGCAAAGGCCAACTCACAGGTCACAATAGCATGGCGAACGTCTAGAACCACTGTGGAGAAGTGTGGCTCAATGATTAGAGTGGCAGACCCTGATGCAGAGGTCTAGCCCGGGACCAGGGTTCAATTCACTGCCTCGATGGGTCTTGGGCTCAAAAATTTCACGGACCTGATAATTTTCACCTCGGAGCCTATTCCAATCATGGAGTCCCACTCTGCAACTCTGGGCAATAGCTTGCTTAATCTCCACAATGGCCCCCACAATGCTAAGGATGCCTGGCCTCCACCTTGGGGGTGCCCAGGAGTGGACGCCTCACAGGGAAAGCCAGGATGGGTAACACAGCGGTATTTGTACAAGTGCCTTGAGACCCTTGCGGGTGAGTAGTGCGCTATACAAGTATCAAATTTACATTTTGGTTGGTGCAGATAAATCACTGAGCTTCAACCCACCCATATCCTAAGCCATTACATTACTGCGGTGTGTAAGGATTTACATTTCTTCATCCTTGCTTACTGTTCTTAGCTGTAAGCATTATGTTTTCCCGTGGCCTGATCCTGCCTCAATTTTTTTTTCAAACCTTGCTCAATTTTACTGTTCGATATTTAGGCCCTGCGGTTCTTTTTCGAGTGTGAAGTGAATACATATGCTGCATAAGCTGTCTATGAAAGGTTTGATAAAAGCAGAATTGACTTTTCTGCCTTGAGAGCGCTTGTTCGACCGCTCTGTAGGTAATCGTTTCATTCCCGACAATCTAAAAACGCTTAAGGGTTTATAGGAAGCACAATTCGAGCCGCCACACTGCATAGCTCTTGGTATTAATTGAGGCTCTGGGTGTCTGCCTGCAGTGCGGCAGACATCCGCGGGTATTTAAGAAGCAATATTTTATAAGAGATGGCACCTAGCTGTGAGACTGCAATGGACTTTAATGGCCTGCTGGCCAGTCAGTCATCCGTAAAAACGACAAGGGCTTAATAACGATGAACAGAGATTGACCGCTGGGGGCGCTCTAGGAAGGAGCTGTGATACGTAGTATGAATAATGGAAGGTCTGAATCAATCACGGGAAGACGTAAAGGGGCTATAATGCGCCATAGAAGAAGATTGATGGTTGGTTGGTGATAGAGATGTCAGAAAACCAAGAAAGTTAACTATTAGCAGTGTTCACCCGGTTCCTCTGGGCCTGTTCATCCTTTATCACGTTTTATATTAAGCCGGGTAAATAGTGCCAATATCGGCAACCGTTATCATAGCATACATCAGTACATAATCATAATAAAACACATGACACTGAATGTAAGTGGAGAAATATTGCTGCAGGTTTATTAGCATAATAAATATGCAAACACGGTGGGTTATCTTACGGGCGATCCCAGGGCAGGCCAGCCCCATGCCGCCTGCCCGTCTGATAAGCCTAGAGTCACCATGGCAACGCCAATTGGTGACCACCAAATGTTGGGAGGGTCCACCCCTCCCATCCGTGGACCTCCAGTCCACATGCTTCACCACGCCCCCCCGTGATGGGTGGGCGGAGCATACATGGCAGCCCCCGGTTGCTCAGACCCACAACCGCCTGTCGGTTAGCGGGGCGCCGTAGGTCTTCCAGTGGACACGCTAAAAGATCCCTGGGTATCCTGGCTTAGCACCACACGGTGCTGCTGCATGCTATACCCCTTGGTATGTGCAGACCCTGGATCGCCCTGTAACTCCTCCTGCAACACAAAAGTGAAAGTTGTTAGAAAAACCTTCCCCCCCCTTCTTGTCCCTCCTGATGCCGGGTATGCGGATGGGCGGGCAAGGCAAACGCGCGGACAAGAGGGCGAGGAGGGGGCGGGGACCGAATATGTACCCCCCCCTTGGCTCCTCCCCGCCGGAAGCAGCTACCTGACTGGGGTCTCCCTAGGTCAAGCCCAGGGACACGACCTCCCACCCCTGTGCCTTCCTGTGGCACTAAGGCGGCCGCCCTCAAGGGGGCGGGCCGCTGCGCAACCCCCACCCCGGGCAGCCTTACATAGTGCCAATATCGGCAACCGTTATCATAGCATACATCAGTACATAATCATAATAAAACACATGACACTGAATGTAAGTGGAGAAATATTGCTGCAGGTTTATTAGCATAATAAATATGCAAACACGGTGGGTTATCTTACGGGCGATCCCAGGGCAGGCCAGCCCCATGCCGCCTGCCCGTCTGATAAGCCTAGAGTCACCATGGCAACGCCAATTGGTGACCACCAAATGTTGGGAGGGTCCACCCCTCCCATCCGTGGACCTCCAGTCCACATGCTTCACCACGCCCCCCCGTGATGGGTGGGCGGAGCATACATGGCAGCCCCCGGTTGCTCAGACCCACAACCGCCTGTCGGTTAGCGGGGCGCCGTAGGTCTTCCAGTGGACACGCTAAAAGATCCCTGGGTATCCTGGCTTAGCACCACACGGTGCTGCTGCATGCTATACCCCTTGGTATGTGCAGACCCTGGATCGCCCTGTAACTCCTCCACAGCCTTGGGAGTGGCCACCGTCACTACCAGGGCCCCCCACCAAGGTAGACCTATTTCCTTACAACCTGCTGCAGCCAAAGCTTCCCCTAGGCCCAGTAGGACCAGTCTATTCGCAACCCGCAGCTG
Source organism: Triturus cristatus (assembly GCF_964204655.1). Lineage (NCBI taxonomy): Eukaryota > Metazoa > Chordata > Amphibia > Caudata > Salamandridae > Triturus > Triturus cristatus. The sequence continues at coordinate 337,095,275 of NC_140580.1, forward strand.
CCAAGGCTTCACCAAGGTCAAGTAAAATTAAATTCATGCCTAGCGTGGAGAGGTGCACCCCATCACCCTCCAGACACCCTTGTGATTTGGCGTGTAAAAGGCCATGCCTGATGAAGCCAAAGCCTCTTAGCTCAGTGAACTTGCACATGGCGCTATTAACTTTTCTCCTTGACACCTCAATGGCTTCTCCTGAGCGGGCTCCTAGCCAAGGTAGCCTATTACTAACAGCCTGCTGCAGCCAAAGCTTCCCCTAGGTCCAGTAGGAAAAGAACCGTGCCTAAACTAGGGAGGTGCACCCCATCTCCCTCCCGGCACCCTGTGGACTTGGCGTGTATAAGACCATGCCTGATGAAGCCAAGACCTCTTTGCTCTGCGCAACTGCGCATGGCTCCTGGTAGGCCATCATACCTACAGCATACTGATACCGGGCATCTCCCAGGTCCAGTCAAAACAAGTCTACGCCCAACCGGGCCGGCGGCCAGCGTGCACCATCAGGACAGGTTCCCCCAACCTTTCTAAACAGTCCTTTTAAACTTTCCCATGGATTTGACTGAAATGACCTACACCAAACTAAGCGATGGTCCAAGGTTGCCTTTGCATGGCTATAGAACAAACCCTTTGACAAGACACTCCTGCCTGGCAGTGCCCATGCGGGAGGTGGTAAGAGATGACAAGCCCGCCTTGCTTCCTCTTTCACTCCGTTGGAGTACGCCCATCGCATTCCATCAGTCCCCATCAACTGTAAGCCTTGCCCTCCCAAAATTTGCTGGTATACCAGGGAGGGACAGGTCAGGGTGACCACAGAGGAGAGAAACTTGTAAAATGCTTCTCTAATTGAATACTGAGAAAGCCAAATGTTCTCCTGCGGAATAGAGCCCAAAAGTGTTACCCCGGTGTTTCCCTCGATCATATGGACCATACGCCCCTGTTGGAAGGCCACTTCCACAACCTGCATAGCTACCAGCCAGTGCTGAAGGGCGGGAGAAGTTACCCGGTACTAATACTTGCATCAAAGGTACCTGTTTCATCGAAATCAAGGGAGGGCTACCAAGTGAGCAACCAGGCTCCGCCCTAGTATCCAGAGGTCCAACCCAAGCCCCTCCACGTTCTGCCGCTTCACCTGCCTGTTAACCGGCCTATAACCCCTGCATGGCCATGCCTGAGCTAAAATACCTCTGAACAGCATGACAACAGGCTAACCACCAGCCTTGCGTTCTTAATGTTTCTGACACTGCCAAGCAACATGCGCATAACTAGAGCAACTGGCACCATGCTATAAAAGTATCAATTCAGCCTTCTATGACACAAACGTGCCCTTGTGGCGATCCGAGTAGTGCTCCCTTCAAGCCAGCAGCCCTACCCAGGCAACCCGCACCCTCTTGGCACTGGCACACCCCCGCCCCAGCTGCCCTTGAGTGCCTGGTCGTGTGTAGCCACAACCTGTGTTTCATCACTACCGTTATATCGGGGTATGATGACACATCTAACTCTACTGTTGAGTGCCCGTTGCACCATCACAAGTATGCCTTTGCCTGCTCAGAGTCTGGCTGTAAAGTTGGAAGATATTGACACCCCAGCCCAGCGCGAAAAGGGCAGCTCTACAGTAACTGGTGGTATAGACTGTCCCCGTACCCTGATGGAACAGAACGCAATTCCCTTGCTCCTGTTGCGCACGAACCCAAAACCAATTGCTCACCATGGTTCAATACCTTCCTGCTGCTAAACATTCCCTAGCCGGATGTAGACAAATCTAAGTTCTGCAAAGGCTCTACTTCGCAGCCTGTACCATTCTGCCAGTGCCGAGAAGACCTTTGTCATGCTGCCTGGCCTAACCAATCTTGCCCTGTTCTAGAAGCGCCCGCTTCGGCCTTAGAGCAAAAATTCGCCAGTAACCCCAACTGGCCCTGATGCGAGACAAACCGAGCCAAGGCACAACAGTGAGTGTACTAACTAATAGCAGGTCTAACAGCGTCAACAGGCATCCTCAGCTTACAATGGGTGTGATGGAGTAAGGGTGTCCATCGAGCATCAAGATGACAGCTCCCCTTCTGCCCGACCGTGGTGGGAACCACTCCTGATATTCTAGTACACATGGTCCCTGTTCACCTGTCACTGCCTGATGTACGTGACCTAGGTACATGGTCCCCTTGCATGGCGGCATGCCGTTGAGACCAACATTCCTTCCCTGATAAGTGCCACTATCTGCCTACGCTACAATCTTGCCTGGCGTTCTATCATGCCCAGATATACCCCAAGATGATTGCTCTCCTCCGTCACTTGACCCTACCACACCTAGAAGAACAAACACAGCAAGAGGAAGCAGCCTGTGATCTGCCCCAAAAACATTCATCCCGCATCAAACCGACCCCCCTGTCTTGCAACCGTGTGCGACACATAGGGAGATTAACGGCAAGCTAACCCCAGTCAGACACAGAAAAACCCACCACGTGGCTGTGCCCAAAAAACCACCATCCCGCATCAAACCGGCCCGATGGAAGGACAACAAGCACCTAACGCTCTACACCAGCGGAGACCCCGGAAATAACCCATCGTTTAACAATCAAGTAAATAACCACGGACATCCTTTCAGCATCTGAAGGCCTAGCCCTTCAGAAGTAACCTGGGAGCACAACGCCAGGCATCAGAACAGGCCTCGGCACCTGTGGCGTGTGTGATCTTTGCCCACTACCTTGTGAGCCAGGGCCCCCGTTGCATTTTTTTTTTTTTTTTTTTTTTTTTTTTTTTTTTTTTTTAACTGATTGCTGAAGCACACGTAAACCACCCTAGCTGTTCCTTGCCGGTAGGTCATCATACCCTCAGGAGCCCCAAAGAACGACCAGGTAACCAGAACTCAAGCAACGTCACCCAATCTCTAAGACAAGCAACGATGCCATTACATGACAATGCATGGGAGGAAGGCTAATCAACCACCGCAGACCCAAACCGCAACCAGGGACATATGACCTGTCTTTGAATGCACAGCACACGTGATAAAACAAGTTGTAAAGGCATATTTATTGTCCATTCACCACCAGCACAATAATTTAGAAGAGAGGCACTGTAGACTTAAACAGTTCCTTAATTAAAGGAAAGTGTTGAGACATAAAGTCAACGTTTAACCCCAAGAGCATCTGGCCATCTTCCACATGCAAATAGAAGAAGCTGTGCAACAAGTTTGCCAAGCGGTCAGGTGATTCACTAAAGGTCCCAAACGAGAAGAGCGAGGCCATGTTTTGTATTTAATGAAGTTCAACTCATGGCTCTTAGCAGCTCTTGCTGCATATAGACAAAGTTCTTCCCCTACTTCTCTCCTCACTCTCCCAGTATATAGGAATTTATGGAAGTTTGTACAAGGTTTCCTCTCCAAATATGTTGGATTCTCCCAGGGATCATAACAATGAGCTATTTACACGAATGCTTTCCAACTCAAGCCCCTGCATATAGCTGCAGTTCACAGTTTGTGCTGCGTTGTGACTACTTCAGTACCAAATTGTGTGATGCAGCCCCTATGTTTCATTAAGCCATATATCACATTACACCAAAAACAAGGCAATGATAAACATGACCCCTACCTTCCTCCTCAAAGTCATTTCTACTTCGTGCCAATCAGAATATGTTGCCCCCTAAAGCCCTTTCCATATATTTCCTTGCCAGATGAAAATCATCTCACACACATGAAGCAGAGTTCTTAAATAGTGCCTAGTCAAAACTAAAGACTTAAGGCAGTCTACTCAACTATGCTCCTCTCCATAATAGGATGGTGATATCTAAACAGTCTTCAACCAAGCTAAACCATATCCTGCATTGTAACAACAAATAAACAATCTCTTTCAGGCGGGCTGAAGTCCAAATTACAACTGATGCAGGATTATTGCATTGGTCTATACACCCTGTGCACCAAATAACGCTACACCAAGGACACACTCATTTCTTTTTTGTCACAGGGAGATTAAGTGATTTGCCCAGAATCACTGCATATTGAGAATGCGCTGAGACTTCGGGCCTGGTTCTCTCCAGCATATCGTAATGGGCCATGCACTAGCTAGTTGTGCATGGAAAGCATAAGTTTCAGTAGGTAACTGTTTGAACTCTGTTATTTTCCGCCCGATAAACAAGTTTCATTGGGTATCCCTAGAAAATTATTATTAGTTGCCGGAAATCATGTGGTTTGTGTCCTGCGCTATGCTGATTAGGCTCAATGTAATTCCGCACCAATCTCGACAGCGCGACTCGACCCTAAAGTAGGAGTGTTTACATGGGCACAGTTCATACATTGCACTTTCAGGCACGGGGAGATTAAGTGAGTTGCCCAGACTCACCGTATGTGAACGCAACCCCGAGGCTAGAACCCTGGTTCCAGTACCAAATCGGCGGCGCAAACTCGCCCCAGAAGAGTGAAGCGCTTACCTGAGCACAGTATATACCTAACACATTCATGCAAGAGAGGAAAAGTGAGATCCTCAGAATCACCGTCAGTGAACGGGACCCGAGGATCGACCCTGGTTCCTGCACCAAAGTGGCCCATCTAGCTAACAGACTACCTCCTCTCTGGCCGTCTCGGCGGATTGGCCCGGCCCTTGCCGTAGACTCTCCCCCTCAGAGCGGTGGCAGCACCCGGGCGCCGAAGTGCAAACTGTCCAGGCGAGGAAAATTTTGCTACCCCTGATAGCATGAAAGAGACACCAGGCTTGGGCGCCTACGCCTGCCCGATGTAGGCTGCTGCACGTGAGCCCCGAAAACCTACCCTGTACCATCTGCTCCTGGTAAGTTAAAAGGTTGCCGGCCAGGGGAGGTGGTAGTGTAGCGGACGGAGCGCGGCCCCGCGGCACGTCCCGGGGTGCCTGCCACCCAGTCGACCACTGAGCATGGCACACCACAGCAGAAAACGAGACGGGGGGGGGAGAATTGCCCAGGCCACTGGCGCAATGGAAGGTTATTCCAACTTTTATAAAGCATGTAGGATAGCTGAAAACTTGCACATTATTATTTATCTAATATTGCAGAGTTTTATACAGTGCTAGCTTGCCGGAGTCCAATCAGGTATCAGGGCGCCTTACAAAGCACCAGTTGCATTACATGGGGACGCACATTATTTATTTATTTTGTCGGGCACAGGGAGATTGAGATTTGCCCAGAATCACAAGAAGTTAAGAAGTTCAGCGTCAAAAACGAACTTGAACCCAGGTCCGAGCTCGAGCGCCCTGTCCGTTGCCAACTCCTCTCCCCTAGTCGATCCGCGATCTACAAGTTCCTACACCCGACAGCAGGCTCGCTTCCGGCGGACCACCAACCCTCCCAGGACACATGCCACTGCCTCGAGGGGATTACGGGGGAAGGGGCCGCACAGACCCGGGTGCCCTGACTGCTCCCTTTCGCACCTAATCACTACCGACCCCCGACAGGCGTATAGAAACGCCCGGCATGCGCCAGCCAAAGCGCTCAAGTGGCGCCAATGTACCACTTGCCGAGTCCAAAATAATCCAATAAGAGGCTCGGACGAGGTCCGAACCCGTGATCTCTGGTTTACGAGATTATGAGATCGACGCCTTACCACTTGACCACCGAGAAATTAAAAGCCCGGACTCGAACCGTGATACCTCAGACCCAAGGACGGCAGCTCTGCCACAAAGCCACGAACGCGAACCATCACCCGTAAGGGTCTCTAGGCGAGGGGGGGGGGCGGTAACGCGGGCCCGGGTGTCCCGGAACAGGCACTACCAAAAGAGATCTACCTGAACAGAGTCTCAGACCTTAACTGAAACGCTTGTGCACCATGCACAGTCCTATCTATTATGCAGGGCAGCGTTTCATCCAGTACGTGCCCGACCGACTGCCGTGCCCATCCAAGGCTACTCCTACCACACTTGAAACCAAGAAAACGCAGTCGAGGCAGCCCCACCACGGAACGCTCCCCCGTCTTCAGCCGAGCGCGACGGCCAATCCACGTCTTCCACGCATCCAAACCTCTGCAGTATACATGACAATCACAGAATCACAGGATGTAAATGAAACCTTGAGGCTCGAACCCTGGTCTCCTACACCAAAGTCGGCAGTTTAAGCTGGTGAACCACATCCTCTCCCGAGAGCCCGGCATAACATTAAATATTCCGGCACGAGGTGATTATTTGAATTGCCCCGAATACAACGATGTTAGTGAGCACCGGAGTCGGCAGAATAAGCCGACGGACCACACCCTCAGAGGAGATCTGAATAAAAGGATCAAAGGAAGGAAGCTGTAACCTCGAGACTAGGATTCTACGACCATGTGTATCTAGCGCTGAAACGACATGGAGATGGGAGCGCTGTGCATGAGCGCGTCACGTGCATAAATGTTCGGGCACGGGAAGGTAACTGCAAATGGCCAGGATCGCATTAGCAAAATTGAAAGAATGAATGGGAAGAGGACTGTAGCCTCGAGACGGCGAGTCTCAGACCCAGTAATCTGGCACGGACGACGTGAGGGGGAGGATCGCTGGCATGAGCGCGGCATGGCATTTCATGATCAGACACGAGGGGGTAACTTGCAATGGCCAGAGTCGCAGGGAGTGCGCTCGAGCCCGAGGCTCGCCCCTGGATTGCTGCACCACCGTCGGCAGTTTTAGGGCCATGCGGACAACATCCTCAACACGACTCTGGTGGAATAGAAAACTGTAACCTAGAGTCACAGAGTCTCGGCCATAACCACTCCGGCCACAGTGACTCAGTAGATGTGAGGCCCAGGTCCCAGGAGGTAACAGCGGATAGCAGGCACTCAAACCGAGTTCCCCATTCAAGGGAGTCCGACCAACCCGCAGGCCCACTCCTATCCCACCGAGGCAAGGGACCCGCTCACCCGGGACAGCCCACGTGCTGTAGAGCCTCGTTACCCAAACTCGAACCCAGTTCCCCAGGTCCACGGACGTGCGCCCTGTATAAACTACGGTCCCCGCCGAGGAGGAGCCAGAGTCGGGTGTAGCAGGGTACAGTCGCTCCCACCCTTGAGACCAGGGTGGGGGGGAGGTAGGCCAGCTAACGAGGTCGCCAGGAGCCTTGCAGGAGGAAGCGGTCAGCTAGGCCCACTTTCCGAGAACAAGGCCCCTCGGAGTGACGAGGTAACGCATGATAGACTAAACATAATAACACACCCCGTCGGTGGGAGGAAGAGCCGAGACTGCCCACACAGGCCACTTGCTCACCCCACAACAACGCAACACAGCCAGCCCTCCGCGCACTGCCCTCCCCCCGCCCGTGGTACACCGACCACAGGGCCCCGTCTCCTGGTACTGCCCAGGGACAGGGCCGGGGCGAGAGGAAGGTGACCGGCAAGACTCACCGCAAAGGCTGAAAGGAGGCTGAGTGCGCACTACGACGAATCCACGACGGCGGACTGCGACCTCGACCCAAGGCAAACGCGCGGACAAGAGGGCGAGGAGGGGGCGGGGACCGAATATGTACCCCCCCCTTGGCTCCTCCCCGCCGGAAGCAGCTACCTGACTGGGGTCTCCCTAGGTCAAGCCCAGGGACACGACCTCCCACCCCTGTGCCTTCCTGTGGCACTAAGGCGGCCGCCCTCAAGGGGGCGGGCCGCTGCGCAACCCCCACCCCGGGCAGCCTTACAGAGAACCGCCAGTTAATGTTCTTCTGTTGTATTTCCCACGATGTCACTTCCTGTATGTGTCGCCTGGGTAGCCACCATGCGGTACCCGGGGCGAATATACAGAATAGTGGTCTGTATTAGTATTAAGGCTGGGGTATAAGAGTTCTTATATACGTTTGCATGATGTCACTTCCTGTGTTTGTCACCTGGAGCCAGGCATTGTGCGGGGGACATGGGAACCAGGTAACCAAATCATTGATGGGACCCAGGCAACGTTCATACAAGCAGACTAATCAAAGATGGACGCCAAATGAGGTCAGCAGCAAGCCCTGATTTATGTGCCTGGTGCATCTCGGAAAACAATTTTGAATGAGTGCCTGCCCCCTAATCCAGGACCATTGGTAAACCGGACGTTCATTCATTTTAAGGAGCCCAACCAACCCGCCCAGGATGTCTAAACTTCGCTCTGTTTAAACCAAAAAAAGCAGTTAAAAATCCGAAAAGAAATCGGTGGAGGTTAATTATCATACACAATTATTCTACTTCATAATGGGATGGGTTGGCTGAGCCTTAATATGCCCTCCTTTGCATACTATCTGCAATGTGACGCATACAGCCTTGTAAATAAATGATTTAAAATGTGTGTTTTCATATATAAAGAAAAAGACACTTCCATCTGCCTGTCACTCTAAAGTAGTGAATGCAGGTACATTTGAAGAATTACGGGGGCTCTGGGTCAAACGTATTTTGGGGCCCCTGTTTGGAGCAGCTTTGAATGTATCATCCAGTTTCAGATCTTTCATGCTCTCTTTGTCCAGGTCACACGCGTCTAAATTCTAAATGTGTTTACATCTAATATTCAAGGATAGTGATGTGTGTTTGCAATATTGTAACACAGCAGCATCTCACTAATATTAGTGCAAATAATCTCTTAGACACCCTCCAATTTCTCATATGTGAGGTCCTATAGTGATTTAAAAGAAACAATTTTTTATGGATTTTGCATGAGCCATAAACACATTTCCCTGCAAAATGTCTGTAAAAGACTCTCAAACATCACCCACGTTAAAAATAGATGAAAGGGAAATGGTATTAAAAATAATAAGTTTAAGAATTATGCAAGTTCATCAGGGCAAGACTCTGCAGAACAGACCTGGGCCAGGCCTACTGTGCCCATGCTTTTAAATGTCTCTGAGTGAATGTTTGAGGCAATACACGAGGCTATATTGAAAAGATAATGGGGGGAGGGGTGTGTGGTGTGGGTGGGGAGTTTCCCTGTTTAGTGATGGCTGCCATCTGTTGGAGCTCTGGCGCAGCTCCATCTTTGCAGCCAGGCGTAGAAGCCTGAGGGCCTCGGCAGGGCTGAAGTGTGGTCGTCCTGAGTGTTGGAAACTGACAACAACCTCAGTGGGGAACAGGCAACCCTGTGGGGCGGCCACGACCTCTCAGAAACTATTTTACTGCTCCTGGTTACAGCCTTTATACTCAGTCAAGATACTGGCTTCTACACAAAAGCTCTGACATCTGCAGGCTCTCGGCATTAGTACCAAGCAGTGGGAAAACACTGTCATGGGTGCTGAAAGACTCCTCAATATAACCAGGACTGAAGAAGGACCCTGGAAGTTGCACCCAACTCAAAAATCAGGCCTAGTGCTGATTCGCAGTATGTGATCTGCTGCACCCCTCTGCAGGCGGATGTGAGCCGGACTGGAGATGGGCGAATTGGAATGTCATCCTCCTGCCACCCTCATTGTTGAGATCTTGCAAAGCCCCTCAAGGATGAAGTACAATGCGGTGTCGCATAAAGAAAACAATCAACGAGGGGAGTAGGTCTTTTTTGGCTAATACTTACATACACACAGTCTATATGTTAATGCTTCAGGCAAGACGCAGGCTGCAGGTGGCCGTCTGAGCCCAGGCTGAATCTCGAATTGGAAACCCTGAAAGACATGCAATGCACCAGCCAGTGTATCAAAACAAAGGTGTCCTCTCTGGAGGGAACATTAGAAGAATTCAGGCGCTGGTTGAGTACAACTGTGAAAGACTGTTGATCTAAAGGATGGAGTCCTTGGGAAAACCCTGATGAGAACATGAAGAGGAACTACAGTAAGGCAAGGCCTTGTGCACTGTAGTAATGCTTGAAACCAAAGTGAAACACCTGACAAATGAGGTTAGGTCCTTCAAGATATGCATGTTGGGGATGTCTAAAGCAACATCTGCAGATACTGATAGGACGGGATTCTTGCCTACCTGATTATCTCCAAGAATCCTTTTAGGTCGCCAGGATCTTATTATCTGCTAAATAGTGTAGAGGGGAGAAAATTCAAATCTCAATACCTAATCATCAGAATCAAAACTCATTTAAGAAGGACCACTGACTCCGAATCTAAAATGTATAGGATTTTATTACAACCAAAAATAACTGCACATTCAGACACCTTAGCACAAGATGTAAAAGATAAATGGGCACTAAAACAAATGCAAGTCTACGTAGGAGTCTCATACGACTCAAAATAAATAAAATAACAAGCCCTAGAAGCATAAGAAATGCAATAGTCAAACCAACGTCTACATTAGGAATCATTAGTCTAGAAGAAAATCAATTAGTCTTTTCCTACTCTATCTCTATGATGACATCCCTACTTAGCATTTCCCATCCCCAGGCAAGAGAATAAAAAGGTGTCAGAAGTGATGACCTCCTAAGAAGTACCTTCACTTAGTCAGAGCTCGTTCTAAGATTCTCCTTCTAGCTTCCCATCTAAACCTGATCTGCTCAACCCACGGGGCACTGTCCCTAATACAAAATCCCCAAAACGTAGAACACGCCCTTCGGCACACCTCTTCAGCCAGGTCTTCTTCCAGTACTTTTCCAGTAAAACTTGAATCCCATCCAATGATGGTTAGCTTGACCTTGGGTCCCAGGCACCTTCTCCGCTGAAAGTATCATCCTCACATTACAATGTACTCCCCTGTTGGCTTCTCGTACCATCTTAACTCCAAAAACAAAGACCTAGTCTCACTAACGAGCTAAATGTCCTTGCACCTGCAACAAAAACATGGGAACACATTTTTTTTCTCTCCTCTAAGATTTTCCATCGTCCTGTAACCCAAAGCCTTTACCAAGGGAAATCATTTTCGGCCTACAACGTTTAGCTAACATAAGAAAATGAACAGGCCTTTCTGTTTAAACGTATATGCGATCAGGCCTTTACACTGTTAAACACTCCTAATTCACACTCTAAGCATTAGTTCATTACTCTCATATAAGTGAATAAGCAAACTTGCACGTGTAACTTTAACATGGCACACGTTTAAACTAACACATTGCATTACGTAAAGATCAAACATTATGCGTTAACTAAAATACATTCACAATAATCTGCAGCATTTCTTGTCATGAAAAGCATGGTTACATTTCTAATCACACCTATGTTGAACGATTCTAGTAATACATTTCTATGGCACACTTAACCTACATCGATTAATATGCGGGTGCTGACTAATGGTGAATATGATGCACCCCAACAAATTTCAGAATAACGTGACGCTCTATCAATACCCTGAAGACAGAGGAACTCCAGCTCATTGCTAATGTGATATTTCCGAAGGCTTCTACACAGTACAATGCTGAGTGTCACCTCTTGGTACTAGGGACCTCCTGCCCCGCGACACTGGGTCCAGCACATATATGGTCAAGTTGGATTTCTCATAACAGAGAGAGCTGGTGTTTAAGGGAGCAGGAACACTGCAAAACCATGTCGTGGTAGCAGAATATCCACCCAAGCCAGCAGGAATATTAACATAAAATAACATTTCCTGCCTTCCCTTGCTCTGCTGGCTTGCTTGGCTTGACAAACAGAGCAATTTTAGGAGAGGGTCAACAACTCAGTGGCCACAATTGAATAGTTTATAAAACAAAGAGGTCTTGGCGCCGCCACAGTGTTTGCTCCTCTGGTCACAGAGCTTCAAGAAGACCTAGGACAAGAGCAGCATGGCTTCAGAAAGACATGCTGTGTCTGCCACTGTTTATTCATCAGTGTACACTTCAAAACCAAAGGGGGGTGTTGTTCAATGCTTTCCTCCCAATAAAAATTCTGGAGGAGGAGGGATACATTTCGCTGCCCCCCACTGTTCCTACGTACATGAGTGGGGTGACTCACCCCCACTGATTACGGCTGTCCACCTCCCTGTTAACCAGATTGCCGAATCCTGAATGACTATCTCACTTTGCTGGTCTGAGGGGCAGCGTCAGCAGTGAGTCAGCCCACAAAGTATGTTAAACGCATTGCCGACAAGACTGACAGGCCAGCAGACAGTGAACAGAGGCAGGGATCACTGCCAGCTTCTTATCAGACTACCTGGTAATCTAGTTTATTTTATTTATTGTAACTCTGAAACGGCTCATATTTTTCCTCTCTTGTAATAATATCTCTTCGTCATCTCATGAAAGTGTAGCGCTGTTTCAAATCCATCTGTCGACTCTACAATATGAAGGCATACCCAGTTATGAAAAAAATGAAGAAAAAAACCACTATTGCTGATTACTTTTCGACTATTCTAAATAAAATTATTAAGTATAGAAAATGTAACCTTTTTTGTTAAATCGAGTTCTCCACAATGAAAACCAAGTGCAATTTTACGAACTCTAAACAATCGAGTTCTCCACAATGAAAACCAAGTGCAATTTTACGAACTCTAAACACTAAGGGCCAGATGTACATATCTTTGTATTTGCAATTATCTAATAGCATTTTTTTTGTGGTTCACAAATAAGTAATCGCAAACAGTGATGTACTACAGTGTGTTTTACATGGTCTGCGATTCCCAGTGGTCGCAAATTGACCTACCTCATTAATATTCATGATGTAGGGTGCAATTTTCGACCCATGGGGAATCACTGAAATCACTGGAATGGTGACCTGCTGGGGTCAGCAGACCACTGTGTCTGTGATTGCTTTTAAATAAAGCAATTTTTTTCAATGCACCCCACTTTCCTAAAGGAAAATGGGATGTGTTTCAAAAACAAAAATGAAACGTTTTCTTTTCACTTTTTAAAAGTAGACAGTGGTCTGTGGGACCTACTGCCTGCTCTTAAAAAATGTTTTTATACCCACTCACATAGGGGAATAGGTCCCTTGGGGACCCCTTCCCATTTGTGAATGGGTTACCACCTACTTGTAGTAGGCAGCAAAATCCAAATTGTTTGCGACCATATTTCAGTCACACAACATTCACACATACCATTGCGAGGCGCTATTAGGAAGGGACGCCCTTAAAACACCCCTTCCTAATACTAAATTGCAAACCCATTTTTTGATTCGGTAGTACGTTACCAAATCACAAAATAGGGTTCTGTACATAAAAAAAGCTACATATATATATCTGGCCCTAAGCCACTCATTGCATGTTTCAGGCTAAATTCCGATCCCTGTGCAAACAGGTGTTTAGGCATGGATCGGAATTATGAGTTGTGTGATAATTATCACACCCTTATAGTTTTCCTCAACTAAATTCTGGAAGGTCAAACCTATCAGAGGGGACGAGGCCGGTAAAAAAGGCAAGACATTTGGAATTTAGTGTGTCAAATACCAATTCTGCATGTAAGGCCTCATTCGAAGTTAAAAACTCGTAATAGAAGGTATTTTACCACACGTGGTAAATACCTCACCCTCCGGGTAATGGATTTATTACAAACACCTCACTCTGATTATTCACCGGTTGCCTACTGGTTATTTTTGTTACTCCTGCTTCTGTTACTGTACTGTATATAAAGACAAATCTTTAAATGTAAGGACGTAGACAAGGAAAGCAGAGCAGGGAGTAAGAGTTACTGTGTGCCATCCTATGCAATGTCCATCTGCACATATTCAGAAAGGCTTTACTTAAGCTGCTAAGTCTCATATAACTCCCCCTGCTATTGTTGATTCTCCTATTTCAACATAATACATGCAATTACAAATATATATATATAAGTTTGTTTCAACACTGGTTGCTAAGCAGGACCGCCTGATAGACACACTAGCAATAATACCCAACATGTTAGATCTACTATCCCTAAATAAATGTTGTCTAGCTTTGTTTTTTGTGGAAATAGATATTTATTTGATTAATCCTTCCTTCTCTGTTGTCACTAAAATTAAGAAAACCTTGGCAAATGCGAAAATCTCTCAATAAAATGACGAATATGAAAACCAAAAAAGGCAAATGGAAAGTGCACTTTGTGCAGCATTATTACATCAAGAGTCAATTACTATAAGAGCTCTTCCCTGCGAATATATTTTAAATGCAAAGTTTTTTTGAGCTGCAGATGGATAAGCAGAAATAATTAGAATAGGGGGGACTGAAAATTGATTCCACGCTCTGGTCCATTACAAGGTGGGTGGACTAGAATGAGGTATTCACAATTACCCCGGGTAGGAAGATGTATTTGGCATGCATGGTAAATAACTTCTATTCTAGGTTTTCAACTTCTAAATGAGACATAACATGCATAATCAGTATTTAACTTAAGCATTCCCACAAGTGTTGCCTTTTATAATGGCATTTTCTCATCATAAATTTCAGAAAGTTTGACCTGCCAGAACCTATCAGGGGAAAACTAAAAGGGTGTGATAATTATCACACAACTTGAAATTCTGATCCCTTCTCAACCAAGGGCCCAGCTATGATGTTGGACGGACCAGAGTCCGTCCGACATTGTTTGGGAACTGGGACCGAACAACCTCCTGTCGTCGGTCCCAATCCAGCAATCAGGATTCGACCGAACACTGTTAGTCGCATTTCTATTCTTTACAATGGGAACATGCATTCCGCCTGGAATGCATGCTCTCATTGTAACGAGCTGAGGTGTAGTTCATCCCTGTACCCCGTGACAGGCACCTCAAGGTGCCAGCCACCGTGTGCAGGGATCAACAGGGGGACACCATTCGAAAGCCTTGCACCCATGCCACAGCCTTTCTGTGTCAGAAAGGCCTGCACAGAAAGGCTGTTGGAATCTGCCACTGTAATTACTCAGGCAGAAAGAGCCACCCGAGGGATTACTGGAGGCTCTCCGAGCCCGGCGGAGGCCATTTGGAAATCCAGTCTGGATTCCTTTCCGACCTACCCCATCAAAATAGGTCAGTCGGAAAGGAATCTGAACAGGACATTTCAATGCAGTGGGAACGGATCCGACCAACGGTCTGAGCCATTTTTGACTGCATCAAAATCGGCCCCCAAGTATCTGCACATGGATTTAATTTATATTGGAGCCTCCTACCCAGTGCCTAGAATGTTATTGTAAGTTTGTTGGCCAACCGATGTTCATGATAATTCTTTATTGACTATTGTAAACATCTTTCCCAGCCAGCTTATCCTCCTCCAACGAACCAGTCTTTTCTTCTTGACATTTTTCAATAATTTCTGGTTTAAAGCACATTTGCTCATTTACCCTGAAACTGGTAGCATTTCAGAAGTTGCGAAGCAGCAAGTGTGTCGTTTCTTGAGTTAATGGTGCCTTTGGTCTTCATGCAGTCTGGTCAGCGGCGGCTCCTCTGTAATGGTAGAGGAGCATCACCCCTCTGCAGATGAAGATTAAAACGATCATAAAAAATTTTATTATCGTTTTATTTTTCACTGACATCCGATACTGCCGAGATTAGGACAGGGCGGGCTGTACTCTATGGACAGACAACAGCACTGCAAGTGCACATGACGGTCCAAACCGATATGCACACTTAGATTTCTCCAATCCAGCTGTACTGTGCAGTCGGTGGAGAAATGGCACAGGTTTTCAGTCCCTTTGTGAGTGCCTAGCCAGGCCGCTCAGACAAATCCTGGCACTGCTGTCATAACTTGAGAGCAGCGTTTGGATTGGGTGGGGAGTCTGGGAGCCTGTGCTTGCCCTTGGACATCTTTCGGGAAGAGAGGAGCAATGAGGTGGCCGACAGCAGGAACGACAGGTAAGAGCTTTTTGAAAATTATTATTCTTTGTCCACCCGACTCACAACTTTATTTTGGGAGCAGGGTCCCTAAGTCTGGTTTGTCAGCTTGTTGATGAAATGCACTCCAGAACAATTGATGTTTGCATCACCTGTTCACCTATGCATCTTGTGAGCTAATGGCACATTTTGCTCTTCAAGGAGTAAGTTAAAGCATAGGCTACTGTGTGGATGGTAAAATAAAGTAGAAACCTCTAAACCGGCCTATACACTTTTTATATAGATCTATTCAGATTCTGCATTTTTATCGTTGCACTGCATGACAGAGACGTCTTTTACAGCAGGTCTCATGCCTTTTGCCTGATGACCCAGAAGGTAGCTACCATAAGATGTATCCCCTGTGGGATTGCATGTCTTTCTCTGGCACTCCACATCTGGAGTTTCCCTATGGCACCTATTTCTTTTCAAACCTCACCCTCATAACACCAATGGGTTCTATATGAGTTGGATGATGTTTCATATCCTTCTCTAGAGTGTATGACTTTTGTGGCTCTATTCCACACACATCTATGAAGCATGATGAGCACGCTCTCAGACTAATAGGAAGTAATCTCCTTTGAAAGTATTTGCATTCCCGCCCATTTGTCAATGCCAATTCCTTTGTTTATCTTGCAGACACCCAGACATCATTCACGTGTACCTCATCCTCTAACACTTTGCAGTTGGTCCTGAAGAAGGTGGTTTTTCCACTGAAACGCGCGTTGACCGCGACATTACTTCCAATACAGAGATATTGAAAACTGACAATCTTTTCACTCTGTCTATTTGAGAAATCTGACCAATCCAAGAGTTCTATTTCCTTTTCTCTCTCACATTTTCCTTTCTACCCCTTATTGTATGAATGCAAGTATGAGTGACTAGTAAATGTTTTTTTTGTATACTACAGATGTCTAGGATGTTTCTTTCTTATATAAAATATGTAATTTGTTTGTATCAAATCCATAAGTGTAAAACTAAAAAAATGTTTTTTTCTGTTTCAAGTTATGTGTAAATTATAAAACACAACAAAAGAAATAATAAAAATTGTCTTTTGTCTAAAAACCAAAATGGATTGACAGTGTTTTGGTGAAAACGAAATGTAATTTATTTTTGACATTTTGATCGGGTAATGCAGAATCTGAATAGATCAATATAAAAAGTGTATAGGCCGGTTTAGAGGTTTCTACTTTATTTTGCTGTGTCCTCTCCCTCCTCTAGGGCCTTAATTGAATTAGGGGGACCTTTTGCTTTACCTACTGTGTGGATGGTATCAGTGTAGGTAATACACGAAGGATAGGTAATCATGCATTTTGTTAATATGCAAATACCATCTGGAATGATGGTTATAGCAAAACAGGTATTCCTGGTAAGCACAGTTATGCGAAGGGTAGCCTACCGAATCTTCTCAAGATCTCCCATTCCTGAAACTGTGTTTTGTTACCCACTGACTGTCATATAATATTAGACCTAAGGTACTTAATAGCATTTAAAGGACTAAAAAGTTTTTATTGTACAGTATCTATATTTTACATAGACCAAAAGCAATATTCATAGGTTTACCTAAGTAATGTCTTCTCTTAGTGTCTCACTGTTAATGATATTGGCTCAGAGGATGACTTTCAATAGATCGCAGCGAGGTAGCTGCTCTGCTACTTACGAAACCCTGACCCAGAATCAGGTCGTCTACGAATGATTTAGCACCGGGTGCCCCACGAACATGCGGTGCACTAAGGGTGATGGAGGTGGCCCCCTTCCGTCCGCGCTCTTACATGCGGCGCACTAAGGGCGATGGAGGCGGCCCCCTTCCGTCCGCGCTCCATGATATCATAATACACATATTTATAATGCAAATTTTGCATTTTCTGAATCAACAACTGTCGATGAAATCAGGGAAATGGAAACTCCATATTTCTGTAATAAAAATCTTATTATGGGGGAAATTTGCTGTTAGAATGTGCTCATAAGTTATATTTGAGCCCTGATTTACAAAACTCTCACACAACCCAGCACAGCATCCAAAGCTGCTGCTCTGCATTGAGTGAAAAGGAGACAGGACAGCGCCACATCTATAGACATCTGACACTCTTCTCCTCCCTCACTAACACTGGCGAACATTCAGGCTGCAGAGTCCCACATGCACACCATTTCAACCATGGCGCAAGGGTATCTGCGTGAGTCTACTAGCTTATGTTTTGCACTGGAAAAGTGCACTTTTAGTACAAAATACTATCCTTAGAATATTTTTAAAATGTTTCCCACGTTGGATGTGTGCTGTACAGTTCAAGAAACATGGAAAGTGGGAAACTGCAGGAGAAATACAAGTATTTCTCCTTTTCAGTGCCTGCTTTTCATTTGGTGTTGTTTTGTGGTGCAAAACACTGTCCAAATAAGAAATATTTGCACAGGTCTGCATGATTTTTGTGATGTAAACCCTGTGAAAATGTTTGTAAATGGTAGAACTCTAGGAAATACTCCAGGACTATTGGTCTGATCCAGGGGTTCCTTCTCCTCAACAATACAAACCTAGATGTTAGATCAAAAGCCAGGAGTGATCACAAACCACTTCTTGTTGCAAACAAAAACAACTGTTAACAGATCCTAAACAACTGATAGTTTTATGGATCATCTCAGGACTTAGACAACCTGCAATGAAGGGCAATTATTTATTTATTTATCGACATTAAAGATGCATGAATTATCATTCATTGGATCTAACATTTAAATTCCAAAATAAACTTTATACAAAAGTAAAATGACTATATTAATAAAGTGTTTCAGTTGGCAATTCTTATTGTTAGACATACAACTGTAGTATAATCCTCCAACAATATCTCTGCAGCGCATAACGGACAGCTTAGACCCTTGTCTTATTCTTTAAAAAAAAAAATCAAGTTGTACAAGCCTGGTTTCAGAATAATACATCACTTATTAAGGGGAATTACAGACAAAACTCTCACTTTAAATGTACCAAGGAGATCAATTTCAATAGAAGGACAAATCTGTAAAACACATTTGCAGATGTATATGCTGTCCCTCTTCTATCCCTGATTAAGAATCAGTCCCCCATTATTAAGAACTGTAGTATTAACCAAGCTATACTGCGTACAGTAGATTCAGTGTTCAAGATAATTTGTAGTAGTTAGAGATGAGTTGGTCTTCCGGATGCAGTGGGTCTAATCTAGATTTGCCTTATCAGGGCCTAGTATCTTATTATGAGTGTCCTAGTATCTACTAGTGGGCATTTCCCCCACACCTATAGGACAAAGTTTGGATAGATTGACTTGGTTCAGGTGATGCTCTCACTTATTAGTTGGCATATTAGCTAGACAGTACGATTATTCGCTCTATCGAACGATGGTTAGATAGAACAATCAGGTAAACAAGAGCAAGCAATGACAAACGTTGGTGAATAGGCACATAAATTACAGAGGTGCATGTTGAAATGCTTTTGTTCTTGTTCCATTGTATCAGAGAGCCACAGGCAACACATGTTTCACTCCTTTACGCTGAGCAGGTCTGGTGGGGGGTTCAAGGGCGTTGGTAGTATTATAAGTATGTGACTTTGAAGTCAGCTCCACATCTTATTAAATCTATTACGTTTTTTTACAAAAAGTTGAACCTTTTGAGAGCTCAGAGCTGAGTGCAATGGTAGCTACCTGTCTTCTGTAATAATCTCTTTTGGTCCAGTATATTGGTGTGTGTTTAAAGCCCCATGAGGGCTGGGTAATCTAACCAATGTGTGATGCCGATATGACAGCTAATAAGTGATGTGCTAGAATCTACTTTAAGTTAATTAGATCTGCTAAACCTGAGGTCTCCAACCTTTTCTGTACTGAGAGCTACTTATGTTCAATGAAACACATTGAGAGCTACTAATATTATTAGTTTTGTATAATCTCAATTTTTTTATATGTATATTAATTCAACCAAGCAAAGGCTTTCTAATTTAATGAGCTGGGCTGCACACAGGTGACCTACTCAGAGGTAGCTGGAGAACTACAGTAGCTCACGAGCTATTGGTTGGAGACCCCTGCGGGCCCAAGGCCCAGATGGGGTTCCCATTACCATCATTCAAGCTAACTCACAGTTATGGCCTAATGTTTTATGCCCATTATGTAATGTTTGCATTGAAATTATACAATTCCTGAGTCATGGAGGGACAGCTAAATGTTAACCATATATAAGAAAAGACCGAGTGAATCCCTTTCTGTTTATAGACCCATCGCACTATTGGATGCAGATGGTAAACTATATGTAAAATACATATATATATCATATGTTTACGCAGTGGTGAAAAATATGAGACAACTTTATTTTGAGCTGGTTGGCTTTAGGGCTCATTGGTCGACTATTGATAATGGCATATCACTTAGGTTGCTTTTTTAGAAATATTACATTCTTTGACAGCATTGCTCATATTCGACCTTTATCGATTTCTACTAAACCTTTGATAAAGTTGGTTGCTCATTATTAGAGTCTAAGAGCTTGATTTAGAGTTAAGATAATGGTTGTATGTTTATCAGGAAGGAGTAAATCTTTGTGTCGCCCTGATGAGCATCATGTCCCCCAAACCTAAAGATGTCTGCCAGACCTGCGAGCATCTCTTAATATTGACAGATCCGCCATCATGGCGGTTCCTATCAGTGTTGTAAATGTTTTAGGGATGGCTCCGTCAAACAGGACATGCATCCGTTAAACTATTACCTAGTTTTACTTTTTTCAAAAACATACTTTCAAATAAGGAGTTTGTTTTGAAAAAAGTAAAACTAATGACCCCCAACAGAGGAGTTTTCCCTGGCCACTGGATATGGCTGAAGTGGAACAAGGGCATGGTGCCCTTTAGAACCCCACCCAATCTCCACAGCATCCATGTTTTAGCCTTTCATCTTCTGCATTCTGGCCACAGATGGATCAAAAATCTGATAAAGTCTTTCAGTGGGATGAGTGATTTGCTTTTGACTAAGTCAGTCAACAAAAACATTACACTTTAAAGATTTTGAGAATGCTCTATTCTTTTGAAATACAAAAGCTTCGACTTTATCTAGTGCATGTACCCTCAGAGGTTTCCATAGAAGAATTTTGCATTCAATGATTTTCATTAATAATGCTGACAGGATTTATAATGTTTTGACCTAACAAATACCAACCTCAAGGAAAAGCAGTAAACTAAATGTACACATATTCTATCTGAGTCATGAGACCCAATGATTTCGAGGTGAACTCAGAGAACTTTAGATTGTCTGGAACCGAAAATTGGACATGTGGGTTTTACATTTAGGGATAGGAATCTATTGAAATGTCACTTCTTATGATGTAGCTTCCTGTGACATGTAGTACACGTTGCATCGGTAAATTATTATCCAACTTATTTTTTTGTATTTGTTGCAGGTTCCTAAGTGTAAGAGTGTGTGTGATGGTATATTGTAATAGGAGTATTGTCACAGGTAGTCAATGTGTGTGCCTGAATTGCTAATTAGATTTAATGCCCCTGGCTGGGGAAACAGGAGAACATAGCATGAAAGCACTCTATTTTATTAACTCATGTTTGCACTGTAGGGTTTTTTGATATGTGTAAGTCATCTATATGCCCAAGGATTATTACTTAAACCCAGGTTAAATCATAAACCGCAAAGTAGTAGGTCTAAAACTCCACCCGCCTGTGGATGCATGCATGACTGGTGGGAAAACTAATCTACAGGTGTGAGGTGTGATTCACAGCGATTGACATCACAAGATTTGGAACACAGCTCAGAAGAAAAATAAAGTGCAGATACGCATTGCTGCTAAGTAAGTTGTCAAAACTGAACATAGCAGCCTAAGGGAGACTCGGCTTCAGCGTGCCCGAAGACCAGTCTGTAGACCCTTGCGGTTTAAGTAATAATCCTTGGGCATATAGATGACTCACACATATCAAAAAACCCTACAGTGCAAACATGAGTTAATAAAATAGAGTGCTTTCATGCCTAGCAGCCTCCTGATTCCATCATACAGGCAGTGCTAGAAAAATGCGCCATGCTAATACTTCAGTCAGTCGAGTCATGATCAGAGGGTTACATTTTCCTTGACAACCACATTTCAAACTAAGGTGTTACATTCAGAGGGCAACCATAAACGCTGAATGTGATGACTTTTACGTGTAAGGTGAACACGTATAACAAGTGACACTGCTGTGGAAGAGGTGGTAACAATAGAATTAAAGTGCTTTTGTGCTTAAACAACCTCCTAAACAGTCAGACAAGCAGTTTGAAAGAATACACCATAATTGCATAATGGTTAGTCGTTCCTGGGACCATGTGCTCGATTCGTGTCTAAAGCTTTAGCTTCCCTATCAAAATGCAAGAGCTTTGCTCAACCCTCACAAGGTACTTTACCACCGAGCAGTTCAGCTGTGGGTCACTCTGGTGGAAACAGGCAACAGCAGCTTCTCTCCCAAACCTGATTCCCCTTTCTTTAAAGTTCCTAAGTACGATTGTTTGGCGGTCCTCTAAGGTGGCCTTGCACAGGCAAGTCTCGCGGACCATATCTTCAGGCCCCCGCCCACATTGTCCGCAGGTGCCCTGGCCTTCATTTCTACTCCACGGTGACGCGTGAGCCAGTGCTGGCAGGACTACCAGCCTAAATTTCAGCAACTTTTCCTTCATTAAGTTATAATAAAGTAAAACCCTCACTGTGGAAGACCAGGCTACCAAACTTTTTGCTAGCTGCTTTAGACTGTTGCGTATGTTGCGCAATAAATTGCCCCTGCTCCCCTCGAGGCGCGTGGTAGGTCAGGCTATGATTCCTTCCCATCTGGATTATGGAAACTCATTTTATCCGGGTAGTTCCAAGATAATTTCTTGGAAACTACAAGTCGTTCAAAATGTTGCTGCTTGCATGCTTCTTGGGATTCCCAGGTCTCAGTCCGCCAGACAGGGGTTGATAGAGCTTCATTGGCTTCTCAATAGAATTCAAGTCTCTGTGCATTACCCAAAGAGCCTTACACGGACAAGGCCCATCTTCCCTATGCCAGTTTGCTATTCACTACGCTCCCAATAGGTTACTTTGATCTTCCACCCACCATCCCTATGGTCAAAAGAGATAGAAGTGGAGGACGGTCTTTAAGCTGTAATGCAGCCAAGCTCTGAAATTCTCTTCCCTTGTCCAGTCGAGCCATGAGCTGCACTTCTGAAAAGCTCTTAAGACCTGGCTTTTCCAAAGATGGACTCTCCAGGCATTTTCTCCGGCCTCAGTAGTATAACCTCTTTCAACCAGTGCTGGGATGCCTTCGGGTCACAATGTGCTTTAGAAATCACCTAGCACAGCGTAGCATAGAGTTCACCTAAATAAGAGTGAGTACTGTGCTCCATGTAATTATTGAGGGTTAACCAACCATATCTTCATCTGGCCAGTTCAGATTTATCTTCCAGAAGTGACAGAATTTTGATGCCTGATTTTGGTATCCTTTTGAATTAGTCCTTGATTATTGGTAGGTCCCAGGTAGAAGAAAGACCCAGTTTTTTAACGGATGATTTGAAGTTAACTCTTGCTGGTGAGCGAACCCTACAATGAATTTCGAGCCAAATATGATAACTTAAATTTAAGTTGTGACAACAGTTCATAAAGACTGCCTGCCTGGCCTAGGATTGTTTGGTAAAGCCGAATTCCAGTCTAATCTGTGCAAGGGACGTGTATGGCAGTAGTTTTATAAAGTACCTGTAGATCCTCCTTATTGCTTTTTCCAAAATGGAGCTGCCCCGCCCTCTCAAGGCCCCACCCCCATAAGTCAAAGTCAAAGATATTTTTGGTTTTGCAACTTGGAGGAATAGATTTAGGGTTGGACCCTTCAACATACAAAACATGGCCCCTAGGCCTGCTATGAGTGTATTCCCCTTCCTTTTGGTATCTTCCAGGTGAGTGGAGAACCTACAGTTGGAATGGAAAACACCCCTAGGTATTTGTGGTCTTTGATGTCTTCCAGCTTTTCTAGGTGCCATGTATGATGTTTCCCCTTCTTTTGTTTATGGCTAGAGTTTTGGTCTCTGTTATGTTAATTATCACCCCCTTTTCTCTTAGAGTAGACTAAAGTTACATCCAAAATCATTGAAGGCCCACCACTATTCTGCTGATTGGCACAAGGGCATCTGAGTTGAGAAAATTGGAAAGTTGGATGCTATCTATTTTTGGGGAATGACTGATTCACCTCATTTAGCTCAGGAGTGAGGTCAGAAAGAAATAAGTTGAAAAGGGTTGGTGTGTGCACACAATCTATCTTTAGACCTTCTGTCGCTTTTATGGTTCTTGTCAGATAGAATCCGTCACCTAGTTTGACCCGAACCCACGTATTGCTGCAAAGTATCTGTATAACCTTGAGCAGGCCTGGTGGAATTTTCCATGTTGCTAATTTATGCCATAATTTCTTCTGGTCAACGCTGTTGAATGAGACTTTATAATCAATAAAGCAAAGCTGTATTGATTGATGGTAATTGCTAAGTCTGTTAATAGGGAGAGGGCTAGGATGTTAGATGTTCCGGTACAATACGAGAAACCTGTTTGATTCAAGGCGATTATAGCGTTATCACTAGTCATTGTCGAAAGTTCCTCCAGTATGGTCTTGGCAAAATATTTTGCCTCATTGTTGATTAAAGCTACCAAACGGTAGTTTACAGGATTACTATTGTCTCCTCCTTTATAAATTGATAAGTATTGGAAATGTTCCAAGAGGTAGGTATGTTATTAGTGCAGATAATGTGATGAAATCTTGTGAAAGTTGATCTGCCCAAATGATTGGGTCCTCCTTAAAAATTGCAGGGGGTATCCCATTTGGGCCCAGGGCCCTTTCTCTTGGAAATTTATCATTTAATAGCTTCTGGTCTGATGTCGGAATTACTGTTGCACATTTCTGCATTCGTGTAGATAGAAAATTTTAAGTCATCTGCAGGGAGGTTGGTACTCTGTTTACTCCTTTTGGTCGGTCTACCTGTAATGTATTCTTTGTCCACGTGGATAATATTGAGAACATCTTCAGCAGAGAAGTAGTTATTCTGACAGCTCCACTGGTTATGTGCTGGGGAATATTTTCACACACAGATTTTAATCCGAGAATATAAAGATTTATGGAAGGAGCGTCAAGTTAAAAAAGTAATCATCAGTCTAATATTGCACAGCGGATTTATCAGGACCTGTTGTCGCTGGTGTTGGAATTTTTGACTCAGCATACTTACATGGAGAACTAGATGTTGAATTGGATTAAGCCTCAAAGATAATTTTTACGGGGCCAGAAGCATGAATTAACAGGATTTTACCTGATGATGTCCTAGGAGAACGAAACGCGTAGGCTGTTTTTGAGCTATGACTATTCGTTTGTGAAAAAGCATCTAATCTGGATGAAACAAATCTCTATATTGGATTGAACATATCATATTGGATCGATTATTTTTCTGTTGGAACTTGAATCTTGTGAAATTCTCTTGAAAAATAAAAAATACGGACTGCAATATTGGACTGATGATTACTTTTTGAACTTGACGCTCCTTCCATCAATCTTTACATTCTAGGAACAGTTTGGTCTTAGCAGTAGGCCAAAGGAAGAGGAGCGCCCGAATCAATAAGGACCACTTTGAACTATTTTTGAACATCTCACCAGCGCATACCTAGCATACCCTTACCGTTGTTTGAGATTAACAGCATTTCATCACCCAGGTTGAAGTTCTCCCATAGAAATTTTGCCCAGTGAATTCTGGAATGCTCAACACTTTAATTGAGGGTCTGTTGATACAATTCACTGTACACCAAAAAGAGATTTAGTTTCTCTTCTTAATCTCCCACAGCAGTTTTGCCCGAAAGGAGTTATTTCTGTTGCTTGCCGATTCCCTCTTTAATACTTTTAGACTTTTCTTTGCCTCCCAGAGGCTGGTTTGTGCCACTGGATCATATGGAGCTCTCCTGGCAAACCTCAGAAGTTTGTTTATCCATTTTCTAGTTTGTGCAATAGGTATGTTTCCCTTCCAAGAAGTAAACAGTGTGTCTTTGTGACTAATCGTCTGCTTTTGGGGTTTAATTTGCTTGGCAATATCATCCTGAAAACAAACAGATTACCACCTTGTGACTTGTGGGGCATGCCTTTCCAACTTAGATTCCTGTAGCATTTTTGGTGTCATTAGAAAGAGCTTGCAGAGAGGCTGACTCCCATTTGTGGTCGCAAGGTTCCCTTCCTGCAACTGCCAGAATTATCTCCTGAGGGAGATGATCATTGCCGGGTATCCCTCCCAGCGCAAAGAATGGCACATACTTGGATATAGTCAGACTCACAAGGTGTAGTCAATCAGTGAGTCTACTGTTACAGAGTGGTACAAATATCCAGGCGGTTTGTCTGAGCTGAAACGGCAAAGTACGCAAAGACCCAGATGCTCTACATCCACTATCAATAGCAGGGCTTTTTTGTATCTTCTATGAAAATGAGGTCTGTCCTGCTGGATTATATTCCAAAGCTGCTCTTGTGCCAACAGGATATCATTGGGTTCTGATGATCCCATTAGCCACATAACAAAATCGCTGAGACTATAAATTCGGAGATAGAATACTCATCCAGTTATTTCAAGATTTCATCTACCAGGCAATCCAATCCCTCAGTTCTTGACTTCCTGTTTGGATGGATGTAAACATTCTCTATAAGGATTTTAATGTGACCCTCAGATGAATGTTTTGACATCTGCACTACTGGTAGTCCTTCCTTTCTGCTTTCAATCTCTGTAACTTCAATTGTGAGGGTGATTGTTATATAAATTGAGACGCCCCTCTTAAATTGCTTTGTTTAGAAGCTTGAATCACAGAAATAGAGCATTTTATAAAGCCCTCTATTGACACTGACCATTCGGCCCAGGTCCCCTGTAGTAACACCACTTGAAAAGTTAGCAGATGTTTTAAAAAAGAACTCTGCATTGTACATTTTTCCCACCAGGCCATTGATGTTCTAGGATAACACTCAGACATTATTAGACCACCTGGAGTTTTTTGTCTGGTCCGAGCATATTGGTTCATCAAAGGTTACTAGTTACATTAAGAGTATGAGGTAGCCAGCTTCAATCACGTTTAGTGCTGTCAAGGAGGGGCGGTTGTACGGCCATGCCCCAGTCTTGTTATTCTCAATCTCAGGAGATGTGCTTCAAGCACTCCTTAGAACAGAGCAGACTTTACCCACTTTAGCAGAGGCATCAGCTGCCACTCTATGGGGTGCAAGAGGATACGGGTATCCTGTGTCCTTATGGGCAACTCACATTAAACCTCCTTGTTTGAATATATCTGCCTCATTTAAAAGTTTGAGAGCCAGCTGAGTGGAGCCCCAAGTGACTTTAGTGGTTTCACTGCGAAAGCCTGGACCACAATCAAGGAATTCAATCAAGATTATGTCCTTGGTTGTGAGAGCAGACAGAGTGGGAACTATTTGTGTAAGTTTCAATATATTACCCTTATTTAGGGTATCAATGTGCCCTTTCAAGGTATACTCTGGAGGGAAAAGAGTAATGCTACTTCCTTTGAGGGCTGGAGCATGTACTTGAGATTCAGTTATCTTATCAGCCGTGATCAGACTCCTTTTCCCAAGTTGGATTGCATAAGGTAATTCCGGTTAAAAAAATTCTGAACTTTTGGTGACCGATTGCGCTTTAGCCTCTGCATTTAGTGAAAAGGTTCCTTTTGGTGACGGCTTCAATCCAGGTAAGCTTTCATTCCTAACTCTCCCTTGTAGCAGTGGTAGCTGTTGGGGTTCTAGTGAATTAATCTGGCAAATGCATTGTCAACAGCAGCATTTCTGTCATTGGGATTGGCAACTCAGGAACAGCTCGCCCAAGCCCACTTATTTCTGCAATAACTGTTGGAGTTTTAATGGGTTCGTTTGGCAGAGGCATTATCGGTAGCAGAGTTTGAAGGTTTTGTTTGGGCATATCCGCTGATGGTACTGCACACTCAAATGTAACTGGCCTGAGTCCTGTTCCGGTTGGAAGACTCTTTACGTTATTCCCTGTGTTTATATTCAAGGCTTCTTCTGGGATAATAACTGGAGGTCCGGGGTCAGAATCAATTGCAGAATCCAAAATTTGGGAAGAGCCCTTTCTCATCAAAATGAAAACTGGGTATTCTGGTATCTGATTGACAGTAGCAAGTCTTTTGTTACGCGCTTTTCTTCTCTTTTTTTAGGTTTCAATTTGCCCTTGCACTGTGAGGGTCCGATATGGGACTGACGTTTGTTATCTCCAACACTTCCAATTGATCAGCCACCAAACAGATTGTGCCCTTTTATTGTGGCTTTTGCAACTGGTCCTTTCCCTGGGCGTATAAATAAACATGATCATCAAAGGTTGTCTCTCCAGCATTTACCATGGGCCCAATTAGGCCAGTCAGGTTTCTCGTGGGGACACCTTGGGCAGCCACTTGCCAATTATTACCTTGTGTCTAAGTGCTTCCTTAAGGTTTCAAACAACAAGCTTAGCATATCGGGGAGGATCACCAATTTTTCCTACACTGGTGAGCAATTACATGTTGGCCTTATATCAGATGCGTCTCCTTGTACCCGTCTTATCAAGCTGTTCAGATCAGCAATTTTCTCATCAATCCCAGACACATTAACAGCCAGAGTGTTCAAGAGGGTAATTTGAATGTCCATTTTATTGGCTTGATAGTTCAAAGCTTCCACTTATAGTTGGAGTGTTTTGTGCAAGGACAGCCAAATTCCTTCTACTGCTTCCCTCAATATTCTCTGAACCTTTGGTTCTGCTGGGGAAAGGGGAATTTGTCGAATTGTTGTTTGCATATGTTGCTACTATATATTTCCATTCTTCGTTGCTTAAGTGTGAAAGATATTGGGTGGGCGTGGCCAACCCGGCGGCGAAGATGGCCACCAGCTAGAGAGGCTCTCACCATCAGCCTGGCCCAGCGGCGATTTCCCCCGTAATCTGCGAAGTAACCCGCACCACCTCCAGCGTCGCGGACAGCGTGGGCGGCGCTGACTCTTCAGAGCCAATTACAGTCTCCAGCTCCAGCCTGACCCGCAGTACCGCTGAGCAACGGGAGGACCAGGCCTGCCGGCGCTGCTGCATCGAACGCCTGGGAGGGCCCGCACAACACAGCACACTGCGAGGGATCGCCGAGGCCGAGAACTACACCGGAGAGACCCCGGGTGAGTCGGGCGGCGGGCCCCTTCCCCCCCGGCTGCCGGTGCCTGCGATCTGCGCTCGGACCGGCTGCCCTGCCCCGTGGGTACACTGTGATAGAATCCGGCGCTGTGGGGTCAGGGCCCACGCGCCGGTGTCGTCAGGGGCTGGGGCGCCGGTCTGGGGCGGCCTGGTGGGGAGGGGTGGTGCGTCCGCCTGCTGCCCCTTACTCTGCCATCGCCACATGCCCGCGGGGGCCCTCCTGGGGTGATATACCATCGCCTTGAGGAACGTGCTATGCCAGAAGCGCACTACATGGGGCCTTAAGACTCCCCACGATACCGGCGCGACGCCTGCGCCGCCTGTTACACAGCGCAGATCGACAGTCCCGTCCTGGCGGGAATTTAAGTGCGACCCACCTGCCCTGTTGCCAATAAGACTGCTCCTGCAGGCCTCTTGATCTCCCCTACTGCCGTGAGCCATTGTCTATATCTGTCTGTGCACAGCAGTTGCCTCACGCCCCAGTGTGCCCACGTTGCTCGTGGTGTGTACAGCCAGTTTCATTGGCCCACGGAGCACTCAGAACTCTCTGGATTGACGGGGCCCACTTCATGAACGCCACCACATTGAAGGTATGGGACGTAAAGATCCTAGACAGAGCACCCTACCTTTCGGGAGGACGACTGAGGGAACTGCATCACACCCCCCTGTGATGGCGGAAAAGGCGCCCACTGTGGAAGTGCAGTAACCTCCTGAGGTCTCGGTTGCGTCACTACTGCTCGAGATGAGGGCAGGTTTTAAGGCGCTGGACTCCCGCTTTGACTCTCTAGATCACACTATCGTGTCCTTGGGTGCCAAAGTCCAGGCCCACGACCGCCGTCTGGATGTGGTGGAAGCACTTGTATCGGACTTGGAAGATGGGACTACCCAATCTTTGAAGAGACTAGAATGGACAAAAACACCTGCTAAAGGAGGTTGTCATCAAGAGCAAGGACTTAGAGGCACGTGGACGGTGCAACAACATTCGCATAATGGGAGTCCCTGAGACAATGTCCACAGGCCAGATGGACTACTGCATCGAGAAGCTACTTACAGACCTGTTTGGCAGCGAAGCTTTCACTCCCGGCTTTGTTGTTGAAAGAGCGCACCGATCACTTGGCCCCAGACCGAATCTTGGCCACCCCCCAAGACTCATCATTGCGAGACTCCTGAACTTCAGAGACCGCGACACAGCGTTGAGGCTGGCGAGAGAACGAGGAGAAATTGAGTGGCAGGGATCAAAGCTGTCCTTCTATCCAGACTTTTCTCCAATGGTCCAGGAGGCAAGACGGAAATTTCAGGGGGTGAAGGCCACACTCCACAACCTTGGGCTTAAATACGGAATGTTATATCCAGCGAGACTGAAAGTTGACTTTGGCGGTAGGTCCAAAATATTTGACACTCCTACAGAGGCCGAGGAATTTTGTAGCACATATAAGGTGCGGAACATGCAAAACTCGGCGGAGGGCGTGCTCGCCTCCCCGCCACACAGCGGATCAGATGCTAGCGCAGAACTTTTTTTAAACTCCGGAACTGGATGATGGTTTGATTGTATTTGATTGCATTACTACTTTGCTCTGGGGATTTCGTATTGTTTAACGTTATTATCTGATATATCACTTGAACGGTCTGATTGCGGGCTGCCACCCCCCCTGGGTGTATCCTCTGTGTTTTGTTTTATTGCATTCTTGGGGTCCACTTATTGGTTCTCGATTGTTAGCCTTACAGTCCCTATGACCTACGGGCGGGTGAATTTTGAAAGGGATGGCCACCTTTGGGATGGAAGGCAGCTGTGTGGGGGGAGGGGGGCAGGGGCCAGACTTAAACATTGTTTTGGTTGTTGTTCACACTTTATTGTAGCATTGCTTGTCACATTGCCGTTGAGTACAAGTCCTGACAGACAAGGGTTTACACACTGATCAAATGTCACGGTTAGGTAACATACAGGGGCCCTCGGCCGTCACCTTCATGTCCTGGAATGTTAGAGGACTCAATAACACCCGTAAGAGGAGGCAGGTGATCCATTATCTTATGCGACATAAGGTCGACATAGTATACTTACAAGAGACACACCTCCCCATTACAGATTCAGCCCGTTTTGGCACTAGTTGGGGCACGCACAGATTCTTCGCCAATTACAGTAACTACACTATGGGCACAGCTATATTGGTCCACAGGAGAGTTCCTTTTACACTCATAGATGCGGCCCGAGACCCGGAGGGCAGATATGTGATAGTCACGGGTAACTTCTATGGCCACAAAGTCACCTTAGTAAATGTTTATGCTCCCAATGTAGATGCCCCTGAATTTTTCCATGACCTAAATGCACGGGTCACAAAACACAACCCCCACACATTGCTCCTGGGAGGGGACCTCAATTTATTAATACACCCCGTCCTGGACAGCACTTCTAAGGCACCGGATGCCAAGTAAGAGCATGGCACGCCCTGAGGGACCTCTGTGAGCAACACACTTTAATTGACATTTGGCGACGGCACAACCCCACCCTCACCAAATACACCCATCACTCTGGCCCACACGGAACCTGGTCCAGGATAGATTATTGGCTGACCTCTCCCGTGGTTGCGGACTGGTTTGACTCCCATAATGCGCTCCCTTGCACATATTCTGACCACTCACCGATAGTTTTACATTTAATGCTCCCACGACCGGAAGGGTACGAGAGGCAGTGGCGCGTCCCCAGTAGAGCCCTCCAAGACGACCTGTTCAAGGCTGAGGTCCTGGAGACGATAGCTCGGTAGACACCATGGCGTAATGTGAGAGGGATTTAAAGTCGTTATCAGGGGAGTGTGCATTTCTAAACAGGCGGGGGTACTTAGAGAACTTAGACAGACGATGACCCGCATCGAGCTAGAAATAGCTGCAATAGACCCCCAACTGGCGACCCTCCCTGACACAACGGCTCAGGCTGCAAGACTTGCCCTACTGACTGAATACAGGGACACAGCAGATCATGAGATCCTATACATGGGGAAATACCACACGGCAAGACGATGCGGGGAGGAAGAGCGGCCCAGCAGAGTCCTGGCGCAAATGCTGAGACCACCTTACAGCAAAAATTATATCACCGAATTACATTCCGCACCCGGCACCACTCTCACTTCCACGGTGGCTATCCGGGATAAGTTCTTAGATTATTATACTACACTTTACACATCTAGAGCAGCACCCGACGGTACGGCCCAGACTGCATACCCAGACGAAATCGCATTGGTGTTCTTGGAGAAATACATACTAGACGTCATGGCAGAGCCAATCTCCGTCGCCGATGTTATACTAGCCATAGACACCCTGCGGGGATCTATTGCCCCGGGATTAGAAGGTTTTACCAGGGACTTCTATAAAGAGTTCAAGGACATTTTGGCCCCCCAGTTAATTGAGGTGTATGCGGAGGCATTGGTAAAGCAAAGTCACCCCCCACAATGCGTGAAGCTGTGATTATCCTTCTTCCGAAGCCAGGTAAAGATCACAAACAATGCGGCTCTTACCGGCCGCTGTCCCTATTGAACTTGGACTACAAAATTTGGTGAAAGTACTCGCCAACAAGCTTTCACAGAGTATATCATTTCCCCAATGCAGTCTGGCTTTGTCCCCAAATGCTCCACATCCTTGAACCTCCGAACACTGTTCACTGTGCTGCACAGAATACAACCTGAGGTTACGGCGGCGGCGGTGTTACTTGATGCTGAGAAAGCGCTTGACTCTTTGGAGTGGCCATTCCTAGTGGAAGTAATGCAGCGCATGGGTCTACCTTATGGCATTATCGCAATCGTTTCCTTACTATACAGTGGCCCCTCGACTCGACTCCGCTGGAATGGTCCTCTGTCCAAGCCATTTCGTTTACACCGTGGGACTAGACAGGGATGCCCCCTGTCCTCCCTATTGTTCATTCTAGCAATGGACCCGCTAATCAGGCATGTCCAAGAGCGCCATCAGCATAGAGGGCTACAATTCAAAACGGGCCCACTTTTAGCTTCCCTGTACGCGGACGATACCATCCTGTATGTCCGGGAGTCCCACTTAAACCTGGCTTCTCTAATTCATGAAATTATCCGTTTTGGTAGATTCTCGGGCTGGGCATCAATTGGCATAAATCCATCATATTCCCGCTAACAGAGGGCACAGTCAAATGGGATTGCGAATTCCCTCTTGAATGGTGCCAAGACTCAGTGAAATATCTTGGCATCCATATCCACCTGGACACCACTCAGATTATACGCCTAAACTATGGGCAGAGCTTTCAAAAGCTAGAAGAGCAGGTAGACAGATGGCTGAGACTACCCTTGTCACTAGCGGGCAGGGTGGCTATATTAAAAATGGTGGTTCTCCCCAAATTCTTAAATCTAAAAATATCCCTGTGCCCCTGTCGGACGGTTTCTTTCGCACTCTACGGACACTTATGATCCGATTGGTATGGGGTGGTAAACGACCTTGCGTTCGCTGGTCCATACTGACCCTGCCATACGACAGAGGAGGTTTCAACGTCCCAGACTTCCAGTTGTACTACTTGGTAGCGCAATGCCGCTACGCGCACGCCTGGTTTCACCCCGACGCCCGTATCCTGTTTTTAAGACCAGAGGCGGACCTAGTTCTCCCGGACAAATTGAGAGAGGTGCTGCTGGGTGGTTTCCCATGGGACAGGCGGGACATTCAGACGGTGTCAACAACTGCTTGGGCTTGGGACAAGCTGAGAAAGCGCTCAGGTGCCACATCTTTATACTCCTCCGCCCTACCATTGCCCAATACCAGATGGTTCCCACTCACTGGAGAAGGAATAGTACAGCGTACATTGGCAGCAGCAGACATAGAGAAGATGGGCAATCTGTTCCCTGGGGGTCATATTTTCTCCATAGACGCAGACGACAGATTCTCTGATTGCAGTTTTATGACCCACTTCCTAATGAGCAGAATGAAATCCGCATTGCGTGCGGAGTTCCCCTCATACCCGGTGTAACCGGACTCATTCCCCCGCACTTAATTTGGTCCTGGAGAGCAAAAGTGGCGCACACCTTGTTTCCAGAATGTACAGGGCCTGCGCCCAAATTCTCCCTGTGCATGACTCCAAGATTAGACAGGACTGGGAGGCAGATATGGGAGGGGCGATCACAGACGATCAATGGAAGAAGTGTTGTGTGGTCACTGGTCACCAGGGACATCTCGCTTAACAGCCGCCATAAGTTGCTACATTTCAAATTTCTCCGCCGTGCCTATTTCACACCAGCCATGGCCCACAAGATTGATGCTACTAAGTCACAAAATTGTTTAAAATGCACCTCCCCACATGCTGACTTTCTGCATCTGGCTTGGTCCTGTCCTCGTTTGCAGATCTACTGGGCAGAGGTGCATGAGACACTAGGGAAAATAATTGGGATTCCACTTGTCCCCCTTCCTGAAATTGCCCTCTTGGGTTATACAGTTCAGATTCCCAAGAAAGTAAGGAGATTGGCGTCCCTGGGGCTATTGCTGGCAAAAAGGGAAGTGGCCATCCACTGGGGCAGGAAGACAGCCCTCAAACTACAAGATTGGCTGAGTAGCTTAGTGTATTGCAACACCAACTCAGAGTTATATGTCAGTCTTATGCCACCGACATCCCGCCCCAAAGACATATGGGGACCACTGAGAGCACACCTGGACGCAGCGAAGCAGGCTTCCAACTCACAGGCAGACAATGGCATTGTGCCGGAGGGGGTGGGCTGAGGGGGAGGTTCTGACCACACGGCGTGGCGGGAACTCAATGTGAGACTACTGCTCAGAGTGTTTGCAAAACATTGACTGCCT
Source organism: Triturus cristatus (assembly GCF_964204655.1). NCBI lineage: Eukaryota > Metazoa > Chordata > Amphibia > Caudata > Salamandridae > Triturus > Triturus cristatus. The sequence goes on from NC_140580.1 coordinate 337,129,771, forward strand.
TAAGCATTACAGTTCGGAATGGGACCGCGGGTGGGGGTGGGGGGGAGGGGTTGGGAACCGTTGTCTGCTGTGCGTTGCCACTGTACTGGTCGATATCTTGTCCACTATTATACCACAAAATGTCAGGCACAATTCGTTTTGGTTGTGAAGAAAGCATATGCAATGCAATGTGAAATTTCTCCCTTATTTGAAAAATAAAGTGTTAATAAAAATAATTTTTTTTTAAAAAAGTGTGAAAGATATTTTCCTGGCTCTGTCATGTAATTGATGGGTTCAATTCTCTTGTCTTCTTCAAGGTACAGAGCATGGCTTTCACAAATTTCATACGTAAGATTTGTTCCTCATATAAGCCTCCTGGTTTCAGATCTAAGTTGAGAGATCTTTGATTCCTCATTGATGGGGTTTGGTGTCCCAGTTTTGACTTGTGTTTAAAGTGCTGCCTCCTCCTCCTCCAGCTGGCAGAACAGGCGAAGCAGTTCATCCATTCCTATCAAAGAAGAATTGAGAGACGGGACCTTGCTAGCGCCATTTGTTCTATTCATAGATGAGTCAGTTATTGCTTGAAGCTCCTGGCCCATTTCTTGATAAGCTTATATTTTGAATTTTACTTGTTGAAGGCTACATTCAACATTGGCCTTTATTGCATCTCTTTTTGATGACTCATTTTCTGTTTTAAATTCTTTTGAACAGCAGCTTTCCGAACCCCTCTCATTACCTAGTGGATCCCTCAAATTCACCACCTGAGGGTAAGTAACCGCAATGGTGCTAAGCGGTGAGGTGAGGCTATAGATGTCTATGTTGCTGAAGTATATTACCTCCCAGGGATCCCTCAGATATTACATTTTTTCCATGATCTTTGGCTTTTTAGTTAGTGAAATGCTTCATCATAGGGTTCCCCCCCGAGGCGCCTAATGCATCTGGGTGTTATATTACTCCTCAGTTACAGAAGAGAAGGTTTGGTTTGGTTTCACTATGTTCAAGAATATAAAATTACCTTAAGGTATCATACTACTGAAGGCAATATTTACTAATGCGTGCCTTAGGTAAGATTAATAGCAAAGGTGGATGTGAGACGAGATTATCATAATCTCCCACATCACAGATCTACATGTTTCAGCCATCTTCATAAATGCTCACAGGGTCAAAATGGTTTTCTGTGATGAAGCTAAGGTAATGATAACTCGCGCCCCCACCACACACAGTTTTCTCATCAATACGTTTTTGGAAAATATTGCAGTGATATTATCAATAATGTCGTAGAAGATGTCAGGATTAATGTAATATGTGGGGAAATTGGCAGTGCATGGCAAAGGTGCGAGTTATAGTTACCGTACATCATGAATGCTCCGTCTCCACTGCAAGTTGCAGCAGGGGCAGAGCTGTGTGGGCATAGAGTGGCCCTGGGACTGTGGAAGTGTGATTTACATTCTAGTGATTGCTTGCTGCTCTTCTGCGTCCAGTTCACTCAACATGTTCCTTCTGGGATGTCGGGCTTATGCTGTGGTTAGCGTTCCTTCTTCGGTCTGGTGCAGCAGCTCTCACCGGATCCTGCTGTTGTCTTCCTTGTCGGTGCCTCGTTATCCCGCATAGGAAACTCCTGCAAAGATAAAGAAAAAACTAATAAAAAAACAAAAGGTATCTAAACTGCGGTAACGTACTTTGAGCCATATGTACAAGGTCTGGCACTAATTACCGCTAACGTTAGTTAGCAGCAGTTTTCTGACCGCTGTATACCACTGAAAACTATCGCCTTGTTAGCTACGCATTTACAAGACGTCGCTAAATGGCGATAGTTTCAGGGATCAGCGGTGAAAACTGCCAGTAACATTAGCCTGATTGTGATAGGAATTCTGGCGTTAGCAGGCAAAAACTAAAGGCCCATTAGTGGCAAAAAAAACGCAGGTTAGTTTTTTTTGCAGTAGACCTCCAATGAAAAATAGGCAAAATAAGAATGGAGGGCAGAATGGAGCAGCCAGGGCCAAGTGCAGCACAGATCAACAAACCCTTCAAGCCCCCCAACATCCAGGATGACCAGCCAGAGTCCCAGGGGAAGAGGAAAGGCAGGGCTACAACCATGAAAAGAGGCGCATTACAGTGCAACACCAGTGATGCACCACTTCTCATTGCGCACTCTTCGCAACACCATGGCATCCAACATCTTGAGAGCACGGACAGTCCCCGGGGCCCGGAGTCCTTGCTGGACCTGCGTCTGGAGCCTGAATGCCTCGCTGGACCTGTGTCTGGAGCCTGGAGTGGGATGCGGAGGTGCTGTGGAGTAGATGAGCCGTGGCAGGTGACATTGAGGCGCGGCGATCGCCCTTACCTGGTGGTGATGTCTGGCAGGTCGCATGGAGACACATTGCTGACCTGTGTGAGAAGACCGCCTTGAGCCCCTTGGAGCTGTGAATGGTAGAGGCGCTCGTGCGCACCAATGTAGGGAGGTCTGCATCGCATACTCATTCCACCACTACACCAGGGTGCACGGAGAGGATTACCAACGGTGGGTGGCGCCGCTCTGCATCACAGGCCGGATGAAGTTGCACTGGCCAGATGCTGTGGAGGGTGATGTCCCTGAGCTATGCAGAACTTGTGTGGCAGGAGCACTGCAACTACACGCCTAAGGGGGCCCTGCTGCATAACCTGCATCGGGAGGTTCCCCAGTGGATGTGACGGCGACTGCTGTACCCAGGCTTGTGAAATCCCATCTGGCTGAGGCTCCTGTTGGCTGAGTCACAGATTTGGAGAGAGTGCACCTCATTGCACCACAGTGTTAAGGCCCAGGTAAGGAGAAGGTGGGATGAGTAGCATGGGAGAACCGAGGGTCAAGTCGCCCATACCTAGCACCTGGTGTGACGCACCTCCAGTGGCGGCTCATCCGTAATGACAGAAGAGCATCACCCCACTGCTTTCAAGCAGTGCAACAGGAGGAAAAATCATCACATGATGATAACTTTTTGATGTAATCGTGCTATGTTTCCTTTGTGGGCGGGTAGGTGGGTAGGGCAGCTCCACTCACAGAGCAGGGCAGTGGCAGAGTGGTATGCCCACTCAAGTGCGCAAAGACTGTTTGGTCAGCACGCTCAGGCCGCCCAAAGCAGTCATGCGCACGTCCCTGTTCGCAAGGCAAGCTGCATTACAGCCTGCATGAAGAACATGCCCACCCCTTCAGCCCCTGGTTGAATGCCTTGTCACGGTGATCAAGAACAATCCCAATGCCCCATTGCAGCATTGTGATTGGCTTAGAGGAGGGAACCTAGCTACCTACTTCCTGTTCCTGGAAGCAGACTCAGGAGAGCAGGAGCAACAAAGACATGGGACCCAGCCTCGAGGTAAGATTTCATTTATTAAAGTATTTACAACACCTGCTCACATACACACCTCGCGTCCCCACCCATCCAATGTCCTTTCCCATGTTTCCCACCTCCCAGCTGTCCAGTACCCCCCGCAGCACTTCTCAATGGCGGCCACTGTGCACCCATGTGCATGGGGTGTACCACTGATGTCCCAAAGGTATATATGATGTTAAAATGCATACCATTACATTGCATTCCATTACAATGCATACTAATACTACGCATATTGCAACAGTAGGGAAAATGCTGGATAGGGGAGATGAAAAAATGACTATTCCCACTTCAGTGAGTGCAACACTAAAACTACCCCTTGCACTCCAACACACACCCTGAACCCTAAAATCATATTTGACCCCATAAACACACCCTGAAATTAATCTCCGACCCCCAAAGCACACCCTAAAATTCATATTTGACCCCAAAACACACCCTAAATTCCATATTTGATCCCATAATACACCCCAAAATTTCATCTCAGACCCCAGAAACCCATATCTACCATAAAACTTAAAAAACTCCATTGCTAACCTCGCATTGTGTTGGAATGGCATGCGATGTACATGCGTTGTTGAAGTTGCATTTTACAGGCATTACAATGTAATGCCTGCGTTGTAATGGACGTCTCCCGTGCCAAAGGTAAGACCTAGGCAAGCCCGTCTGCCCCTAGACTGCGCTTGGCGCGAGGACCCATCCTCTCGGACACTCCACCACAATGATGCCAGCACCCTCCTCGCCATCAACCGTGGACACCACATCGCCTGCCAAGACCAACATCTGCTCTGGACCGGACATCGCCATCGCCATCACTGACGGCTACTAAATCTCCTGCAAGGACCACCCCTACTGTCCAGAAGGAGGCATTGCCATCAACTACAGAAGCACACTCCAACTGACCACGCACTCTAATGACACAACGGTGACCATGGAACACGTCAACTTCCAGATCCTTACCAACCCCAAGCCCATCCTCTGAGGAACCCTCATCTGTAGGCCCCCGGGCAATGGACCCCCATTCTCCGATACCATTGTAGACCTCATTGCACCCCAGGCACTCCCATCCACTGACAACATCCTACTTGGTGAACTCTAGTTCCACCTGGACAACCCCAGTGTCCACAACACCACCCCTTTCTGAGGAAGCTCGCCAACATCAGATTCAAGCAGCTAGTCACAGCACCAAGCAACATAGCAGGACACACGGTCGAGCAGGTCTCCTCCACCAGCGGGAATTTCAACTACAGACACACCACCAGACTCTCCTGGACCGAACATCATTGTATACATCACGTCTTTAACATGCCCACCGTACACCACCACCACCATCGTCCCCCCTCACAGCTGGATCAAGGCCACCGAAGAACGTCTCGTCAACTCCCTCAGCACCACCACTCCGCCAAAGCTTACAGACGATAACACCACAGCACACAAACACCACCACGGGATCTCCAACTGCGCCGACACTCTGGCATCCCTCAAGAAAAGACCAGGCAAAATCTAGCACCACATTGCACTGTATTTGCAAAGTGACACTTGTAGGCATATGCTTGACATTGTGAAGCCCTGTGCCACATCATACCTACATCAGGTATGATGTATATAGGATGTGCGTTCCCAGGTGACAGGCCCTCATAGGAGTGGCACAGTGAAATCCATCAGATTTCACTGCGACTATTGTAGGACGGCACTGCATCAGTACCTTACGCCTGTAAGGGTGACACAGTGCCGCAGGGATAGGCTGGCCCCATGCATTGCTAGAGTTGTGTCATGCTTGTGACACAACTGCAGCAATGTGTGACTTTAGCGCTGACAGATACGTCAGGATTCCAGATGTATCTGTCATCACTTGCAACATGGAGCGCTGTCCAGTGAATACAGCGCATCCATGGTGTCACAAGAAGGGCGTAGTGAAAAGTGTTGCAATGCTGTCTTGTTGCAGCGCTGCAACACTTTTCATGACTGAGGCCCAGCAATGCGCACTATCTTATTGATGGTGTGCATTCCTGCCCTGTAGTTTTGTCACAGGACAGCGCAGCTTCATTGCTTGCAGCGCTGTCCAGCACCAAAACCTGCTGAAATGAGGCCCCAAGTGTTCTCTCCATTTTTAAGACCAGCTATTTTCTGGTCTTGAAAAACTGCCTCTAACTGCAATTAGAGACAGTTTTTTTGGTCTTCCACACTTCAAGGATTCCCTTGTAAATATCGTGAAGTAGGGTTAGCTGCCGGTTTTGCACGGGAACACCGCCCTTGCATGTCATTATAGCTAACAGAAGTGGCAATCTTTTCTATGGACTTTTTTGCCAGAAATCTGCCGCTAACTGAGGTGAGAGACAGCTTGTACATATGGCGATCAAGAAATCGCTGCAATGGCGTCACAAAAGTGCCGATAAGGCGGCGTTAACTCCTTGTACATATGCCCCTTTGTGCTGGCATGTTCATAGGATGTATGAATGACTTATCTGATTGTTGTTCCTATGGCCTTGGATATTCTGTATTCTGTCTGTGCACACTGAGTAAAGCTGTAAAATAAGAAATACGTGGAAGTCGAAGCCCGTGACCAGAGCGCACAAACTGGACTAATACGGTGATGCGCGAGACAAAAGTAAAGATCGACTCCTGTTCATCTTTCAAGGTATCAAGTGCATACACAGAGCAAATTGAACACTGCCAGAGAAATTTGAACTTTGCGAAAAAACGAAGGAAGTGCTTTGGACTCCTTTCAAAAATCGTTTGAAAAAACAATCCTCAATCAATAGGAGTGTCCTACACAGAAAATTCAAGCCCTGAGAAAGACCTTCTTTGAATCCTCCTGGTCCCCACACGAAGGTCGAAACCACTCCACTGCACAAGGCCAAGAGTATCGCCATTTGTAAATAACAAAATAGACTACCAACTGTTCAGTTTAGCCAACAAACTGTGGTGTAAACGAATATAAAATGGGCTTAGGTGTTCTCTGACCTTTTTCACCAGTTTGGACCATGTTTTGATCTAATATCGAGGAAAACTAGACTGTATTTTTCCGATATATTTTTATAGTGAAGTAGGACCCTTTGGTTTCACTACATTGGCCTTAAAAGTGTTGTGGCATTTATGACTTGATTTTTTCCATGCACTGTAATAGAGTATTTTTGTTTTATAATTATGCACAAATATGTAAATTTGTATGAGAAAAACGAATGTATTTCAATCTTGTTATAAAACAGAAAAACGAATTGTTTTTGAAAAGTGATTTTGAAGTAAATTCGCATTGATGAAATGTTTAAATAGAATATTGAGTATGATTTGACTCATTGATGTTTTGCTTGTTGACCCACAAATGTGAGCAGATATAAGGTATACAGTTCATATATTGAACAGAAACCTAGGTAAAGAACTTCTACCTATGTTTTAAATAGAAACATTGAATTGATGGTCATAGAGGCAGTACTCAACTGTACTGTAAAATAAGAAGCAGCACATTAGTGTTTCCTGAAGTTAAGGAGACATATATACATATCACCAGCATATTTTTGCAGATATTACTTCTTATTTTCGTTTAAATAAGGAACTGTTAAACACTTCCTTATCAGTTCATGAATATATGAAATGTTGGGCTAAATTGAACTCACTGCTACTTCCTAATAGCAGGTGAGTGTGGTGTTGTTACATGTATTAATAATGTCATAGTTGCCCTACCAAAGTGGGAGTACAAAATCTGTCTCTATTCTCTTTCTTATAGATTCCACCAATGTTGATTTAAAGTGGAAGACGGGAGTTAAGCAGGTAGTGAAGGCTTTTATATAAACATAGATTTACATAGAGTTGTAAAGCACTGAAATAAAACTAGTACATACATTGATCAGCCTTCTCTGCTCTTTATATACAGGGAATGCATGCAACTGCATTGAACTTTACCTGCTTCACTGGGTACGCCGTGGGACGCCGTGGGACACTTCTTCATTTCTCTTCCTTTGTTTCCCCTCTTCCCCCATCGCACCAGTTTTGCTTTGACACTGTTCGACATACTTGGTGGGTAGGGGAAGTTGGGACCTTTTCTTATGAACTTTCATATCATTCCTGCAGAAACAACAGGTGAGAGTTAACACCTTATGGCACGAGTTATAGTTTCTTCAAGTAAATATAACTAAAGTTGCTGAATTTCTATGGATTTGTGCATATAAAAACTATAACATCCCTGTAACCTTTCTTTTTTTAGTGCATATCTAAGTTTAAAAAAAAAATCTATTTCCTAACTATAATGTTCTTGTACCCTTTGTTTTTTAGTGAATTTCTAGTGTTTTTTTTAAATTTAAGTAAGATTTAATTGCCCTATGTTAATACAACCCCCACCGTACATGGCCTTCGGGACCCAAAGTCACAAGGTGGCTGCCAGCATTTTCTGGTTGAAGTGCTGCAGCCAATCAGATGTCACCATGAGATCTGTTAGATTCCCGGACCTTCTGCGTCCCTAGACATATGCATTTATTTTTCCTTTTATACTGCAAACAAAACTGAATGTATTTGCCAAATTACAAAAAACACTCGTTTTGGACCAAGACCTAACTTTCCGCCAAATTTGGTGTAATTCCGTTCCCCGGTTCGGGCTGTAGTCATGTTCGAAATCCCTATCGGAAATTGCATGTGGAAAACATGTTTTGCCCCCCCCCCCTTTTTCTCTGTTATCGCTTGATGAATCAGTCAAAAACGTTCCACCCAGCATCTGAAGTGAGTGGCAAACTAGTTTTGAAAATTTGTTGAGAATTTATCAAATGGCGCCAAAGTTATCGGCAAAACAAAAAATACTTTGTCTATGTAAACTTGGTCATAAACAATACCTATCTACTGCCAAACGGCAGTAGATAATGATATATGTTACAAGGACATTATAGTTAAGAAATAGAATTTTAAAAAACCTTAGAAAGTCAGTGAAAAAAAACTAAGGTTACAGGGACATTATAGGTAGGCTCAGGTTTTACTCATGCAAAACCATTGAAATTCAGCAGCTATAATATCCTGAGCTAACTATAACCAGGGTCACTGGAATTATGCGGCAGTGCAAGATCAAATTCTGTGCCAGGGTTGGCTAAATTAAATTAGAACATTGGAATGTTGGAAGCTCTATTGAAAACAATGAAGTGCTCTGGGCTTATAATGGCTGGTATAAGCCCGGAGCACCAACATTCCAATGTGTCTTTGTTCACAGCTCTGGCTCTGAACAAAGGCTTCAGGGAGCCTGAGGGGATTTCAATCCCCTCGCGCTCCCTGAAGGCTTTGTTTTGTTAGAACATTCTGCCCTCTAGTGGCAGAATTTTCTAATAGCCTTATAGCCCTTCGTAGCAGGGCTATACCGGCTTTTAAAGTCCCTCTGCTTTGTTAAAGTCCCTCGCCTTCGGCTCGGGCCTTTAACGCTGCTGCGGGCCTTTAACAGCCGGTATAGCCCGCTACGGCGGGCTATAAGTCTATATTATGCGTCAGTTTATGTGGCAAAAAGCAATCTATGCTGCAGATTAATTTTGAAAGATTTATTATTTGACAACTTTTGTAGCATCATTCTTTAACTACTATTGCATGTTAACACTTAAACAGCGATAGAAAAATAATGCAATAATTTAGACTCAAATGTTTAAGACTGAATTTTTTATACATAAAATAGATACAGTACATAAGAGTATTCATCAATACTTAATAAATGTATGTGTCTGGCATTGAACATAATTGCTTAATTCTGTCCTCGAAATCCCTCGCCATCTCTCTGAATAAATGTGTTTATGTATACTAACGCTGTGCTCTGCATCAGCTGAGTTTGTTACACTGTTTACACATATATGAGGGCAAGAGCTGCAAATTTAGGTCTAATTTTATAGAGAACAGTGATAGGCTCTAGCAGAAAGGAGCAAAATGAAAATGAATGCCTTCTCAGGTTCACTCAATGTTTTTTATACACAAAGGAAATAATCGAAGTTTCATTGTTTTTATTTATTAATTGACTTTTAACAGGATCTGCATGTCTCTAGGTGTTTTATTTTCACAGTAACATTACATTATCATCCAACAGAACAAGCATCTGAATTCATTGTCATTTGTACAAAGTTGCGGTGTACATTACTGTCATCTTTGCACAAAATATATGGGTTTTGTTTTGCTAGTGTATAAAAACACAATGGCATGTCTCTGCAATCCGTTTGAGATACTGGATGGGCTTTTATGTGAACTGCTTGTTCAGAGCATTAGAGCAATTTCCATGAAGGTTTACAGATGAAAGAAGTTTCCACTGTCTATTTTTTCTGGCTTGGCCTGAATTGCAGAACTCTCTTTAATTTATCTCTAGCTAAGAGCTACCACATTGTGCTCAGCTGTCTTCTGTTTGTGAACACATGCTGACATTTTACACCTAAAAATGTAAATAGACAGAAAAGGGTATGACTTTTAGAATCATTTTTCTTATTTGCATAAAGTTTTACCTTCTGTAACTTTGTACAAATATTATAGTCAGGTTTTTCCATTATACCATCTCTGTAGCATTTGCCAGCACATTTTTGTAAGGAGAGAGCAAATAAGCTGTGGGTGTAGTAATCATTTACAGCGCATTCGGTTTTTACAGCAGAGCAAGGGGTGAAACAAAAGGGTCTCATGGCAAATTCATGAAGATGGTCTGTAAACAAGTCTTGGTGATAATGCGACCCCCTTGGCAAATTCTGATTAATGCAAAAATGGTCATGGCCACGGAATTGAATAATCCCAGTGACACTGACTATGACTTAGAATCATTTTTCCTATTTGCATAATGTTTTACCTTCTGTAACTTTGTACAAATAATATAGTCAGGTTTCTCCATTTTACCACCTCTGTAGCATTTGCCAGCACATCTTTGTAATACAGAGCAAATATGCTTTTCATAGAGTAATAATTTACAGCACGTTTGGTATTTACAGCAGGGCAAGGGGTGAAACAAAAGGGTCCCGAGGCTGATTTACGAGGATTGACTGTAAACAAGTCTTGCAGGGGATGGAGAGGTGCACACTCTTGAATGTTCAATGGCCCATTAAGTGGCCTGAAAAGGTGATAATGCGATCCCCTTGGCAAATTCTGATTAATGCAAAAATTACCATGGCCGCGGAATTGACTAATTGTTACAGACACTCATGCACCCACTCAAAGACCCACTCAGAGACTCAGACAGCCAGTCACAGACCCACTCACACACTCACACACCCAGTCACAGACCCACTCAGAGACTTACACACCCACTACCAGACATACTCAGAAACTCACACACACAGTGACAGACCCATTCAGACACAGATGCATCCACTCAGAGATGCACTCAGAAACTGACACACCCACTCATAGACCCACTCAGACAATCTTGCAGCCACTCACAGACCCACTCTGACACCGACACACCCACCCACTGACATACCCACTGAGACACTTACACACCCACTTGCAGACCCACTCAGAGACTCACTCACCCTCTCATAGACCCACTCGGACACTCATTGCACCCATCCACTGGCCAACATTAAAAGAATTATCCTATAAAGATTAATGTTGGTCCCAGGCCTCTTTAAAGGCTTGGGGAAGGGGGCTATGCAACTCCCTCCCTCAGTCTCTAAAGGACACTGGGAGCCCACCCTCAGGGCCACATCAGCAGCTATGTCCTGGGTCCACCCTGCAGTATATGCAGGAAAACATATGTTTGCTCTTATTTGGTGAAAGTATTTTTAAATCTACCCGTCAAGCGAGAGCAAACACCAAGTGTTCTCCCAGCGGGCGGGAGCTTAAAAAATGCTACCACCCGCTGGAAGTGGACTTTAGATCTGTTTCCCTGCCTACAGTGATGCGAGCAGGGAAACATCTTAATAGTTCTCCCATCAGCAGGGAGAAGCATTATTAGCTGCTCAATACATGCAGGAGCAATGCCCCAACAACAGTATGGTGGGTGCCCTAGGTGGGCACAAGGGCACCCGCCCTTTGTTGAGATGGGCCCTGGGGATGGGGTTCCAAGGGCCAAAACCAGCCTGAGGAGATTGGCCCTGTGCCCCCTCCCACTTTACAAGTCTGCCAGACCCCATGGGATAGGGTCTTCAGGGTCGAAATATGCATTGGGGGCGCTTCCCCCCCCCTTGAAGATTCTGCCAGGCCTCAGAGGATGGGGTCCCTGGGTCTGAAATTGACCCAGGGAGCTGGGGCACATGTTTCCCTCCCCCTTGAATATGTTACAGGTTCTGGAAGATAGGGTCCCTGGGGTGCAAAAGTTGGCCCAGGGAGGCAGTGTGTGCCCCTTCCCCTTGAATATGTTGCCATGCCTAGGTGATGGGTTCCTCGGAGCTGAAATCGGGCAGAGGAGGGTGGCTGCGTGCCAATAAATGCTGAAAAGTCCACCCCCAAAGAGCGGGAGCAGTATTGCTGCCAGGCCCGCAGGGAGTGGATTTACTGTTTGTACTCACATGGCGGAAGATGTCAAAGCTCCTGCCAAGCGAAAGCAAACATCTATATACCAAGTGTGGGGACCTTGGGACATAGGGAGACGGCCCTGGGAGGTGTCGGTCCCCAGGGCCATTAATGGCTCCAGGAGGGGGGAATTTGCTGCCCCCTCCTTTGTTCATGTAGGGCCAGAACCAGCTATGGAAAGGGTGGCTGCATGCGCACCCTTTCCCATAATATCTATGATAGAATGCCCCCTGAACCTGGCCCACCCGGGGGCTCAAATACAAACAAGTGCAGGAGACAGCATTTGTTTTTTAACTATTATTTTTACAGGGATTTGCGAATTCCTGTGATTTTCACTGCAATAATTAAAAAAAAATGCTTTTTGGCCCAAGCGGAATTCCAGGGGAACCCCACCACCAGGCCTAGGTGGCCAGGGTATTCCCATCCCGTCCTCTTTCTCTATTTTTACTGAGTTTGAGTCCTCAAATGGCTGCTAACACTTTCTTGTTGAAGTGTTGGCAGCCAATCAGATCTTAGCATAAGGTCTGTTGGATTTGAGGAGAATCCGATCTTCGAGATATTCAAATTAGTTCTTCTTTTATTATCTCAGGAACTAGTGAATGGATTTACACAAATCACCAAAAAGCACTCTTTCTGTACCAAGATCTGGCTTTCTGTCAAATTTGGTGTAATTCCATTCAGCAATTCCAGCTGTAGTCGTGTCTAAAACTCCCTGGAAAGCAACATGGGAAACCTACTTTTTTACTCCCCTTTTTCTCGACTCCTGCTTGATGGATAACCCCAAAACTTTCCATGCACAATTAGACACAAGAGGGCTTTTTTTGTAAAAGTTTGTGAAGATTCACCAAACAGAGCCAAAGGTATAAGCAAACCAAAAAAAGCTTTATATATATGTATATATATATATATATATATATATATATATATATTCACTTAAAAAAACCATAGGTTTCACACATGTTATAGTTAGGTGGATATTTCACTCGTAAAAAAACAATGAAATTCCCCCGTTATAGTTAGTTCAGATAACTATAACTCGTGCACCCGCAATCCACTGCTCATGACGTCACATATTACATCACTCATGACATGGTCAGTGGCATCACTCATGACATCACTGATGACATCATCCTTGTGATAGAGTGGCGGTCGCGCGAGTTATAGTTATCTGAACTAACTATAACGGGGGAATTTCATTGGTTTTTTACGAGTGAAATATCCACCTAACTATAACATGTGTGAAACCTATGGTTTTTTAGTGAATTTGCAAGGTTTTTTAAATGCTAATTCCTAACTATAACGTGTTTGAAACCTATGGTTTTTTCAGTAAATTTGTACGGTTTTTTAAATGCTAATTTATTTATGTATTATTATTTTTTATATATATTTATTTTACAATAAACTACGTATTAAAAATTGGTTGTTTTTGTGGATTTCACCGTGCGCGCACGGTGCGCGCACCCCCGCGATTTAAAAAAATAAAAAAATAAAATTCTGCCTTCGGGGTCCTTCAGGGACCCCCTGACAAAGGCTAGGGGGTCAGGAACTCTCTACCCTGCCCCCTTTTCACATTCGCCACCTTCCTTTTTCACTCTCGCACTGAAAACAAACAAAATGGCGGCCGACACTTCCTGATTTCGACCGATTCGAACGTTGACTAACATGTAACCACCAATCAGAATTACACTCGTGCACGTTAGGGTGCTCGCACGGTGCTCGCACGGTGCGCGCACGGTGCGCGCACCCTGCGCGCGTATAGATATTGGTATGCTTTTAAATGCTATTTTCTCAGGAAATACTGAATAGATTTACACCAAACCTGCAAAAGGCACTTCCTTGACCTTGCGCCTACCTCTCTGCCAAATTTCAAGTAATTCTGTTCAGCCGTTCGGGCTGTAGCTGTGTCTAAAGGTCCTATGGGAAAATGCATGGGGAAAACGCGTTTTGGGACCCCCCTTTTTTCTCGGCCCCTACTTGACGAATCACCCCGAGACTTTCAGGGTAGGAGCTGAACGGAGCGCTCCATTAGTTTTGAAAATTTCGCGAGGATTCGTCAACCGGCGCAAAAGTTATTCAAAATAGAATTTTCAGATTTCCTATGGAAACACGATCCTAACTATAACTATCTACTGGTGACCGCCAGTAGATAATATATATATATATATATATATATATATAGAGAGAGAGAGAGAGAGAGAGAGGGATATATATATATACATATATTTAAAAAAAACAAAGGTTACAGGGACATTATAGTTAGGAAATAGAATTTGAAAGAAACCTTAGAAATTCACTAAACAAAACAAAGGTTACAGGGACGTATAGCTAGGATCAGACTTTACACTACAAAACTAGAGAAAATCAGCTTATATAGTTATCTCAAGTAACTATAACTCTTATTCCTACGGTAACTGTATCTTGCATCCCGTCATGCACAATGTTCTCATTAATAATTTTACAGCAAATATTGCAGTGATATTATCAATGATGTCAAGGAATAAATCATGAGGGATGTAATTTGTGGGGTAATTAGCAGTGCATAACAAGGGCTCAAGTTTTAGTTACCTTAAAGCACGATTTATAGTCACTTCATATAACTCTAACTATAACAGCTGAATTTCTATGTTTTTGTGTGTGTAAATTCTGAACCTAACTTTAACATCCCTGTACCCTTTGTTTTTTTTAGTTAATTTCTAAGGATTTTTTACATTCTATTTCCTATCTACATCATCCCTGTAACCTTTGGTTTTTTCAGTGATTTCTATGTGCATTTCTATGTTTTTTTTTCAACTTGGTGGGGGGTTTGGTTGTGCGCAGTGGTATGTTATGTACATGGCCTGGCATCCGGCCAACCCCACGCATTCAGGCAACCCACGCTGTGCATATTCTTTGACTGTACATTGGGGGTGGTTGTTTCCCTGGCCAGATGAGAGTCCACTCCAAGTGGGCGGGAGTATTTTTCATGCTCCTGCCTGCTGGGATCAGACTTTGTGTTTGCTCTTTGGAGCTTTGCAATTGCTCCCGCCATGCGAGAGCAAACGCAAACACAGGTTTTTCTGTCCGCACCAGTGTAGGTGGTGAAACCACTATGTCCTGGGGGTAGGACATAGCTGAGCCGGTCCTGGGGAATTACTGGCTCTAAGAGGGGGGTGTGACTTGGACCACCTCCCATGGTTTATGGATGGGCAGATCCCAGGGTAGGGGTCCCCATGGCTGAAAATGGCCCCAGAGGGGTACGCGTAACTCCCTCCCCTTAATTGATATGTCTGGGCCCTAGGGGTGGCAACCTCTGGGGCCAAATTCAGTCTGGAATGGGGGCCCTCTTTCCAGTATTTTTTTAGGCTGGGCCCAGGAAGATCCAGGCCCCGGGACTAAACTCAGTGCGGGGAGTGGAGGTCACACAGCCCCCCTCCCCCTAATTCTCACCACCATGCACGAGGGGGTCAGGACCCTGGGGGCCAAATGAGGCACAGGGATGGGGCTGCGTGAGCCCACCTCCCCCAATATCTAACTATTTCCCCCACCCAGGACCTGGCCCATATGCGGGCCTTTTGGAATAAAAGAGATGGACACACTTGCTTTTTTCTTATATTTTCGCTACAGATGCATGGATACACAAAGTCCACAAGGAATTTGCTGCAGTTTAAAAAAAAAAAAAAAAAGGTTTTGGCCCCCAGCGGGTCCCTATGGGGCCCCACCACCAGGTGTCCCTATGGGACCCCACCACCAGGCCTAAGGAGTCAGGGTATTCCTACTCTGGCCCCTTTTGTTGTTTTTTGGGGTGTTTTTTGGGACTTGGCCTCACTTCTGAGTCCCAAGATGGCTGCCAACACTTGCTGGTTGAAGTGTTGGCAGCCAATCTAATCTCACCAAGAGATCTGTTGGATTCAAAGAGGATTTGCGTCCCTATATATCTATGAATCTTTCTTCTTTAATAGCTCCAAAACTACTGGATGGATGTACACCAAATTAAAAACAGACCTCTTTCTGGACCAAGAGCTAGCTTTCTCCCAAATTTGGTGTAATTCTGTTCTGCAGTTCATGCTGTAGTCATGTTCGAACTCCCATTGGGAGACTGCATGGGGAAAACACGTTTTCAGCCCCCCTCTTTTCCTCAGCCAAATTTTAACAAATCACTGCAAAACTTTCTAGAAAGCAGCTGAAATGATTATCGTACTAGTATTGAACACTTCGTGAAGATTTGTCAAATGGTGCCAAAGTTGGTAGCAAAACAAAAAAAAGCTTTTTCTATGGAAACTAGATCCTAACTATAACTACAGACTGGAAGAGCTAAATATTTTTTCTACATTCATGGGGTTGCTCATATATGTAAGGTGTGTGAGGTGAAGTACTTTCCCCACTCTTGCTTACACTGCAGAAGGAGTAGGAAAATTGACCTCTTCAAAGTTCAACAGTTTCCCTAATATTGCGCTGCTCGGAGTAGGAATACTAAATGTCACCCCTCAGAAATCCAATGCTTTCCCTACTGTTCCACAAACTGGAGGGATGATAATGAATGTTACCCCTCTGAAGTCCAATGCTTTCCCTACTGTTGCCCTGTTTGGAGTGGGAATAGTAAATTTGAAACCTCCCAGGTTCAACACATCCACTTGTTTATATTTTTTATGGTTTTATTCTGTATGTATTTTAATAAACTTTGCGCTTTTTAGGTGTTGGCTAGACAGTGCATGCGCTGTCTTGAAGAGATGTGTTCTGTTTAATCTGTGGGCTTCAGCCCACCCACAGACTTCCTGTGTGCTTGCTCCTTTGTCTGTCTCATATTCTTTATCACCATTTGTCCATGGCATGCATGGTCATGCCTCTTCTTGTGTTTAGCTCTCCCCCAGGTCATGGTCAGGGGAGGCTCCTCTGCTAAGGCTGAGGAGCGTCACCGCACTGCTTTTCAGCAGTGCAAAGAAAGGGAAATGAAAATGATAACAACACAATGTTATTATCATTCTATTTTTCCGTGCAAGCCAGGTTAGTGCTTGGTGGGGCTGGGCTGTCAGAGCAGGGCGAGGCGGGGAGGAAATATGTGCACTTAAGTGCACATGGCGGTTTGGCCGGCTGTCTTGCACCGGCCAAACAGTCATGCGCCCTTAGCATTTTCTCCACCT
Organism: Triturus cristatus; assembly: GCF_964204655.1. Classification (NCBI taxonomy): domain Eukaryota; kingdom Metazoa; phylum Chordata; class Amphibia; order Caudata; family Salamandridae; genus Triturus; species Triturus cristatus. The sequence continues at coordinate 337,146,671 of NC_140580.1, forward strand.
GGCTCTATTTCACAGCCTGGGTAGAGAACATGCAGGCTCCCACTCCCTGTCTGAGCGCCAAGCCAGGCTGTTCAGACCAATCACAATGCTGCTGTCATGCTGATGACTGCAACAAATGATGGACGGAATACTGAATGATTCAAGCATTCTTCCCCAGTCAAAAGATCTGGGTTAAATCCATTGTTCTTTTGCCCACTGCGCCACCCCGGTTTGGACCCACCCATATGTGTTAGATCTGGCACCTTGGCATGGGTCTCCCTTCCATTTTTGCAGTTGCCTCATGTGTTTTTGCTAGTGTTAGATGCGCAGGGCACTGTTCCACTGCTGTCCAGTGCCACAGTGCAAGTGCTCCCTATTGTAAATTGATGTATGAATTTGTGATTCCATGATTGGTTGGTTTGGTTTACCTGTCAGACCCTAGTACAATGCATCAGAAGTGGCCAGGGCTTTTAAATCCAAATGCCGCTGGTGGGCTTGCAGCACTGGTTGTGCCACCCACAGAAGCAGCCTGTAAAAGTGTGTCTAAGGTCTGCCATTGCAGAGCCTGCATGCAGTCTGGTACTGTCATGCTGACTGGGCAAGTGCACCCACTTGCCAGTCCCTAAACTTTCCCTTTTCTTCATATCAGACACCCCTATGGTAGGCCTAAGGGCAGGGTGCATTGTAAGTATAAGGTAGGACATGCCCTGGTGTGTGTGGCATGTCCTAATAGTGAATTACAGCCATTTTCGTTTTTCACTATTGCAAGGCTAATTGTTCTCCATAGGCCAGAATGGGCAGTTTGATTATTACATCTTATAATCCTAACTGACTCAGGGAACATGGTAGACATTCGATTTTATTATGCCTGAACTCAGAATGATAAAATACATCTTTTAGTAAAGTTGGTTTTAACATTCTGTGTTTGAAAATACCACTTTTAGAAAGTAGGTATTTTCTTGTCTAACCATTCAGACCTGCCTCTGCTAGGCTATGTATTTCTTGTCTGGAGTTTGAGTGAGAGGGCTGGGGAATTCCAGGAGAAAGGGTGAGGCAGCCCAGTGGTGAATAGAGAGATCTGCATCTAGATGGGAGGGAGGAGTTGCACCTGGGACCTGAATAGGGCCGAGCCTTCCCTGCACAATGCTGGCTCCACCTCCTGTGGTGCGTCTGATGTCTCTGTCCTGCACTCTGAAAGGAAAGAAGGAGTCATGTAAACAAAGTGCTCCAGGACTGCCCAGAACTGGTTTGGACTAGGCAAAGGATTTTGGGGTATATGTAGAGGGACCCTGATCCCAAGAACTTTAGATCACTTTTGGAACAAGAAGAAACCGTTACTGAGGAGCGGAACCTGAAGAAACTGAGGAGAAACTATCCCTAAGCTGAAGTGCTGCTTGGGGGATTTGCCTGCAGTGGTTTGCCTGACTGCCAACGGAAGGAGAGGAGACTTTGTGTGCTTATTTCAACTTGTAAGGATCTCCAAGGGCTTGAGAGAAGAGCTTGCCTCCTGCTGAAGTCTCATGGACAACAGACTTCAACCACCAGCTCCCCAAGAGTTCTTTGGAAGTGCCTGCTGCTTCTTTTGGGCCTTCTGAGGGACTGCGTGTCGCAAGGAGCTGGAAGCGCGACTCAAGAGGAAGAAGCGTGTCGCCGTCGCTGCTGCTTCCATCGCATCTTGGATGTCGGTGCTGTAGCTGTCGTATTGCACCGCATCGAGAGAAGCGTCTCGCAACGCCGAAGAAGCGTGTCGCCTTCGCAGCCGCTGGGGCTGTCGTATCGCATCGCATCACGAGAAGTGTCTTGCATCGAGGAAGAAGTGTGTCGCCGTTGTTGCTGCCGCCGTCGCATCTTGGATGTCGCCGCTGTAGCTGTCGTATTGCACCGCATCAAGAAAAGCGCCTCGCATCCACGGAGAAGCGTGCCACCATCGGAGCTGCTGTCGTCCCATCACGGAACAAGGGTGTCGCCGCTGCAGTTGTCGCATCGAGCGGAAGCGCCTCGCAACGTCGGAGAAGAGTGTCGCCACCAAAGCCGCTGTCGTCGCATTACTGGACAAGGGTGTCGCCGTACAGCTGACGCATCGAGCCGAGATCTCTCGCAACATCGGAGAAGCGTGCCGCATCAGGAAGATCTTCACGTCTTTATTTCTTTGCACCAAACTTTCATTGCATCAACATCGTTGCAACACTTTTGTTGCCCTGCGTGTCGCATCTAAAGGTACATTGACTTAAAGTGTCGCATTTAAGAACTAAAGAGACTTAAGCTAAATTCTACCATTTTAAAGTAACAGTATTGTGGATTTTTGTCATTTATGGTCTTGTGGTAAATCTTTATAAAGAATATTTATTTTTGATATAAAACTTGTGTGGTGTCCATCTGTAGTGTTGTCACTTGATTACTGTATGTGTTCACAAATGCTTTACACACTGCCTCTGAGATAAGCCTGTCTGCTCGTGCCAAGCTACCAAGGGGGTGAGCAGGGGTTATTTTAGGAGTGTACCCCTTTACCTTGACAAGAGGAAAGGGTCCCTATTTGTCACAAGTACCTACCTGTGCCAACTAGAGACCCCCAATTCTAACAATATGCAAATCAGTCTTGATCCTGTGCCTCATGGGAACAGTCCAGACCGAATTGCCAAGCCAGGTCCTCCGTGGACCAGAAATAAGCATCCAGGGACTGGTTTCGGGGTATATCAGCCAGGATAGCTTGAATCCAGTGGCACAGTAAGCAAGGGACCCACTTCTGGGCATACCTGTCCCACTTAGGGCAAAAAGTGTAACTGCAACAAATGATTGACGGAATGCTGAATGATTCAAACATTCTCCCACAGTCAAGAGATCTAGGTTAAATCCATCTTTCTTTTGCCCACTACTCAACCCCAGTTTGGACCCAGCCATATGCAAATCAGTTTTGTTCCTGTTCCTCATGGGAACAGTCCAGACCGAACTGCCAAGCCAAGTCCTCCCTGGACCGGAAACAAGCATCCTGGGACTGTTTTCAGGGTATGTCATCCTTCATCTGCCAGGCTAGCTTGAATCCAGTGGCACAGTGGGCAAGGGATCCACGTCTGGGCATACCCGTCCCACTTAGGGCAAAAAGTGAAACTGCAACAAATGATGGATGGAATGGTGAATGATTCAGACATTCTCCCCCAGTCAAGAGATCTGGGTTAAATCTATCGTTCTTTTGCCCACTACGCCACTCCAGTTTGGACCCAGCCATATGCAAATCGGACGGGTATGCCTAGACATGGGTCCCTTGTTCACTGTGCCAATGGATTCAAACTAGTCTGGCTGATGAAGGGTGACATACCCCGGAACTGGTCCCAGGATGCTTGTTTCCGATCCAGGAAGGACCTGGCTTGGCAGTTCGATCTGGACTGTTCCCATGAAGCACATGGTCAAAACTGATTTGCATATGGCTGGGTCCAAACAGGGGTGGCGTAGTGGGCAAATGAACAATGGATTTAACCCAGATCTATTGACTGTGGGAGAATGTTTGAATCATTCAGCATTCCGTCCATCATTTGTTGCAGTTACACTTTTTGCCCTAAGTGGGACCTGTATGCCGAGATGTGGGTCCCTTGCTCACTGTGCCACTGGATTCAAGCTAGCCTGGCTGTAGAAGGGTGACATACCCTGAATCCGGTCCCAGAATGCTTGTTTCTGATCCATGTAGGTCTTGGTTTGGCAGTTCGGTCTGGACTGTTACTACGAGGCACAGGGTCAAGACTGATTTGCCTATGGCTGGGCCCAAACTGGGGTGGCAAAAGAACAATGGATTTAACCCAGATCCATTGACTGGGGTAGAATGTTTAAATCATTCACCATTCTGTCCATCATTTGTTGTAGTTACACTTTTCACCCTAATTGGGACGGGTATGCCCAGACATGGGTCCCTTGCTCACTGTGCCACTGGATTCAAGCTAGCCTGGTTGATGAAGGGTGGCATACCCCCAAACCGGTCACAGGATGCTTGTTTCTAATTTAGGGAGGAGCTGGCTTGGCAGTTTGGTCTGGACTGTTCCCATGAGGCACAGGGTCAAGACTGATTTGCATATGGCTGGGCACAAACTGGGGTAAAGTTGTGGGCAAAAGTACAATGGATTTAACCCAGATCTATTGACTGGGGGAGAATGTTTGAATCATTCATTATTCCGACCATCATTTGTTGTAGTTACACGTCATACTGATGACAGCAGAGTTGTGATTGGCTTAGGGGAGCATGTGGGCTTCCTGCTTCTTCTAGTCAGGAAGAGAAGCAGAGTAGAGACGACAGAGGAGAGTCAGTGACCATGCAAAGGTAAGTGTTATATATATATTTTTCATCCCCTCCCTGCCATCCATTTCCATACCAGATGTTGTTGAACATCGACCAAGTACTTGTAAACATCCACTGCTCGCATTTTAAGGAAACTTTTAGGACCTAATTTTTCCATTGTTTTTCAGCACCCTACACTGTGCTTGTGCTTTTTCTAGCTCCGTCTATTCCCACCCGCACTCACCCTCCAATTACCATCCCAACTGTACGGCACACTTTACCGCTCCCTTTTCTCATTTTATTTACTATCGAACGCGGAATTGGAATGTTGCTTCCGTGATATCTGGTTGTTTGCTTTACCATTTTAACAATACTGCGTGCTTTATTGCTCCCTTGGCTTGCTCACCCTCCTTGATTACAGCTGCACATGTGAAGGGACCATAATGGGGTTGTGCCTCTTCAACACGAGTCAGATTTAAATGCATTCTCTTTAAATCTGATTTATGATCAAAGGTACGATTGCCTCAACAATTGAAACTTCCACCAATGATTACAAAACTGTACGTTTTGTTGATGTGATTTTTGGTAAGTGTGTGCAGTAAAAAAGCTTGCATCCTACTTTGTTTAAAGCTTTCCTCTTTACTGTTCCCCTATGCTTCCTTTTATAAGCTTGTGGGGAGGATGTGGCGTAACTGCTTGATCGGCCAACTTTAAAGCTGGGGAACCGGGTTCGAGTCTCAACGGCAACATCCTGTGATTCTGGGCAAATCCTGGTGCGTTTGATACTTGCAATGTTTGCTGCTTGTCACTGACATATTTATTTTCACCTGATGATTGCAGTAGAAAAGCTTGCCTTCTAATGTGTTAAAAAGCTTTCATCTTTACTATACTCCTATGCTTCCTTTTATAAAGACAAGGAGAGGATGTGGTGTAACTACTTGAGTGGCAGACTTTGAAGCGAGGAATTGACTTTGAGTCTCGGCATTGGTTCAACAACTTGTGATTCTAGGTTAATCTCTTTCTCCATTCCTAAAAATGATTGAATGCAGAATAGCATCTCTTACCACACATGCTAAAACCATGCATGGCTTAACATCGCAGTCAATACCACAACTGTGTCGTTTCTTCGAGTTCCATTGCAACGCAAGTCATTACAATGACTTGCTTTAGGGAAGCTCTGGACTTTGGAATAGTTTAAATTACTATTCCAACTTCAGTCGGTGTATTAGTAGGGAAGGTGTTGGACTTAAAATCCAACACCAGTCCAACACCACATTCCCTGAAGCAAGTCGTTGTAATGACTCGCAATGTAATGGAACTTGTGGTAAAATCGCAGTTATGGTACTGACTGCGTTGTAAATGCACTACATTGTAATGCCTGCGTTGTAATACATGTGTCCCAATCATGTACAGCACTCCAATACCTTGCAGTTAAATTTGCACTGTACAAAACTAAAAAAAACAAAAAAGTGGCTTCTCGCTGAATACTCTGGAATGCATTTTAAGATAGGAATGATCTTTTTATTTCTTGGTTCGATTTTCCAATTAAACGAATATTACGCATCCAGTTAATTCATATGCTCACACCTACAGCCTTTCTACGTGTCTGCAGTCCCAGGCTTCATGCTTTTTTACTTTGCTTTCAGCCGTGCTGAACAGTAGACGTGCTGCTATTCAACATGGCTAAAACACATTAACATTGACCACGCCAATAGCTCTTGGATTGCTGAGACCTATTGGCTTTGCCATTGCTTGTTAAATATTATTATTAGTTTTGTCAGGATGCTGATTTAAACTGACACAGCAGTCTGATTTCATTGTTTTTTTGGTTGAAAGGGCAGACAAAAACTAAGGAACATTGTCTGATGATACACACGCCCGGACGGGGAACAGCAACCAGCCCTGGCAGATTGCTGCTCGACCGGCCCCTTGGGGGGTGATTTGTAGGGGGGTGAGGGGTGCTAGTGAGAAGTACTGCTTCCGCTTTTGTTACAGGGGGCCGATATTGCAGCACTGCTGCAAAACCAGCCCCCACAAGTACAAAACCCACCCTTCTAGCCCCCCGTGGAAACACCTGGTGCCCACTACGGCCAGTCCGGCCCTGACCAGACCACAAGACGCTCACAATAACTATAGCACAAGTGAATGGCACTCAGGTTCTCTCCCCACCCTCTAGCTTTCCCTCCTCTCTCTTTGCTTATGGCTTCCATTGTACCTGCTGCTGTAAAGTAACACAGGCCCCAGCAAGGGCCCTAGGACTTAAAAGAAACGGCCTTCAAATGCTCCAGGACACCAAGGAAATGCCTTACTGACGTGAAAAGCTAGTGAAGGACTGTCCAGGGTTCCAACCCATAGATTCACAGTGTGATATGAACACTAAACTGAAGAGTGGATCATGCATATGTTCGAATTGTAGCACAATAAATAAATTAGGCATGCTGTTCCTCTCGCAACATGATATGAATATTTTCAGATGCCTGATGTGAGCTTAAACATTAAGCATTACTCGGATAATTAGACCCAGAAACCATGTCCGAAATCAATAGGTCAGTGCTGCTAGCATTCTGTGAAAAGAGACTAATCCGGCTGTCTCCAAACATCTCTTGCCGGTTTAAAAAGGAAATCTCAAATAAGAATGGGGCACAGCAGAGCTCTGGTCAGAGATATGATTGTACATGTTTTAGTCTCTGTTTTTCACATGACTTGTTAGCAGCAAGTTCCAGCCTGGTCTGTTAAAACGAAAACTGCTTTTCATCTCATTCTTCCTTCTCTAAAAATTAATTGTAGACTGACAGGGTCCTACATAAGGCAATGTGTTTTTGTGCAATCAGCGTTTATCGCCATATTATTAAAACAGATTTGCTGAAATGGTAATGTGTCACAAGAATATTTGTTGTGTTGCATTTTGCTGTGGTGGTGGTATGCTATGTTTTTTTATTGAATGTATTGTACTGTCGCTATTTTCTGTATTTGAGTTTTACATAGGGCAAACTAGACCTGAGATATCGGGTGTCACAGAGCTTTAACATGAGCACCAGTACATATTCATTTTTTGTTAAGGCACCTGGGGGCATATGTATCAAACGATTTTTTAATCGCAAACGCTGCGATTCGCAAAATTACAGCGTTTGCGATTAAAAAATCGCTAATCGGGATGTATGAGCCAATATCCCATCGCAAAATTAAGGAATTGCTAATTTAGCGATTTCTTAATTTTGCGTAAGCATTTAAGAAATCGCAAATAGCGATTTCTTAAATGATATGTAAAAAGCACCCAAGTTGTGCGAATTATCCTTAAGAAATCACAAATTACCACCAACTTCTAGTTGGTGGTAATTTGCGATTTCCTTTCAAAATGCACTTTTTTGAATTTTACAAAGTGCCACGTGGCGCTCATACATGCCCTTAGGGCATGTATGTGCGCCATATGCACACACATGCTCATTTCAGGGGTGCATCAGGGTGTCATCATGACACCCTTGCACCTTTGAAATTATTCTCAAATTGCGATTAGCAAATTGCGAATCGCTATTTGAGAATTACTTCCCATTCATTCCTATGGGTCTCCTGGCCCATAGAAATGAATGGGCAGGTATTCCTTAATTGCGATTTCGCAATTTGCTAATCGCAATTAAGGAATTTTAAGAAATCGCAAAAAGTTTGCAATTTTTTAAATACATCCCGTTTTGCAATTCTCAAATAGCGATTCTTTAAAAATCGCTATTTGAGAATCGCAAATGGTGATGTTGATACATATGCCCCCAGTTCTGTTACACATGGACACATTCATTTTTGTGAGGCAAAGCGCGATTAAGTGATTTGCCCCCCAGAATCTCTGGATGTTGAGCGTAGTTGCCGAGACTCGAACCCCGTTCCCCAGCATCGAGGTCGACCACTCTAGCGGTAAGGCTACATCTTCTCCCCTATTGTGCTGCTTTCTATTTTGACTATTTTGTTGTACTGTGCTCTCTTATGTTTTTATTTTGTTATTCGGCTTTGTGTTTTTTTGAGTTCTGTAATTAATTTTAGTGGTGTTAATAAATGCTCCCACATTTGCAGCCCAAAACAGCACATTCTTTCAAAGTTTCAGTTTACCTTTCAGCCCTGATTCTGACTTGAATGGTGATAGTGGGCGGTACATTTCTATGCCAATTTACCATTGTTAGACTGCTTTGCTCTGTGCAAATGCTGGGTCAGGAAGCGCTCTCTGATTAATCTTTAGCTCCGACTGAACTTAACATCAAACTTCTGTATATTTCAATAACGTGAAGAATAAGTGACACTGCAAGAAAGACTGGGGGGCATATTATCAAGAACGGCGTTAAAATTATCGCTGCTTTAGCCCTTCAGAACTCCAATAGAAGCCCATGTTTACACCAGAACCTGGGCTTCTATTGGAAATCTCAAAGGCATATTATCAAGCCCTTATCGCCGCTTTAGCTGCATTTTACTGCCGCTAAACCAGCGATAATTTTAACTCTGTTGTTGATACTATGCCCCTGAGAGCGGTTGATTTTCAAAACCATAAATGTTTATTAAAGGATTGTCAAAGATGCAAACTCAATTTAGCAAATTTGGCGTATTCCTTATTCAATACATGAATGCATTAGTCAACATTGAAAACAATTCAAAATCATATAATAAAAGACAAACTATGATAAAGTTGTCTCAACAGGACAGTCACGCAGGATCAGTTCTCCCATAAAAAGAGCACCAAGGGGCATATTTACAAGGGCTTTAAAAAGCCAAAGAAGCGGAGATAAAACTATCACCCTATTTACAAGAGGGTGCTAACATGCATAATCGCATGTTAGAACCCTTTTTCCCAACGCCTCCCTTTGCATCTCTAATGAGATGCAAAGTGGGCGTCACTGGGCGTACCCCGGATGGACAACTTTGCAAATATCGCTGATGTTCACATTGCGATATTTACAAGGCTGCCCCAGCATTTTAGCACATGTTTGTTTTTGGAGAAAACAGCGGTTTTCTCCAAAAACTAACGTCTGAAAAATGCAGACTTACCTATCCCCAACATTGGGGTGGATTATGCTGATACAACCCTGTGGGTCGTATCAGCAAGGTTATCGCCGTTTTGCAGGGAACATTGCTGGAAAACCAGCGATGTTCCCTGCAAAAGGGCGATAACCTCGCTATCTCTGGAAATGTTATCGCCCTGGAGAAACGCGTTGTTAATAAGGGCGATACATTTCAGAGATAGCTTGCGATAATAAAATTATCGCTAAGCACGGCCAGCGATAATTATCGCTGGCCGTTGATAATATGCCCCCATGTTCTACTAAGTCAGGGAAAGCTTATGCTAGGAAGTCAGAAAGGAGGACTCTGCCGTGAAGGCAATTGAAAAGGACCTGTCTAAGAGTCAAGCAAAGAAGCTACTGCAAGACAAGTGGAAAGGCTATATGAATCACCATCTACATTGCATTAGCTTAAATCACACAATTTCTAACAATTGATACACACACACGTTTCCAAGATGAAGGACCAAACAGGTTAAGATACATGACAATAACACAAATTCATTGTTTTCACAAGCTCACTCTAAAGATCCATTTGACTTACAGTTATCTGCAACATAATGAGATACATATGGTGGAAGCAGTACTCTGCAAGTGCTCGTAAGTGTGTTCTACAATTATTGCGTAAAAAAAGTTCACATGGAAAGAGAAAACAAAAAATAAATCATTTGAGATTGCTTGTTCAGCTTCTCCTGAAGTAAAGAGTGATGCATGACATGGAACAAGATGGCAACCAGACATTAACCATGTTAAAAGGCAGTCTATATTAGCTATGGTCAATCTACAAGTGAAAAATACACACTCAATACACTTATGTGTTACATGTTAATGCCATATTAGAGTAAAACATTTAAGTATGGAAAATTCATCATCACTGTGCAGCAAAATTATGCCAGTACCATGCAATCATAGGTTAAGTCCTGTGCAATGAAGAATTAGCATGAGGGACTGGATTTACTGGTGGTAAAATCAAATGGAATTCCAAAATGCTGACCATTGAGGGCAGGACAGCATGAGTGGGGACAGCCCAATGCACCAAGGAGGGTGGAAAGGAGGGGGCAGAGGAACACACATGGAGAACAGTGGGCAGGAGAGGGAGGAGGGGCAGCAAGCTGACAACAGAGGGCAGGCTTGCAAAGACACTGGCAGCACAATGTACCATTGAGGGAAAGAGGTAGTGGCAAGGGCACACACTTGGAGAACAGAGGACATGGGGAATGGGAGTGGAGTAATCTGACCAAAGGGGGCAGTCCACCAGAAACAGTGGTAACAAGCTGATCATGGATGGCAGGCGGGTGTGGGCAGGTGCATCCAGATGGAGAACAATGGATGGCAAAAATACTGCGAAGGGCAGGAGGGAGAGGGCAGTGGCACACAGATAGAGAACTGCAGGCAGGAGTGGGGCAGGGGCAGTAAGCTGAGGAGGCCAGACTGTTGTGGGTTTGACAGCTGAGAGGCTTGACCTGAGACAACTCCTTCTGCAGAGGCCGGTTGCAGTTGAAGTGTTGGCTGAATCTCCTAAAAAAAACAGAAATACACTGAAAAAAAACAAATGTTAAAGAGACAATATAATTAGGTATGGTAAAATGATCTTCCTTTTCTCCTGCCCTCCATTCTCTGTTTGCAAGCACCTGCCACCACACGCCTTCCATCTGTGGTCAGCTTGCTGCACCGACCAGATCCCATCCCCAATGCCCTCTGTTCTCTGCTTGCATGCCTCTGGTGTCCCCCTCTGGGCCCCTGTGGTATAATGTGCTGTCACTGCTGGCCTGCCATCCATGGTTAGCTTGGTGCCCCTGCCCATCTCACCTCTCCCCTGTGCGATGTTCTCCATGTGCTTGCCCCTGCCACCTCCCTCCTGCCCTGTGTGATCCATTGTGCTGCCCCTGCTCATGCCAGCCTACTCTCTGTGGTCAACATGCTGCCTCTGCTCCTCTTTCACCTACCTTCTATTCACGGTCTGCGTGCCCCGGTGCCCTCCCACCTGCCTTTGTGGTCAGCTTGGTGCCCCTGCAAACCTGCCCTCTGAGGTCAACTTGCTGTACCTGCCCACATCCATCCTCTCCTTCTTTCTCTATGTGTGTCATAAATGCTAACATTTAGAGAGAAGAAAGAGGGAGATTTTTTTTAAATGATTGAAAGGATTTATTTTCTCTATATCCTTGTATCAAGTAAGGTACAATATCAGGCAGAGCACAATTAGAGCCATTTATGGCTTTACAAATCAGAAATCTCCCACCTGATGTGTGTTGCGATTGATAGTGTTTTTCTACTAATGTCAAATTAACTTCTCATGAACCAGGAGCGATGTTAATCCCCTAAGAATGTTGTTGCTCCTCAACTGGACCTGATCAACACATTTCAATGTAAACTGTAAGGCACACTAGGCTTTACAATAAAACAAGACAAATATTGAAATAGAAATTATGAAGGTTTATTAAAGGTTTTAAACCCAAAACAGAAGGCAAATAAAGGGCAACAATCAATCAGTTAAAACAGAACAAAGTATAATTCAACTCAAATAAAATAAGTCTTAGATTAGAAGTCAGAGCGCCATAGTGTTGCCTCCTAAAGATCAGATAAGAGGGAACCACACAGACTCAGGAAATTGCTTCTTTTATAATCCAAACTGTAATGAAAACCATACATGAATGCAATCATACAAGAATCACACATTTTGAACCAATCAGGTTAAATATAGAACAATAGAGTTTCTTAAATGTCATTATGCAGCACTATTCCACAGATTAACATAATGCAGTTCCCATCCCTGCTGTCCTTCAGACACTTAAGTTGTTAATACAAATGTCACTACTTTTTATACAAGGACAGGTTCTCATGAGAAACCGCAATGGCCCCAATAGGTGAGAACTTGGGAACATTCACTATCAATGAAACAGTGTGCTACAAAATCCTAAAGAAAAGAAACACTGTACTTGAGAAAGTGACATTACATCTCAAAGCAGTGTTTGCAAAGATGTTTGTGTATTAGTTGTCTGGGTGGTGGGTGAGACAAAGCAAAACAAAAAATACATGCTGAAAAATGGCAGGAAACCGAACCAACCATTTTCAAATTGAAGCCTATACTAGTTAATGTTAGCATAGGCACTGGTCCCTCAGCATAATATCTTTAATCTAATATGGTAATATTCTTTTATTGTTTTAACACTATTATGCGTATAATAATAAAACTCTACAACAGCATGATTGTGTCCGTGCCCCTCCCAGCTACCTTCTTCCCTCTGTGGTCCATTGTGCTGCCACTGCCGACCTGCCCTCACAGTTAGCTTGTTGCCCTCCCCTTCGTTGTCCTACTTGCATGTCACTGCGCTTTCTCTCCTGCCCTCCATGGTTTGTTGTCCTCCCACTGCCCCAGCCTCCTGTTTGACCTCATTTTAGCTTTCTAGAGCACTATCCATAATTTCTCTGTCAAAAACCCGAATGTTATTCTTTTTTAAAGGAATTGTTTTAGGCTTTACAGCTTTGATTCAATCAAGATTGCTTCAGGTGTGCCACATTTTTATCATAAAGACAACATTAGTTCTTTATTGGAGAACTGTGGGAAGCTGCAGAAGTGCACTGGGGAGTTAATCGACAGACAGCTGCTGTGATGAAAGTACACATTTCAGTCTGAATGTCAGAATGTTTTACTGGTATGGATAAGAAATACATTTGAGAACTCATAGGAAATGTGTCCTCATGTTCTCTCTTTAGCAAGAGCTAGAGCATTAGCCACAATTTCTATGAGAAACTGAATCCCCTCATTGTGTTCATTTCTAAAGGAAATGCTTTAAGTTTTACAGCATTAAGTATATCAAGATTTCTTCAGGTGTGTCACACTCTATTTCATAAGTACAGCTTAGAACACACCACAATTCCTAAAATTAATATGGTACCATCAAGAAATGATTTATTTCGTGACTAAAATCTATTATCATCACCCTGCTCCTTTTTGTGATTCTCAAAACCTGCTGTTCCCTACAATGCATTCCAACGGAGACAATAACCCTTAGTTCTGTTATGGCTGCCACAACATGCTATCCATGTTTTTTCCAGCCAATCAAGGGGGCGTCTTTTGGAATCCCCCTCCACATGTCCCTTGGTGTCACTGTGTGCTAACACTGATACCTTACATACTTTTTTTGATTAATTTACCAAATCCCTGAGTCTTGTAATGGCACCATAACATATTGCCCAGGTTCGGACCAGCCAATCAGGAATGACTAGTTTGTTTTCAAAGTGTCCAGTAACAGCATATCTGGACACCAACAGTCCAGATATACCTATTTTTAACCCCTTCTTGACCACTCCGAGCACCTCACTAATTGTGAATTTCTGGAAAATGGCTGAATGGATTAACACCAAATAATGAAAAAGCACGCTTGTGGGTAAAGTTCTAACTTTCTGCCAGCTTTCTGTAATTCCATACACTATTTTGTTTCTGTATGACTTCCCAAAATTTCTTATGGGAATTAAAATGGGAAATCAATGTATTGGGCCACCCTCCCTGTTTTCCTGGCACCCGCTTGACAGATCACCACAAAACTTTCTAGAAAAGAGCTCGTGTGCTGAACTTTTCCTATTTTTTTGGAAAGTTTAATGAAAATTCATCAAACAGTGCCAAACTTATTAGCAAAATATAAAACCTCCCTCCTATGGAAACTCTGATCTAACTATAATTGCACAGTCCATTCATTACTTTATCATTGAGTGATCTCCACCATGATGGCATGCACCTCCTATGCTAAAATATATGTTAAACTAAACATGTTTATTGAGCTAGGATTTGTTTTTAAATATTTGTATGTTAAATATTAATCTAATGATTCTTTTATAATTATTTTAAATGTAGAACAAAATACAACTTTAACTTTGACTTAATATTAATTTGAAAAATAATCATTTGGAAAATATTAAATTAAATTAAAATCAAGTCTCACATAAAGGTAAAAAAAGTATTTTGATTTATTGTGTATTAAAAATAATAAAAGTGATGAAGAGAATATATAAAAAGTAATAGTTTAATAAAAATTAATATCACACCAATTTGAAATCCTAAAAGGGTATAGAAATATTTGAAAATAATTTGTGTTTTTACATACATTTTTAGCATTAATTTAAATGTAATTATATTTTTGATCAGTTTAAATAATGTGATTTGTTTAAAAATTATTTCTTACAATGTTTTACTTTGTCTCGTCTTCATTTATTTTCTATGGGAGCAGTACCAGTGGTTGGCCAATAGAGGTGCTGTACTTCCTCCAGCTCTGAGGTGGAATGCATTTACTACTGTTTGGGTCCTTATTGGCTGTAGTAACTTTAGAAGTGTCTATTAAAAAACGCAAGGAAGCCATCAGTTCTGAATTGTGGCAGGCTCTCAAGCAAGCATCTGCCCTAAAGGATATGAAAGGCTTCTGGAAGGCGGTGAACGCCCCTTTTTTGGACCCACAAAATCCACCTAGCTTTGAAAACTCAATTGGGGAGGGCAATGGGTGTCTCATTTTTCTAGTTTATATTCCAGTAATGATAATTCTAATACCTGTGAGGGCCCTAGATCAGGCCCCAGAGGTTACCTTCCAATTCGCATTGATTTTAATGTGGATGAGGTGATCTTGGCTATTAATGTAAGTGCAGGTGGAAAAGCCCCAGGGCCAGACTGTATTCCAGTGGTCCTTTACAAATCTTGTTCCTTAGTCTGGGGTCCATTTTTAACCTTAGTCTTAAGGGCGTGTTGTACCCAGGGTTTTACCCCGACTTGGACAGAGTCCACTCTTGTTCCTATCTTTAAGAAAGGTGACCACAACGAACCGGCCTGTTATAGACCTATTTCAATGCTGGACTACCTAGTGAAAGTGGCTGGGCGTGTTGTTTTAAATAAATTGCAGTTATGGGCGGAGGACGCAGGTATTCTATCAGAAGTCCAGTATGGATTTCGCCAAGGTCTAGGTACCGTGGAACAGAGCTTGAACGCGAGTCTCATAATGGGAAATTCTGCCCAGGCGAAAAAAAGGAGTCTTTTTATGTGCTTTGCCGATCTGAGCTCCGCGTTTGATTGCATCAATTACCAGAAACTCTGGCGCATTTTAGAGGACATGGGAGTGGAATCACAACTAATTAATTTTTTTAAACAGTCCTACCTAGAGGCTCGGGCAAGTGTCCGTTACGGTAGAACTGGCGAGATTAGCAATAGCTTCCCTGTAAGAAAGGGGGTAAGGCAGGGGTGCGTCCTGGCCCCCCTCCTTTTCACCCTCTATATGAATAGTCTTGGTGATACTTTATCTAGGGAATGCTCAGACTTACCCAGGGTGGTAATAAGGCCAATTGGCACATTGTTATATGCTGATGACGCGGTCCTGCTGGACCGCACCCCGATTGACCTACAAAGAATTGTGACTAGTTTTGCTTCTTATATGCTAAGTCTTAATCTTAATGTTAACTTTTCCAAAACCTTCATTATGAGATGTAGCAAGCCCAGTGTCAAGTGTCGCGATATTTTAATAGGTAACGTGAAACTTGAATTCGTTGACCATTTTTCATACCTGGGAATTGTCTTTCACAAGAAGGGTTCCTGGGCTAAAGCCGTCAATTGTAGGAAATTGCTCTTCGCCAAAGCCAAAGCTATTGGTGCCTTGATTAATTTTGCCAGGAAGTTGGGAAAGCGCCCTATAAATGATCTGCTGACAATACACAAAGCTAAATGTATCTCAGTTGCTCTGTACGGAGCCGGCATTTTGGGGCTACGTAAATGTGGAGCCTCTTCAGCAAGTAGAGAACGGGTTTCTTAGGAATCTTCTAGCTGTCCCAAATAGTACGGCTACATACATTTGTCATGCCGAACTGGGGCTGTCGTACCTGTCCGACCTCATTAAAATCCAGCCAATTTTGTTGTGGCACAAGGTATGGACCAGTGCGACCACTGGTTTTAATCTGGACGTAATTAGGGATTGCCTGAACCTGCAACAGGTAAAATGCATCCCCTGGCTTGCTTACATTAAAAACTTTATGTATGACTTAGATCACCCTGCACTTTTTGATAATCCTGACAGTCTGTCTCTCATTACGAGGAGGGATCTAAAGGCACTAATCATGAACCATTTGGAGCAGATTAGGTTATCCACCAATATTATGAAAACATCGGTCTGAGCTAACCAACTGCTTCTGACCCAGACGGGTATACAACCCTGTCTATCAGTCACTCTTGCTAATTATGACAGGCTTTTGTTGACACGCTTACGTTTAGGTAACTTTCACAATCTGGTCACGTTTCCCCAGTTAAATGACTGGTCACGTTCTCTCTGTCCCTGTCCTTGCTATGATATTTCAGCACAGTCAACTATCCACATTATATTCTTTTGTAAGTTTTATATTTTACTTAGGAAAAGGTGGATATTACTCTATCTGAAATTGCAAGGCCTGAGACTTTGTCGACCTGCCTTTATTAATTTGCAATTCCTGGATGATGAAATTGTTACTGACCACATTGTGAAATATCTGAAAGGGGTGGTCAGAACAAGGAAAACGATGCAAAGTCCGACCCATGTCTAAATGAAAATGTTTTCTCTTGATGCTTGGGTCGTGTTATGCTGTGAGACTATGGTACTGACTACAATTTTTTAACACATGCTACTTTTAAGACTTGTTTGTAATTTTTAATCCGTCATTAATGAATTTTAATATTTAAGTTTATTTTCATGTTCGTCCACGTTGCTTTGGTATGTATTGTGCTTTTATGATTTAACATTTTTAATCGAATAAAGTGTATCTTGACTTGACTTGACTTTAGAAGTGGATTTTTGAATATAGAAATGAACTTTACCCATTTGTGGGTGGGTATATTTTGCTCCTTAAATTCCCCCAACCCTTGCTAAACCCTGTGCTGCTCCTCCATAAACCCATCCAATTTAATAGTAAGTATGGGCTTTTTTTCAGCCACTTTCCTGGTCCCTCTCCCATTTGCTACAAAGTAACAAACTTACATGTGTGAGGATCTCCCCATAGAAAAGATAGGAGAAGTTGAGGTACAAATTTACACTAATAGGTTTGTGAATTGCATTTTGTAGTAAGTAGGTAGCACAACTATAGCACTACTTTACAAACACCAAAATGCAGTTTGTGATACAGGCCTTCAGCCATTAACCCAATGCTTTATTTCATGTAATCTAAGCTTTTTAGGGTTAATGTTGCTTAAAGGCTTTTTTTAACTCTGTCCCAAACATTCCTCTAAAAAGAACTCACTTTCCCCCTGCCCTACTATCACAGGTAGATGAAACACAAAATCAATGGTTTGAAATGATGCCCAAGATGGATCAAATCTGAGATTCAATTCTGCAGTCTGGTTCCTTTTACATGCGAATATCAGCCTTTCATATAGAAGTAGTATATCTATAATTTTTACAGTTTATGAAGGGCAGAGGAAGGGACAGGGAATTGCCTTTTCAAAGCTAGCAATCGGCTCCTGCTGAGCAACAGAATGTCAGCATGCTTTTTCGTTGTGTTGGCTTATTGCCATCATTCCGTCTGCTTTCTACATCAAAATTTTCAGTCGCACTATGGCTACCATTTTTATTTACTCTCTCAAAGAAGACCAAGACTGTTTACACTAAACCAGTGACATTTTTCTGAAAAAACAGTAAATTGTGTACAGACATTTCGTCAGTCTCCGAGCCGGTTGTCTCAGCTGATTCAGATACTGCCTCCAGGGAATATGAACAATGGTTTTAGTCAGTCACTGACAACAATGCTCCTGTGAAATATAAAACCTTAAAAAGAAGTAATCCTTCTACTTCATGGTACAATCCAGATCTTAAAGCTTCTAAACAACACTGTAAGAGACAGGAGAGAATATGGAGGAAGGAATACAACTCAACTGAAAAAGAAAAATACAAACAATGCATAGCCAAATACAAAGCGCTTATTCTAACTGCTAAATCAAAGTTCTATAAGGGAGAAATAGAGCTCGGAAAAAACTCCTCTAAGGAGCTTTATTGGACGATTGCGAACTTATCCACCATCCCCAAAGCCAATTCCAATCCATCCAACTAAAACTTCTCTAATACATTGGCTCTTTTCTTTCAAAAGAAGGTTCAGGACATTTTTTATAGCTTTGCTATACTTAATCAATCCAACCAGCAGCCTGCTTCTATAAACCTTGCTGCAACCGAGGAGTCTAGGTCCTTCAGAGAATTTTTCAAGCAATCTGCAGAGCAAGCTCGACAGCTGATCATGTCCAATAAATTAGGATCGCCCCTTGGTCCTTGCCCTCCCACAACCATTCATATGGTCCAGATATCATTGCTAGACATCTTGCAAATATTTTCAATACTATGTTTCATACAGGTGTTTTTCCCGGAAGACTGGAAAAAAGCATCAGTAGTGCCACTCCTAAAAAAAAAAAAAAAACTTGATCCCCTTAATGCCAACAACTAATCTCCTACAGCAAGGCTGCCCTTTCCAGCCAAACTGGTGGAAAAGCTAATGAATGGACAGTTAACCTCCTTCATTGAATAACCACTTGGAAGCATCCTAGTTCAGGTTCCGTAGTAGACATAGCATGGAGACTGCCCTCATCGTTGCAGCAAAGGAGATTTGTTCCACTTTGGATAGTGATGGTAGAGCAGCTTTGGTCCTACTAGACCTCTCAACCGCTTTTAATATTTTCGACCGCACATGTTTGGTCGATTGGATGAGCAAGTTGTGGATTAAAGACAATGCCCTTGCTCTGCTCAAGTCTTCTTAACCTATAGAGTTCAACCAATAAGTCTAAATGACCACACTTCAGATCCTTGTGGTGTTTTCCAGGGTTCATCTTTAAGTCCATCCTTTTTAATATCTATGTTACCCCTTTGGCTGCACTCATCAGATCCTTTGGGTTCTCATTGTCGTCATACGCTGATGATACCCAGATAGTGGTGTCCCTCTCTGTCACCAATAATGGCGTTGATGAACGCTTTCAAAGCTGTAAGTCTCTAGTCAGCGACTGGATGGGCAAAAATTGCCATAAACTAAATTCAGCCAAAACAGAGGTGATGCTGTTCGGACATTAGACATCATTCTGGACCTGTCGTGCTGGCTACATGACATGGGAACTCTTACTATTCCAAAGAATAAAGTAAAGGACTTAGGAGTCATTCTGGGCAACAGACTAACCTATAAAAACCATGTCAATGCAGTAACTTTCTCTTCCTTCTTCGTTTTAAAAACCTTGGAGAAAACTAGGCATCTGATCCCATTTGACTTTCAAAAAACAGTAGTCACTGCATTGGATCTATCACACATTGACTACTAGAATGGCCTGTATCCTAATCTGCAAGTAAACCTTATGCAGAAATTACAAACTGTGCAGAACTCTGCAGCTAGAAGGCTTTTAAACTTACCTAAATTCCACTCTGCAACCCGCAGCCCTAAATTAGATGGTATTTGTTGGCACTGTACAGAGTCGGACTGGGACAAAAGATGGGTCAGAGCACCAAAATAAAAGTAGCCCCCATTTGGGCGAAATCCCATATCTAAAACAGTGGCCCTCATTTGCAAATCAGAGTAGCTGTAAACTTGTAAAGACAAGTCGTATATGTGTTTAGCGAGATATGAGCGACTGCATGTATTTGTACTCGCTAAAGGCATTGTTTATGGAAAGCTAATTCTAGGGAAAAAATGGACCCATCAAACCATAGCAAACAGCCGTGCAAACAGTCAAAACCCATCCCATACACTAACCTGTCAGACCAGCCCTTCGTGCACTGCCAGTTTGGCCTATAGGCCTTTCTGACCCTGGCCCCGTACTTATCAAATGCATTTATGCACTTAGCTATAAGCAAAGCCAATAGGTCTGGCTTGTATTAAGAGCACGGACAAAAACATTAAAAAAAACCTGCTGCAGCAAAAAACAAAAGGAGGATCCTTTTGTGTACTCTGAATCTGTGAGACAAAACATTGAAGGCCTAATTAAGAGTCTGGCGGTCTGAGGACTGACAGTCTCACAGGGGCTTAGCGGTGGCTCTCCAGCCATGGGCTGCACTGGCCACTGCAATCAGATCCAAAAAAGGATTTTACTTTATATTCCTCAACTATTTAAAAAACATAGCCTGTTTTTAAACATGCACAGGTTTTGTATGTAGTGTTCAGGGCTAATGTTCAGGTCTTTTTGAGTGACTATAACTTAACGTTACTTCTAATCTACAGGACTGTGGGAACAAGTGGCATGTAGAACACAAAGTAAAAGTGTAGACATAAAACTACATGTGGAACAAGCAGTGGAAAGGCCAATAGATCTTGCCAGTTAAACCTATTGGATTTGCCAATGCTTTTTTTCCAGATAGTGTCTGATCTCGGTAGTACTCAAGCCCAGGGGACATGAGGGGTTATCTGCTATCACCAATCGAACCAGAGTAACAATGTTATTTCGCCCTTGGATTTTCAAACTGGAAAAATATATTCTCTCAGTATAAATGCCTACGTTCAATAAAGACAAGATTGTCCCCTTCAACTACTGGTATGTCTTAATTAGTGCATACTCTCAAAGATGGGGTTCCAGACCCAAGGCCCAGATGAAAGCATATCTATATACATAAATTGGGGTCTTGTGAATACTCCTGTATACACACACACAAATTTCATCATACTGGTCACACTCAACTGGCTCAGTCAGTCTGACCGAACCCTTGCCCTTTTACCGTGTGAGGACAACTTTCACACGTATTACATGGGCAACTTCACAAGATTAAATTAATTTTGTTACATGGGATTCCCCAAGTAACCGCACATTCCTCTATGGCTGGCATACTATTTTTTCAGCTGATTTTCTTTCCACATCCTATTTTGTAGGTTATCTCCTGCACCCTCTTTACCCCTAATCTTATTTTGATGAGAAATGCCCCAACCCACCCACAGATTTGTTTCAATTGACTTTCTTTTAACAATTATTAAAAAGAGGTGGGGTAATGTGGACCCACCACCATCCCCCACACTGGTACTGTTATCTTTCTTGGCATTGAAGTTGCATCCGTATCATGAAGACGGGAAAGATTCTGAGTTTTGGGGACTGACATTCCTTTTACTTGTAAGAACCCAGTAGACAACCTCTGCAAAAAGCCTGTGGCGGTTATCTATAAGTCTGCCACCACTGCTAGCCTAACCCAAGTGGGCTAGCATGATTATCAAGCTCATTATAGGATCCGTAATGGTATGTGCATAACCAGCACAAGAGTAAGACACCACGGCTCTCCAATACAGCATAGATCATACATTTTAGGACACATGTATGAAATATATAAGGTCTGACTATTGGGTGGGAGAGAAGTAAACAACATCTTAAACACAACTGCCCAGGGTTTCACATGAGCAGTTAATGGAGGATCACCATGCCGTACTGACCTACATACAAGTTTGTCTGTCTGCATCTTTGAGATTACATATTCTGTTAATGCCCACACAGTGAAAATGGATATGCAAAATAGTTAATAAAGATTTTTCGAATCTGCTGGCAAAAAAATGTAGAAACTTGATCCCCTTGCTAGGACCATCCACTGTTAGTGACCTCTCATTGATTACCAGACTAGCTTGGGCTCACCAACTGGAGTTCAGGAAGGGCATCATAGTCTAAAGCATCTATAACTTCTCAACCAAAACTTTGGATCCAGTCAACTGTGGCTTCAGCAGACCTGTAAGAAAATGGATTGTTTTGCATGATTACCCCCAAACTTTTGGACTGATGCTGCTGGTTTTTCGAATTGGGTTACCGCAGTTGGCATAATTTAACTTACTTATAAGTTCCAAGTATACCAGACCTATAGTTGAAATATCCTACGTGGACTAAAGCACTTATTATGCCACCTCAAGCTTGACAAAGAAAAGCATGACTCAGGCTGTCACTGCAGACTGGCAGACCGGTTTTCAAACTGCTACACCAACTTTGCCATTAAAACCCTTGGCAAAGCATAAACCTTCTTTTTAATGTACATGTCACCCCGAAGGTAGGCCTACCCCTACCCTACAGGTCAGATGCATTATATTAAAAAAGAGGACATGTGTTTTGCTGACTTTACAAGTCCTGGCCATAAAAACCCTGCATTGGCATTTTTACTGCAGTATGGCTAGAATATCCATTGTGTTTACAATACCAATGTCTCTAAAAATGTATAAGGGATTACAAATCTTGTGATCTTGCCAATCAAAGTTATCACAGCTTTAGATTCTGCGATATGAATCCAATTCACAGTGCTGGCGTATTGCTTTTCCTTGCTCTGGGATCGATGCCTTGCCCTTTGTGATCGATCTCCTGAGCAGCAACTTTCCCCTGAAACAAACGCATGACATGAAAATCTGTTATTAATCTGTCTAAACAATGTTTGAATCATATTGAGATTGGTGTACTGAAAAAGGGACTTAGTTTTTGTCCAATGTCTAGACCGGATTTTACCCAAATTCATATAGACTTGTTTAAATTTGTACACAGACTCAAATTAAAAAAGTTTTTTGACAATCAAAACAAAATGTGCCCCATACCTATTTATACTACTGGTGCTAGTGGACAAACCATTCAAGATCTACACAATTTAAAGATGCTACTGTCACTGGATGACAGTCTTGAGGCAGTCCCCAATATGGAAGAACTATTACTTGATCTTAATATTACCAGTAATGTACAAACTGACAGTGGGTTGAGAACTAAGTCATCATTTATTCCGACTTTACCACCAGATAACATCATTGATTGTTTTTTTAAGGCAGTTACAACTGATTTATACAAATTGGCGGACAAAGTATATCGTTCACCGGGCAAATGGCGTGATAATCTTACCAAAAAAGAGAGGATTGCTCTTCTTCAGTTGAGAGGCTACTCACATCTAACCATTAGAGAAGCCGATAAAGGGGGTAACATTGTCCTTATGGACAATGACTATTATCTAAATAAAATTGAGAGCCAACTATCAGACAATAAAGCGTATACCAAAATCTTGTACAATCCCTTGAAGGAGGTTAACGTCTTAGTGGAGAAAACACTCCGATACTGGTTAAATGCTGGACTCCTCTCAGATTTGGAATTCAGATATTTATTCAATTCGACACCCAGAACAGCATATATCTATACCCTACCCAAGATTCATAAGAACATCACAGCACAACCGGGTAGGCCGATCATTTCGGGTATTGGGGGACCCACTGAACGCATCTCTGAATACATAGATCTATATCTACAACCCATTGTGCGCAAACTACCTGCTTTTATTGAGGATACAAAGGATCTTCTTAATAAGCTGGAACATTTTTCATGGACCAATGATCTCACTCTAGTCACACTAGATGTGAATTCACTGTACACCAGCATTCCATTAGACAAAGGCATGGAAGATTTAACCTATTTTCTATCCAAAAAGGATGCTACTCTATATGATCACACCAGAATGGTTATAGAACTCACCAAATTAACCTTAGAGAACAACTACTTTAAACATCTTGATGTGTGGTATAGACAGCACTCTGGTGTAGCAATGGGGGCAAAATGTTCACCTTCTTTTGCTAATATATACATGGGGTTTTACGAACAGCAACACATTTGGAGAGCAGGGCCATCCCATTTGACCAACCACATTGTGTACTGGGGAAGATTCATTGATGATATCTTGCTCATATGGGAGGGTGAGATTAAAGATCTGGATGATTTAATCCGTCATTTGAATATTAACGAATACAACTTAATCTTTACCTATAACTACAGTAAAACAGAGATTGATTTCCTAGATGTCACATTATTTGTTGACAATGGGATATTGGAGACTAAGCTGTTTCGCAAAAACACTGCATGTAATTCCATTTTACTCGCTAGTAGTGCACACCCGGCATCCCAAATTCAGGCAATTCCTTTTGGGGAAATGACCCGGATAAGGAGAAATTGTAGCACAGAACACAACTTCCAAAGGAGGTAATAAATTTGAAAAAACGTTTTAGCATTAGGGGCTATGATAAAACAACTCTCGAGAAAGCACACACCAGAATTAATAGGACAACACGCTCAAATCTCCTTACATCCAACAAGAGGACTAAGAACACCTCAACAAGAAAAGAAATTGCTATGATCACACAATTCCATTCACACAGTAACGTGATATATCGGACTCTGTTGAAACATTGGCACTTATTGAAACTGGATCATGATCTAGATCCATATGTCAGAAGGAAACCCCACATTACATATGTGAAAGGCAGGACACTCAAAAACATGCTTAAACAACCAGTGCATGCAGTTCAACAACCAGCAAGGACCTGGTTACCCGTGAAACCTAAAGGTTTCTTTAAATGCTCCATGTGCAATATATGTCAATTTGCACAAGATAAAATCACCAGATTTAGTTACAACTCGGAACGAGTATATAACATCAATTATTTAATTAATTGTAACACTAAATACGTTGTTTATTGCATCATCTGCCAGTGTAACCAGATCTATGTAGGTAGTACAATAAGACCTTTGAAAGAACGTATCCAAGAACATATTAGAGCCATTAAGAATAAGAATGTTAATTACCCATTGTCAGTTCATTATAATGCTGAACACAAAACATCAGAGGTATTACAAATTCGATTCCATGCTATAGATAAGATTGTTGATGATCCCCGTGGTGGGAATAAAATCTTGGCCTTAAGAAAATTGGAGACAAAATGGCTCATTAAATTAAGGTCTGTCAATCAGGGGATTAACGTAGACAGGGAATTGCATGTATTCTTAAAAGACTAAATATGCATGATGTTGCAAATGGATCATTGTTGCTTGTATTTATACACTACAGTTTATAAATTTTCTGTTGGTGTACTTTAACATTTGTAATGTCAGTCTTTTTGGAGACTGTTGACTGATGTAACATACGCTGTTGTTCATTGCAGCCAATTATATCTGATCTATTGACTTTGTCTCTCTTCAGGGGAGATGTTGTAACCTATGATTGTATTAACTTACTCATTTCTTTTGATGTCTGACTTGTTGCTCTTCCTGTGTTGGTTGCGCATTAACCCGATGCTTTTGATATCCATTTTTTCTAGTGTGTTCTGCATATATGTTCACCAACGTGCACCCACCATACTGACTTGTACATGACAATCTGGTGCACCTACTATGCTGATTTTAGATCATATGCTTATTCTTTGGAAATGTTCTTCACCATTCGGTTTTTATTATTTCTTCGTTTGCTTTCTTTCGACACTCTTCTGTCTTCCTCTCACTTCATAACACATATAACACTTATTGTGCGCCACTTGCCTTTTATATATGATATATTTACTAATTTACTTATACTCATAGTTCGTGTCTATAGTCCTCATATATATCATTTTTGGTTTTATTTGATGCTTTGGTGATGGGTGACAGTAAATAGTCATCGTACTATATTCGCCTCTACCATATTGGTGACTTGCCATAGTCATAGACTTTATTAGGTGCCTGCTTTGTTATTTTTAAGCACATTACATGTTATTTTATTAGGTGGATAGCAAAATTAATTCCTGTATACTTCTCAGACGCGTAATTTACACTGTCATCTTGGAATCATATCGAGGTGTAGAGGGATTATTTTTCTTTTTGGATCTATAAATATTTTGGACATGACATTCGCGCTTCATTGCATCTGACTTCATCATGAGGACACTACATATCATTGATCTATTTATCTAGCGTGTGGCGCATATTTCTAATGACATTAAGTTTGACTTTATCATGAGGTTAGGGTTGTATATCCCATATACCTTATTAGGCGCGTGACTATGAGGTTGTTTCTTAATATCTATGGGGTCAATATGTTTGTTGTCCAATTACAATATCTTTTAATTAACGTTTTGACTCTTCAAAGATGGCGCTTGTAGTTCCATCAAAGTTAGTCCTTTTTTTATGTTTTATTATCAACTTGTGACGTTGAATGTAGGCGGCACCATTCATTATTTGAAGATGGTGGCCGCGTCTTTCATTCGTGACTTTCTTTTCGCGTTACCAGGCGCATGGTCCTCTACAGTAACCCGGTAAGGAGACCTGGTGGATAGGGGGGCATTTATTTTCCGTTATGGGGGTGTGATTTGCAAGTAATAGATTTTCGGACTTATTTTGGTCTCTACTGCTATATTGCTTAAGCATGGGATCAGGTGATATCGGCAACATGTATATTTCAGCAGTAACTTAGTCTCCAACATGAGGCTTTTATATTATTAATTACTGTTCTAAATAGAATAAATACATTTTACTTGGTTACTGCTTCAATATTAGACCCTTATTCTTTTTTCATCTAGGTTCCTTTTCCAAGCCACACTTTATGGCAGTGTGTCCTACTTCCATGACTTGATAACAATACTTTCAACATCGACACAACTATTATCTGAGTGAGTGGTCTGTGTTGTCAATCTATATTTTCATAGAATTGTGTTTAACGTCACCGCGTATCATGTTTAGAAGGGTGGCGCTAAGTGGGGATCTTTGTCATTACTATACATTTGCTCCCGCTAAAATATTAACGGGTCTCTAATTTTAACGAGTCTCATCTTTTTTACTAGTAACATCACTAGTTAAAATTATTAATTCTGGCATGGATGGAACTCATTTATATATTTACCTCCATCTAGTTTCGTTAGATTAGGGATATTGCGATATATTACATTTTGGATTTCAGCTAGTGGACCCCTTTCTTTAGGATCACTGGATTATCGGTGTAGTTTACTTAAATTTCACATGCCTGTTACATGATCATATTGGTTAATATTTTCCAAATCGACTATTCAGTTAATATTATTACGTTTTCTCACTAGAGCTCGTGCTATTGGTTACCATTTACATTATGGAGAGGGTCATTTGAATTGACACCCTAATTAGGATGCCGTTTATAATTGGTGGATCAATCAAACGTACATTGAGGTTGGTTTTTCTATACTTTTTGTGTGTGTATTTTGACACTTCATTAGCATGCGCCTTTGAGCTTTTCTCTTTTGACTGATAGCTTTGCTGTATAGTTCCAGGCTTGTTATACAACTGGGCTGTTTTTGCTAGGATCACATTACAAACTGGACATAGTTTTTTTTGATATTTCATATTCTTTCAAATTTTCTTCTTTAGCCTTGGGTATGACTTGGTTCTATAATCTCATCTTTTCTTTTATGAACACTTTATATATGCTACAAAGTCACTTTGGTGTTTCTTTTGGTTGGGTCTTTGAGGATCTACATCACAAAACTGTGTTTGCACTACTCGATATTCCTTTCTATTTTTAACTAGGGAAGTTTTTAACTGTAATTGATCACAATGGTGATGTTTCTTGCCATTACGAGATGATGATGTCTTCTCTCTCAAGATGTATTATGTTTTTCATATATATATTCCTTGTCCATAGCCTTGAAAAAGTCATTGTACCTATTCTAGTACAGACGAAACACGTGTTGGTTGCTCTGGATATTTAACGGCTGTGTCTAACTTTGGCAACTTTTGCAACCTGTCCGGTGATTTATAGCGAATATTGTGAATCCGCCAAAGACTTTCTTTATATCATTTTTATATTCATCACAAGGGATTGGTTTCCAGACCAAAGATTGTATGGATGGACTTTTTTGTACTTATACTTTAACAAGGGTGTGCTTATAAGCTTATTCTTTTTGAACAACTGACATGCAAATCTATTTAAGTGCCCACGTGACACCAGCTGTCTGATTCTTCAACGCTTCCCCGAGAGGTATGTCACGTCTTTGTTCTCCCTGTTAATTACCTTGAATGTGCGGACTCAAATCTTGTACGCTCTACCGCGGTCTCTGCTTTATCAGCTTTACTCAGCACACGCGCCACATTCTCATGTCAAGCGTTCACCCTGTTAATAATCTTGGACATACACGGACGATCACCTTGTACTTAATTGTGCCTTTTACTAGCGCTCACTTCTCTGGCCGCGCGTTTTTGACTATCTCACTGTCCAACATGAAATTTTCACACGCGCGCCAACTTTCGCTGCATTGGAACTGTATTTTGCATGCCGCCTACCCGAGTGTTTAAGTACACGGTAATTTTCTCAGCATACGCGCTTGTTTTCGACTTTGCACTTGGTTGGCCAATTTGTTTCTGATATACGTAAGCCTTACTGTAACTTACGTTGTTGACTATCTCAACAAGCAATTGTCACACGCGCGCCACCACTTAAACTGTTCTCGAACTTTAATAGGCTTGCCACCTACCTGATTGTTAGAGTACATGCTAATCTTCTTAGCATACGCTCTTGTTTTTGCGTTTGAACTCGCATGGCCCACTTGCACGTCACCTT
Organism: Triturus cristatus; assembly: GCF_964204655.1. Taxonomy (NCBI): domain Eukaryota; kingdom Metazoa; phylum Chordata; class Amphibia; order Caudata; family Salamandridae; genus Triturus; species Triturus cristatus. The sequence continues at coordinate 337,175,215 of NC_140580.1, forward strand.
GTTTGTGATGTTAGTACAATAACAAGATTTACTGTAATACTTTCATTTGAGTGATCTTAACCCGTACTACTCACATTAATTGCATATATACGTGTCCCAATACACTTAATGTCGCCATGCATTGAGTCTGTTATTTCTTACCTCTGATTAGTTGCGCGTTTTGGACCAACATCGCAATGATGTGGTTTTTAATGCAATTTTTCACGTTTCTTTTGTCTCTCATTCTCTTAGGTATAGGTTACTAATGAACCTATTGCCTTCTTACTGCTTGATTCAGTTCTTCATAGTGTACTTTGATCCTATGTCCTACATTCTTAATACCACTCTGTGAGTATATGGCCTTCTCTTCCCCTATTGTACTCCGTTTTGACTAGTGGAACTATGATCCTAGCGATATCTGTCTCCTTCTGTCTCTACTACCATGTAGGAGCCAATCAGGCCCACAACTCTAATTTTCCAGTAGGAGGGACCTCTGCTTATGCTGGTAATTTACATTCCTTGATACATGCCCCATGGATTCGTTCCCTACCCTTGACACACCCCAGTAACTCTACATCTTTGCCTTTAGGTGCCCCCCTCTCCCACACCTACTCACCTGTCCTGAAGAAGACCCCGCCTCCAAGACACTCAGTTGGCTGGTTCACTAAGGGGTCGAAACGTTGACTTTTCTTTCATTTGGTAACAAAACCTGGATGACAGTGAAAAATTAACTGCGGCAGTTGTTTATGATTTTGCATTTATTGTCTGTGTCATTTATCTGGCTGGTTAGGTATTTTACCATTGTATATTGATGTATATATATGCACTACCTTTCCTTTGCACAACCACTTGCACTGATCCCATCTTTAGCACTTGTCACCTCACGTTATTTGCACCTACATTTTAAAGTTGCAAAATGTGAAATTTGTTGATCATTGATCTATTGACGCTCAATCGATTAAAACCTTTTCCTTGATTGTATGACAATCTTTGGTGTTGTTATATTTTCTTTTTATCTTTGATCATGTATTGGATGTTGATATATTGTGAATAATTTTTACTGTGACTATCTTTTTGTGTACTACTACTTACCCAAGTCCAGTGGTCTATCGGGTCACCCCTTTGATACTTAACTCTAGAAGATCCATTGGCCAGTATGGAGTCACACACTGACAACTTACCAGCGCTAACTTCCAAATGCGACTAGGAAATCTGATACTTCAAGGTAGCAAAAGAATTATTCCATTAAGCACAACTTGTTGCCCAAGTCATATTGATTATTTTACAAAAATCAGCTTTAGAAAGCTGCCACTTTTTGCTCAAGTTTTCCAGCAGACTTTTTTTGTTGTAAATAGCTATCGGCCTTGAGACAGTCTACAGCCCTCCTGGGAAGGTGTCAGAACATCTCTTAGGGAGAGGAACAACAGACATGCTGAGGAAAGAGGAGTGACAGCCTCCTGGCAGGATGTCCAGAGTGGGTGTGAGCCCAGGAGTTGAGCTTCAAAGGGGAAGCCACCTCTGAAGGGCAAGTGCCATTGCTATTCACACTAGTAAAAGGCTGCTCTTTTTTTCATGCAAAAAGGTTAGCATCTTGGGAAGGGAAGGAAAGTAAGTGACAAACCAGTTTTCCAGGAGTAGTGTAGCCCCAGGCAGCCTCACGTATGGGTTGAACTAGGTATCTTCACACACCAAGCGAAGGGCCTGGCAAATGTTGGGAATGGACAGAGTAGCAGGTTGCCCTTTTTTGCATTCGCGGGGAATGTAGTATTACAGAGGTGGTCACATATGGTTGTGTGGCCCCACTTCTTAATTTGTAAAAATATAAGTGCCAGGGCCCTCGTCAGGAGGCCACTGCAGTTTGTAGCACCCATTGCTTCTGCCAGAGCTGCCAATGATAGTAACAACACAACTACTAACCATCAAACTCCTACAAGTGTGACAATTCAGACTATTTGAGACACCAACGTTATAAGAATGGCTTTCAATGTACATTGCCTTAATAAACAACTATTGTTGTGCTCGTATCTAAATTACACAAACAGTGATTCCATGTGGCAGACCATCATAAATGCCGGTGTTGGCAATTAAGTACCAGTGCTGAGCACCGGAAACCACTAGCTCAAATTAAGCTCTGTGTGGCCCCTTCTTTCATACTTATAGCACTGGCTCACATACAGAACTAGAGTTATCTTAAGAGTTTGTCTTCTCATTTGCATAGGGGCCATACCCACATGCAAATGAGGGTCACACTTTGCCTCTGTGCCCAAAGGCATTATGGGCCCAGGTGCAGAGGCAAAAAGCCCTTTAGGAGGTCATTGAATGTGCATCACAAAAAGGTGGTGTACTGTCAGTGCGCCCCTCTAGTCAGACCTGTGGAGAGGATGAAGAGGGTCCAAAGCATCCCCTCTGCTCCCACTCTAAAGTGCGTATACGGATAATGTGCAGCCCCAGGGAGGTCTTTATCAGTATAGGACACACTGTCCCTGTTTTGGGCCAGGAGCACTAATTTTCAGTTGCACCATGATGCAAAAATGGACAGGACACCCTCTTGGTAGTACCACCCCTGATTCTTATCCAACATGAAATGTAACTCTCTTAGCAGCACGTTGGCTGTCAGCTCAGTTCTCCTCCCACTACTGAGGGATCAAATTGAAAATTGCAGCCAGTAAGAGCATAGGTTATTATGGCAGAATACAAGTAAGTGAGGACAACAATGGAGTGGTGGCAAAGCCCAGACGTGCCCCTAAATTTTTCTTATAGACCAATCAATCAATCAATCAATCAATCAATCAGTCAGGAGTTTTTTTATAGTGTGGCTACTCACCCGTCTCAAGATGCCGGGGGGGAGGCAGGGCCCGCTGATCTGTCTGGGCGTTGAGGTTCAGCCAAAGACCCAGGTCTTGAGATCCTCCTGAACTGGGTCAGCGATAGGTATTACCTGAGGTGGAGGGGCAGGGTGTTCCAGATCTTGGTGGCAAGGTAGGAGAAGGTTCTTCTTTTGGTTCTGGTCTTGTGAGTCTGTGGGACGGTGGCCAGGGCAAATTGGGCAGAGGCAAGTTGTCCGGCGGGTATGTGGAATGAGAGACGGTGGTTCAGACATGCTGGTCCTGCATCGTGGAGAGCTTTGTAGGTATGTGTGAGGAGCTTGAAGGTGGTTCTCTTGTTGACTGGAAGGCAGGGGAGTTGTTGGAGGTGTTGTGTAATGTGGCTGCATCAGAGGATGTCGATGACCAGTCTGGCTGTGGAGTTTTGAACGTTCTGTAGTTTCCTGAGCTGTTTTATGGTGACACTGGCATAGAGAGCATTGCCATAGTCAAGTCTGCTGGTGATGAGTGTGTGGGTGACCATCTTTCTCTTTCTGTGGGTATCCATCTGAATGTCTTTTGAAGCAAGCGAAGCGTGTGGAAGCAGGATGAGGATACAGCGTTTATTTTGGGTTTCATTATGAGCGAGGAATCCAGTATGAAGCAGAGGTTGGCCTGTGGGGCTGGGAGAGGCTCCCAGTGAGGCAGGCCACCAGGAGTCTTCCAAGGTTGAGGGGGCTGGTCCCAGGATGAGTCTTAGGTCTTGTTTGAGTTGAGCTTGAGACAGCTGTCTTTCATCCAGCTGGAAATGCTTTTCATCGCGCTGTGAAAGTTGATTTTGGTAGTTGTGGGTTCGTTGGTGAGGAAGAGGATCAGCTGGGTGTCGTCGGCATAGGAGACGATGTTGAGTCTTTAGGTTCTGACGATGGGCCATGAGGGGGCCATGTAGACTTTGAAGAGGGTGGGGCTCAGGGAGAGCCCTGGGGCACTCCGCAGCTGATCTCTGTAGGTTCTGAGAGCAATGGGGTAGTCTGACTCGCTGTGTTTGGCTGGTAAGGAAGGAGTGGATCCAGCCCAGGGCCCACTAATGCCGGCATCGTGGAGTCTTGTGATTAGGGTGCGGTGGGAGAAGGCAGCCAAGGTGGCCGAAAGTTCCAGTAGGATGAGAGCTGAGGTTTTGCCTTGGTCGAGGAGGGAGCGGATGTCATTGGTGGTGGCAAGGAGTGCAGTCTCGTGCTGGGGTTGCTCCGGAAGGTGGATTTGGAGATGTCCAGAAAGTGGTTCTATTGAATGAACTCGGAGGGTTAGGTGTTGATGGCCTTCTTGATGACCTTGGCTGGGAAGGAGAGGAGGGAGAAGGGTCTGAAGTTGTTGGAATCGGTTGGGCAGGCAGATGGCTTCTTCAGCAGGGGGTTAATCTCGGCGTGTTTCCAGTCATTGGGGATGGTGGAGGTTTTGATGGAGCAGTTGATGGTGCGGCAAAGCTCGAGGGCGATGGAGGCGGCTGCTCTATGGAAGATGTAATCCGGGCAAGGTTCCGATGGGCCTCCAAAGTGGATGCTCTTCATGGTCTTGAGTGTGTCATCTGTGGTGAGCGGAGCCCAGTTGCACATGATCTGTTGGGGTGTGATGTGGTTGTGTGCGGTGGCAACAGGTATTGTGACAGGGTCTTGAGTGTCAAAGCTGTCATTGATCTGCCTGATCTTGCGGTGGAAGAAGGTGCCGAGTTTGTTGCAGTGGTTCTGGGTGGGTGGGACATCTGTGGTCTTTCTGTTGGGCCTGGCGAACTCCATGACGATGGCAAAGAGTTCTTTGCTGTTGTGTGCGCTGGCATTGATTCTGTCTTGGTGGGCCATTTTCTTTTGGCTTTGAGAAGGAGGTGGTATTCATTGATAGCGGTTTTGAAGGTTGTGTGGGCTTCTGGGTTTTTGTTGTTCCTCCATCTCTTTTACAGGTGTGTCTGGACTCATGGAGATTGGGAGAGAACCAGCTGGTTTTCTTAGAGTCTTGCTTTCCTTGTGTCTTTTTAAGAGGTGCCAGAGTGTTGGTACAGTTGAAGATCCATTGGTGAAGGTTGCGTGCTGAGGTATTGGCGTCAGTTGATGTTGGGGGTGTGGTAGTGCTGAGGAAGTCAACGAGAAGTTCTTCGGTGGCCTTGTTCCAGGTTAAATGGGAGGGGGTCAGTGAGGGCGAGAATGACTGCTAATTTCGTTTTTCTGTGTGGTGTCACTGTTGTTTTGTGTTTTTAAATAACACGCACCCAAGCGCTTCCTCTGCCCTCGGCGCACAGCTGATTGAGAGCTGCCACGCCCTACCTCGCGCTTCTCAGCTGCCGCCATCATCCCAGGTGTGCGCGCTGACTCCGCCCCCTTTCAGGCCACGCCCCCTGCTGCCTGTATTTAAACCGCCGATTCCTGGCGATCTCAGACAAACCTATGACCCAGTCCTGAGGCGGAAGCCGGGAGCTGGAGGTACTCTTATGATTGTTCTGTATTAAAAACTGCTAATTTCGTTTTTCTGTGTGGTGTCACTGTTGTTTTGTGTTTTTAAATAACACGCACCCAAGCGCTTCCTCTGCCCTCGGCGCACAGCTGATTGAGAGCTGCCACGCCCTACCTCGCGCTTCTCAGCTGCCGCCATCATCCCAGGTGTGCGCGCTGACTCCGCCCCCTTTCAGGCCACGCCCCCTTCCTTACCTAGATATGTGCCAGTACAGGAAGCGCAGCGGACGAGCGCAGCGGGAGCGCCGTTTGCGCGCCGAAGGCGCGCCAAAGGCAAGCCCGTCTGGGCCCGTCCGGCCCCGGACGGCCCTAGGCCCCGTTACTCTGCCGGGTGGCCCTCAGGACCGAGTGACGTATACAGCAGATACATTGCGCTCCCTTCGACCTAAGAACTTCCTAACCTGCTACCACACGCTCACCGCAGGTAATGCTTTCTCGTTCTGTCCTCGATGCAATCCGACTCCCCCCCTGAAATCTACCACACTCCCTTTGAAGTTGGGACTTCTTAACTGCCGTTCCCTCCCCAAACATGCTACTGAAGTAAACCTTTTGATTCATAATCAGGATCTTGACCTATTGTTTTTAACGGAAACATGGCTATCAGATAACACCGACCCTGACGTCGTCGCGGCCCTACCCACTGGATACTTCTGCCAAGCTTTAAATAGACCTAAAGGGAGAGGAGGCGGGGTAGCTATAATTCACAAAGAACAATTCACCTGTAGGATGGCTAACGCTGGTATCGAGGACTGCGAGAGCGGCCAATTCTCCATCCAAATCTCCTCATCCCTTTCCCTGGCAGGGCTATTGATCTATCGCCCCCCAGGAGCCCCAGGCAATTTTATCAATTCCATATTCGAATCTGTATCACAATCAGCTTCCTCCACCTCCAACTTCCTTATACTAGGTGACCTGAATTTCCACTTCCTAGACCCCATGGATCGAGTAGCCTCGGATATTAGACACGACTTAACATCTTTAAAGATACATCTAGTGATAAAAATTTATTTTACTAAACATTTATTCAAATTCAAATCTTTATTTCGGTTATTGCTAACCATAAAAGACATACATAAAATATACAATACATCATTACAAGAGCACCAACCATTTCAGTACACAAAGAAAAAGGATATTGCTCTCTAAAATATGAACACCGAGCAAGGGGCATGGTTTCACTGGTCCAGGCAGTTTCTCAATCTAATACATAATTTTAAAAATTCCTTCATTTGGAGAACACTGTCACTGTGCAAAAGCTGCAAATACAAAAGAGCCGGTCTGATTTGTTTAAAATCAAGTTTTTTTAAAAGAGTCACTAAATATAATTTACGAGGAAATTCATAAAATTTGCATAAAAAGATAAAATGCAGCATATCCTGCGGAGACTTTCCGTCGCAGCCGCAGGGCGCTGCCAATTTATTAAAAATATCACATTTAGGTCGAATAAGCAGATGATGAAATTGATTAAACCTAAATCTGGTCAGTAAAAATTTCTCATGTGAAGAAAAAGACCCTTCCAAATATGGTTCAATGGCCAAGGTAGTCTTAAGCATAACAAATTTTCTCACACTTGGTTTCTGGAGCTCCACGTCTTCTCTCGTGGTCCTCTTATCACACAAAAATAATTGTTTAATTTGCTCCAAATCTCCCCTGATAATTGTTTGAGGATTAGAAAAAAGATCAGGGCGACCAAGTTTGTCAAAATTTGTTTTTAAATAGCTTAGCCAAGGAGAACTCAATGCCTTGTCCAATGACATAAAGTCCTTAATGATTAAGTGTGTTAGGGGTATGTTCTCATTTAGCCAAATTTTAAGCCAAAACATCAAAGGGCGTAAGGGAAGCAAGTCGCATATATATTGGGACCCCAACTCCTCATGGACGGCGAAATTAGCCGTACCAGATGGGACACACAATAAGCGCTTCATAAAACGATTTTCAACAATCTGTAATTGCTCTCCATTAACATACCCCCAAAGTTCACTACCATAGGATACAGTTGCCACAGACTTAGCGTTGTACAATTTCAACATTGCACAGATTGGCTTTTTTCCCAATTTGGTTGCAAAATTAAATATTGATGCATTAACCCTCACCATTTCACCTTTTTTCTTTACAAGATGGGGTTCCCAGTTTAATTTTGTATCAAAGAGAACTCCTAGATAACAAAATGTTTTAGTTGAGGGTATTATTTCTCCGCCAATCCTAAATTGGAAGGGTTTTCTTGGTTGCTGACCAACTTGTAATACAAAAGATTTAGTGTTATTTACCAAGAGGTCTCTATCTCTCATAAATGTATTAAAAGCTGTTAGTAATGATTGCAATCCCCTCTCGGTCCTAGATATAAGTACTGCATCATCTGCGTAGAGAAGTATTGGAATTCCTCGCCTGCCAACTCTAGGACAGTCAGCATGAACATCTTGTAGCACCCCATCTAAATCATTAATGTAAAAGTTAAAAAGAAAGGGGGCCAGGATGCAGCCCTGCCGGACACCCTTTCCAATACTAAAATTATTAGATACACTCAGATCCAGGGAATATCTCACATTGGCACTGGTATTATGGTGCAGGGCAACCAAGAAATCAACCAGACCGCTATCAACCCCTTTTGACCTCATGGATTGCCACAGCTTACACCGATTGACACAGTCGAACGCTGAAGACAAATCCATAAAGGCAAGATGAATGGTACCTTTCTGTATTATGGTATATTTACTTAAGATCAGGAAAAGGTTAAGGCATTGAGTAGTTGTGGATCGGCCTTTACAAAATCCGTACTGCGAAAGAGACATAATGTTCTTTTCCTCCACCCGCTCTACCAATCTTTGCAGTACAATTCTTCCTACAATCTTAACCATAGAATCTAGTAGAGAGATCGGGCGATAGCAGTGTGGGCTGCCCTTGTCACCCTTTTTAAAAACTGGGACAATTGTGGAAACACCCCATGATCGTGGACATCCTTCTTTTACAGCTGCGTTAAAAACTGACTCCAAAATCGGTGCCCAAAAGCTAGGATCAGATTTATACAAATCAGGGGGGATCCCGTCCGGGCCAGGAGCTTTTCCACCTGTGATTCCCTGTATTCCCTCTAAGACCTCAATTCTATTAAAAACAATCTGCACACCAGTTTTACTACAGTCAGTACTAGTATCCATGTCCTCTGCACAGCAGTATAGTTTTTTAAAGTGCTCTTCCCACTCCTCCTTAGATATATAACTTTCAGTACCATTTCCCGGGTCCTGTGTCAAAAATGGTTTTCTCATCAAGGCCCAGAAAGCTGTACTACTTCCAAGGGTGGCAGGATCTAGGATCGCTAACCACGCCTCTTCCCTTAGAGATTCCTTATGTCTTGCAATAGTGTTTTTATAAATCGTTCTACATTGCTGGACATCAGCTTTTATCCTAGGCTTGGATGACAATGCTGCTCTTAGATTTTTGGCTGCTAGAGTGCAGTCCTTGTTAAACCACTTTGGACCTTTTAGGGAGTCTGAATTTTTTATAGGAACTGATAGTAATTGAGATACCTTCATCGCTAAACGATTGAAGGCATTTAGAACAATGTTTGGGAGTGCATCTACTTGCGTGCATAACGAAATTTCGTCAGCACAAGTAGTTTTTATTTTGGTATATAGTTGATCAGGAGTTACCATGGACCATCTCAGACGGCGTCTGCCATCAGTGGTGTTCACCCTACCGATAAGAGATTCCACTCTTTCTTTTGCTATCAGTGGACCCCTCAAAAGAGCAGTGAGAGGATTGTGATCACTAAATTCACTGTCTTCGATAGAGAAGGATCCCACAAAAGACTGCATGGCAGATGTTAACAAAATAAAATCTATAAAAGTTGCCCTGCCATTCCCCTTAAACGTTGGGGTATCAAAACGCTTATTTGGGGCCATCAATGCCATCATAGGAGTTAATTCTAATTCATTAAGCATATCATTCAAGTGTTCCCCCTCAGTTGTGTGCTCAAAATGAAAGTTCTCACAGACCGAGCAATTAAATTCTGTGATCAATTTAAAAAGAGGGTCTCCACAGGGATGAACATTAAAATCCCCAACCACCATGAGGTTGTGAAAACAGCCCTTCATGGAGTTACTGATAAAGGAATGCAATGTAGCTATATGACTAGAGTTGGTGCTACAAATAGTAGAATTATAAAAATTGACCAGACCGGCCGTACAGTTTTCTCCGTTTAAAACTAAACCAATAATACCAGTGTGGTTAGTTGTAATTCTCCGAACCTTACAACATAAAGCTATAGATATAAACACAACCAGGCCCCCCTTAGCTCTACCCCTATTTGTTGCTACTGCCGGTACGTAGTAGGCCTTAAACCCTTCCAGGAAGTAATTACAATCGATTGACCAAGTTTCCTGTAAACAGATAATTTGGTACTTTTTGATATACTCAATCCAATTGCAATCCTCCATTTTGGAACCAAGACCCGCAATGTTCCAGGATATTATATTATTAGAGATATTGACAGCCAAATTACGTTCCGAACATTTCATATCCGTTAAGCCATGAATTTCCTGCCCACCCGATACCTCCTGTCAGTCACATAGCTCTAATCCCGAGAGGGCATCAAATCTATTATGAGTTGCAATGTTGAAGTCATTACCTCTCTGTAGCCCCGCGTTATAATCATATCCATCATTGAGGGGCAGTGACTGTGAGGGTGTACGTATTCTGAATGGGCCAGGGGTTGGTGGATTTCTAATAAAATGGGAATAAAAGAACCCCAGTGGACGTATGCAAATACTATTGGGAGTGTTGGCTAGTGCAGCAGCTCTAAGTAGAACTGTAGCAGCATGCTGAGGATGCCTAAAATTAATGATAATGCAGTCACCATTTGTTGTCTTGCTGGACGATCCAATCCAGCTGACCCTTCTTGTCGTTAATATTTGATCTGCATACTTAACGGGAAACCCACAATTCTTATTAAGCCAGAAAACCGTCCTATTCTTTAGAGAGTCGTGATTTTCTTCAGACACCTGATGTGCTTGGGGCTGAATGGGAGGGACATTCGTAAGCACAGCCACATAAGGAGCACAGTCAGGAGGAAGATTTACATGACGGATTTTCTTTGTGTGGGTATGGGTCAAATTTCCCTCAAGAGATCTCGTATTAATGGTATTCTGCAATGTTATTGTCGTGGGACCTGATAAGACAGGATCAACAACAACCACTTTATTCTGTGTGTTAATCTGCCTATTTAGTAGAGTATTAGATGCACTACTTTTTGGTGATCCCGGGACAACCACAATTGAATTATTATTGGCTGCATCTGATTTACCTGATACTCCCACCAAGTGGGATTTTAACAGGCCACCTAATCTATCAACTTCTAAGGCCATAGTATCTAATTTATCTAGCAGTGGTTGCATCAGCTCTACAATTTTTTCCTCTAATTTTCCCTCCAGTGAGTGGAATAGGAGAGTTAATGATTCAGGGGCGATATTAGAACTCAATCCGCCAATGCCACTACCCTCCCCTAGATTCTTTTGCGGTCCCCCACTGTTAGAGACTCTATTGCCCCTCCCGGTTTTACTCTTGCAATGGTTGCCCATGCGCTTAACTTGTACCTTCCTGCACAACCTTATTGGTCTTTGCTTGGGTGATAGGGGAGATAAGGGAGATGAATCTTCCTCAGTTAATTCTATTAATTCAGATGCAACTTCAAGATCATCTGCAATCTGATCTATGTGTATTTGCGCTGTAGTAATTGCAGCCGCCCCACTTCCCCCGTTCAGGCCATCTATAGGAGCTGTGACTATCAAAGGAGGCGGTAGTTCAGCAACATCACTACCTCGCCCTAGGGAAGCTCTACGGGTGTTGTTGATTTGGGTCACCTTTTGCACCAGATAGTTATCCATAGAGCCAACCCCCTTGGTGGGTTTATTCGTCTTAGCCTTATGCATATTAGCAATAATCCTTGGAACCAAGCGCTTTTTCCTCTTTTACCAGGGACTATATAACCCTCTAATTTCTCTTACACCCACGTTACACAACAATGTATAGTGACTACACAGGGACTGTCTCAAATACATACAATGTCCGTGGCCCAGTCCAGTCTCTTCCGTCCACTGAGGGCCACAGAGGGCCCGCCCTTTGTCCGGGCTTCGTCCGTGCGCGTCCGCTGCGCGTAAACGGCGAGATGCTTTAAAGGCGCCTGGCAGGATGGCAAATTGCAACCAGGTGTGGGCGATGGCAGCAGGCCCCCTGGGAACTGTAGTCCTCGGATAATCCTCGCGGCAATCAAGCGAAGCGGCTCCCGCGACAGCGGGAGCGGCGAGGCGCTTTAAAGGCGCCTGGCAGGATGGCAAATTGCAACCAGGTGTGGGCGATGGCAGCAGGCCCCCTGGGAACTGTAGTCCTCGGATAATCCTCGCGGCAATCAAGCGAAGCGGCTCCCGCGACAGCGGGAGCGGCGAGGCGCTTTAAAGGCGCCTGGCAGGATGGCAAATTGCAACCAGGTGTGGGCGATGGCAGCAGGCCCCCTGGGAACTGTAGTCCTCGGATAATCCTCGCGGCAATCAAGCGAAGCGGCTCCCGCGACAGCGGGAGCGGCGAGGCGCTTTAAAGGCGCCTGGCAGGATGGCAAATTGCAACCAGGTGTGGGCGATGGCAGCAGGCCCCCTGGGAACTGTAGTCCTCGGATAATCCTCGCGGCAATCAAGCGAAGCGGCTCCCGCGACAGCGGGAGCGGCGAGGCGCTTTAAAGGCGCCTGGCAGGATGGCAAATTGCAACCAGGTGTGGGCGATGGCAGCAGGCCCCCTGGGAACTGTAGTCCTCGGATAATCCTCGCGGCAATCAAGCGAAGCGGCTCCCGCGACAGCGGGAGCGGCGAGGCGCTTTAAAGGCGCCTGGCAGGATGGCAAATTGCAACCAGGTGTGGGCGATGGCAGCAGGCCCCCTGGGAACTGTAGTCCTCGGATAATCCTCGCGGCAATCAAGCGAAGCGGCTCCCGCGACAGCGGGAGTGGCGAGGCGCTTTAAAGGCGCCTGGCAGGATGGCAAATTGCAACCAGGTGTGGGCGATGGCAGCAGGCCCCCTGGGAACTGTAGTCCTCGGATAATCCTCGCGGCAATCAAGCGAAGCGGCTCCCGCGACAGCGGGAGCGGCGAGGCGCTTTAAAGGCGCCTGGCAGGATGGCAAATTGCAACCAGGTGTGGGCGATGGCAGCAGGCCCCCTGGGAACTGTAGTCCTCGGATAATCCTCGCGGCAATCAAACTTCAGACACCTGGCCATATCACATGAGCGCCTCCGCACACTGACCACTGATACATCTAGTGAATAACGAGCCTATCCATGAGAAGGGCCATTTACTGGACCCTATCCTCACCAATATAGCAGCGGTGACCACCAACCTACCTGTGACCCTACCATGGACGGACCATTTTCTGGTCCCTTTTTCCTGGGAAACCCCCAAACCTACTCTCTTAACTCCTAAAACCCAGGTTACCGACCGACAATGGCGCAAATTGTCACCGGAGAAATGGGCTGCTTCTCTTGCAGACTCCACTCCCGAGCTCTCCTTTGACCCCAACACGGCTGACAAACAATTTTGTGATTGGATCACTTCGTCCCTTGATACGATGCTTCCAAAAACCACCACCCTTAAACAGCCCAAGAGAATTTCCCCCGCTCTATGGTATACTCCAGAGCTTAAAGCTCTGCGCCAAGAGTGCAAAAAAACCGAACGCGCTTGGAGACGTGAAAAATCAGGAACCAATAAAAACACCTACTCTACCTCTCTTCTAAGCTACAAAATCGCTATTCGCAAAACCAAAAGCGCGTTTTATCAGAAGAGATTAGAAAAAGCGGGATGCTCCAGTAAGGAAGCATACGCCATCCTTAAAGAGCTCTCAAAACCCCCAGAACAAGGACTGGGACCTCCCTCCGACCCTAAAGCAGACCAGGAGAAATGCCAAAAATTGGCTAATTTCTTCCATGACAAAATCCGACTTATTCTGGACTCAATTCCTCCCTCGAGCCCAGGGGAAGAAATTGTTTCCCAATACACGACATCGTCCACTTGTCTGTCCACATGGGGCCAGGTCACAATAGACGAAGTGAGAAATACGTTCAACTCCATGAAGAGCGGCTCCCCCAGGGACCCTGCTCCTCTTCGGATCCTTAAGGAGGTAGCCCCCACTATCATCCCCTCCCTTACTCATTTGATTAATACCTCACTCCAACAAGGAGTCGTACCCTCGAGCTGGAAGAAAGCTGTGGTAAAAGCCCTACTGAAGAAACCTTCTCTCGATCCTGAGAACCTGGCGAACTACAGGCCCATTTCCCTACTCCCAGGAGTCAGCAAGATCGCGGAAAAATTAGTCAACAGGAAACTCTCGCAGTTTCTAGAGGCCAATAACAAACTAAAAAGTTCCCAGACGGGCTTCCGACCAGGGCAGGGCACGGACATCGCCCTCCTGGCAGCGGTAGAGGAGGCCAGAGCGCTACTGGATGGGGGAGGATCAGTGGCAGTGATCCTCCTCGACCTTAGCGCGGCGTTCGATACCGTCGACCATCAACTCCTTATCGAAAGATTGGCAAGAGTTGGAGTAGAAGGTACAGCCCTATCCTGGCTGTCATCTTTCCTGGCCCAACGGTCCTATCAGATTTGGGAGAAGAACGCCCGCTCCTCCGAAATGCCCCTCCAATGTGGTGTGCCTCAGGGCTCTTCCCTGAGCCCCACATTATTTAATATCTATATGTCCACATTGGAGGAGGTTATCACCCCATTCGGAGTGAGCGTCGTCAGCTATGCTGACGACACACAATTAGTGGTGTCTTTGTCCCATCCCAAACAACCGAAAGCTGATCTCTTTAACTGTCTTACGCAGGTTCATCGTTGGATGAATAGATCAGCCCTAAAACTAAACGGGACAAAAACGGAGGTCCTTATACTTGGCCCGAAAGGAACCTCACTCCCCCTGGATAGCTGGCCAGCCTGTCTAGGTCCTCTCCCTGACCCAAAAATAGAGGTGAAAAGCTTGGGAGTATGGATCGACTCCGATCTCACATTTATTCCGCAAGCAAAGAAGGTAGCAGGGACCTGCTTCGGTCTTCTAAAATCTTTGAGGAAAGTCCTGCCCCTTCTTCCCCCTAAGCCCCAAAAACTGCTAATCCAAGGTCTCATAATATCGAGACTAGATTACAGTAATGTTATTTATCTGGGCGCTCCCGAAGCGACCCTTAATAAATTGCAGAGAATTCAGAACACTGCTGCCCGGATCATCACAAACACCCCGGCCAGATCATCTGCTAAACCCACTCTCAAACTCCTCCATTGGCTCCCCATAAGGGAGAGAGTCAAATTTAAGGCCCTGTGCCTGGTCCACAAAACGTTGCATAACCAAGGCCCCCCAATCCTCAGCAATTTTGTTACCCCTTACACTACCACTAGATCCCTCCGTTCTAACGCAGAAAACCTCATCAATACCCCGAGATTCAGGAAAGCCCGATCAGGAGGAAGACGCTTCTCGGTACAAGCTGCCCGTCTTTGGAATTCACTCCCCCATGATTTACGTCTTGAACCACAATATCTGCGCTTCAGGAAGCTGCTAAAAACACATCTCTTTCCCTAGCTTCCATGCCCCCCCCCTGTTTTGATTTCCCACCCTTCCTCTTTTTTTTTGCTCTTAGCTCCCGGGCCTCAGATTTGTTGAATCAGGGTTTTTAGCGCTGGGATACCTCCGGGTGACTATGCGCTTTATAAAAATAAATAATAATAATAATAATAATGAGTGTTGAAAGTGGTGAAAGTGAAGTGCATGCAGTGGGGATCGGTCCAGAGGAGTCTGGCAGTGTGTTTGTAGGTGATGTTTCCGCTGGCAGAGAATACGGAGTCAAGCATGTGTCCATCTGTGTTGGTTCGTGCAGTGACTAGCTGCTTGAGTCTGATGTTGGCAAGGTTCTCCAGTAAGGAAGCAGTGCTCTGGTCACTAGGGTTGTCCAGGTGGAGGTTGACATCACCGAGTAGGATATAATCGGTGGATGCGGGAGCCTGACATGCAATGAGGTCTACAATAGCGTCAGTGTAGGGCGGGCAGGGGCCGGGAGGCATGTAGATAAGGGTGACCCTGAGGGTGGTGTTGGGTTGGTCTGGATCTGGAATTGGAGGTGTTCCATAGTTGTTGTTGGGTAATTGGAGTAAGAGGTCAAGCAGAGGGTGTTCTTGTGGATGGTGGTGATGCCTCCTTCTGGTCAGTCGGCGCAGTCCTTGTGGGTGATTTTGCAGCCTCTGGGGATGGTGGTGGTGATGTCTGGACTCGAGCAGGGGTTGGCCCAGATTTGTGTGAAAAAGGCGATGTCGGGAGAGGCGGCATTGAGGAGGTCCCAGATTTCTGTGGTGTGTTTGGGGAGGGAATGCATGTTGAGTAGGATGCAGTTGAGCTGGTCAAGAGTGCTGTTGGTCAGCTGGGCGGTGAGAAGAGCTGGTATGTTGGCGTGGGTGAAGGTGTAGCTGCAGTTCCAGCAGGCGAAGGGTCCTTGGGTGTCCTTCGGTGAGGCGAGGTGGCATGCAGTGTGGCGTCCTGTGTTGAGGGCAAGGAGGGTACTAGCATCGTATCGGTGGAGGGTCTGAGATCCAGGGTTCATGGCGGTGGGTGCTGTCCAGACATGGACTGGCGCAGGCAGGCTTGCCTTTGGCACTTAGTCCAAGCAGCAGATGAATACTGAAAGCTACAATCATGGTTCCAGGCTATAGGTTCCCATGATCCTACCATAGTAAGCCTATCTTTGATAGTCTTTCAGCTTGAATGTCCTTCAGGTTACTATTCCCATCATGAGTATCAGATACGCAGTGCACCACCAATGCATAACATTGATTCGGAAAATCAATCACGGTAGGGAGATTTGCTGAAGTTGGTTGACAACTTTGTGTTACATACAATACCATCAATGATTTCTATTGCTAATAGTAATTTTCTTGTCATCAGTGCTTATTTACCATTTTGTGTTTGTAAATACTGTTAATGAGGAGCTTCTTTTTTCAATCCTTGGTTGAGTGGGGGGTGTTGATGGAGAAGTTGTGCTTATAACTGGACCCCAAGGTTTCACAGACTCGCTCGGAGATGCCCATAGACTGATTTAGAGATCTATGAGTATCAGAATAACATGTATCTTGTAGTGTGTTGGAAATGGCCCATTCTACAGGGTCACCACCAAACAAACCTTTTGTCTTCCTCCTGCCCTTTTTGCTGAATTTGTTTTTGTTAGCTTTAGAACTCTGTGTACTTTAACACAGCTAACCAGTGCAAAAGTGTTTGTGATCTTTCCCTAAAAAGTGGTAATGTTAGCTTATCCCCAATTGGCATATTTAATTTACAAATAAGTCCCTAGTAAAGTACACTGCATGTGCCCTGGGCCTGCAAATTAAATGCTACTAGTGGGCCTGCAGCACTGATCGTGCCACCCACTTAAGTAGCCCTTTAAACATGCCTCAGGTTTTCAATTTCAGAGCCTGTGTGTGCAGTTTTAACTGCAATGTCGACCGGTCAAGTTCAAACCTCTTTCCAGGCCCAAGTCTTCCTTTTTAATACATATAATTCACTCCTAAGGTAGACCCTGGAGAGCCCAATGGCAGGGTGCAGTGTATTTAAAAAGTTGATCATGTACTTTTAAGTTGGTATCGAAAAACGGTGAAATTTGGCTCTCACTACCACAAGGCCTATCTCACCCAGAGTATAACTGTTACAAAATAGACGAATGCTGAGTAAGGTAAGAGAATCTTCTTTATTCGTCTTCATACCACCACAGGTTCCAGTCAACTGGAGGGCACTGTGGAATGTTGGCAAACAATGACATGGGTGGAACCAACTGGGAAGGTTCAGGAGGGGGAAAGGAATGTACCGAAAGAGGAGATTACAACGCACCTCCCTGCATAGGGCGGAAAAGGAACAGAGCTGAAAAACGAAGGCGGTTAGAGAAAGGAGGTATAGGAAAGAGCACGGAAGAGAGCAAGGAGGAAATTAAAGGGTGAACGTGGAAAGAGAAGAATGAATGTGTGAGTATACAAATGAAAGAAACTATCACTTTACACAGGAAGAATAAATGTGAGAGCAACACAAATGCAATAAACCATCTCTTAACACAATAGTCTCTAATCCACACCGGTGTGCTTCTGGTTCTCAGAGATCTCCTGGGACTGAGTACCTCTGACTCTCTCTCTCTGTTTTCGACGTCACCTCCTTGCTTGTGAGGAATGATTCTGTTGATGCTCCAGGTTTGTCCGTTTTCTTGGTGGACCAAATTTTTCCCCACCCTGGATAATCTGTAAGGCTCAGAAAACCTGGTTGTTGCTCTTCTGCATGGTCTGGGCAAGTCCACACTGTCCCATTCCCCCACTTTGAACATTTAGGATTTGACGTGTTTGGTCTGGTCATATCTGTCCTTGCATTTGATCTGGTGTTCGTCAACCCTTCTGGAAATTTCACTGCGGTTGCCAACACATGTATCATTCCTTATCAATACTGGAGGAGAAAGTTTTGTTTTAGGAATCCTCCCTTTGAGAGAGGTGAACGGGGAAATTCCTGTCACACTATTGGGAGTGGAGCGATAAGCCAAATTTGTCTCCATTAAAGCAGATCTGGCCAGTGTCCCCATAACGTCTGCCCTCTGAAGGCATTCTTTGAACATGCGGTTGATCCACTCCACTAATCCATTAACACGGGGACAAAACAAAGCTGAGTTGTGATGAGTAATGCCCCTGTGAGATACAAACTCTTTCATATTATCCGAAGTGAACTGCACTCCATTGTCTGTAATAAGGGTGTTAGTTATGCCCTCATCTTATTACATGTAATAAGCCTAATTCTCAATTGTGAAGCAATAGACTTTTCAAGTTCAGTGTCTCTGTAATCACAATTTAAAATCCTAACTTATGGTGAAGTCGAATTTTAAATTGCAATTGTGAAAATGCCACTTTGAAGGAGTTGGCATTTTTTTTACTTTAGCCTCTTGGTGCCTGCTGCCTGTCTCTGATACACATCAGGGGAGGGTGACAGCTGGACTTTGTGTACTACCCCTAGACAGCCGCACACAATGGGAGATTAGGTGGGACTTGGTGTGCCATTCTGGAAGGATGGGAGGGAGGAACTGAGCACAGCCTCATATTTCCACCTACATAGGCTGTGTCCTGTCCCCACACAAAGGGCTGCATACCCCCCTGTAGTGTAGTGCAGGAAGGGACAGCCTCTGTGCAGTTCAAAGACATCTCTTTGAAGTCTCCCCACTTCAAAGGCACTATGGGGTGTAAGAATGGGATCTCAGATACCACCACTTCAGTATATTTCTGGACCTTTGGATACTCTACCAGGAAGAATGACTGCTGTATGACTGCTGTGCTGCCTAAGGACAGTCACTCTCCTGAACTGCTGTTCTGAAAAAACAACTGCCTTGCTCTGCTGACTGCTGCCCTCCTTGTCTGAGTTAGAAGGACTGAACCTGCATCACATGACCCCCAGAAAGCCAGAGTGACTCCAAGGGCTAATTGGCTGACCTTCTGATCTGAAGTCTCCGGGACATAAAAGACTTCCAACTATCCTGTTTCTGCACCTGGACTTCTGTGAGTCTGCCCTGCCAAATTGTGCCACCCCACTCCTGGACCCATGGAAGCTCGCCTAAGGTGCTTACTCCAGCAGAACCAATGCACCGCCGCCACTGCAGAGATCAGAACCGCTGCATTGCCACCACTGAATGGGTCAGTACTAATGCATCGCTGCTACTGTGTGGCTCACAACAGGTGCATTTCCCCTCTTGTGCGGATCAGATCTGGCGCATCACTGCTGTTGTGAGACTTGGAGTCGACGCATCACCTTCGGAACAACCACTGCACAACACTGTACTCAGAACAAGGTCCTCGCATCCCTGTCAATGACAGCATCACAGGAGCCTCATCATCAGAGCAAACGTATCAACGCTGATGCACGACCAGGACCAGCACAACGATGCTGCAGCATGGATCCACACAGGTGTATCCCCTTGTCTGCACTCTGCATCCTCGCCATCGACAGGATCGTCGACGTCCGCGCAACCCGAACTAAGATACTTCTGTTCAGCGGGCCAAGCCGGGTCCCTGTAGCCCACTCGTGCTCCATTGCCGTCTGCCTGAACTTTGGATTTTGTCCTTGTCTGGCTCATCCAGATATCTCTTGTTGGCGCTGCGAGAAGTTCGCCTGGCATATGCTGGTCACTAGTTATAGTGGCCACCTTGCACCAGTCCAATTCGACTCTTAAGGTGATAGGTTTAAAAGACAGCCTTTAAAGAAAGCTATACTAGTGGTAGCTGTGGAGAGCAGCCTTCAGGCTAAGTCTTGAAGGAGTGTTAAGCTTATTGTTTTACCATAGATAACCTCTTGAATGACCAAATGAAAGAGTAGTCCACACAGGTATATATATAAAATATATGTATTTATTCTAAACAGAATCCCACAAGTCTCTTTATGAGGCTAGAGGTAAAGTTACAATTCAAACAAGCATTTATAGATACAATAAATAGCACTGGAATCACAGGGCCCCAGGGGGGGACCAAACCATATATTAAAAAAGTGGTATAAGAACCACGACAATTCTACAGACAATGCCTAGGGCATTTAGGATCGCTGGCCCCTTGAGAATCCACCCCAGGGGATGAGGAAGGGGACCCACGGGAGGCGCGGGCAGTGGAAATAGCTGCTATTGGGATCTCTATTAAAGCCTATGGAGAATGTCGCGGTTTGATTTAAACAGATTAAAGACACTTCTAGCAGGAGTTCAAAGTTAAAAACTTAGAGTTAAGCTTTTGAGGAGCCCACTACCACGAGAGTACCGAGGTACCACTGTTACCTGCCCCAGGGAAGCCGGGTGCATAGGTCGTTTATGATGTCGGGTCGCGGGCTGATTTTCAATGGGAAAATGTACAAAACTGCTGCTAGCCAAAAGCGTCGATGATGCCGTGAAGAATGTAGTTGTAGATCTTGTAGAGAAGAACCTGAAAGCAGAGGGGACTGAGTCTGGGTCACGGCACAGTGACCAGGGAGCTCAAGGAAAAGAGCCCTTCAATGTCGAGTGCTTCAAGTGGAAAAGGCGTAGCCTGGATCTGCAGCCACGGGCTCCGGGAGGCGTCAAGGAAGGCCAGCTTCTGGAGGGCGACTGTCCCACAAAGGATGAGGGTCGCTGCAGTGTTAGTGTCCGGATTGGATCCACTAAGCCTTGGCAACCGCAACCCATGCAAGATGAACAAATCAGCTACTGGTGCAGACCCACGAGGTCTGTGAGAGGTCTCCTTCAAGGAGACTATAGAGCAGGCCTGGAGCAACCAGGGGAATTCTTAAAAGTAAAGATTGTCCTCCACCAGGGCCCACAAGTCGAGAGACAAGGGACCGCGGAAGGCAGCAATTTGGAGTGCGTAAAAGGGTGCCCATGGGCCACCTGAGTGAGCTAGGGTGCTGATCTTTGGCACAGTTGCTGCTGAGAGGTTGGCTCAAAATTGGGCCAAAGCACAATGTCCCCACTGGTCAGGATCATGTGCTACATAAGAGATGGTTGGTGTCCTGGGGTATCAAGGATCTCGGCACCCGCACGGTCCACGGTGCTCAGACTTGCTGGGCACGCTCACTGGCCTCTGGGATGCTAGGAAACCCACCTCAAGGTTGAGAGGAGTCGTCGATGTCCGAAGGAGCAGCAAAGTTCCAACCGGGTCACTTGCAGTGTTTCAGGTGCCTGCCAAGCAGGGGGGTAACTCCTTTACCCCAAGGGAGAGTTCTTTAGTCAGCTGGGCAGTAGCTCGTCGAAGGTCAAGTCTGTGAAGTCCAAGATTAATCTGATTCTCCGGGGACACGTTATTCACCTTTATCCACAAGATTAGGGGAGTGTCCAGATCAGTGTCCACCAATGGGAGTTGAGGCGGGAAAGGGTGGCTACACCCTCTCCCCTTTGTGTGTTTCCCACCTGGGCGAGGGGCAGGATGCCCCATAACCGGTTCCAGGCGGTGTATGCAAAATGTAGGCGCTGTAGCAGCCTACGTGCAACTCTGAAAGACATCCTATGGTGCACCCACCCAGTTCCAATTCACATAGCCTGTCTGGGAAGGTGCTGGCACCTCCCTGCAACAGGATCCCTATTGTCCAGCTGCCGAGGCTAGGGTTTTGCCCAGCAACAGGCAGCCAGAGTCGTGTGGGTGGCGAGTAGCATCCATTTTGTGATACGTGTGCACTTTTAAATTGGTGTCTCAATTCTGCCGCTTTTCCCATATTGCCCCTCTAGCAGGGGGGAATCATGCCCTCATGCCATGACAGGACTGGGGGTATGATTCCTACATGTTTGACACCAAACACGATATGGTTCTGTGTAGCTATTCTCAAGTTATCACGCTATCGCGATATACTTATAATGCGGTTAAGAGTATATGGTATGGCTACACTACAAACAACCCAGCAACGGTTTTACGAGGGTTGCAGAGGGGCCCTAATCAGGTAGGGATCCCCCTCACACATATCCCAGCACTCTGCCTTGTAGGATTAGCAAGGCCTGCTTAAGGGGTGACCAATGAGAATACATGTGTTGTACATAGGTGGGATACAGGGTACCTGTATCCCTGTAAAGGGGTGCAAGCACCACCTTACCCAGACTACAGTAGTGGTCTAGTGGTGTCATTTGGTATGGCTGTCCCAGGGTGGCACAATAAGTGCTGCAGCCCTGGTAGGCCTCTGAGGGACCCATGCCCTGGGTACTTAGGGTACCATCTACAAGGGCTGACAGGGTATCCTCAGTATCCAATTGGAATGTACCTAGGGTACTCACATCAGTTTTAGGGAGGAAGCAGATAGGCTGGGGTCCTGGATATCAGGATCCCATCCAGACTAGTCAAAAACCATTCAAATACCAGGCAAAAAGTTGGGGGCAACCATATAGTCAGATTCCACCTTCCTACAGGCGCTTTGTGCTTTTTGGTGCTATTTTCACTCAAATCTTTGGAAATCAATATCTCTGGTTTTACTCATTGAATTAATGTTGTTTTGGTCTCAAATGATTTATAAAAATATAATCTATTTTTCTAAATTTTTCTAGGATTTTTCTTATGTTGTGTTTGTATGTCTTATAAATACTTTACGCATTACTCCTAAATTAAGCCAGACTCCTTGTCTGCCAAGCTTCCCAAGGTTAGGCACAGGTTACTTTAGTGACTTTTGGCGGTTACCCTGCAACGGATCGTGGCTGCTGATTGACCAGGCTCACACCCCAGTCAATCAGCGACCCAATTTCTCACATGGTGCATGAATAATTAGCTACTCCTGATTCCCCTGATTATTGTTTTTGATCTGTGTAGGAGGAACCAGGTTCATCAACTGTGGAGATTAATCTGTTCCCATAGAATTGAAATCGCTATTCATATTTTTTTGGTAACTAGCAATATCCTTCATACTTGTTAACAGTCTTGGAGATCAATTGACATAACAGAAATTAGGTCTACCCTCTACCTAACGTCGGAGTAGATCTTTCTCCACCAATGGTGCTGCAATAAATATATACAGCTGAGGTGGATTGGTGTGGCTCACTGGTTAGAGGCGGCAGACCCGTAAGCAGAAGTCGGCCCAGGACCACGGTTTGATTCCCGACGCGGCAGGGTCTTGGGCCAAGGTCAGCGGACTCGATAATTCTCTCGGTGCCTACTCTAATCATGGATCCCACTCAGCAACTCTGGGCAATAGCTTGCTTAATCTCCACTTACGGCCCCACCAGCGCCGGGGATGCTTGTCTTCACCTTGGAGATTCCCAGTAGGGATCATCTCACAGGGAAAGCCAGGATGGGTTCCCCAGTTGCGCTCAGCGCCGGGATACTCGTGAGTAACTGCGCGCTTTACAAATGCAATATACAAATGCAATATACATCCACTCTCAACTCTCAGATGGATCAAAACATGCTTGTGTCTCACTAACTCTCTTGAATGTCTGAGGGCAGGTGCAAAAGTTTTCGCAGACAAAGATTCCACTGGGGTCGTGAACAAGGTCGGAATGGTCTTTAGAGCAATCAGGCAGTCCTCATGGGCTGGTTCGACAGATCAGTGTGTGTGCCTGTATATTAGCAGTTTTGGGACAGTTCTATGGCCAATTGAGTCAGCTTTCCTGTTGAATTCCCTGCTGTTACCATTTTCTTTAGCTATTTACCTCGCTAATGGAGGGTCGCTTTTATTTTGGTACCAGGCCTATTGTCTTCCCAGTCGGACCCTGGTCGTGGATATAGATCTCTGCTTGAGCAGCTGTGGATCAATGTGTGTGCAGACATCATCTGCAGAGAACCAAGCAAAAGCTTGGAACTTCAGTACCTGATTCCCAAGCATTTCTCCTTACCTAAGGCCAAAGCCACATTCCAGGCTCTTGGTGCAGCAGAGAGACTCTGCCCAGAGGTGTTTTAAGGCATGGGCAATGTGGGCTCTGGCCCAGGGCCCCCACCTTTCTATGGGCCCCATCATTAAGCTTTAAGGACAGTTCCTGGCACTGGCATAAAGCAAATTTGGTGGGGCCCCCTGCCATATACGAAAAGGGGTTCCAAATCTCTCGTATCTCACAAATATTCAAAGGCTTTGCACTGAATGGGAGCCCCCTGAAGGAATGAAATCCCCTTAAAGGTTTGGGGCCAACAAAGGGTTGTCAGTGATCATCCTATTCCTGAGGGTGTGAATGAGCTGAAAATGGATAATAAATTAATTCAGAGATATTCCCAGCAGGGGGCTTCAAATTCTGTTTGGCCCGGGGCCCACAAAATCCTCAAGATGTCCCTGACTTTGCCACAGTACACGGACCCATGAACGCGATTTGAGGACATTTCACCACATGTTAAACAGCGACTCACTCTTCGTGCTTATTTTTAGTTCGCAGTGATTGCAGCTTTCTTCTTTCTGTTTTTTAACAGTGGTGCCCTTCCACCCTCTAAACACATGCACCCCTACCCAACCTACTGACAGCCATTTCCCCAACTACAAGTGCACCTCTATTGAATTAGGAGATGCAGTGCAGGTGGCAAAATGTCCGTCTTCAGAACAATGCAGCTCAAAGTCCACTTACCGTTGAAGGTGGCATGGATACCACTGCATGCTTTTGAGGTTGAGCAAGAATCTGATTATTTTCAGCACACCACCCCATATTCATGGATAGCTCTCGCAGAAGAGGAATCCGCTAATATAATATAATAGGTATAACTCTTCTTTCTCTGGTTAAGTTTTACCTTGTGACTGCATGATAAGAATTTTGAGACACAGGTCGTAAGTCAGTGAGTATCCTACATGATCTGCGCAAAGGAAACCACTATTAGAGTATTTAAAAAAAAAATCATGGCGTTTCTTTATAACGCAAAAAGGAATACAGAGGATAATCGTCGTGAAAATATTAAAGAAATAGTGCAAATTTAGTCATTTATTAACAGTTACTTGATTATAGGCTTCTTTTATTCATGTAGTGAGTATAATACTTCTGGCACAATATAATGGCCATTGTGATGTTCCTAATGTAAGAAGAATGCATCTCATTATTAGAAAAGATAGGAAAAAATAAACATTCTTTGATAATTGGAAAAGGATTCCGTAATTCGGAGGCATATACTGCAACCCACATACCTCCCCCAGCTTTGTAATGGCATGGAGAACTGGCTGCATAGCTGAACCGGAATCTCTCTGACCTCTGCCCCGCAACCTTGAACTCCTCTCTTATGCCCACTCCTAGGGCCTCATTTATGAGCACTTTTGCACCACAGGAGCATCATTATGTTGACGTGAGGGTGGCGCATTGTGTCCCAGCATTTTTACAAGGCCACGTAAAGCCACTTTACGTGGCTTTGCATGGCCTTTTAAATATGTGCCCCTCTCATGCAGAACACTGTGTGAAAGGAGTGTTCCATTGGTGTTGCTGTGGGTGTTCCCACAGCAACACCCATGGAATCTGAAGCATTCCCAGATTTATGAGAAATAATAAAACTGAGAACGCGTCAGAAGGGAGGCAACACGAAGAGAAATGTTTTAATTTCCCCGCATTTTTTTATTTTTTCTTTCTGTGCTGCATCCTGGTGCGCACATAGAAAGAGAAAATCACCTGGATTGATTGATTTTGTGCTGGAAGGTATCCCTTCCTGTTTAAAATCAATCAGCCCAGCAACGCAGGCACCCTTGCACGATGGTGCAAGGATGCCTGCTTTGGCACATGGAAGCCCATTGTGTCCCAGCGAAGGGAAAAAGGACAGGACATCTCATAGATACAGTGCATTCCTGCCCTTTTCTTTTGACGTAGGGCAGCCCCAAACCTTATAAATGAGGCCCCTAGAGTGAGTGGTTATGTAGAAAATGGAGCCACGTGCGAAGGGATAACAGTATAACACACTGGAGCAAATGAAACAAGCATAGAAATGTTCAGTAACAAGGGCTTATTTCAGGGTTCAGCACATGCAGGCATGTGTAAATACAGTTAAGGGACGGAACATATAAACACAGTCGAAAACAAAATTAACATGTAAAGATACAGTCAAGGCATGGAGCATGTAAAAACAGAGTTATGAATGCTGCATGAGAGTTTCTTTTAGGTTCAGAAAAATAGCCTTCACGACACCCAGGTTGGAAAAATAAAACTTGTGAAGTCAAGGAATGGAGCACCTGGCAACCTAAAATGGTGTGACGAAAGTAAGCACTACTATCTGTGGTCAGCCATATTGACTCTGTGCAAGAGTGTCCGAGGGCCTATGTTGTTAACAGAACAATACATTTTCTCACTGCATTGTCTTCTCCTTCAGATGTTGATGTGGCATCTGGTTAAGGTAAAAGACACCGTCTCTGGAAAAAAGTCCTAAAGCTCAGATGGCAATGTGGCCATCAGCTCCCATTTTCCCACCTGATGCTCCAACCTCTGTTTTAAAAACAACATCTTCTCACTTGTAATCCGTCTGGGTTTCTTAGGAAAAGAGCCATTTGTTGTGCCTGATTTAATGCAGGGCATTAACAAATATATGAAAAAAACATATTTTCCAACTGCATCTATGGTGGGGTACTGAGACTACTTTGAGATAGTGGTGATGGTGGTGAAAGTTCTTCCAACTCGTTAAATTTATAGCAGCAACTTCTGTAGAAATAGTGATGGTTTAGTCACCTGATATAGAGTCGCTAATCTCCCGCCATGCTTGATGCGGTTAGCACCATGAACGTCTTCACTGTGACTGACTTTAATGAAAGGTAAATATAGTGCCCTTGACATGCTGGGACCATCTACCTTCAATTTGTAGAAAGCTAGATATGTGAACACCAATAAGATGCTCTCATGTCTTCAGCTCCCACATTTTCAAACTGACTTTTTACCAACGGTCAATGGCATTGGTGATTTTCTTTCCACCACAGCGGCTTTTCCAATGGCAGAAATAGCCACTTTACTGGATGGACCTCCATTGTGTTGATGGAGGAGCATACATTTTAAGGATTTTAGTCTGCTTCCTTGCCAGAGGATCGATTTTCACAAAAAGGCAGATAGTATCCGGCCTCTTGTCTGGTAACTGCAGAAGATTCTCTTTTGAGTAAGAACTATCGGAAGAACAATATATTCCACTTAAGAATAAAGATGCGTGAATTTAATAATGAACCAGTAAAATATTGGCTAAGTGTTTCTCAAGTTCTAGCTTTGTGAAGAGAATATATCATTCCCCAATGGGGTATTACGTATTTGTTCCTGAGACATGGACATGTATATCATGGGCATCAATAAGGGAAAGGAACAGGCAATTTTTG
The DNA here is from genome assembly GCF_964204655.1 of Triturus cristatus. Taxonomy (NCBI): domain Eukaryota; kingdom Metazoa; phylum Chordata; class Amphibia; order Caudata; family Salamandridae; genus Triturus; species Triturus cristatus. The sequence goes on from NC_140580.1 coordinate 337,202,245, forward strand.
CTGCTCTGACTTGTCCCTGGGCATCTACGCCTTTGCTAGCCAGGAAAAGAAAAGACGCAGCCCGCTGCAGCTCTGTTTATTTTCCGTAGTTTGCACAGCTTGTCCTTTCCCTCACCCGTCAGTGGTAAATAGAAAGATTTGAATGGGTTAAAGGTTGGTTTAGGGTTAAACCTGCGGCTCATGGGTCAAAGGGTGTGTGATGTACCACCAACAACCCCTGGGAAATTTTGATGTAGGAAATGTTTATGAATCAACGCCCATGATCTGTGCGACCTCAAAGGGTATTTGTCCTTGCTCTACTAAGATCATCTAACATTTGGAACCAGGCGCACCACAAGGCTAACACCACAGCAGCAGTAGTGTATGATCCATGCTCTCCAGAGAAGATACCTCTCCCCTTTGAAACAAACAGGACAGTCTTTTCTAAGGACACTGTCAACTCATCAACCCAACGTAAGTTAACAGAGAGGCCTCTTAACAGCGGCAGCTCCTCCGCTAAGGCGGAGGAGAGTCGCCCCACTGCATTTTGAGCAGTGGATAAAAGAAAAATGAAATGATGATAGCACTACGTTATTATCGTTATATTTTTCCGGTTTACAGCCAGCAAAGGGAAGGAGTGGTGGGCACTTAAGTGAGCATTACTGCTTGGCCGACCGTCTTGGCCTGGCCAAACAGTCATGCGCACTTTGCATGTTCTGTACCAGGCTGTAATGCACATCCTAGTGAGGGACATGCGCAGGTTCCCACTGCCTGTCTAATTCCCGACCCACACTACTCAGACCAATCACAGCATTGTGATTGCCTGGGGGAGCCTGTATGTGCTTCCTGCTTCAAGCAGGAACAGAAGAGGATGACAGGAGGAGAGACACCAATCCGTGAGCAAGGTAAGTCTTTTTTTATATCTCCCCCACTTCCGCCCCCATGTTGCTTCGTGGCAACCACCACTGCCTCTGAACAAGACAAAAGACAACATACTTGATACAGTACATAGTAAATAAATAACGAAATAACCAAGCAACCACATAAATGTAGTACAACAATGCATGATTTTTTAAATGTAATTTTAAATCACATTTTTGTAGGGCTTATTACCCCTGACGATGCATGGAAGTGCTTTGCGCTGGGCAGCACGTTGCTCTGGAACCCAAGGTTAGTAGTCAGTCCAGTATTATTGCTTATTGTTGGCTATCAGGAGTATTCTTCTGTACCCAAGCCAACCATTACCTGCATTCACTAAAGTTTTTTGTGAAGATTAAATGTAGGCTCTAAAGTCATAATTTTCAGATCTGTGTTGTTTAATATATGCTAATAAGCTTCGATCAAGCCAATGCGAGCTCTCTGAGCATCTACCCTCATACACAGCTGCTCCAAACTGCAGGTGCATGTGCTCCTAGACAATTAGGACATTGTGACACTGGCGTTCGGATTGTAAATACTGCACTGGTGCAGTTTAGCACTGAGATTGTCCCCTATGGTGGTGGAGCGTTGCCCCCTTTGCTGAAATGTAGCAGACAGAAGAAAAATAAAATGACAATAAAACAATTCTATTGTCAATTAATTTTTCTCTTCCAGTGTGCGAGTCTAGGGCGGGGCGGAGCCATGTTCATAGCGTCAGCAGAAGGGGAAGGAGGTGCTGTAGGCACTGAAAGCGCGCATGTCGGTTTGGCTGGCCATCCACGGCCGGCCAAACTGACATGCGCGCTTGGATATCTCCGGGCTGTTCCTTGGAGATATCTGCTGTGCTCAGAAGCACAGGCTCCCAGTCCCTGCTGGAGTGAGAAACCGGCCTGCTCCACCCAATCCCAGCGCTTCTCTCATGGTGGGAGCAATAGCATGAGAGAAGCATTGGGATTGCGTGGAGTCTGGGAGCCTGTGCTCATGGGAATTGCCGTGCCAGGACAGGAGCAGAGGAGCAGCAAGGCGCGGCATGGGAGCAGAAGATTGTGGCGGCCGGCACGAAAGCTAAGTCTATATTTTTATTATCATTTTTTCCCACGCTGCCCCCCACGTCGGCTTGACAGCAGCCACGTCTGCTCACAAGTGCAAAAACTTCATTTTCAGCCTCTGACCATCCCAAAACAATATTTTGCCCTGGTTAGTTTGGGCAAATATTGGTGCAAAATTCCACATCTACACATCTATGCAGCCCCACAAATTAGCCTCAAAAGTTCCTTTTACCCCATTTAAATAAAGAGTTCCAGGGCTGGCTTCTAATATAATTAAACGGACAAAAATAAACGAACCCCCCTTACCATTCTGATGACTTTTGTGCATTTATGCTTGAAACCCAATTGCACCCTTCCTTATTTGATTGTTTTTTAGTTACATGAATTGTCAAGCAGCTCTACATTTAAGCTTGTTCCTGCAGTCAAAGGTCCACTCATTAGCTCGAAGCTGTCAACATCAGTTAAACGACATTGCTCATTGATTTGTGCACAAATGAAGATGCACGGCTTGAAAAAAGACATAATTTGGTCACTGCTGACGCCCGTGCAGTTACTTTCATTAAGACTGATGTTGCCATTTGGAAACCTTTCAATTCCTAGAAGTGATTTATATAAACTGCCTGTTAATCACATTCCTGACTTTGCTGCTAGGTTTTAAAAGAAGGCAGTGAGCGCTTCATCTAATTGGTTCACTGACTATTTGCTGATGGAGGAGAAGTTTCAAAGGCCATTCAGTTCAGGATCCATAATGCTTTTCTAAATTGGTAGTAGAGAAACTATACCTGTTAGATACATTTCTCGGAAAGCTACTCTTGGAGTACTGCCTTACTCCTGTTTTATTAGGACTGAGGCACACCTACTCCTAGAAAACAAAAACGCTTTGTGAATTAGTCCTGTGGGGATGATTTGCAAAATGATTGTGGCAGAAGAAATTAAGCTGAAAATATGGCTTACTTGGAATGATGTAAAAACAGGTCCAATTAACAAAGGGTACAAATATGAGAATATTATTATGTGCACGTAGGATTATGTCTACACCTGCACATACTATTTCAGTTTATTACGGGCACTTTGGTTTAAGGATTGTAAGAAGCGCTGATCTCAGCCAATCCGACAGAATCCTTGCTTCCTGGACATCAACACTTGTGTGAATGTACCCTTTGTCACTGGCTGTACTTCCACCTATCTATGTCTGTCTGAACCTAGCATACTCTGTCTCAAAGTTCTAAAGCCATACACAAGCACACCCTGTAAGAAATCGGAGTATTTGGTCAACAGGGGCGGTGGGTGAGATTTTAAAGTGGTGGGGCGCAAACAAATTAGCATACAGCACCGTAGCGAGCGAGCGCAGCGTGCGAGCCCGAACCCCAAAAGGGGGGTTTGGGGGGATTACCCCCCCCAAGAAAATTTTGAAAAAAAAGAAGAAAAATCGTGCATTTTCAAGCAAATTTGAGAAAGCAGCAAGGTTAATAAAGCAATTGTGAAAGTGCAGTTATTACATTAATAGATGGCATAACATAGGTAGCTGCTTATTCAGTATTACCACAGAGCTTCATACATTCTGTCCTATTATGCTCAGGTGCTGAATTCAGACTATAAGACTCATGGAAATCTCAGCTCTAAGAGTAGAAGAAGTTGCACAGCAGTGTAATGGTTGCCAGGCTCGTTCCGCAGACACTGCTTGAGGGCCTTGAGAGGGACCACATACATAGCTCTAACTACGATGTAAAAAAATATATAGCATCAGTTTCCTTACCTTTAACACTGGTGTTTGCTGGGTTGTAGCCGGGGTCGGGTGAGAGCAGCAAAGGAGGTTGGGGTCCTCTTGTTGTTTGCTGGAAAATTGCCCCAAAATGCGGTAATGTTTCAGGTTGTCAGGTGCTGAAAATGAAAAGATAACAATTTATTTTTGAAACAGTAGGGTAATGAAACAAAGACTGTGGGGAAAAAACATAACGCTCCAATTTTTTCCTTGCAGTTTGCATCCAGCTCTTAGATGACAGTTAATAGCTTTCTGAGAGTCCGTTGTATGTTAGGATTTTAACTTAGAAACTGCAAGTACCAAAATGATCTCTCTGACAAAAGCAGTGCCTCACTGACCTATTTACATCATATGCATTTTGTGCTCTGCATCAGGTATATATGTTCCTTGCAGCAGGCACATTAAGCTTCTGCGCTGCCGCCTGCTGCTAGTTCACTACTGGGACGGTGGGACCACAAACATAGTCTGGCAGACTGCCAACGCTCCTACATATATAGGCCAACAACTGATGTTTCTATTTGTTTTATATAGCGAAGTAGACCCGAGACATCGGATCGGGCATGTATTTTATGTATGTGTTGTAAAAACTCGCAAGTGGTTGTAAACACGCACTTTTCTACTTTTTGTCGTTGCTTACGAGAACCAAGGCTGGCAGTAACTGCACCTCGTTTACTGCCAGACTTGCTTGTCGTAAGCAAGGACTACAAGTACAAAGTGCTTATTTACTCACCGCTTTCAGGTTTTCAAAACACATAAAACACATAAAAAGGCATTGTCAATAGCTCAAACTCTTGCAAATGCGAGACCTACTGCTTTGCATTTGCTTGTTTTTATAGCGGCCTAATCCTCAGCAAAGATAAATAGGCTGCCCTGAATCACCTCTGTGGGAAGGGAAGAAAGACTTTTACACTCCTGTTCCCCGAATATGCATTCCTTTGCCTCTAGTCACATTCACTTCACGTCCATTATTTCTGTAAATTCGGATTCCTACTCTGAGTGCCAGAAAACAGGCATTTAAGAGGGCAAAAAAGATTTGGTGGATTGATTGGGCTTCACATAAAATGCTAACCACTTAAAACTCCCACCGCCTGGAGTTCTTCTTTCAGCTTTTTATAATGTATTCATTGCTCTAAGAATCTGAGCCACAGTTCCTAGTTTGTGCTGTGGTTGTAGGCACCGGGCCCCACGCACATTTCCTGGACTTATTTTTCATCAGACTTTGATCCAGAGCAAGAGAGAGAAAGCCGGAAACGGGAGGAAGAGAAACGTGGGAAGGCAGTGACAAAGGGAGAACAAGGTTGGCAGATTGGGCGAAGAAAGAGGCACGATGAGGAATGGAGATTAGGCACTTGACATTTGATGACCCAGGCCCTCTGCAGAGCTGGAGGGGGCTCCTAAGAAATACTTTGGGTGCTAAGACATAATAACTTTTTTTTAAACTTTTTCTTATTTTTTTTACAAATTAAGAAATGAAGCGCAGCTTTTGCTGGACGCGGGCTGCAACTGCAGTATCCATCTGGTCTTCTTGTGCACGGCCTCACCCCACCTTTCAGTTCGTGCCTTCCAGCGCTTGCCAAGGATGGAGAGATGCGACAAGGCGTGCAGGCAGGTGGGGACAGCACGCACCACCGCCCAGAAGCCGGAGCTCTGGAAACAAAAGCTATCCTCTCGCATGGCTGCGTTTAGCATCAGAGATGAGGGCACGGCGCATCTCTTCTAAACGAGAATCTATACACCAGATATCCACATTAAAATCTATTATGGCTCCTCCGAAGACACTAACAGATGCTGCACACTGACGTCTGTCAGCCTCGTCCAAGATCAAATGGCGCGTCAGTGCTGAAGAGGTATGGTTATTTTTGTGTCCAGCAAGCCACGGGGTTCTTACTTTAAGGGAGGGGAGGGGGGCAATTGTCACCTAGTATTCTTCCCTATGAGTTACCTATGACTGCTCCTTCGTCAATGGTGACCGGATGGGAAGCATGGGTAGCAAGATTCGAAAACTATCTCTCCGCAGCCAGAGACTGACCCCACTATCAGACAAGCCCTTACGCTACGGGGGGTGTGGGTGGGGTGGGGCCTATTGGATGGGGTGGGGGCGGACACCATTTTTCTCACACTGCCCAACACCAGACTAGACAATGATTGCAAAGCTGCTCTGCCAGCAGGGACTGCCAATCCATTACCCAGGTTAACACCAGCTATGAACAGTTGACTATGCGACAAGCCAAGCAGAACCCTAAAGACCTAGCCTGCATACTTGAGCACAGACGGTGTCCCTTGGCCCAAGGGACACCGTCTGTGCTCAAGTATGCAGGGTAGAGAACACGTTGAGGTTTGACGAAGAACTCAAGGCTCAGATCATTCAAGGCAGCCATTCACCACAAGAACTAGGGAAATACTGCAACAGACAATATGACTCTGGCAGCCATACTCACGCCAGGGCTAGATCTCATGAACTTCAGAGGATCGACAGCCCTCAGGAAGGCACCCCTAGGTGCCAAGCATTAAGGCTATATTTTGTTTACTTCTTTGTCATAGGGGCTTTTCGAGTTTCCAGCTGAACAGTCTACTTTCTAACGCTTACCTGCATAATGCCTTTATAAATGTAGAATAACAAAGGTGACATTGACACATACATGCCAACATTTCAGAAGAGCAAAGTGGGAGATTTAAAAAGTAAAAAAATAATAATCGGGAGAATGGGGCCTTCAATCGGATTTCTGTCATGTATGGACTTTGGAAGTGTGCTGCTGCAGGATCGGACATTTAAAAGCAATTTCACGTGTTTTTTTTTATCACCTTTCAGAAGCATGGAGCGCAATGGCAGGCAGAGAAAGAGGGGGATGCAAGAGTTGTGCACTGGCCTGGCAGGTTGCGGTCAGTGCATACACCCCCCCTCCCTCCCCCGTCAGCCCGGGCTGAAACAGCTTCCGGGCACACACACAGGTGTTTAAAAGACCATTCGCTTGTTAATGGGGCTTTGTTGGTTTTTCACCCCTTCTAGAGCCCCTGCATCGCCATTCTGGCTATTGCTGGAAGACTTAGCACTTTACACATTACCAAGCCTGATTCTGAATCGGGAGTGTTGGCATGTATGCATTGACATCGAGTATCAACTGTATTCTGAAATGTTTTGCTTCCAAGTTTCAATTCGAGTATCTGTATGGGACCTTATTTATTAATCCATGAAAACTGCTAACTAATGAGCTTTGAACAGCTCGTCAGTACTGGTTTTAAATATTTCACTTCCGGGTAAACCACTCTCGGTGCGGATGTCTCTTGACTCCGCGCTACCGATCGCATTCGAATTATAGAAACAAAAGGACAGCAAGGAAATGTGTTTGTAAACTGCAATTATACTTCCCCAGGTCCGTAGGGAGGATCACCAAGTCATCCGCGTGCATGACTACATTGCAATAAATGACCATGATTGACCCCGCCGCATTATGAGGCCAGAGGTGAAAGGCCAAGCTGAATGAAGTCCGTCACAGAGCTGCAAAAAATAAGTAACATACGGAGAAAAGCGCCAAACAAGGAAGTGGAATCATCTGAGCTCATCATCATCATCTAGGCCAACACAGCTGATTAAATCTCAAAATCAGCTTGCACAAATGTTCCACGCTTGAATCAAATAGATGTATTGCATATTTCAGAAATATACATTTCGATCCTGGTTCAAGCCCTGGTACCGAGCATTCAGCGGCACTGCTTCCTCACCCACCTGACTTCTCATGTGACCAAAACCAGGAACCACAGTCCGATTCCAACCTACCCATACCTAATGAGCTGTTATGGTGGGGATGTTAGCTGTTAACAAAAAAAAAACAGACACCGCCTCCCTCCCCCCTCTACCCTCAGTAATTGGGAGACTCGACCGGCAAAGAACTCAGAAACACAGCACTGCCCTGAAACGAGAAGGGGCCACACGACATTTATCGTTTAAAAGACACTACAAAAATACCCACACATTTCAGACAGTCAGTCCTGGTCAACTTCCACAAACAGTAACGCATTTTTATTGTGTCGTAAGAGCATCGTCTGATACTGTTTAAAGCGCCATGAAGCGCAGCGTACACCAAAACATGCAGAAACGCACCTCGTCTTCGCGCGCCCCTTTCTCGCCCCGCAGGTAGAAGCAGGACCGGAGACAGCTCTGTTTAGGACCCCCAGCAACGCCCCTCGCTGGCTCCTACCCCAGGTAACCCTGGGACTGCCCTCTGCGAACCACGGGATTCTGGGATCTGTAGTCGAAGGAACTGTCATTGTGAACCAGAAATACAAGCCCCAAAATGCATTTTTTTGTTGATGAAACCAGCAGCGCTGGGGACGGTGCACTGGAGAGGCGGAGTCTAGGCCGCGTGGTCGGACTTTATAACTATAGTATTCATTACTCTGCCGTTCAGCATACGTGTGTGCGGTGTGAAATAAACCTGTAGTGAGAATGTCTTCTTTAAGTTAGCCCTGACCCTATGGTAATTGGCATTAAGGTGTAGGAAACTCCGGCTGCTTCTACCTACCTGTGGGCTCCTGGCCCTGGCTGGGAATGGTTATTTTCAGATGGGAACCATCTATCTACACCTTAAGCTGCCAATTAACTACTGAACATTCAGCAACAGGTACTTTTCATCCGTTTATCAATCTCACCATATATTCACACGACCACCAGGCTCAGGCGACGCGAGTGAAGTGAACCGTCCGACGCACGCTTACGACACTGCTGCAGCGCCGCGCGCCGCAAAATGGCCAATCACTGCATGACTACATTAAGTCAGAGACAGTGATTGGCCATTGTGCAGGGCGGCTGAGCCACCCACGCTCGACATCCAATATGGATTGCCCCTGCTGTGCTGCGCAGTGACCGGCCAATCCTGGCGCTGCATGCAGCGCCAGGATTGGCTTGGAGGGCACAGTGACTGTTCGCCCTGTCACCCTTTTGCTGCCAGCGCTGCCGCCAGCAGGTCCTGCACCCCCCCCCCCCCTACTAGCTAATGGGGCCGGCCTGGGTGCGCATGCTCGGGCAAGTTGCTGCCCGAAGCATACATGCGGGGAAAAAAAGGTTTTTTCAAAGCCCTAGACCTGTCAATCATCACCAGCCAGCCCGCCCCCCCCCCCCTGCACACTCCCGATAAAGTTGGGTGCTGCCCGGCGCCGCCGGAATAATTTGCGCTAAGTAAGTAAATGATGGTAAAACATTTATTTTAATTAGTTAACCGTAGGGCAGCCGCGGGTCCAAGCAGCAGGGCTGGTGGGGCTACGCCCCTACGCCCCTATGGACGCACCGCGGCTGTAATGGTCAAATAATAATCAGAATCCTTCTCAGGGTGAACCGTTAATATCACTAAGAAAAACTGTGCTTAACCATCTGGCACTTTGGCACAGAGCAATCCGACTTAACATTGGATTAATATGTATATAATTTATGTGGTACTCAAACAGTAATAAAGTGAAAACACAACACAAGAAAAATCTAAAACCAATTTAGAGAAATGCAGAATATTTTAATATAATTGCACTAAAATGACAAAATTCAATCAGTAGAACAAGAGGCGGGCTATCTAACTGCCATGGTTAAGAGAGCGGCTCCGCAGAGCTCTCTGACCACCCGAGGGCTTTTACCATGACCTGCAGCCTGGGACCAATTCCATGGGTGGTGACAATCCACCGCGACACTGTTAGTGGACAGTAGGCCAGAGAGTGCCAAAGGCTCAGCTGCTGCTCTCTGCTGCTACTGAGATGCTGTGGTCGTGATTGCATGGCAGGATCCAAGATGGCAGCTGAGAGGTGACTACAGCCACTAAGTCCGTGCGTGATCCCTTCAAGGGGGTGGCAGCTCGTCCTCGGGCCCAATGGATTGCCGTGACCCTCCAGTTTCCCTCTCCCGACCTCATCTCGCTGCCAGCGGACCGGACCTGGTGGGGTACCCGACTTTAAGGAGAGACACCCTTCCTGCTTCATTATCACCAAAAGCGGAAGGTGGCACCTCACTGCTGCAAATGGGTCTTCTGTTGAGGAATTCTCTAATAGGAGGAGCAGCCCCCCAGGGAAAGAGCCCACATTGCACCACTGCTTGGGAGGTGCCAGATCCGCTGAAGCAGACTGTGAGGGGATGATCGGTCGATAATAGGGCCCTTCTGGTGCACTATACTGGGTGAGAGGTCCCGCAATAGTTGTGTTTAACACTGCTCCCTGTGTGGAATCATGGTGGCAGGGGTGACCCTGCAGTATTGACCCCCTTGAGAGTATCCACCTTTGCTGTAAATTGATCGCTTTGGCGGCACCAGCATGGCTTGGAGTAACTGGTCTATTGCCTTAGTGAGCTCCATAGACGGTGATTGCTCATAGGGGTAGGGATCTCTGTACTGCAGGGATGAAGGCCAGCTGGATGGGTTCACTTCATCCCTACTGGGCTCCTTAACACGCAGGGAGGCACAAGAAAGGACTTTGGTTGGACACCTGCCTATCTCTAAAGGAGTTTTTTGCCCCAAAATTGGCAGTTTTAAAAATTAAATTTGGAAAACTGAAATCTTGGTCCTAAATTTATAAAAATGATTTTAGCCATATTATGATCCCACTGCAAGAATCAAAGCATCTGGTCTGATCTCAAATGTATTACCTTAAACAATATACAAGACAGCATCTTTCACCGGTTTAGCTTATCCTTGCAACAAAACCACTTTTTCCAAAGAATAATACCAATCCGAATATCTCTGTGATCACCATCAACATCATGACGTTCAAATCCGCAGCTAATGCTGACAATAAATATCATAATTTTCACAGAAAATGCATATCCTTCTATATGAGCTTTAAACAGACATCTAATCTCGATCCTGACATCACCGACCTATTTCTAGACTTCCTTTCCCGGCCAAGGTATTTGAAAACATTATGAATGTTCAACTCACCCAATTCGTGAAGGAACATAATTTGTTAGACCCAACTCAATTTGGCTTTAGATCAGATCATAGCACCGAGACAGCGCTGATGAAAGCCACAGACAAACTTAAAACCACCCTTGATGAAGGAGGAAATGCTGCTTTGATTCTGCTAGACCTACCTGCGGCCTTCGATACAGTGGTTCATACAATACTATGCCATTGCCTATAGGCAATGGGTATTAAGGGTACAGCCTTAGGTCTACTCAGATCATTCTTAAACAAGTTCTGTTCCAAAACTTTCTCACTACTATGCGGTGTGCTGCAGGGATCCTCGCTCAGCCCCTCTCTTTTCAACCTATATGTGGCTGAGCTTGCCCCTCTGATATAATCTTTTGGTCTCTCCCAAACTTCTTACGCAGATGACACACAAAGTTTGGTTTAAGCAGCAAACAAGGCCAATAATATTAGCATTCAGCTTCACAATTGCATGAGAGAAATCTGCATCTGGATGAATAGACATTGTCTGAAGCTAAATTCAGAGAAGACCGAGGTAATCTTCTTTGGTAACAATCCTTAATTTTGGAAACTTGACTGCAGGCCTGCAGAAATGGCCACACTGCCAACTCCAACCCCTAAGGTTAAAAGACTGGGAGTGATTCTGGACAGCTAACTTAACTTTGGCAAACAAGTTAATTCTATCATATCCACTTCATACAGTACTTTAAGAACCATTACGAAGATCCTCTCTTACATTCCAGTCAGTGCCAGGAAAACACTCCTTTCCTCCCTTATTTTATCCAAAACAGATTACTGCAACAGCCTATATATATCAATCTGCAGAGACAATATCTCAATAAATTGCAGGTCCTACAGAACTCAGCCACCAGATTACTTCTCAATCTTCCTAAATATCAGTCCATATCCTTGTCCATTAAAGAATTACACTGGCTTACTGTCAGTAATCTCATAAAATTTAAAACCCTTTGTCTCAACTTTAAGGTCCTACATGGCATGGGACCTGAATTCTTAAGAAATGCCATTACATGGTGCATTCCCAAGAGGAACCTTAGATCCCTCGGCACTTACACAGTCACTCCATCCAGATTCAAAAAAATTAAATGGGGCTGCAGTAGATTCCTTGCAGGAGCCACTAGTCTCTATAATACTCTGCCCCTCCATATCAGATCCTCTTCTTCTTTGCTGACTTTTAGAAAACTTCTGAAAACTTGGCTCTTTAACTTGTAATCTGCTTCTTCTACCACCTAATTCTGCACTACGCCTAGCTATCAGCGCCATGACACCCTAGGGTATACGTTGCGCTATATAAATTCATACAACATAACATAAGTCTGAAGTTCGGCCTTTAAACATCTTATGAAATAAAATAATTTTAAGGTAATTAATTCCTCACCACTAAGAGCAGACGAAGACCCTAGGATTGAGGTGGCTATATTGGAGAAAGACTGGATAAAGCATTTGTCTAGTATTTATTCCCTTCTTATTGTTACCTCAGCACAAGAGCTGGGAAACAGGTATAATGAAACTGATGACCCCTACTAAACCTCCGCTATTGTTGCCTTTAGCTTGGAGGAAGTTAATAATACAATAAACGCAAATAAAGATGGTAAAGCCCCTGGCCCTGACGCAATTCCAGTGGACTTGTATAAGGCCTCTGCTTGCTTTGGTACTGAGGGAATGCCGTAAAAATGGTTTTCTAACAATGTGGACAAAATCAAAGGTTGTCCTGATCTACAAAAAGGGAGAGGATCATAACCCCACTTGCTATAGACCAACTTCCATGCTTGATTCCTTAGTGAAGATATCAGGTAGCATTATTTTGAATAGGTTACAAGAGTGGACGGAAGCACACGATATCTTGTCAGACCTGCAATATGGTTTCTGCTCTGGTATTGGGACAATAAAGCAGGGTCTTAATTTAACTATGCTAATTGTAAAGTATGTTAACATTAAGGAGGGGAATATCTATTTAGCTTTTGTCAATCTGTCTTCGGCCTTCGACTGATTCATCCATGTTTAATTATGGTCAATAATGAGGGATCTGGGGGTGGAGGCATCGATTTTTAGTTTCCTGAGGGATTTGTACTTGGGATGTAGAGCTACGGTCAGATATGGTACCAGGGGAGAATGTACTGAAATTTTTAGCATTGAGAGGGGGATGAGGCAGGGCTGTATACTAGCTCCTTTCCTATTTTCACTATATATAAATAGTGTGGGTGCTGTTTTAACAACACTTTTGAAAGATCTTCCTCAGGTGGGACGTCGCCATGTCCCGGCCCTCCTCTATGCTGATGATGCCATCCTTATGGCCCATACTCCCCTTGGCCTACAGACCTAATTCACAAACTTTGTTGAGTACGTGCATGATCCTGGCTTGTTAGTTAATCAAACAAAAACATTTATTATGAAATGTGGGAGGAGAACCGCCACTTGCCAAGATATAAAAACAAATGGTACTAACCTTTGGTTTTACAAATAGTATTTCATATTTAGGGTTTTTTTTTTATAAAGATGGCTCATGGAACCAGGCTATTGCTAGCAGGAAGCTACAATTTAATAAAACATGCAGGAGCCTCAGAAATTTTGAAAGATGATTGGACATTAACCCCCCTGAGGTGATGATGAAGATCTATAAAGCTAAATGTCTTAGTGTAGCACTTTATGGGATGGGTGTGTGGAGGTATACTAAATGTATGGCCTTGCAAATTGAAGAGAATGAGTTTTTAGGGTATCTTCTAGCTACCCCTAAAAGTGCTTCAATATATGTATGGCAAGGTGAGGTGGGAGCTCTAATCCTCACAGATCTAATAATGTTGCAGCCCATTCTACTCTGGCATAAAGTCTGGACTTCACATCATACTGGCTTAAATCATGCTGTCATCAGGGATTTCCTCAAGTCGAGTTTATATCTGTGAATGCCGTAGTTGAAATATATCCGTTTCTTTTGTGACTTGGGGTACCCCGATTATTTTGAGAAGCCCAAAACCTTAGAACTTATCAGTAGAAAAGCACTGAAAAACGAAGGTATGATGCACTTGGAGAATCTTAGACTGACTATTGAAATTCCAAAGCCAAGTGTTTTAAAACATTAACAAATTTTTACTACACTTGAAATGCAACCATACCTCAAAGTTATATTAAAACCCAGGCATAGGTTTGTCTTGGTCTGCTTAAGACTGGATATTTTTCATTGCCCGATTCGTTTTACCGAAATGAATGTCTGGTCTAAAAACCTAATTAATTGTCCTTGTGATTGTTTCACGGCACAGAATACTATGCATGTAGTACTCTTCTGTAAATGTTATTGTTATTTGAGGAAGAAATACATTTTACCCCTTTTAAGACAGCTAATCTTTACACAATGTCACCCTGCTTATTCTTATTTACAATCATTGCCTACATTGGAGATCTGTTGTGATATTTTATCCTTTCTGTGGGCTGGTTTTTACTCTAGAAAGAACATTTCTCCTACCCTTGCTTAGTAGTGGTACACATTGTAAAACATATTAAGTAATTTGTGATGTATTATTTCAATATTTTTTTCTTAAGATTTTTTTTAATGAATGTGCAACTTATTGTAGTTTTATGATTTTATTGAGAAATTGAGAAAAGTATTGAATGAGTACAAAACATGTGCAACTTAAACAATGCAGAATTCTGTACATTTCTTAAGATCAAAGCTGCAATTGCAAAATGCGATAATAATATATACCACGACCCAACATTATTACCAAGATTGATAAATATAAAAAGGGAGATATAGTTTCATAAATATACGCCATGTTAAAACCTATAAATGTCAAAATTCTGAATAAGACACAACAGAAATTGGCAGAAGAATGGTCCTCCAAACACCCCGCACACTTACATGAGCTCAGCTGGAACAAAGTATGATATTTATCCTCTAGTAAAAAAGTAACACCGAAAACGGCACAAACAAGATAGCTTATTCGACATAGAACGTATTAGACACCCAACAGATTTAATAATTTGGGCATCAAAGTAGATAACAAATGTTGGGATTGTCAGACGATTATTGGTGATTGAGCACACATGTTCTTCGAATGTCCTGTTCTAGTAGCTTTTTGGGATTAATTTTATACTCACATCAAAAATATCTTTAATATCCTTTCACCGAGGAAGTTTACATTTACTCTATTAGGTCCCTCAGTCCGGTATCTAACACCCCAACTAGGAAAAACTCCATGTAACAAAATACCTTAGTGCATGCTTTACCACGGGGTGGAAACTCTTCACCTTTAAGTCTATTGACTTAAACATGTGCTTTTCACAATAAGTAAGGTAGGCCTACTGCCTTTGTCATATTGTTTCATACTAACAGAACTCACCTATTGCACCAGAGAAATTGGATCATTGTCTTAACAATATGCAACTCAGGACTGCTGTATTCAGCATAAGCATACCAACAAGGCATAAAGTTTAATACAAGCACTTTTTTCCTGCAGAAGCATACAATGTTTTCCCCCAAAAATGCTGTAGCATAACGTAATCAACATGTTGGAAGAGCCAAACCACCTCTACTTTGGTGTTATTTATGCTATTTCCAGAGCTGGGCAGGACTTTTATTCCACTGGTGGCCTGGAGCCTTTGGAGGACGGTTTTGATGCCCAGGGTCGCTTCTGATGGCCTTTTCATTTTCAGCAGGCACAGTGAGGTTTCGAGAGAGTGGGAAGGAGGGGGAAGGTAGAGAGAAAGCTATCAAAGAGGGTGAAGAAGAGTGACAGAGAAGATAAAAAGGGGAGAGAGAGATAATGGGTGGAAGGAAAGAGAGAGACAGCTTGAGGAGATTAAGGGAGTTGGGCTGGTTTGGGCATTGTTGCCAGGGCTTCTTTTGCTTCCCCAGCTTGGTCCTGGCTCTTTTTCTGTTGGTTACATAAGGTTTGACAACAGCTACACTGACAAGCATGTACTAATTCCACTCTGAGAAATATCACATTTCCCCTGGCCAGTGCCATACAATTCTCAGTAGGCAAATAGAAAGCAATGCTGATGATAAAAGCAATTTGTAAGACAAAAGCCCAGGGATACTTGGGGCCATATTTATGACCTGGTTTGATTCGCTCTTGCAGCATGCAATGTGGTGCAAGAGAAAAACATACCTTAAGTCTGATTTTTGAAGACAGGCAAAGCCACTTTGCGTGGCTTTGAGTGGCTCCAGAAATCTGGAGTTGAGTTACTTTGCCCTGGGTAGGCATTCGATGGGCTTTGTGTTGCTGTTCTCATGCAACTCCCATGATTTGTGATGGATTCTCATAGTTACAAGACCTTGTAAACCTGGGAAAGCACCAGAAAGACACGCCTTTCCAAGTGAGGTGTAATGAGGAGAAAAATAATTATTTCTTCTAGTTTTTTTTTCTATGCGTGATACATTCCGCAGCACATATAGAAAGAGGAAAAAACCTCTCGGTGTTGTTTTTGTGAATGGCTGTGTGTGGCCTGATAACTAAGGGTGGGCGGACAACTCCATTCCGCCCACGGAATGTGCGGAGATTTGCCCTTTCGCGATAATAGGCGGAGAAACAGGGCAAATCTCCGGGGCATAACGGAAGTTGGCTGCCCGCAGTATTAAATACATTAAAAAATCAATTTTTAAATAACCTTACCTTATCGGCGGCGTCCCCGGGCTTCCATCCTTCTCCAGCGCGCCTTCTTCTGGCAACTGCGCATGCACGGGAGCCCGCGCATGCGCATTCCTCGGCAGGATGTGCGTAACGGAACTATGCGGAGAGTGCGGAGATTGGTTCCATCTCTGTGCCTCTTCGCGTAGGTCCCTTACGCACATTACGCCCACCCTTACTGATAACGCAACGCAGCACATTCGCTGCATTATGTTACTCTGACCCAGGGAGGTGTTCCATTTGTGTGCTTGGTTCTTCCCACGCAATACCCATGGTTTTTGGCGCATTCCCGGATTTACCATCACTGGTAGACCTGGGAACGTGCCAGAATGCTATGCCAGCCCAGCTTCGTTACTTCCTCTTCCTGCTCCAGCACACATAAAAAGAGGAAAATGCCCCTTTCTACACAAAAACAATCCTGCCTACAATACAGGTGGAGGGGGGCCTGCATTGGCTCTAGGCTGCAAAAAGGTGCCAGCGCAAGGGAAAAGAACAGGAATGTGCCATATTGGATAAATACAGTGCATTCCTGCCCTTTTCCCTATGACTTAGGGCAGCACAGCAATGTGACTTGCTGCGCTGCCCTGCACCACACAAGTCTTAAATATGTCCCTTGGTGTTTGCTGCTCAGACAGCAATCAGGAAGCGCTACCTTCGCTGTCGTGGCAAATGGTTCTACTGAATCTACAGAATGGTTGGACTGAAACCGCTTTACTCAAATCTAGGAAGCAGGAGGGTTTTCTTAAATGACAGGCCTGCGCAGCAAGTTGTTACACACAAAGCTGTACATCAAGAACTTGCTGAAGATGCATTTTATTTCGTTGATAAGATTGAGGGCTAAATCAATAATTGAGAATGTAATTTTATATCGTGTGATGACAACTTTGTTTTCAGCCAGGGTTTAGTTTTATGCACATTATGGGTCTGCTAATTAAGCTAGCCTCCCAAAAATGTCCTTCCATATTCAATTTCAAAAACCTGGGTACGTATGGGCATTTATAGTAGGACGAACCCACAGTTGCCACCTGCCTGGTTCAAAGCTGTTAGGCCTACAGTAATGATGTGATCCATTCCTTTTTGCCTACAATATTTCTATTTGGAGTCAGTTATCCTTTGTTGTAAAATAGTCTGTTTGCCAAATAGATTGTCTGACTATGGTCGAAGGTGCACAATCCTTTGTCCAGGGCCCACAAAATGGTGGGTCCCCGCATGGATGAAGTCTGTGGGGTTATCTCCCACATCCAAAATGTTGAGAAGTGTCTGTTATCAAATGGAATTCTTGTATGTATGAAACATGCAAACATGTTGCAGATTCTTGTCTTGACAATGTAGGTGGAGAGGACCCTTGTGAGCTCCCAATAGTTTGCTGTGATCTCCTCAAAGATACATTGTGATTGCAGTATTCTCACTTAATGCCCTGTTCACAACGGTAAGTTATATCCAGAAATATCAGCATTTGGGGCACTTAACCAACACCTAAGTGGAGATCTCATGGGTGGAATTCAGTGCTTAGTTAGAAGTCCTCACTATCAGATGAGGGTGTGAAGACACCTATGACTGAATTTACACCCATAAAGTTACCACAAGTAACTTTCTGGCTTTTGTGGAAAGCTCTACTACCACAGTGTATATCTTAGTAATGGAAGTAATAGAGTAAAAGCAATATGTTTTAGCACTTTTTTTTAAAGGATTAATTTATATTTTTATAAAAACTCCTTTCCGTACCTCCGTTTCACCTAGGATTATCACATTAGCTAGGCAGAACATACCAGCTCAACAAATTGTCATCCTATTTAAATATATATTTTACATTTAAAATGTTTGTATTCATTTATAATAATTGCACTTTTAAAGCCCCATTTCAGTAAAAAGTACAAACTCCAGTAAACCTCTATGGTTTTTAAAACAAATCCAGTTTATTGACTCAGTCCATATATGGAACAAATTCACAGAATACACTTTAATCTTCGACAGGATACCTAGGTTTCAGAAACCAAAGAGACACAACCTATGGGATATTCTGTACAAACATTTTGTTCATTGATCCAACGAAGAAAACTAATTTTAGGTCGCCTAGTTGGGTAGGCTTCCACCCACCTAGAAACAAAGGCATACAATCACCAGATTGAAGCTAAGGTTACTGTAATAGGCATCTCGACGAAGTCAACCTGAATTCTAGTGTAAGGACCCTCTAAGCTTTCTATGTGACTCACAGTTTTCTTCCCCGCATTTACGGTCTGGCAGGTAACACAACGTTAACACAGACTTCCAGCGAAAGATCATAAGTGTATGGTAGGCTAATAATTGTTAAAGATCCTAACCATTCCATCCTAACCCACATGAGCTGGACCATGACTCAGTCTGCACATTGCTGATAACATCGAGTTGAACAAGATGTATTGCTTACTAAATTACCTGTATTTTATTACTTTTTTTTTGCACAACCTACTTATTCCCAACTACTCTTTTCATCTTCTTGTGCCTCATTAAATGTTTGCACAGAAGTTAACAAAAAACTGTTTACATTTTCCAGTTTAACCTGTTTGGTAACTTTATTTGGGTCGAAGACCATAAAAGCACAGATAAAATATGTACATACAAGATAAAATACATAAATAATTAAACACCTTAGTTAAAAAATTATTAAACAGGAAGTTATCAAACAAGAGATGACAAGCATTACAATTTATCACTATTTACGACAATTGATAAAAGCAGACCTTCTACGCCATTTTCAGTTACACATTGCTCTTGTTCATTTGAATTGATAGCAGCTCCTGTTCTGTTGGCAGCACATTTTACAACATAAAAATCTTTAGACTGCTGCAGCACTTTTAATAACTTAAAATGTATGTCCCATTGCAGATAGGCATACCAGAAGATGTCTTAGTGACAACAAATGTCCAAAATCATGCACCATGCCAAAATCGCACCGGCTCTCAGTGTAGAATGTCACACTTAATCCCTCAGATAAGCAGCATGCTCTCGTAAATGCAATTATTTCACAAGCATCATACCTGTGTAACGTGTCTGAAGATACATCCCACAAGTATGATGATTCCACAATGCTTGACAAGGTGAAGACTGTATGTGCTGCTCCCAATGATCCATGATGGCCTTCCAGACAAGAACCATCCACAAACAGAATCTGACCAGTCTGTTAAAGCAGTACTTCTTATGCATCTGGTCTTGGCTTATTACACAATTCTGACCAAGCGATGTAATCTTGATCACAGCCTTCATCATCACTTTCTTTATTTTCAATTGGCAAAAGCGTTGCAGTATTCAAGTTATTGCATCTTCCGACTGAAATATATCAGCTGCTAGGATTCTGCTAAGAGATCCTGCTCTTTGGAAAAGCTCCCTCCCTTTGGTCTGAAGACTGGTGGCCTCTAGAATTGGGGCCAGCCCCTACCCCAAAAAAGATAGTTAGAAATCTGGGCATACTGATAGATGATAACCTCGCTTTGAAAGAACAAGTAATTTCCACCTTTAGGTCCTGTTTCAGAACTATGCACCTTCTCAGGAGGCCCCTTCAGACCAGAAAACCCATCACTCAGGCACTTATTGTAAGTCGCTTAGATTATGGTAATGCCCTGATGGCTGCTGCAAATGAAGCCTTAATAGCCAAGCTCCAGGTGGTACAGAACACAACTGCCCGCCTGGTTTGTGATTTGCCATACCGCTCCCCATCGGAACCTATGCCTAAGTCATTGCATTGCCTCCCAATAAAACGTGTTCCCTCTTCAAACTTCTCTGGCAAGTACACAAGTCCCTATTTAGAAATGGTCCCCTCTATCTGCGGAATAAGTTAGAGTTTTATACACCCACGTTCATCCTCAGATCCGGGAGGCAATGATTACTTCGCCCCGCCGTATACGTGCTGTCAGAAATGGGGGCAGATCATTTTCAGATCTGGCCCCCATCACTGGAACAGGCTGCTCTTGTGCCTACGATCATGTCCTGACTAAATGCTATTCGAGAATTTGTTTTAAAAACCTGGCTATTCTAACTCCTTTTGGTTATTGCTGTTCTGTTTTAGTGTACAACAGCATCGAGAGACCATCTTGGGGAGTGATTCATTAGCGCTTTATAAATCTTAAAAACATAACATAAGATGATTTTTCCATTCTTTGTTAGATAGCTGTTTGTCAGATGCTGAGTTTATGTACGAGTCAGTAAAATCTCAACTAAATGAGGGACTAACACAATAAAAGTGTAACCCATCATAATCCCCTCACGTTGTTCAATTGTAAGACAAACTGCTACTACTGATTTAAGCACCTAGGATGTGCAGCAGCAGCAATTGAATCTAAGCCACAGGCCTTTAAATTTCACCTTTTTTTAGGGTAAAAACTGACAATGCACACTCTCATCTCTCATGACAAAACAAGTACAAATCTTTTTCACAGGTTGGCATTTCTAGAGTGGGTGCACCACAGAGTTTACCTCTGATCTTGAAGAAGGCACAAATGCATACATCATTAAATGGCATGAAATTGTTTATATTACTGTGAGGGAGCCTGAGTAAAGGCTTGGTAATAAGGGAAATATTTGGAATCCACTGTCTTCAGTTTCCAACCATTCCCAAAAATATTCCCACTTCGTTTTGTGTTTTTGGTTGATTCATTCTCAGGATTACAGAAACATGTTCTTAAGACACCTGTTTTGCCTTTAATCAATAGGACGACCAAAGTAGAAAATGTATTTTCTACAATACTGCATTTTTTAGGGAGACACTTTATGACCATTTCCCGCAAGATGGTTTAGATGTGTAGTTGTATCCAAAATGGAATCTTCTTTTCCTTTGGATGCAGCTATCAGGTTATCACCAGCACTGAGTTACAGGGCAGCTACTGACTTTATTTCAAATCTGACTGAAGATTGAGGAGTTTTCTATATACCCTTATGAGATACCACACCACACCAGAACTTTATTTAACAATCTGAACACAAAGAGATATTGGCTATCCTTATGAGGAAGAATGGAAGAGAAAGTCCTTACCTAATAAGTTTACAAGACTCTATTCACAAATTATACATTTGTGATCATTCTCTAGAGGGCCAATTTCCATAGGAATATTTGCAGAGGAGCCCTGATTAGCGATTTGTTTGTTACCAATACCAAAAACTTGGACTTCTTTTCTTGACAGGGGTAGGTTTGAAACATCCATTGGACTAACTGTGGAGCAGGTAGCACCTTTATTGATCATAAATGATTCTGAGTGGCCAGTCACTTCAGGATCTGCATATGGGCCATTCTGGCCTATCTGTAGGACTCCAACAAGAATGCAATCTTCCTTCCCCACAGGTACCCTCAATTTATGACAACTATGGAAAATAATTAATCATCTAAGGACTTTGCCAGAAAACAGGCATTTTATTTCCCATATTTTGCTGCATAATTGGAGCTACAGACATCTTCACATTGAAGTGGCTCTAATTCTGCATGTTCTGCATGGAATTCAGTTAGGCTGGATCGGTTGACTGTACTATCCATTTTTGCCCTATATAGTTTGGAGACTGCATTTGAGGAGCAGCATTATTTTGATTTCTAACTGGATTTTGCATATATTCTTTTTTCCAGTGTCCAAAGGTGCCCAGAATAGTGGCAAGAAGTGTCAATATTTGCATTTGTCCCATTCAAGTTACTCACAAAACCTCTACCTCAACCCTGAAGAATAACATTCAACACACTCTCTCCCTGCACACTTTCTCTTTGTATGTTCAGGTTTTTGCCATCAAGAGAACCTGAATCAAAACTCAAAGCCATCAATTCACTTCTTCCATTTCTCTGGAATTGTTTAGTCTGCACAGTCATTAACCTCTTCGGTGCTCATGACGGAATGATCACCAGTGCTTGTGTGCCCATGACAGAACCAATCCATCATATGCACACTAGCGCCAAATCCCTCTTCTGTAAACAGCAGAGTGATTTCCCTAACCTACCGAGGCATTTTTTTCTTCCAATGTAATGATGATCGAGCGCATGGCGCGCTGACGTCATTACATTGAAAATGAAAATGAAACTTAGTTTCAGTTTCACTGTTTCGGTGATCATGAGGTTATCTCAGCCCAGGAGTGCCAAAGCACATGGGAGAGGTATCATTTCAATAGTACCCTTCACTAGTGGAACCCTGCTTGGGGATCGCCACAGGAGGGTGATCCCCAAGCAGGGATCCACCCACTAGACTCCGGGGAGGGGGCCGCCCAGTCTTTATGCCCCCCCAGATTGTTTTTTTATACATAGGGATGGGAGCTGCCCAGAATGGGCATGCCAATGCCCCACCCCAAAAACAAATTTCCACAGTATTTCTGCCTCCCCTGGAGGTATATGGGGGCATTAGCCCCTTATTTGCCTCCCCATGGGGGCAGAAAGCCCACAAGTCACCAGGGATTTTTTTAAATTATATATAGGAGCGGGAGCTGCCCAGACTGGGCATGCCAATGCCCCCACACCCCAAAAAAATTGCCACCATCTTTCTGCCTCTCCATGAAGGCAGATGGGGGCAATAACCCCTGATGGGGCAGAAAGCCCACTAGGCACCAGGGATTATGCTGTTTTTTTCATACATAGGGGTGGGGGCTGCCCGGAATGGGCATGCCAATGCCCCCATGAGCCCCAAATAATGGCCACAGTCTTTTTGCCCACCCCCTTGGGTGCACATTGGGGCAATAGCCCCCTATCCGCCCCCCCAGAGCAGCAAAAAGCCCATTAGGCACTGACCTTTTTTTGTAATGTGCCTAGCTGTGGATTTTGGGCCCTAGCGCAGGTGGCACCTAGGGAAACACTGCAAACCTGCACATTTTTTAAAACTAGACACCTAGGGAAATCCAGGATGTGGTGCCCTGTGTCTCTCTCACCTATTACCCAGAATCCCTAGCAAACCTCAAACTTTCTCAAAAGAAACATATTTCTGTGATGGAAAGTTTTAGAAACTGTGGGGAGCCACAAACTTTCACCCAAACAGCATTCCCCCAAGTCTCCCAATAAAAATGGTACCTCACTTGTGTGGTTAGGCATAGTACCTGCGAAATGAAAACTGCCCAAAACGCAATGTGGACACATCACATTTTCTCCACTGAAAACTGACCCTTTTATTGCACTGTGCCTAGCTGTGGATTCAGGACCATAGCTCTGTCAACACCTCAGGAAGCCTAGCAAACCTATACATTTTGAAAACTAGACATCCTGGGAAATCCATAATGTGGTGACTTGTGTGGCTCTCACCAGGTTCTGTTACCCAGAATTCGTTGCAAACCTCAAACTTTGTGAGAAAAAAAAACATTTTCCTCACATTTCTGTGATGGAAAGTTCTGGAATCTAAGGGGAGCAACAAACTTCCACCAACCCAGCATTACCATAAGTCTCCTGGTAAAAATGGCTGGGTAGATCCGGTGCCCGCAACAGGATATGGCCCAAAACCTACTGTGGGGACTTAAAATTATCGATTACAACAAAACCTTGTTTTGTAATGCAGTCACCTGCGTTTTTGATTCCAGGCTCGGCAGACATCTAGGGAAAGCTACCAATCCTAGACATTTCTGGAAACTAGACACCTGGGGAAGTCCAGGGATGTGTGATTTATGTGGATCCCATAACGTTTTCGTACCCAGAATCCTCTCTAAACCTAAAATGTAGCTGGAAAAATGTAATTTTTCTCACCTTTAGCTAAATTTGAGGTTTGCAGGAGATTATGGGTAGGAAAACATTGGGGAATCCATGCAAGTCACAGCTCCTTGGATTTTTCTGGGTGTCTACTTTTCAGAAATGTGTGGGTTTGGTACTTTTCCCTAGAAGGCCACCGAGCCTGGGACCAAAAACGCAGGTGCTCCCCTTGCAAAACCAGGTCATTTTGTGATAGATAATTTTGATGTCTTCACAATATGCTTTGGGCCCCTTCCCTGCTGCAGGTACTTGGCCCACCCACACAAGTGAGGTCCCATTTTTATCAGGAGACCTGGGGGATCAGTGGGTGGTCAGAAATTTGTGTCAGCCTGGTGATACCACTACTTTTCAACACAGAAATATGAGAAAAATGTGACATTTTTCAGCTAAATTTGAGGTTTGCAGGGGATTCTGTGTAGGCACACTTTGGGGGATCCATGCAGGTCACACCTCCGTGGACTCCCCAGGATATCTAGTTTTCAGAAATATGGTTTGGTGGGTTTCCCTAGATGGCCGCTGAGCCCGGGACCAAAAACGAAGGTGGCCCCTTGCAAAACTGTCCGCACTAGCAAAGGTGGAGAGTCTTCAGCTGTAAAAAGCGTCTGGATATGGGCATCTGGAAGGCAGGTCAGTCATTAGGGGTTCAGGGAGAGCACATTTTCTAATAAACTCTGCTCCATGTTACCTTGAGGGTACCACATAAATCTCACAGAGGAAGGTGTCATAGCTGAAAACCTTAAGGGGATGTGACGTTGGTCCACTCAGCAGAAATGGGTACGGGACATCAGAGAATACATGTGTATTTTTAGGAATGCGTACATTTCTACTTCTTAAGATACTTAACAAAGGTAATGACTAGGGGCGGGTGGAACTCTGCAGAATATCACTGAGTTTTTGAGTCACTCCGTGGAATTCAGCGGAGTGAAACTTTGTGAGTTTAACCCACCCCTAGGAAATACCCGAGAAGGCTCTGCTGCAAGTTTTCTATTTATAGAAGTTCTGAGGTTTCAGCAATAAGGAGCTGGGGCTTCTAGAGATCTGCAGCCACCAGCTAACTCTATTTTTTGTGCCAAGTACCTTTGGGCGTATAAGGCTTTATGTGTCAAGCAGGCAATTATTAACTGCATCCCTGCCCCAAACGGGAGCCAGTTTAGGAATTTCAGATCTTGGGTGATGTGTTTGTTTCTTTTTTATCCTGTAATGAGCCTTGCAGCAGAGTTAAGAGATTCCCTTAGAGGAGCCAACTTAGATTTGGGAAAACCTCATAGGGTTGCACTTCCTTACTCCACACTGAAAATAATCATAGCTTGGGTGTCTGCCTTGTTGTTGTCACGGGGGACGAAGGGTTTTATTTTCCTTAAGATGCTCATTTGGCAGTTCACTCCTTCGGTGGCAGTACTGATGTGCTCCTACTTGTTCAGGTTCTTGTCAAGTGTTATTCCGAGTGATCTCATGGAATCTATAATGCATGGTGAGCAGTTAAGAGCAGCTCATTGCTTCATCCATAATCCAATCTCAGGTGAATGTTTGGGTGGGACGATTAAGAGAAATTCCATTTTGAGGGCATTTAGTTTGAGGTGGTTGCGGGTCAATCACTTTTGAGTTTTTTGCATAGTTACGTTTAGGGCCCTTTAATTTTCAGGAAAGAAGATTTTCAAGTACAGTTGGGTGTCATCAGAACACCTGTGATAATGGGTGCTAGATAGTGTCAGAATTTCAGTTAGAGAGTCCATGAATAGGTTAAAGAGAGTTGGTGGACCTCTGTGGAACCCTCTAACATGACTGGTACAGCATTGGACAGGGACTGGTTATCCCTGATTCTTTGAGTTCTATTGTAGAGAAACTAGGTGATCCAGTTTAGGATGGACCCTGATCCTACGTCTTTCCAGTAAGTCTAGGAGATATCATGTTTACCATATTGAAATCTGACGGTAGGCTGATTAGGAATAGAAGGCAGGATTTGTTCTGATCAAGCATTCTATGTGCATGAGAGACAATTCAGTGCTGTGGCCTTGACGGAAGCCGGATTGGAATTGGTCGAGAAGTTGGAACTGTTCTATGTGGTTGCATAGTTGGACCCGAACACATTTTTCAAGGAGCTTCGCCAGAGTCAGAATGTTGGAGATTGGGTGGAAGTTGTTTAGGTCTGAGAAATCTGCCATGGGGTTTTTCAAAATAGGGTGTTCCCTGCACATCTGTTAGGCAATCAGGAATAGCGCCTTAAAGTAGTGAGGCACTAACTATCTTGGTTCAAAGTGGGAGCATAGATTATTTGATCTCACTAAAGATATTCAATGGCACTGGGCCGTTGATGTGGTTTGAGGGTCTCAAAGCCGTTAGAATTTAGTGAGTGTCACTTTCATCAAAAGTGTGGAATGTTTTCTAAGAAGTGTTGTTTTTGGGTGTGTACCCTGGGAGACATGGGGGTTAAGCTATCCGGTGTGGAACGAGGATGATATGCTGTGTGACCTGTAGGTGCTCCATTGCTGTCCCCAAATTATTTTTCAATTATATTCGTCTTTCCCAGGAAGAAAGAGGGAAATTCCTTGCAGTTTAGCAGTCACTGGACCAATTGTGTACGACGATTAGGTTGGTTATTAGATTGCAGTTTGACATGTTCAAAAAATCTTAGGTTGATTTCTGGCTTAATCTAATTGGGTTCTAAAGTAATTCGCTTTCGAACTTCTGATGCATTTGTTATAGTTGTTCCTCAGCAACCTTAAGCATTTGAGGTTTTTGAGAGACAGAGAAAATCTCCAAGACTGTTCAGCTAGTGTTAGATGACCATCTTTCTGCGTTTAGGACACCATTCAACCATGGTTTGAAGTCTTTGGATAGGATAGGATAGGATAGGATTTTATAAAGCGCTTGAATGCCGATGCATCTTGGCGCTGGGAGGTGAGATAGAGGGACTGCATACAGCTATACCAGACCTTTTAGATTGTGGGGAACAATCAGGTTTCTAGCAGTTTTCTAAAAAGTTGCCTATTCGATAGAAGTCATGATGATAGGCAGTTGGTTCCATAGCTTGGCTGCACAGTGTGATAAACTCCTACCTCCCAATCTGACTCTGCGAATTTTAGAGATACAGATGAGACCTGTGTTGGTAAATCTAAGGTTTCTCGTGGGAGTATAACAAGAGAAAAATTTCCGGAAGTTATCTGCCCCTCTGCCATATAGTGCATTGTGGACCAGGCATAGGCCTTTAAATTACATCCATTGCTGAATCGGGAGCCAATGTAGGGACGTGATGACAGCAGAGGTAGAATGGCCTTTCGGAACGTTTAATAATAAACGAGCAGCAGCATTTTGTATTGTTTGTAGTTTTGCCCTCTGCGCCTTATCAATGCCTATAAAAAGTGCATTGCAATAATCTAACCTAGAGAGAATAAGGGCCACTACCACTTTTTTTCTTAGTTCCTGCGGAATGAAGGGGAAAATCTTCCGAAGAAGCTTCAGTAAAATGAAGCAGGAAGAGGTTACACGGTTGATCTGGGCAGCAAAATTAAGTTCATCATCTAAGATGACCTCAGATTCTTGACTTTCTCGGATGGAAGGGGACATTCACCAGCCTCTGTCGGCCACCAGGTTTGATTCCACAGGGATGGACCATTGCCAAACTCCATCACCTCCGTTTTGTCCGTATTGATCTTAAGATAGTTAAGACTCATCCAGCTCATAATGTGAGTCAGACAAGCATGGAAACTAGCGGCAGTGGACTCAGACTGTTTAGATACAGAGATGACAATATGTGAGTCGTCCGCATACAAGACCAGAGAGAAGCCATGCTCTCTGATGAGTCTGGCGAGTGGGGTGACATATATATTAATCAAATATATTTGGTGGACATTCTTTTTGGTTGCAAGGGTACAATCGAATCTAGAATGTTCATCATGGAATAATTGTAGCAATCGGTAAGTACTTGAAAATCTAACATGCCCATTGAAGGGGCAGGATTTTATCGCTGAGGGATGTCAGCTCATTCAGGTTTATGTTTCACATGCTCCTTTCCCATTGTTTGTGTTTCTTTAGTTGAGCCTTTTTTGTTCTCACAGCATCTGTGATGAGGAAGGTGATGGGGTGGTGGTCTGTCCAGCCGCAACGGATGATAGAATCAACCTTCACAATGATTAGGTCCATGGTCGCACCATTGTTGTTTGTAAGGCTGTCACATATTTGGGTCAAATCAAGGCCAGCTAGGAAGGTTTTAAGGCTTTTCACTGCAGGGTCATTTGTAGTGGGGATTAAGCCGGACATCTTTTTCAATAAAGGACGTTTAGGCTTCTGTGATCCTAATCCCAAGCCATTCAGTGGTGGCTTATTCTTTGCCATGTGTTCATGGATGGTCATTAATAATGTTTGTGTGACTGGTGCATTCTTTTGGCATCTGCCACAGCCCGCAATCAGTCATAGACCTCCTCCCCCTTCACACACACATAATATTCTGACATATGTGGCCAGTGCTTGCATAGAGGCTTATGAGAAGACTCTGAGCAATTACTCTCAATGCTACCTTCTTTCTTCTATTAAAGGATTTTTGTCATGCCTTACATTAATGTCTTTCGCGATTACTGACTGTACAATAATTTCTTAGAAATATCTTACTCTGAGTCATTATGTCTGTTCTTTCATTCTTTACACGGATGTCTTATTCTTTTCACCCCTGCCTCCTTTCCCTGTTATTTGTGTCTCTTTGTCTTCTCCCCGGCATGATTTCCAACTCTTCGCCCCCTTTCCAGGCCACCTCTTTTCATTTTCCTTCAGCCTAAAATTCGCTTTCTTAGCATCGCATTTCACTTCACTCTGAAGTCCCCCATGCCTCTTTGAGATTTTCTCATTTGCCTTCTACTTGTCGTGAATATCCGGCTCCCGTTTCCTTAATTTGGACATTTCCTTTACCGAATCATTGTTACCATGTGTGTTATTCATTTTCTCTTCTGCTTTTACTTTATAATTAGTG
Organism: Triturus cristatus; assembly: GCF_964204655.1. Lineage (NCBI taxonomy): Eukaryota > Metazoa > Chordata > Amphibia > Caudata > Salamandridae > Triturus > Triturus cristatus. The sequence continues at coordinate 337,231,120 of NC_140580.1, forward strand.
GCCATGTGTCTTAATTGTTATTCCACAATTTACCTTCCATTTTCTTTATGCATTTTTTAATTGTATTTGCTCTAGGTGATGCGAATGAAGACCCGCAATTGCGATAAATCCGTCTATCAAAAAAAGAAAAAATAGATACATTTCAATGCAAATTTGCACCAATTTTCTATATGATATTTATTTCACTGGGTCCGTATCACGAAGAGCGGTGCTGGCTCAGATCAGAGCCGAGATTGTGTTTTTATGGGTTTGAGGTGTCTAAAATAAACAAATATAATTGTGAAATGCAGACAGCACAAGTTCGAAACATGGAGCAGGGATTTCCTCTCTCTGTTTCTGATTTGTGCTGTCTGCACTACAGTTCATGCTTTCATTTAGAGAAATTCCGAGTTATGTGAATTGCTTCAAGGCAAAAAAACACAGGAGCTTAGCTTTGTGCTGAGCTACATGCACGATACGGTTCCCAGTGTTGGTCTGATGGAAGTGTTTACTAATTTTAATGCAGCTGACAAGTGCAACAAAAACAAAGCTTGGGCAAGTGCAAAAACAAAAAAAAACCCTATTGAATCACCCAAAAGGTAATTTTGCACCTGGTAATTGATTAAGTTGTAAGTTTTAAAAAATGGCCCCCAAATAAAAGTTCAGTCTATGTAATCATGAATTTCAATGCACAGTTGTTGGTACAAAGTATGTAACCTGGCCCATGAAGTTTTGTAAAAAGTCTCTTTTCCATATTCTATCACAATTGTTAATCAAGCATTGTGTATTAATAGGAGCACTTAGGGTTTGGTGGAGTAAGAGCATCACTGTAAATGAGCACTGTTTCCACCCAACCAAAATTGCAGCTCTATTCCTGATTTAGAGGTGATGAAACCACTGGGTTCCATATACAGAGCGTCAGCTGGCTCCTCCAATGGAAACCATTGGGAAAACGTCATTTAGGAGGAAACCGGAATCACGTTGTGCCTTAACAACGCCGGCAACAGAACGAATGTGTCTTTAGCAGGCAATCATTCTGCACGCAAGTCGTTACAGCGACTTGCTTTAGAGGGTACAATGGTGGAGTGGTTTTGGAGTTAAAGTCCAACACATTCCCTACTGTTGCGCAGACTGGAGTTAGAATAGTAAATTCAACTATTCCATTATCCAGCCCCCCCACCCCCACACCAAGGCAAATCATTAAAACGACTTGCATGCAGCACAAATGCTTGTTAAAGACACATTGTTCAAATGACGGAGTTCCTAAGGCAAGCGTGAAAAGCGCATGCGGAATTCCATCATACATTTAACTATTTACCTGGCTGCCCGTCCTGCTCACAATGAATGTCACCCACCCTATTTAGTGCGGTGCAAATTTCACTAGAGTTCCCTGCCTGGAACCTCCAAGAAAGCCGCTCTGCCACCTACCAATTTGGGTTAACATAGCTCATTTTAATACCTGTCCCCACATCATCTCATTGACATTTTATGTCATGCATTACATCAGCTTATCTCTGTATTGCTTAGGTGCTTTGTGCAGTGCTTACTCAGCCTTTCAGGTGCTCTGGACAGTCTATCACAGAGTCGGACCTGAGGTCGAGGTGAGCCGACCGTGGTTGCTTTGGATACCTCACTCATCAGCCTAAGCGCAGTTTGTTTTCATCAATTGCAATGTGCAGCGACTGCCCTCATACTGAGAGGCTTCTAATGGCTCTATTCGCTCGTTGTGCACCCCATGTCCCTGTGGCAACAGGGGCCCTGTGTGTGCCCCTGTGAAATCTTCACTCACCTGAAGTCCAGGTTGTTCAACTTGAGAGATGAGATGTTATTTCTCTTCTGCCCCTAAACACCTACACCCGCCCAACTGAATTCACTACGCAGTCTGGCAAGAATAGATCTCCAGGGGAAGGGGGAAAAATGGGACAAAATAATAAACAGAAAGAAACACTCCACTGTTTTCAACTTCACTTGACGCCACTCATTTCTTTGATTAGAATTTCAGGTACTCTCGCGTCTGTGAGCTGATATGTATTTAAAACACAAACGAAATATGTTAACTCGTCTTTATTAACTGTTCTTATTCCATCTTTCTATTAAACATTATCATTAGGGAAATACCTTCCTGTGCTTGTGGTTATTTTAACCAGAACAGTGTTCGGTAAAGAATGCAGGCTAACTTATATTTCTGGCTAGTATCTGCAGAAAACATAAAAGAATAGTATTCACTATATGTACCAATCTTTGCTCATAATATGCTGTGCTGCTGGTCACTAACTACTGATATCGAACCTCTATTACAACATGTATTGTCTCCTAAAACATATTAAATGAGTCTTGAAATGTCCTTAATTATTGTCCTCTTCACTTGGTTTTTATTCCTTTATAGGCACAACTGCTGCCCTTCGTTGCACCGAAGGTTTGGGGAAAAGTTCCGGTATTTCAAGGTGAGTATTTGTAAAAGTTATTAGTCTCAAAAATCGTATTTTGTTCATAAACGCTAAACAATGACAGCGTCTCTTTTTTTAAAACTCTTAATTCACTTCTGGTTGACAAAATGCATTGAATCCAAACTAAAGTTATAATAAAATCAAGTTTGTATATACCTTTATGTAGTGAAACCAAATGAGGGAGGCGAAACAGGATTGATGCTTCGTAAGGTTTATTATAACTTCTGTACAAAGTTACGGCCCACGAGGAGCAGCGGGAGAAATCACCGCCGGCTCGCGTCCTCGCGCTCTTCTGCTCTGCCTGCCCGCCCCCCGACGTCACAGCCATCCTCGACACCGGATTGGCCGGTGACGTCAGGCGGCATGCAAGCAGAAACAGGACTACGGGGTTTTGATGCCAACGCGTACGTTACATCACGTACAACATCTCCCTTTCTTAACAAAATAGAGAACTATACATAACAATCATCTCATAACAAAATCTTCGAACCTTTTAGGTGCCCTGATATGCCTTGTAGGTCTGCGGGGAGTGATTTGCAGATTGGCCCCCGCGCTGCGGTTGCCCGTACCACCTTGGCTCGCACTCATCACATTGCGACTGTCATTCCTCACTGACATGGGACTGCTGTCGCCATGGCTTTCAACGTCCGCTAGGCCATGGCACGCACTCGTACCGTCCTCAGTGGTCTCATCAATGTCTTCTTGCACCTGCCATTCGTACATACTATCATCGACCTCATTCTCATGCACCTGGCTGCCTCTCATGATGATCTCCTCTTGACCTGCCTTGAGCCTGACAATGTCGTCCTTGCTCCGCCATCCCCCACCTTCCAAACAGACAGCTCCCCTAGTCACTCCTTGCACTCGTGCAGGGGTCTGGAAAACAGACTCTCCCTTCAACACTTTGGTTGGTTTCTTCACCAACACCCAATCCCCTTGCGCTACCTCTTTGACTTTGGCTCTATTCACCTCATCAGCGTACCGCTTGTTGCTTTCCTGTTTGGCCACAATCCTTTCTTTGACCCTCAGCCTCTCATCGGATACATCTTCAGGTACCTCCCTCATGTCATACCACCTATCAAGTTTGGGAGTAAGCTCGCTCATACACCTTCTCCCTCTCATCAGGTAGAACGGAGTGTGCCCCGTGACAGCATTGGGCGTGTTGTGAAATGTGTGTACCTTGTCCGCCAGAAATGCCTTGACATCCAAATTGGAGGCAATTGCCTGTTGCACACCCTCCTTCAGGAACCTATTCATGCGCTCGACCTGCCCATTGCTCTTAGGGCTGTATAGCGGGGTTTTCTCCTGCTTGATCCCCAATCTGGACAGGAAGTCTTTCATCTGCCTGGAGACCAACTGTGTGCCGTTGTCGGACATCAAAATCTTCGGCTGTCCTTCACTAGCGAAGACCCTCTTCAGCTCCCTGATCACACGTTCAGTGGTAACCTCCCTGACGAACTTGTAGTGGATCCATTTGGAAAAGTAATCCGTAAGGACGATGAGATGTCTGCAATCGTCGGGCAGCAAGGTAAACGGGCCCGCGAAATCAATAGCGACTTTGATCCATGGACCAGCAGGAATGTCCACCAACTGCAGCGCACTTCTCGCCGTCTTCCAGTGCTTGTCGGCCCTCAAGCATGGTCCGCACCGGTCGATAAAACTGCTGACATCGCCGCACATCCCTGGCCACCAGTAGTATTGTTTGAGTAAGTTCCTTGTGGCGGTAGCGCCCGGGTGACCTTTGTGAGCTAACCGGATTAGTTTATCTCTCAACCCTTCCGGCGGCACAAACAGCTCATGTCTTTTCACGAAGCCGCCCTCGATGGAGAGTTCGGGGCTAACCTGCTGGAAACTTCTGAGCGCACCGTTCAAGTTCCGGATCGGGGGCCAGCGAGCCATTATGTGATCCATCACCCTACGCATAGTCGTGTCTTTCTCTTGGGCCGCCATCCATTCCTCCTCCGAAATGGATCCTTCGCATATGGCCGTAGCGTCCACCAGCGCCACTACGCACTCCGTGTCATCCATGGATCCGTCCCCCTCGCCGCTGACCGGCAAGCGCGACAAGCAATCCGCTCTGCAATTGAGGCCGCCCTTGATGTGTCTAATGGTGAAGTGATACTCCTGCAGCCTGGACATCAGCCGCAAAAGCCTCGAGCTGGCCTTCCCGTTGCCGCGGCCTTCGCCGTCCATCATGTAGATTAAAGGCTTGTGGTCCGTGACCAGTTCGAACTCCATGCCCCACAAATAGTTCCTCAGTTTCTCCACGGCCCATACGCATGCAAGCGTCTCCCTCTCAATGGTGCTGTAATGCTTCTCAGCGTCACTCAGTGACCGGGAAATGAAAGCGACCGTGTTCTCCGTCTTCCCATGGAACTGGCAAAATACCGCACCGATACCCTTGGCGCTTGCGTCGACTGTAATCACATTCTGGAATGCCCTGTTGTATGGCTGTAGCACGGGAGCAGCCACGATGGCCTGCTTGACGGCATCAAAAGCAGCTTGTTGGGCGTGCGCCCACGTGAATTTTTCGTTCTTCCTCAGTAGCTTCCTTAGGGGCTCCACGATGGTCGCATATCCCTGCATGAATTTGGAGTAATATTCGCTGAGCCCCAGGAACGATCGTAGGGCGTCTTTGTCTCCGGGACACGGGGCATCACGTATGGCCCTCACCAAATCATCTTTTGGCGCAATGCCCTCCGCGGTCAGCACGTGTCCCAAGTAGTCGATCCTGCCCTCCATGAACTTGCACTTGTCCTTGGAGACAGTCATCCCTTTGTCGCGTAGTACACCCAGCACTTCTCCCAGCAGCTCCAGGTGCTCCTCTTCACCCGCCGTGTGGACTAGAATGTCGTCCTGGAAGGCTTCAACCCCCTTCATGTCGCCGAAGAGCAAATCCATCAACCTTTGGAAGACACCGGAAGCTGAGGCGAGGCCGAACGGAAGGCGGACGTACCTGTAGGCACCGAACGGGGTAACAAAGGTGGTAAGTGCCTTGGACTCCTCCGTGAGGCACACCTGGTGGTATGCGGACTTCAGATCAATCAAGGTGAAAAATCGCGACCCAGATGTAGAAGACAGGATCTCTTGGATGTTGGGTAGAGGGTGGCAGTTCACCAGAATGTTTCTGTTCAAAGATCGCAGGTCCACACATAGCCGAATGTCCCCTGTCCTCTTCTTCTTGGACACCACGATTGCGGACACCCACTCTGATGCGCCTGCTTCCTCTATCACTCCCTCCGACTTCAACCTATCTAGAACAGCCTTTAGCTCCCCCCTGACAGAGAGGGGAACAGACCTGACCTTGTGTTTTATCGGCACGGCATCCTCTTTCAGTCGTATGGCGTGCACGAATCCTCTCACACGCCCTACTTTGTTTTCAAACACAGACTCAAATTTGCCGATGACCTCAGCTAATCCCTCATGTAAATCATCCGGCTGCACGTAGCCGACCCAATCATCCCTCAGGACTATGGGATCATCCGCCCCCGGGACTAGCATCACCCCCAGCTTGGCCAGATCCTTCCACCCCACCAGGCTCCTCCCTTTCTCAGCCACATAGATCTTCGTTCTCACTGTTCGCCCCCTGAAGGTGAGGAAGTCCCAGAAGTACCCCATCATCTCTATGTCTTTCTCCCCAAAAGCCTTCGGGTTCACATCCGTCTCATGCAATTTCACACCTTGCAACTTCAACTCATACGTGGTGTCAGAAATCAGGGTAATGGGGGAACCAGAATCGGCCGTAAATGGCAGCTCAACTGCACCAATCAGAACGGAGCCAATAGGCCCCTTCACTCTCCCATCCTCAGCATCAATGGACAATACAATGTCCGCATCAGTATCGGCATCGCATTCGCTCACCGAGCTCACTTTCATGCTCCCACCAGGTCTCCTGGCTTTGCATACTGCCGCGAAGTGGCCCACTTTCCTGCACTTAGAACAACTCTTGGACAGCGCTGGGCATGTCCTGCTATCCGCCAGGTGATCCCTTGACCCACACCTAAAACAAGCGAGTGGCTTCCTGCCCCCCCCTTTCTCGCTCGCCACCCTGTCTGGGGTTCTGGATGCACCTCTATGTTTGTCCTGCACAAAGAACACATTAGAAGCCTGGCTCGTGCTCGCAAGTTCTTTCGTGGACACCATGGAACGTTCAACGGCCTTCGCAATGGCCACCACATCCTTCAGCGACGGATTCCTGCAAGAAAGCAACCGTTCCTGCACCTTTTTGGAATGGCAGTAGAACACCACCTGGTCCCTGAGGTAGGTATCAGTCATCTCCCCGAATTCACAGTCCTGTGCCAACACACGTAGACAGGCAATATACTCCTCGATAGTCTCACCTTCCTCCTGCTTCCGTAAAGCGAATTTATGGCGCCCCACCATGATATTACCCTCCTCAGAGTATTGTAGTTCGAGCCGCTTAACCGCCTCCTGGTACACGTCTAGAGGGGCAAGGGCCCCCGGAGGGTCCGTATAGATGGGCAAACTGTCAAAAACCTCCTGGCCTGCTTTCCCCAACAGTCCGAACAGAAGCGACTTCTTACGTGCAGCGCTATAACCCTCGCCGTCAATGGAGACGATGTAATTCTCAAATGCGCGCAGCCACCCCTTCCACTTCATACATGGCTTACCAGGCGAGTCCAGAAAGAGGGGCGGCACACATATGTTGATGGGTTGCGCCATAGCAGGAGAGCAGGTACACGTGGGACAGCGGCGCAGATCCCGGACACTCCCCACCAAGCTCGGAAGGACACCCCGACCGCAGGGAGGCAGACGTCAGGCGCCGCAGCAATCAACGCAGCCTCAGGAGATGGAAGCACCCGATACCAGCAGAGAAGGCGCTCCCTCCACAGCAGCTCACCAGTGCAGCTCACGGAGTCGTCGGGGCGAGACAGCACCACAGGACAGCAGGCAGCCCCCAGCAGCACACCAGCAGGGCCTCGAGGCAGGAGGCAAAGGCAGGCAGCAGAAATCAGTAGCAAGAATCTTGCGCACGGGAATCAGCGAGGCGAGACCAGCGTGTGGAAACAGCACATGGGGACATCAGGCAGCAATCAATTCACTCGCGGGCCGTAATGTCCGTTTTAACCCTCGTCGCCATTTGTAGTGAAACCAAATGAGGGAGGCGAAACAGGATTGATGCTTCGTAAGGTTTATTATAACTTCTGTACAAAGTTACGGCCCACGAGGAGCAGCGGGAGAAATCACCGCCGGCTCGCGTCCTCGCGCTCTTCTGCTCTGCCTGCCCGCCCCCCGACGTCACAGCCATCCTCGACACCGGATTGGCCGGTGACGTCAGGCGGCATGCAAGCAGAAACAGGACTACGGGGTTTTGATGCCAACGCGTACGTTACATCACGTACAACACTTTATCCCTTTGAACGCGCTTCTGATTATGCATGCGATAATCTTACTTGAATATCTCTTTTATCTTTGTTGCAGGTCGGAGCAGAAAGGAATCTGGACCGGAAAGAAGAATCACCGCGTCGGCGTTGCCATGGAGACCTAGCCGGGAACGGACGCACCGAAGAAGAAATCCTCTTGCTGCAGGTAGGGCGCGGAGACGAACTCTGTGAGGAAGTGGGCAAACGAGCGCAAGCGCGTGTGATTGGATTTCAAGAGCTTTTATATAGTTCTTGTAGGGTGGGCTTCTTCGGTTGGAGGGGAAGAGAAACGTGACACACATGTCCCAACTGCTTAAGCAGGCACGTGCAGGTTATGAAAATTAGTTCTTGGTTTGGCACCGTGACCTTTAAAAAAATGCACCTTGATTCTCATATTAGAAACAAGCACAGGCAAGTGCAATGATTGTAACAAGACTTGAGTGCTCACGATGGGGCAACATTAAAACAAGCATAAGCAAATGCAATGATCTATTAAACGTTTAGTACAGATAATGGAGCCCTATTGAAAATCTGCATATTAATAACAGAACAGTACACAACAATTGCATGCGCATAAATATGTTCTTATGATGCAGTGTGAGGCTGAGCTATGTTCCTTGCACAAACCCTAACAGCCCCTTTGTTGCATCTCCACCACAGTCTTTATGGCGGGCTCACCACCATGAAAACTGTGGTGGAGAGGAAACTCTTAATACGCTTGGCCTTGCCTCTGTGGCACCGCCAAGCATATTCCGGCCTCAAGACCGACGCAACAAAGCCAGGGATCTCTGATCCCTGGTGGTTGCCATGGTCTCATGGGGTCCGACCACCCAAATTGTAATATGTCGGTCAATCGGACCGCCGGTGTCATAACTAGGCCCTTAGTATTTTGTCTTGATCGCACTAATCACTTTACCAACAACTGTGCAGATTACACTCAGCAACATTATGAAGTGGGGCGTCATCTCGTCCCAATTAATCGCACTGCTAACTTGCGCCATGTTGGCTGTAATTTTATCTCCACAATAATCCATGTAATCCATTGTGGTGTTGCGGTCTAGTCGACGACACGCTAGGCGTGACGTCACCGGACTTCCGGCGGCGGCCATTTTAGGTTCGGCATTAGCGCGCCGATTTGAATAGCGGACGGAGCTCCGTGCCGGCGCTCCTGCTGGAGTTGTGTAATCGAGAATAAACCCATCTAACCTGAACAACGCCCCTTGTCATCTGTGGGGGGGGGCAGTATCACACAGGAAAGGGGCAACATTACAATGGCGACGAGGAGGTGAAACGGCCCAGCGCTGCCTCCAGGGTGAGTGCCTCGTGGTCTGCACGCCATCGACACCCACGGTCACCACCCCTGACCAGCAGGAGAGCGGCAGTGTCGCGGAGAGAGGAGGAGGGCGCACAGCCACTCGGACGGGTCCCTCCTGAGCCCGATTCCTGACCGCGACAGCCCAGCAGCGTGGAACCGCACCAGGGAGAGTCCACGTGGCGAGGCGCCCGCACACATTGTGGCGGGGGTCACAGGAAGACACGCGAGCGGCGGCACCACAGACCGAGACGACGACCCAGACGCAGGGAGCCCCGACAGCACCCGGGGGTCGAGGAGCTCGAGTCCAAGACCGCGGCGAACGGAGGCAAGGACTACGATGAGTGCCACATCGACAGGTTTGCCGAACCCGATACCCTTCCTCACGAAAGCAGGGGTTCCAGATATGCCGTGGGAAGATTGGAAGCCGTACTTCTTGAATTTCTTGTTCGCTTTGGAGGAGGAAAGCGGCGCTGAGTTCCCGAGCACGCGCAGGAAGAGGATACTGCTACACCATTTGGGCCCTGCAGGTCAGAGGGTCTACGACGATCTGGTGAAAGTTGCGCGGCCCGCGGCGGATGATAATGTGTTTCAGCACGCGATCGACGACATGGATGCCCATTACCGCCCGACCGTGTGTGTAGCCGTCGACAGGTACAACTTCTACCACAGAGCGCAACAGAAAGGGGAGTCGATTGACCAGTATGTGGCGGCGTTACAGAAGCTGGCCCTAACGTGCAAATTCGGAGCCTTCCAGGAAGAGTTGATTAGGGACCAAATAGTAATGCACGCGGCGAACGCGTCCATCCAGGATAAGCTGTGGGCTAATGGAGACGAACCCCTTAAGACGGTGGTAGCCATGGTGAAGAAGGCAGAAATGTCCAAGAGATGTGCGGAGACAGCAAAGAAGGACCGACACCCCGAACAAGCAGTGTGCAGGTTAGAAGACCGGAAAAGTCACGAGAGACAGACGATGGCGGAACAGCACAACACGCGCCAGCACAGGAAGCCCATGACCCGGGGCGCGAAACAGCAGGCGCAGGGACAAGGGGGCACCAACACGTGCTACAGATGCGGCAGTGAAAGACACGCCGCCAACGACAAAGGGTGCCCAGCGTTCCGGGCTAAATGCACGTACTGCGGGCTGATGGGTCATTATGAAAGAGTATGCAGAAGGAAGACACCAAGGCAGCAAGTGAAGTACGTGGCGCAGGAGATGAATAAGGAGGAAGAGCAAGAATGCCAGGAGGATGACGAAGAGATCCTTATGATAGATGACCAGATCTTGGGGATCGACGGCGCGGTCGACAAGAAACCGAGGTGCGAAATGACCATCGGGGGAGTAGGAGTCACCATGGTCGCAGACTCAGGTTCCCCCTACACGATCATAAAGAGGAAGATATGGGAGGAGGACTTCGCACCCGTCACAACACACCGACTGCGTCCTACGGACATCCACCCGGTGACATTCACAGGGGAACCCATACCCATGGTAGGGTATTGCCCCCTAACATTCGAGTTCAAGGGCAGAACGTGTGAAGGAAAACTGTACGTGGCGGAAAAGGGGCCATCAGTGTTAGGATGGAAGGATCAAGGGAAGCTGGGAATAAAGCTGAACCCGGGAGGCCGCATACAAGTGCTCATGATGGAAGAAGACCCTAGAGTGGGAGCAAGGCAGTGGAAGGAGGAGTTCCCTGCAGTCTTCAGAGACGACATAGGGAGGCTAACGAAATTCACGCACAAAATAAACCTGAAGGAAGGAGCCCGACCGGTGTCCCACAAAGTGCGAAACATCCCGTTCCGCACCAGGGAGGCAGTACAAGAGGAACTGCAGAGGTTGGAGGACAACGGGATCATCGAAGCCATCGATAATGCAGAATGGTTGGCCCCCTTAGTCGTGGCGCAGAAGCCGAACGGGAAGGTGAGATTATGTGTGGACCTCAGGGAACTCAATAAGAACATTGTAGTGGACCAGTTCCCCCTTCCCCGCATCAATGAGATGTTAGCCAAGACCAAGGGCGCTAAGTGGTTCTCCACGGTGGACTTAACATCTGCGTACCACCAGATCACACTCCACAAATCGTGCAACCACCTCACGTCATTCATAACACCTTTCGGGTGCTACAAATTCCTACGGATGCCGTTCGGGCTCGCCTCGGCAGCGGCGGTCTTCCAAAAATTGATGCACCGTCTGTTCAACAAGATGGAAGGAATCCAGTTCTTCCAGGACGACATTTTGGTGATGGGCGCCTCCACGGAAGAACACGACCGGAGGCTAGCGGGTGTCTTGACAGTACTGGAACAAAACGGGCTTACGGCCCAGTGGGACAAGTGCAAGTTTGGACTGGAAAAAGTCACTTACCTGGGACACGAAATCAGTCAGAGGGGCATAACGCCCAAGGCATCCAACGTCGCGGCCATCAGAGATGCACCTACGCCTGCCAGCAAGGAGGAAGTACGAACATTCTTAGGGATGGCTGAGTTCTACAGCAAGTTCGTGTCCCACTTTGCGTCAAAGACACACCACCTGAGGTTGATCCTGAAAGAAAAAACGGCGTTCTCATGGAAGGAGGAACAACAGAGGGAGTTCGAGGAGATGAAGAGATGAAGAGAGAAATATGTGACGCTATACCCATCCAAGGGTTCGACCCAACAGCTCCCACGACCCTGACCACAGACGCAAGCGACCGAGGCCTAGGAGCAGTGCTAACGCAACAGTCAGCACAAGGAGTGACGGCGACTATCAGCTTCGCGTCCCGCACGCTGGCCGACAATGAACGCAAATTCAGCGTGATCGAAAAAGAAATGCTAGCTGTCGTGTGGGCAGTGGAAAGATTCCGGCAGTTCCTGTGGGGAGGACGGTTCCTCTTACGAACAGACCACAAACCCCTGGTGAAGGTGCTCACGTCCAGCGGCCATGAGCACGCTACACCCAGAATCGCTAAGATGACGTTGCGACTCCTCGACTACGTGTACGATGTAGAGTACATCCCAGGCACCAGGAACCGCGTAGCGGACTACCTGAGCAGGGCGGCGGCAAAGGAATTGGCCGAGGTGCAAGACGCAGAGAATTGGGCGGAGTACGCAGTGGCGTTCATGGGCGATCACGAAAGAGCAATCAGCAAGCAGGAATGGGAAGAAGAGTACGGGTCCGACGAGAAGGTGAAGGCGGTCAAAACATACGTGACGCAAGGGTGGCCGGAGAAGAGGTTACTCGGAGAAGAACTAAAACAGTACTGGGAGGTCAGGGAAGAACTGTCACTAGGGGACAACCCGTGTTTCCTGTTTCGAGGCAACAAAGTAGTACCCCCGATGGCGCTGAGGCCTAGGGTGGTAGCTCTTGCCCATGAAGGGCATTTGGGCATCGTGAAAACGAAGGGAAGAGTGAAGGAGGACTATTGGTGGCCAGGGTTGGACCTCGCAGTGGAAAGACACGTCAGAACGTGTGAGCAATGCAACAATGCAGACAAGACGCAGAAAGTGCTACGTCCACCGCTGGGACGCTTCGACTTCCCGGAAAACCCGTGGGAAGAGATTTCCATAGACGTCCTAGGTCCCATACAAGACGCCAGTGGCAACCAGAAGTACCTCACCGTGGTCGTGGACAGATACTCGAAGTGGCCAGAAGTCCATGTGGATGAAAACGCGGAGACAGATACCATCCTGGGATTCCTCACGGAGGTGTTCATCAGAGAAGGGATCCCCAAAGGAATCCTCAGTGACAACGGCCCACAGTTCACATCGACCAAGTGGGAGGCCTTCATGGACAGAAACGGGATAACCGCCAGACGCACACCGGTCTACCACCCCGCGGGGAACAGAGCAGTAGAGAGGTTCAACAGGGTAATAATGGGGTCAGTGCAAGCGGCAATCGGTCAGGGAGCGAGCTGGGAGAAAGAACTCAAGCGTATGCTATGGGCGTACCGGATAACTCCCTCGTCCACAGGCTACAGCCCATTCCGCATTCTGAGAGGAAGAGAACCGTTCACCCGAGACAATGTGGCCTGGAAGAAGCTCACGGTACAGAGTCATTGGTCACCGGCAGTGGTGCGCAGAAAGTTGGAAAAAGCACAAGCCGTATACACGAACTACTATGACGCAAGGCACAGCACCAAGGAAGCCGCCTTGGAGAGAGGAGAGTGGGTGAGGGTGAAACTGCCTACACCGGGAAGGAAAGGGGACAGCAAATTCACGCCCCCCTTCCAAGTGGTGGAACCCTATTCCACATCAGCCTTATTGAGTGACGGGAAGATTTGGGCACAAGATCGGATGGCTAGATGTACCAGAGCCAATGAGACTGAGCAGAACACGGAGCTGGACAGCGGGGCAGGAGCCGGGGCCACACCGGCGGGGAAAAGCGAAAGTAGGAGACCAGAGGGAGAAGCAGGAAGTGTCCCCAAAGGTACCTGGAGTCCTAGAGGAAGGGAGGTCGAGACTCCGGGCCTGAGTGACCGAGAGACTGAGTTGAGCGGGCTTGAGCCACGAGAAGCGAGTGGGGAGGCGGCTCCGAGTGAGGGGAGCAACACCCCTACCGCAGGCGCAGGAAGCAGGAGGACACGCTGCGGAAGGAGAATAATGCTCCCACGAAGGTTCGAGGAGTTCAGCCTAGACCACAAGTAAGACTGTTCTATTGTGTAGGAGGGACTGTGACTGTGTGTTGTAAAGGAGGGAGATGTGGTGTTGCGGTCTAGTCGACGGCACGCTAGGCGTGACGTCACCGGACTTCCGGCGGCGGCCATTTTAGGTTCGGCATTAGCGCGCCGATTTGAATAGCGGACGGAGCTCCGTGCCGGCGCTCCTGCTGGAGTTGTGTAATCGAGAATAAACCCATCTAACCTGAACAACGCCCCTTGTCATCTGTGGGGGGGGGCAGTATCACACAGGAAAGGGGCAACATTACATCCATTTAATCAAACTCTTTTACTCCTCTCTTTACTTGAATGTCGAATGTTATGATTCACACGCGGTTTAATGTGCCGTTTTTTCAGATTTCTTCTGTTCGAACTGTGCCCCTGCGGATCTCTTGTAAGAACATGATTGATGCAGAGTTAATTAAAAAGGCAGTGTTTATTCAATACACCCAATGCATTTCAGGCTGGGGCGCCCTTCATCAGGGGTCACTACAAATCACAATGAAACAATAGCCAATTATTACTTCTGATCGTGATATAACTTCTCGCTAAAACAAACATCACAAATTCATATACAATTAATTACAATGCCATTTTACGTTTCAACCTATCTATTTATGTCCACAATCAACCCCTATGTCAATAGTGTTGTTATAACACCCCCATAACATTTGCTAAGCGCTCCATTGTCACAAACGCAACTTGGCCCAACTCTATCCATCTGTTAATTTGGTTCACATCCAACTAACCCTTCTTTTCACTTGCTGCTAATATCGATTTATCACATGCTCTCATCTGTCCCCATTCTCTCCATTTTTCACACCCAACTCTCCTTACACGTAACCTTCAAAAACCTATTCTAACACTCGGGTTCCCTCCTTCTCTCTCCCCCTTTCACTCTATTCTTTCATAATCATTCATTACTTCCACTCCCACAAACCTCATTCACGCTATTAACTTCATGCACTCATTCTCAAACATTCATTACTTCCTTCCCCGCTAGATATCATTCACACTCTTTGCCTTCATTCTTCACTGAATAGACATTCTAGCTTTTACCTGCCGCAAGTTTCTACATGCTGTCGGCGGTCCCGTAAACCCCTTTACAATGCGATAGCCTCCAAGGGGGTCGCACTGCCTACTGTATTGCCACGGGGGCTGCATCACACACTGCACTGCCTGCCACATGGTGCATGGATATGTAGGAGGGCAGCACAGGTGCCCCCTCAACACCCACAACCAAGGGCCAAGGAGGAATCTGGGCCCACTACATGCCCCCAATGTCCCTTTCTGCCAGCCTTTCCATGGCAGGGCGGGACATCGTAATCTTTACAGTGATGCCTGGTAGGGGCCGCCACCAATGCAAGGATTGTGATGCCCTCTGCCGCACCCGTGGGCTCCAGGAGCCCTTCGGATGCATGGCGATAGGTGTTTGCAACCACCATTACACAGACACCCATTGCAATATGCAAGGCAGGAAACCTGTCTTGGATGGCCGTGAGACTGCCACCAATGGGATGCCAGTGGCTGTCTTGCCGCCATCGTAATCAGCCCCTTACTTATTGTAAAGTCATATTGTTAATTTTATAGGGATGACTTATTTTGGAATATTTATTAGTAAATTCTCCAGGAACTCTTCAATTTCTATTTAAACTCTATTTATATTTGATAGGTTAACATAAGTTACAATTGTTTATTGTTTAGCACATTGTAAGGTTTAAGATACATTGGTGTGGTACTAGTTAATTATGTAGGTTTTATGATGAAATTTTAGCCTAATTTAAGGTATATTGTAGTATTAATATAAAAATATGTATATTTAGTTTTTTCTAATTTTACTGATTTAAGATATATGTGGGTGTTAATAGTTTATTTATGATTTGTGTGCAGTATGTTTCTTTCACCTAAGCTTTACTGGAGTGGGAATAGTAAATTCTGTTTGGTGTACACCTTCCTTGAAGTGATATAGATTGGAGTGAGAATAGTAAGTAAGATATTCTTAGTCTATAGCACGTTTCTTCACTTAATATAGATTGGATTGGGAATAGTAGATTAAGGGGCTCATTACGATCTTGGGTGGAAAGCCTCTACCGACACCGTCTCAGATTCAGGACCAACCGTTTTGCGGTCATCGTTTCTGACCGCCGGATTAAGATGTGACCGAACTCTGTTTGGTCGGATTCCCATTGTTTCCTATGAGAGCTTGTGTTACGCCCACGAACCGGCTGAAACACAAGCTCCTATGGGAAAATGAGGTGTGTGTGGAAAACCCTTCACCCTGTTGCAGGTACCCCATGGTGTCTGCCACACAGTGTAGGGATTTACAGGGGGGGTACCTAAGATACCCCCTCGGCCACCAACCGTAGGCCTCAGGGGCCGGGGGGCAGCCAGGGGTCCCCAAAGTTACTTTCCAACAGTATTTCCATGTTGGACAGGCTGACGCGGAAAGGCTGTTGGGAAGTGACAGTGTAATCCCAATGGCGGAAACGCCCTCCATAGGGGGTTAAGGTGCGGTTTTGACTGACAGGTAAACTCCACTAGTCGGTCGGAACCGAGTCGGAATGACCGGCCAGTTTACGTTCTGACCGCGAACATCGTAATAGGGCGGTCGGACTGTAAGCCGACTGATTTGGTCGAAAGGGCTACAACACGTTTGCGAAGATTTCTACTGTCAAGCAGAGGCTTTCCTCCCAACATCAGAAGGAACCCCTAAGTATGTTTAGTATCCAGCACATTCCCTGCCTTGGGGTAGTTTGGAGTGGAAATAGTAAATCATATATGTTTAGTGTCTAGCACCTTCTCTGCCTTAAGGTAGTTTTGAGTGGAAAAAGTAAATTATATATGTTTAGTGTCCAGCACCTTCCCTGCCTTAAGGGAGTTTGGAGTGGGAATAGTAAATGATATATGTTTAGTGTCCAGCACCTTCCCTGACTTAAGGTAGGTTGAAGTGGGAATATTAAATTAGATATTTTTAGTGTCTAGCACCTTCCCAGTGTTAAGGCAGTTTGGATTAGGGATAGTAAATGATATATGTTTAGTATCCAGCACCTTCCCTGTCTTAAGGTAGTTTTGGGTAGGAATAGTAAATTATAAATGTTCAGTGTCCAGCACATTCTCTGTGTTAAGGTAGTTTGGAGTGGGAATAGTGAATTATATATGTTGTGTCCAGCACCTTCCCTGACTTAAGGTAGGTCAGAGTGGGTATAGTAAATTATATATGTTTAGTGTCCAGCACCTTCTCTGACTTAAGGTAGGTTGGAGTGTTAATAGTAAAGTATATATGTGTAATGTCCAGCACTTTTGCTGACTTAGGGTAGGTCAGAGTGGAAATAGTAAATTGAATAGCACCTTCTCTGACTTAAGGTATGTTGGAGTTGGTATAGTAAATTACATATGTGTAGTATCCAGCACCTTCTGTGATTTAAGGTAGGTTGGTGGGGAACTAGTAAGTGATGTATGTGTAGTGTTTAGAATTTTAAATTAAAAAAACACATATACAGATAAGAAATTGAACTAGGTTTTTGTAATATATATATATATATATATATATATTCATTGAAGGGTTTGCCTTTTGTGGGATGCACTCGAGATGGATGAATATAGCACAAAGGAGTTGTTGCCCCCAACCTTCAGACAGTTCTTGCGACGCGTTTCGGGCCTTGCGCCCTTCTTCTCTGGCAACTGTCACAAAACAAACAAGCATCACTGCCAGGTGATTCCCTTAAATGATTTATTTACATGGTCACGCCCTTGTGGGCCGGCTAATGAACGCCGTCTCAAAGCATCCTGGGCCTGGTAGTTTCAAAGTCAATTTCAAACCCATGTGGGTTGCTTGTTGCAATTGTAAAAATTTGAAAGTTTCTTACTGCATGGTACACGGAGACAAGCAAACTCCTTGATAGTGCGCATCCACTACTCACGCACTTGGCTGCCCCAATAAACAGCCGCGGACCCGCCGCGCTACACTCAGCGTTTATTGGGGCAGCCAAGTGCGTGAGTAGTGGATGCGCACTATCAAGGAGTTTGCTTGTCTCCGTGTACCATGCAGTAAGAAACTTTCAAATTTTTACAATTGCAACAAGCAACCCACATGGGTTTGAAATTGACTTTTAAACTGCCAGGCCCAGGATGCTTTGAGACGGCGTTCATTAGCCGGCCCACAAGGGCGTGACCATGTAAATAAATCATTTAAGGGAATCACCTGGCAGTGATGCTTGTTTGTTTTGTGACAGTTGCCAGAGAAGAAGGGCGCAAGGCCCGAAACGCGTCGCAAGAACTGTCTGAAGGTTGGGGGCAACAACTCCTTTGTGCTATATTCATCCATCTCGAGTGCATCCCACAAAAGGCAAACCCTTCAATGAATATTTTCCGGCCCGCCAGGTCGAGGGAAGCACCACCGCGCTACACTCAGCGGGTCCGCGGCTGTTTATTGGGGCAGCCAAGTGCGTGAGTAGTGGATGCGCACTATCAAGGAGTTTGCTTGTCTCCGTGTACCATGCAGTAAGAAACTTTCAAATTTTTACAATTGCAACAAGCAACCCACATGGGTTTGAAATTGACTTTTAAACTACCAGGCCCAGGATGCTTTGAGACGGCGTTCATTAGCCGGCCCACAAGGGCGTGACCATGTAAATAAATCATTTAAGGGAATCACCTGGCAGTGATGCTTGTTTGTTTTGTGACAGTTGCCAGAGAAGAAGGGCGCAAGGCCCGAAACGCGTCGCAAGAACTGTCTGAAGGTTGGGGGCAACAACTCCTTTGTGCTATATTCATCCATCTCGAGTGCATCCCACAAAAGGCAAACCCTTCAATGAATATTTTCCGGCCCGCCAGGTCGAGGGAAGCACCACCGCACTACACTCAGCGGGTCCGCGGCTTTTTATTGGGGCAGCCAAGTGCGTGAGTAGTGGATGCGCACTATCAAGGAGTTTGCTTGTCTCCGTGTACCATGCAGTAAGAAACTTTCAAATTTTTACAATTGCAACAAGCAACCCACATGGGTTTGAAATTGACTTTTAAACTACCAGGCCCACGATGCTTTGAGACGGCATTCATTAGCCGGCCCACAAGGGCGTGACCATGTAAATAAATCATTTAAGGGAATCACCTGGCAGTGATGCTTGTTTGTTTTGTGACAGTTGCCAGAGAAGAAGGGCGCAAGGCCCGAAACGCGTCGCAAGAACTGTCTGAAGGTTGGGGGCAACAACTCCTTTGTGCTATATTCATCCATCTCGAGTGCATCCCACAAAAGGCAAACCCTTCAATGAATATTTTCCGGCCCGCCAGGTCGAGGGAAGCACCACCGCGCTACACTCAGCGGGTCCGCGGCTGTTTATTGGGGCAGCCAAGTGCGTGAGTAGTGGATGC
Organism: Triturus cristatus; assembly: GCF_964204655.1. Classification (NCBI taxonomy): domain Eukaryota; kingdom Metazoa; phylum Chordata; class Amphibia; order Caudata; family Salamandridae; genus Triturus; species Triturus cristatus. Next base: position 337,250,240 of record NC_140580.1, read on the forward strand.
GCACTATCAAGGAGTTTGCTTGTCTCCGTGTACCATGCAGTAAGAAACTTTCAAATTTTTACAATTGCAACAAGCAACCCACATGGGTTTGAAATTGACTTTTAAACTACCAGGCCCAGGATGCTTTGAGACGGCGTTCATTAGCCGGCCCACAAGGGCGTGACCATGTAAATAAATCATTTAAGGGAATCACCTGGCAGTGATGCTTGTTTGTTTTGTGACAGTTGCCAGAGAAGAAGGGCGCAAGGCCCGAAACGCGTCGCAAGAACTGTCTGAAGGTTGGGGGCAACAACTCCTTTGTGCTATATTCATCCATCTCGAGTGCATCCCACAAAAGGCAAACCCTTCAATGAATATTTTCCGGCCCGCCAGGTCGAGGGAAGCACCACCGCGCTACACTCAGCGGGTCCGCGGCTGTTTATTGGGGCAGCCAAGTGCGTGAGTAGTGGATGCGCACTATCAAGGAGTTTGCTTGTCTCCGTGTACCATGCAGTAAGAAACTTTCAAATTTTTACAATTGCAACAAGCAACCCACATGGGTTTGAAATTGACTTTTAAACTACCAGGCCCAGGATGCTTTGAGACGGCGTTCATTAGCCGGCCCACAAGGGCGTGACCATGTAAATAAATCATTTAAGGGAATCACCTGGCAGTGATGCTTGTTTGTTTTGTGACAGTTGCCAGAGAAGAAGGGCGCAAGGCCCGAAACGCGTCGCAAGAACTGTCTGAAGGTTGGGGGCAACAACTCCTTTGTGCTATATTCATCCATCTCGAGTGCATCCCACAAAAGGCAAACCCTTCAATGAATATTTTCCGGCCCGCCAGGTCGAGGGAAGCACCACCGCGCTACACTCAGCGGGTCCGCGGCTGTTTATTGGGGCAGCCAAGTGCGTGAGTAGTGGATGCGCACTATCAAGGAGTTTGCTTGTCTCCGTGTACCATGCAGTAAGAAACTTTCAAATTTTTACAATTGCAACAAGCAACCCACATGGGTTTGAAATTGACTTTTAAACTACCAGGCCCAGGATGCTTTGAGACGGCGTTCATTAGCCGGCCCACAAGGGCGTGACCATGTAAATAAATCATTTAAGGGAATCACCTGGCAGTGATGCTTGTTTGTTTTGTGACAGTTGCCAGAGAAGAAGGGCGCAAGGCCCGAAACGCGTCGCAAGAACTGTCTGAAGGTTGGGGGCAACAACTCCTTTGTGCTATATTCATCCATCTCGAGTGCATCCCACAAAAGGCAAACCCTTCAATGAATATATATATATATATATATATATATACACACACAATTTATTGCAACAAAAATGTAGTTTTATTGAAATACATAATACATAGAACAGGTTTTTACAATAACTGTTTGGATTTTTTTATATCACTGTATTATAAAAACATTAGTATATTTTTGAGGTATAGCAAGTACATTTGGTGCACTTTTGAGAAAAGAAAAGAAAAATACATTTAATAATTTTTATAATATTTATTAAATAATATTATTTTTATACGGTTATTTAATATTTTTGACAATATATTGTGAATTTATAGTAGTATAGAAAATTGTAAACAACATTTTTGCATGTAAAAATACATCAAGTAAATATTTTTGAGCAGTTTTACACAGTTACTTTTTTACTAAACTGTTGACATTATTTTTTATATATTAAATAATTATATATAGTATATATTATTAATATTTAATATCTATTTTACAAACATTATAGTGCAGCACTTTGTCTTTATTTTTATGTTAAATAATATTATATTTTTAAATAATATTTAATACATATAGAAAGTAAATTACAGTGTTCATAAAATATATTGTGACAGACGTTTTATACATAGTTATCTTTTTGTGATGCTTTTAATAATTTTTACATTTAAAAAAAAAATTGTGTTTATTTCTTTTAACAAATTATGAAAATTATTTTTAATATATAGAAAAGAATATTATGGGCATAATTATGATGTTGGTCGGAATTGCCTCGGACTTTAGGTCGGTGGTTCCGAACACTTAATTAGGATGCTACAGCACATGGTGTGGTTGCAAACTTCCATTTATAATAATAATAATACGGCATTTTATAGAGCGCGATCAGCTACCTCACAAGGAGGTGTCCCGGCGCTAAAAGAACAGGTTTGACCACGAGGACTAGAGTCATAGCACCTAGCGCGGTTGGGTGAAAAGCCAGGTCTTCATCATCCGCTTAAAACAGAGCCCGGAGGGGGCCTGCTGAAGCGCTGGGGGCAGGGTGTTCCAGAGTGCCACCACATTGGCCGAGAAAGTTGGTCCTCCCAGCCGAGCCCTTTTGACTCGTGGGACTACAAGCTGAACGCGGCAGTTGGAGCGGAGAGAGCGAACCTGGGTGTATCTCGGCAGCCGTGTTTGCAGATAATTTGGGCAGGTGCCATACAGAGATCTAAAGGCCAGCGTGAGTGCCTTGAATTTGATTCTGCTGGCTACTGGTAACCAGTGAAGTGAAAGAAGGTGCGGAGAGACCGAATGCTTGAAAGGGATCCGCATTAACAGCCTCGCAGCCGCATTTTGGACCAGTTGCAACCGCTGAATTAGATATTTTGGTAAGCCCAGATAAAGGCCATTTGCGTAATCCAGCCTAGATGTCACTGTGGCATGGATTACTGTTTTTCGGCAGCTCTCTGGTAGAAGTCGCAGAATTTTGCGGAGATTCCTCAGCTTACACCGACAGCAACCAACTACTTGCTGGATGTGCGAGGCAAAGGACAAACTGTCATCCCACCGCACCCCCAGATTTTTTGCCGTTTGGCTAGGCAAAGGGGCCTGTCCCATCTCCGCCGGCCACCAAAGCTCTGAGGGTGGAGGGGGGCCTTTGCCAAAAAAGATCACTTCCGTCTTGTTAGCGTTGAGTTTTAATTTGTTTGTGTTCATCCAGCATGCACCATCTTGGAGACAGCCCTTGAAACTCGAAAAGGACGCCTCCGACACCTCCGAATACAGAAACACCAGTTGGGTGTCGTCGGCATATGAGATTGCCTTGACCCCCCAATTGGCAATCAACGTGAAAAGTGGAGCCAGGTAGATATTAAATAATAGTGGGCTGAGTGCCCACCCCTGAGGGACGCCACAGCTGAGGACCTTGGGTGTTGAAGAAACGGTCCCCAGCGCCACCTTCTGTGTTCTCTGAGTCAGATACGACTGTATCCATCCCAGTGCCTGGTCCTGGATGCCTATCTCAGCCAGTCGCAACAACAGTCTAGCATGGTCGACCGTATCAAAAGCGGCCGACAGATCCAGGAGCACCAGCATCGCTGAGTTTCCTGAATCCATCGACCACCTCACTGACTCTGCCACCTCAATTAGTGCTGTCTCAGTGCTGAAGCCGGGTCTAAAGCCTGATTGCGTCTCATGCAATATCCTGTTTTCTTCAATAAATTTACTCAGCTGGCGCTGGATTACTTTCTCAAACATTTTACCCGGTGCTGCCAGCAGAGAAATAGGACGAATATTGCTAAGGTCCTTGGGATCCCCATTTGGTTTTTTCTTTAGCGGGAGGAGAGTGGCATGTTTCCATATCATCGGGAACACCCCGGAGGAGATGGACATATTCCAAATCTGCTGTATTATGGGGGCCACAAAGTCAGCTATGGTGCTCCAGAGTTTAGGTGGACAGGGGTCGTCAGGTGATCCTGACTTACAGCGAGTTAGTTCTTGCATAACCACGCTCAGGGTTATCGGCTGGAATTGTGCCAAAGTTTCATCATCCACCACTTTGACAACCAGATCCGTTTTCACCGTTTTCTTCTCCGGCCCGAAGGACTCATAGACTTGTTTGATTTTATAGTCAAAGAAATCTGAGATGCTATCGCACAGAGTGGTCGACGGGGGAATCTCCCTCTCAACACACCTAGGTTTGAAAAAAGACTGTACCACCTTAAAGATTTCTTTGCTCGAGTGTTCTGCCTGCTGAATTGATTCTGCATAGAACTGTTTTTTTGCCTTTCTAACGGCCTTCTGCAGTTTTTTGGATGCTTCCTTATATCGGGCTTTTTCTAGGGGCCCGTAATTTACCCTCCAAACCCTCTCCAGCCTCTTACAAGCTGCCTTCTCTACTCTAAGGTCCTGAGAGAACCAGGGAGCGGAAGGGGAATCCCGCTTAGATATTGCGCGTGTTGCCGGAGCAATGGATGACACCATATTCCTGACCCAGTCATTAAGTAGCTGTGCATCTGTGTTGACATTCGAGGTAAGAGTAGGTATATTCTGAGCCAGAACTGGGCCCATGGTAGCAGGGACTAGCTTCTTCCATTGTCTCTTCACAAAGGAGCACTTACTTGTCGCAGGTCTGTCAGCCGCTATATTTAAATTAAATGGAATCAGTGAATGTTCTGACCAGACTAACGGTAATGGGGCCTCTGCCGCCACATTATTAATATTGGAGAAAATTAAATCAAGCGTATGGCCCGCTCTGTGCGTGGGGCCCTCGTTGATAAGTCTCAGTTTGGCTGCATTTAATGTGGACCTCAATGGGGCTTATGCAGCGGGCAGAATCCGACCTGCGGCACAAGCTCCCATTGAGAAATGGGAGTTTGTGGAACTCCCTGCACCATGTGACAGGCACCTCATGGTGCCTGCCACATAATGAAGGGATTTTCAGGGGCCACAGCCATAGGCCGTGGAGGGATGGGGGCCCTGCTAGGGGACCCCAAAGTCAGAAAAGCGACACAAAAAGGCTGTTGGAAACCGACATAATAATCCAGACAATGGAATTAAGGGATTATGATTGGTTATCGAATAGCCGAAGGTCTCCCTGAGTTCGTCGGAACCGAGTCACATTGAGCGGCCAGTTTACACTCCTACTGCCAATATTGCAATTCAGCGGTCGGAATGTAAACCTACCATGTCGGTCGGTAAGCCTCCCACGAGCAGTCGGAGGCTTCCCAACCCACATCGTAATGAGGCCCTATGTATAATCTAATATTAATTACTATATATTGTACAACTTTTTTAACCATTTTATAACATGTTTTACATCTTTAAAAGCGAAAACATGTTTTTAAACACACATTTTTATAATAGCATTGTTTTACATTGCCTTCAAAGGGAAATAGTGTTTTTTCAATTTTAATTAGGCAGTCATTTTTTGGGGTCGAAGTGGATTTTTTATTCTATCTCTTCCTTATTTGGACACTTTTGGGGAGAGAATCCTGCAGTTGGAAGCTACATCGCATCAGTTAAGGTAAGTTTAATTTAAATAATTTTTTTAGGTAATTAAGAGTAGAGGGAGGTACTTAGGTGTTGTATAGGGTTTTTATTGTGTGTTTGTGGATGTTATAATGTGGGGTAGTGTGTATGTATTAATATGGGTAGTACCGTTAAGGCATTGTATGTTTAGTGATATTGATATGTAGTGTTGTAGAATTTTAGGGCCTGATTACGATGACGGTCGGACCACCACTGACAGCCCGTTGGTGGCGGTCTCACCACCATCGGAATGACGATTCCCGCCCACCACATTAGTATAGTTGGCAGATGTATGGTGGTCAGAGAGACCCCCACAGATCCAAAGGAGCCTGTCGGACCGTCGGAGAGAGTTGTATTCCCTACAATGGTGTTTGTGGCTGCCAGGCACCGCCGTAGGCATTACAATGTTCCTTTCTGCCTGTGGTTTCATGGCGGTCAATCCGCCATGAAAAGCAGACAGATAGGGATTTAGGGGGCCCGTGGCAGGACCCCCTGCCCCCAGGCCCTCAGCTGTGGGTTTTGGGGAGCACCTATGTTGCCCCCCTACATATCCCTGCACCATGTGACAGGCACCGCAGTGCTGGATATGTGTAGTGTCCCCTTTTTGTACTGCGGTGTGTGCTGCAGCAGCAGCACCTGCTTTAATACAAAATATAGGTTTTGGGGCCACCGATAGCCTGTCAGGCGGTACCATTTATGAAAGATTGGCGGTCGGACAAAAGTCTGACTGCCATCCTACTCAGCCCCGAAGGTATGTGTAGATAAGAATGTCTTGAGTTACTATAGTTGATTTTAAGTGTAATGTATACTATTATTAGTATATGTATGTGCGGAAGGGATTTGTGTTGTTTTTTTTACCAAGTGGATTTATTCCTGATTTGAAGTTCGATGGAGGTTACATTTACTATTTTTTTAAGGAAATGTGTATTAGTTTATTATAAACTAATAGTTATTTTACATTTCCTTTATTTTTCAAGTTTCCTGGAGCGTTTCTTTTTTAAAAACTATTTTTATTTTTTTTATGATTGTACGGTATGGATTATATTGGTGGATTTATTTTTGGACAGTTGTATTTTTCCATTTTTTTGTGGTGTTTTACAATACAAGCATGGATTTACATGAATTGCTGTTTGTTAACTGTTGTTTGGATCAAGGTCTTCAGCTAGGACACTGTAAGTCGTTTTTAATTATTTTAAGTGGGTGAGATTTGTTATTTATTTAATTGTGGTTTGTTAATTAGTATTAAATAGAGTTTTTTATTTCTATGTTTGGAGGTTTGTAGTGGATTTGTTTGGTTATTTTATATTTTTGTAAGAGATTTAGTTAGTTATTTTGTTAAGTTTAAAATATTTTTCTTATGTCAAATAATAATCATTGTTATATAAAAATATATTTTTTAAATAGTTCAAGATTTAGTTAGCTGTTTTGTTTCATTACCATTGAATTGTTTGGAGGAAAATAATTATATGTAGAGTAGAGATATTGCTATGGTTTTTAAGTATTCTAGACATTTAGGTGCCAATTACGATCCTGTAAAAAATTCCCCCGTACGACTCGTATCCGGTCTTTTTACCGTACGAATCGTACAAGTGCCGTACAAACTGGCAATCACGATTCGCATGGTAAAAAGTCCATACGAACCGCATTGGAATCATTCCCCACACGTCCTCGGGTCGGAAAATGTGTCTGACACGTCCTCGGACGATTTACCGTACAAATGTGAAAAGTGAAGTCCGACCGAGGAATCACGATCCAACCCGTGCGTCCGAGGTCACAACCGTATGGTAAAAACACCGTCTGCACCGAACTCCCATTGCAACCATGGAGACATGTGCCCGCATACGTGCCCAACACTCCCCCCAGCACCCATACGTTCGAGTCGTACTCCCCGTGAATGTACACCCCCCCCTGTATGTACACCCCTGTACGTGTCGAACCCCCACCCATGTATGTACACCCCTGTACGTTCGAGTCATACCCCCACCCGTGTATGTACACCCCTGTACGTTCGAGTCGTACCCCCACCCGTGTATGTACACCCCTGTACGTGTCGAACCCCCGTGTATGTACACCCCTGTACGTTCGAGTCGTACCCCCACCCGTGTATGTACGGTGCGTACCCCCAGCGCGTACGACTCGAACGTACAGGGGTGTACATACACGGGGGTTCGACACGTACAGGGGTGTGCATACACGGGTGGGGGTACGACTCGAACGTACAGGGGTGTACATACACGGGGGTTCGACACGTACAGGGGTGTACATACACGGGTGGGGGTACGACTCGAACGTACAGGGGTGTACATACACGGGGGTTCGACACGTACAGGGGTGTACATACACGGGTGGGGGTACGACTCGAACGTACAGGGGTGTACATACACGGGGGTTCGACACGTACAGGGGTGTACATACACGGGTGGGGGTACGACTCGAACGTACAGGGGTGTACATACACGGGGGTTCGGCGCGTACTCACGGGGGCTGGGGGGGTACGGCACGTACCGGGCCCCCTATTCTGGTCGTTTTGCGGCGTACTTCGCTTTTCCGGCACTTTTTGGGTGCCGTAAAAATATTGCCGTCCGGACCGCTGTCGGTTCGAATCGTACTTCCTGGTTCGTGAAGCGCTGCCTGAGAGCGTCCCGACGTCACGTCGGCGCTTTCCCCGGATCACATTTGTATGTATCTTTTCGTCGGTCGGTGTTTTGTACGACTCGTACGAAAATGGTGTTTCCGTGCGAATCGTACTTGCATGTTTGTAAAGTTTTACAACCGGGTACGAGTCGGAGGGAAAAAAGCCTCCGTCCGACGGTTCGTACCCGGTTTTTACAGGATCGTAATTGGCACCCTAATATTTAGATAGAGTGTAACTTTGAATTGTAAATGCTCATACATTGTTTTAGTTTGGTTTGTTAGTTTAGGGCACAGTTGTGTTACGGATTGCTCTAGTCTTAGTTTATGTAAGCTTTGTTCTTTCTGAATAGATTCTAGAAATGTATGCAGGGCGGGTTGACTTCTTTGCATTGTGGATTTGAAGGGATTATGCCTACCTTCCACTGCATTGTTGGTTTTTGCTTCTTGAGCTAGGTTACTGTTGTATACATTCCACCATGGAAAGTGGAATTTTGATTGGCGTCTGAGCCCAGATCTACATAGTTTTTCCACCCAGGTGTCATCAAAATAGTCAAGTAGTGGAGTTGGTTTATTTTCATTGGCTTGATAGGGGCTTTCAATTAATTGGTTGTAGTGATTAGCAACTTTGGTTACTGGGACGTGGGCTAGTGCTATTCATTTTTTATAAGCAAAATGGTTGTTGGTTGAATATTCTATACTAAGGGAAGATTTTTGAAGGTGTCTCCATATGATTTAGTTAAAATGGTAGTAATACCACTGTATGGCTGTGTGGGGAAAAATTTTCAGGATGGCTTGTATCATTGATGCTTCTGAAATAATGATGGTTTTCTGTCGGTTGTAACTGTTAGTTTCTTTTTTATTTTTTTTAAGGAGGTCTGGATAGGTAGCTGATTGTTAGGTAAAAGTGCATAAATAAAGGGAATGTTACTGTTGTAGTATTGTTCATGGATTCTATATAATTGGTAGAAATGTTTGGGACATATTTTAAATGACCCATCCATATTTCCCATTGGTGAAGTTTTAATATGTTTGTGGGTGTTGCAAAGACAATAATTATTTGCATCACATTTATTGTTATAAAGAAGGAATTCTTCTTTCTGAGTTATTGATAGTTCAGGGGTATTTGAACATTACTGAAAGTTTTAGGGGTAGGTGGGGTATGGGTTGTAGCTTTTTTGGTTCTGCTTATTAATCTTTTTAAAGTTGGGACTGCAGTTAACTGGCAAGTGAGATGCTTAGGAACTAGGGGTATAATATATTTTAGAATTTCGGTTGTGGGTTTCTTAGACCTGGTACCAGCTTCCTTAATAGTTTCCGAAACATCTTTGACTTCTACTACTCTTTAACATTTATTACAGTATTTTCCCTTGTTGTTGCCGTACTATAACATGCACTGGAATAGTATTTGGTGCATTTCCAATTATTATGGTTAGCTGTTTATTTTTCTTGGCTCTATGTATACCCCATATAGCATAATAGAAGTTTTCCTTTCTGTGAAGTAGTACAATTTGCACCCTCCGTCATTTTCTTATTTGGACTGTAATTAAATATACATGTTGAAAATATTCAATTTCTATTATGGACAATTTTAAATCATAAAAAAAAAATCTTAATACACTTCCATATTTGGGTGCATTGATATTGTTAGGTTTTGTAAAATATTCTGTTCTTTTTTGGTGTTGCTGGTTAGGTTTTTTCAGATGAAGAAAAGAAAATTATTATTCATTTTCTTACATACTACTTTTTGTTATGGGGTGGCTAGGTTGTGTGTTGGATTGGTTTGTATTTTAAACTAGTGGGTTAGTTTTTATTTAAAATCTACTTAAGTTATTTAGTAGTTTTGCTTTGATTTTATTTGTAGTTAGTTTGACTTTAGTTGGGAAGACTTTGAAGGAGAGATAATCTATAAAAAGAACATATGTTATTTCATTTATTTATAATTGCATTTACTTGCATTTTGGTTACTTTTATAGTAAAGTAGATAATATACTTACTTTGAAAAGTTGTTGTTGAAAGTGTAAAATTAAAGGTTTGGCATTCTGGTAGAGTTCTGGCAGAGATTCGGCCTGCTCTGGTAGTTGCAGTTGCAATGGTAGATTATATCTTACTGTTAATGTTTTATACAGTGTTTATTATGAACAGCATGCAACAGGAACACCTCAAATGCAACTGTGTCAATTTTTGTTTCTAATGAAGTAGTGGTGTCTTTTGTGGCCTTAATTTTTCATTCAAACTAATTGGTGTGCTTCTAAAAGGTACGTTCTACCTATACCAATGGTCCCTTCCCCAGCTTAACCAGGAGCCAAGGTGTTTACACACTAGGAAACACTGCGGAGCTTCTTTGCTGCTTTAAGTTTGCGTTCTGTCAGCTTCTTATAATCAGCACACCACAGGGACACCTCGACAGCAGCTGTGTCCATTTTTGTTTCTAATTAAGTTTTGGTGTCTCGACTGACCTGAAGTATCCATTCAAATTCATTATTGTGCTCCTCCTCTTGCTTTCTGACCTTCCAACTGCTCAGGAAGGTCTTCAGATGGCTACCACACGACACCATGTGGAGGCTTGTGTGGCAGCACAGGAGGGGAGCAGTCACATGTAGGAGCAGTAGCCTTCATGCGGGTGGGGATCGGTCTGCTAATCACTGATGTAACACTCCTTGTTTTGCCCGCACGATTGCCAGGCTGCCTGCCCCTCCTACCAAAATCCCTCAAATTCTACAGACGGGTGAGACAGACAGACACCTTTTGTCTAGCCTCCATCCTACCTGTAGATTTCACTGCCTGAACTTGGGATGCCACCACTGTGGAGCACTGTAGGTGATTGTTGTGATGACAATCCTGAAGATGATGGTGCTGAAGTGAGACTAGAGCTCACCAGTGGCAGCCAATAAAAACAGGGGGAACCATGCCTTTGTCAGTAAATTCTGTAGTAGCAAAACACTGCTTTCTGGTGCTGGTGGTGCGACACTATATAATGATTGGCAACTACTGTCTTGCCAGCCATGAATGGATGTCCACCTGGCCCGCTTTCAACACTCTAGTTTAGGCTCAAATTTTCACAGTGGCTCTGTGGTGCTGCAGCTGGTGCCCTACTTTCCTAGTACTTGGATGCTACACACAGACATAGCCATCAAGGATGCAGCTGGGGCAGTGGCATCAGGGCCCAATGCTGTGAATCTGCATCCTAATTATAAATATTTTTACCACTAAAGCAAAATACTGTGAATCCGAGGAAGCATGATAATTACAGGGAGAAACTACTTTCACAATTATCGCCAATGTATACTATCGGCTAAAACTCTAAACATGCCACGAGCTGATCTAAAATATAAAGGACTCCTCATCAAACCAAAGACTCGAGGGGGCTCATCCCAAACAAGCCAGTGGCTGACCGAGGCTGATCCAGAGCTGCCCTGTTGCAGTTGTGGCATCTCTGCTTACTGCACGCATGAGAATCACAGTAAATTGAGCAATGGCGTAGTAAGGGGGGGTCTGTCCCGGGCAGCACAAGTTTTGCGGGCCGTGGCCTCCTCCTGCTCTTACCTGCAGTCTCGAGGCAGCAATTGCCACCCCCTGCTTTACAATGCGGCCGTCGCAGGGTGCCAACCGGCGGAATCCCGCCATCACCCACTCCCACTCTGCTAATGTGGCCGCTGAGGGTGGCAAATGCAGGGGCCGCCACGGGCAGCCAAAGGGCTAGCTACGCCACTGAAATTGTGTGGTCCTCAAATTATGCCACATGAAGCCAGCAGCAGTAGTATGGTAGCCTGAAGTTTAACCCACCTAGGGCTGCCTTGTTTCATCCTCCTGGGCTCCTAGCTGCTGCTGCATTGTACTCCAGCTCCAGCTGCCTTTTAAAGCTGCTCTGCAGGACTATCATTAGGGCTTCATATAAAGGGACCAGATATTCTACTATCTGGTCCATTTATATGAAGCCCTGATGATAGTCCCAGTACTATTCGCCTTGGTCTGTCAGGGGCGTTTACGATCTTCAACTAACACAGGAGCAGAATGATGCTAATTTCCCAATGCCCCCATCGGAACGTTTCCGCGAGAATGAGTATAACTCTCTACGGGCAAGTGTCGACGGGGGAAAGGGGAATTGGACAGAGAAGAGACAGCCCTGGATTTCTTCGTCGTTGTAGAGAAACGATTTCTGCAACATTTAGCATTTGTTCACTACACAATTCATTAAGCATTAACTTACTGTATATGAGGTAATGAATTAGCTTGTCTTACCAGGAGGTATTCAGGGCCAAACCTCTCTTCTATTTCTCAGTTGCTTGAGTGTGTAACAACTGACTTGCTCTGGCTCTTGTTAACCCTTTCTTCTTCTTCTTTTCTTACTGGAGTGAAGGTGGTGTCGGGTCTTGGGAATAGAATTTAACAGGTGAGTAACGTGAATTTTCTCTGTCGAGTATTACTACACTGCTGTGTGTAACCGTTAACTTACTTCATCTTCTAGCCGTGAGCATATTGTACTTTTCGTTGAGCTACTGTCTTAGGAACAGGTAACCGTAAGCTGGGAGTATTAGACTTCCTAGTTATCTATAATATCTGAGGTTCTTTTGCTGTTTAGGTACTATGGTTGATTTACTCGGAAACTCTAAGACGAATGCACTATCTGTCTTGTTTTTCCCAAAAGAATTAAACTTGAACAGTGCGAGGAGGATTTCGCGTTGTTCAGGTTTAAACTATGAATACTCTAAGTGGGTTTTAATGAATGCTCTGAGGGGGTCTTATTGAATACTCTGAGAGAGTCTTATTCCTTCTGCGGAATAAACTCAGAATTGTCACCAGACTCCGAACTACTCTTAGTCAGTCATGACTAGAATTCGGACCTGTCAGGAAAAGGTTCTACATATTATTCAGGTTTCAACTAAATACACTAACCTGAGTATGTAAGGTGACCGTCGAAGGATAGCACGACGAAATTCCTCGACGCGACCTACCCTAACTTCCACGACGGTGAGGTACGTGTTGCTTCGATAATTTCTCTGGTGAAGTGCGCTCAAGAACGTTGGCAGGCGCGCCTCACCTGCTGCGTTAGAATTCAGTAAAGACTAGAACGCCGACCCATGAATGCGTCAGCGGCCATATTGGAAATCCAGCGGCGCCAACAAATGCGCCAACTGAGAGCCCCATGGATTCCATTACTCGGTTTAACCGAGGAGATGGTATTCACAGTGGTGGGTTCTGAATTACGCGGAGGAAACCTCCCGTGAACCCTGACATGGTCTTGAAACGCGTTGTCATTTTGGGAGGCATTTAGTTAATTCTGAATGCGGCGAGAGTTGAAGGAAATTATTGGATAAAGGATTGATATACTATTCAGACACTCTTTTGACGCTGGAGTTGGAATAACACATGTGGTTCATAACATCGGATATTTTCATGTTTATTACTTAATTTTGTACAAGATGTAAATTTTCCTAAAAATGTGTTTTGCATCAGATTAATGTATGAATTCATTTGCTGCTTTTGTCACATTGCAAGCTGTTGCCAAAACATTTTTCACAGTGTCTAAGTCCATTTTTGTCTTTAAGTGTATGTTAATGTGAATTGTATATACGTGTAAGTTCATGTGTGAATTTGGTAAGTCTGTGTTTCTTTTTCAGTCCAAAAAATTGTTTTGATCAATTTTTAAATTAATAAGAAACAGGAATGGTCTAATAAAAATTCCATTCGGACTGATAAAAGAGCTGACTGTTCGTTACTCCATGAGTAGTAGGAGTGTACGGTAGTACGGAGCCGGGTTCATTGTTTTGTGTTCTGAACTTTTAGAAAGTTGGCATTTTCTTGTCCTAACCATTTTGTGCCTGTATCCTGGGTCACATGACTAGGTGTAGTTGGCAGTTGACCTTTGTGTGTTCCTCCCAGACAGTGACACAAAGGGGTGCTAGGTACTGGCAGGATGGGCCATCCTGCCAGGATGGTAGTGGTGAAGCTGTACTTAACCCCACTTACATTCTAAAGGAGCTGCCTCAACATACTCACAAAGGACTTCACACTAGCCTTTTGTCACCCAGACATCCTGGTAACAGGGCTGGGAGGAAGGAAATTCAAGAACTGTCTGTGGGGGTAAAACTCTAGAAGTTTCTTCCACTTAAAAGCTGGCACCAGGTATAAAAATAGAACCCTTAGACTCACTGTTTACTAGACTCCTGAAGCAGTGGACGATACAGAAGAAAACCACCCTGCTGCCAGAGTACTGCCCAGCTGCTTGAGGCCTGCCTTGCTTTCTGAGAAGGAAGACTGGACCTGCTCCCTTCATCCCAGTCTAACCTGAGTGACTGCATGGGTCAGGTGGCTGACCTCCTGTTCTTAGCTACAATGACAAAACAAACTCCAGTTCACCTGCTGCACTGGACCCATCTGGACCTGGAGCTGACCCTACCTGAGCCTTCTGGCCTCTTCTGGAGTGAATTCCTGATCCCCAAGAGGTGCCTCACCAGGTCCTGGACTCATGGCTGGCATCAGTTGAGCTCCGCCTGTGAATAAAGGACGAAATCATGAAGTTTTTGGGGTCTTCGCAATCGCGAACTTACCTTTTGAGCCAAGATCTTGCCCACCTTCGCTGACCATCAACGTGAAGCTCTGGTGGACCTGAATCTTCGCGCTACCGTGACCACCAGTTATGACCGGCAATGTGAGGTCTGTACTTTGCACTACAAATTCGTCAATGCGCAGATCCAGCAATGCCCATCCACAACGTCCTACAGGATATTCGTTCTGCAGCGACAACCTTCCTTGCCGCTCGGCCTGCTCTTCACATTGCAGAGATGAAAATCCACTACGCTATCCCTGTTACTCGCAGCCTCCTCTATCAGGAACTGGATACTTTGCACAGGACTTTTAAAAGTTACCATTTTTCAGCTGGACTAACTGGGCTCTGTATCCCGCCCATGCTCCGTAGCAGTTGACCTGAACCTGAGACTTTCCCTCGGTCTAGCGCAACAAGATAAACGTGAATGGTGCTTTGTGCTTTTAGGCACTATATTGACCTAAAAGTTTGAAATTGCAATTCTTCAATTCTACTGCTTGGATGTTTGTCATTTTGGCTTCAAACTATTTTTAAAAAATTTACTCTATTTTATCTAAATCTATATGGGCATTTTCTTGCGTTGTGTTCTTCCTTTTTTTATTTGAGTGCTACATAAATAGTATACACCTTGCTTTTAAGTAAAGCCTGAGTGCTTGTGTGCCAAGCTACCATAGAGTTAAGCACAGGTTAACCAGTGACTTGTGTGGATCACCCTGACAGGAATAGGGGTTGTTGCTGGAGAAGGGTTCAGCCCCCCAACCAGACACCCAGTTTCTCACACACTCCATAGGTGTTTATCATAAACACCTAAGAGTGGCACATAGGTGTTTCCTGGATAATAGGATTCAGAAGCCTGTTTCCTGTGCTAAAGAGATTTTTAGTACCCTTAAAGAATTCACACAGGCCAACTCTTGCAGATTATCGATTCCAGTCTGGCCTGAACTGTGTGAATCATTGCGACTTAATTTTCATGTTACAATTATTAAAAGGTACGAGGACCTTAACTATCAGACAGAGCCTCTACATAGTAAAGTGTGGTACCTTCTCCCACCTCCTGATGCACCGTGTCAGGGAATGTTTGCCCAAATCTTTCCTGAGAAAGTCTGGGATCTGATTTCCTCATTCAAATCTGGATCTCTGGACTATCCATGTCCAGCCCATCACTTCTCTTCTTTCCCATCATTGTTTGTGCTATATTTTACTGACCTTTGCAATATTTTACTCAAAATGGCCAAGATACCAAGAATGTGGAAACCTCCGTGTTTCCCCTATTTAAAAAAACAAAGCTACAGTGGACCCTGCCTACCTCTCCAAACAGTAGCGGCTGGCATGTACGGAGGGTGGTGAGCAGTGGGAGAAGAATTAAAGTAAAGAAAATAAGTAAGGAAATAACTACACTTACCTTCCTGGCATGATGTCCTCTTCGCTCCTGCCTTCTCCAGGCAGGCAGGCTCCAACGCAGGACCCAGGAAACTGCACTAACCAATCCTGATGCTGCTCTCATGCAGCAAGAAAGCAGCACCAGGATTAGAAGGAGTGGCCTCCTTTGGCGCTCCCTAGGACACTAGAGCCCTATGCTTTCTCTAACCCAGCTTTCTTAGACAGCTGGGTTAAAGATGTTTAAAATGGGCATGTCTGGCTGGCCATAGCAAGAGGGCTGGCCAAAGAGACATAGACACTTTAAACTTGAAGTGCCCTGCCCATCACTGCTTTCTGCTGCTGCCTAACTGGTTACAACAAACAAATGATGGACGGAATGCTGACAATGCAGACATTCTCCCCCAGTCAAGAGATCTGGGTTAAATCCATCATTCTTTTGCCCACTACGCCACCCCAGTTCAGACATGGCCATATGCAAATCAGTCTTGACCCTGTGCCTCATGGAAACAGTCCAGCCCGAACTGCCAAGCCATGTCTTCCCTGGACCGGAATCAAGCATCCTAGGACCGGTTTCTGGCTATCAGACGTCATCAGCCAGGATAGCTTGACTCCAGTGGCGTAGTGAGCACAGGTTCCACGTCTGGGAATACACATCCCACTTAGGGCGAAAAGCGTTACAACAAACAAATGATGGACGGAATGCTGACAATGCAGACATTCTCCCCCAGTCAAGAGATCTGGGTTAAATCCATTGTTCTTTTGCCCACTACGCCACCCCAGTTCAGACATGGCCATATGCAAATCAGTCTTGACCCTGTGCCTCATGGGAACAGTCCAGCCCGAACTGCCAAGCCATGCCTTCCCTGGACCGGAATCAAGCATCCTAGGACCGGTTTCTGGCTATCAGCCGTCATCAGCCAGGATAGCTTGACTCCAGTGGCGTAGTGAGCACGGGTCCCACGTCTGGGAATACCCATCCCACTTAGGGCGAAAAGCGTTACAACAAACAAATGATGGACGGAATGCTGACAATGCAGACATTCTCCCCCAGTCAAGAGATCTGGGTTAAATCCATCGTTCTTTTGCCCACTACGCCACCCCAGTTCAGACATGGCCATATGCAAATCAGTCTTGACCCTGTGCCTCATGGGAACAGTCCAGCCCGAACTGCCAAGCCATGTCTTCCCTGGACCGGAATCAAGCATCCTAGGACCAGTTTCTGGCTATCAGCCGTCATCAGCCAGGATAGCTTGACTCCAGTGGCGTAGTGAGCACGGGTCCCACGTCTGGGAATACCCATCCCACTTAGGGCGAAAAGCGTTACAACAAACAAATGATGGACGGAATGCTGACAATGCAGACATTCTCCCCCAGTCAAGAGATCTGGGTTAAATCCATCGTTCTTTTGCCCACTACGCCACCCCAGTTCAGACATGGCCATATGCAAATCAGTCTTGACCCTGTGCCTCATGGGAACAGTCCAGCCCGAACTGCCAAGCCATGTCTTCCCTGGACCGGAATCAAGCATCCTAGGACCGGTTTCTGGCTATCAGCGTCATCAGCCAGGATAGCTTGACTCCAGTGGCGTAGTGAGCACGGGTCCCACGTCTGGGAATACCCATCCCACTTAGGGCGAAAAGCGTTACAACAAACAAATGATGGACGGAATGCTGACAATGCAGACATTCTCCCCCAGTCAAGAGATCTGGGTTAAATCCATCGTTCTTTTGCCCACTACGCCACCCCAGTTCAGACATGGCCATATGCAAATCAGTCTTGACCCTGTGCCTCATGGGAACGGTCCAGCCCGAACTGCCAAGCCATGTCTTCCCTGGACCGGAATCAAGCATCCTAGGACCGGTTTCTGGCTATCAGCCGTCATCAGCCAGGATAGCTTGACTCCAGTGGCGTAGTGAGCACGGGTCCCACGTCTGGGAATACCCATCCCACTTAGGGCGAAAAGCGTTACAACAAACAAATGATGGACGGAATGGTGACAATGCAGACATTCTCCCCCAGTCAAGAGATCTGGGTTAAATCCATCGTTCTTTTGCCCACTACGCCACCCCAGTTCAGACATGGCCATATGCAAATCAGTCTTGACCCTGTGCCTCATGGGAACAGTCCAGCCCGAACTGCCAAGCCATGTCTTCCCTGGACCGGAATCAAGCATCCTAGGACCGGTTTCTGGCTATCAGCCGTCATCAGCCAGGATAGCTTGACTCCAGTGGCGTAGTGAGCACGGGTCCCACGTCTGGGAATACCCATCCCACTTAGGGCGAAAAGCGTTAAATTAAACAAATGATGGACGGAATGCTGACAATGCAGACATTCTCCCCCAGTCAAGAGATCTGGGTTAAATCCATCGTTCTTTTGCCCACTACGCCACCCCAGTTCAGACATGGTCATATGCAAATCAGTCTTGACCCTGTGCCTCATGGGAACAGTCCAGCCCGAACTGCCAAGCCATGTCTTCCCTGGACCGGAATCAAGCATCCTAGGACCGGTTTCTGGCTATCAGCCGTCATCAGCCAGGATAGCTTGACTCCAGTGGCGTAGTGAGCACGGGTCCCACGTCTGGGAATACCCATCCCACTTAGGGCGAAAAGCGTTACAACAAACAAATGATGGACGGAATGCTGACAATGCAGACATTCTCCCCCAGTCAAGAGATCTGGGTTAAATCCATCGTTCTTTTGCCCACTACGCCACCCCAGTTCAGACATGGCCATATGCAAATCAGTCTTGACCCTGTGCCTCATGGGAACCGTCCAGCCCGAACTGCCAAGCCATGTCTTCCCTGGACCGGAATCAAGCATCCTAGGACCGGTTTCTGGCTATCAGCCGTCATCAGCCAGGATAGCTTGACTCCAGTGGCGTAGTGAGCACGGGTCCCACGTCTGGGAATACCCATCCCACTTAGGGCGAAAAGCGTTACAACAAACAAATAATGGACGGAATGCTGACAATGCAGACATTCTCCCCCAGTCAAGAGATCTGGGTTAAATCCATCGTTCTTTTGCCCACTACGCCACCCCAGTTCAGACATGGCCATATGCAAATCAGTCTTGACCCTGTGCCTCATGGGAACAGTCCAGCCCGAACTGCCAAGCCATGTCTTCCCTGGACCGGAATCAAGCATCCTAGGACCGGTTTCTGGCTATCAGCCGTCATCAGCCAGGATAGCTTGACTCCAGTGGCGTAGTGAGCACGGGTCCCACGTCTGGGAATACCCATCCCACTTAGGGCGAAAAGCGTTACAACAAACAAATGAGGGACGGAATGCTGACAATGCAGACATTCTCCCCCAGTCAAGAGATCTGGGTTAAATCCATCGTTCTTTTGCCCACTACGCCACCCCAGTTCAGACATGGCCATATGCAAATCAGTCTTGACCCTGTGCCTCATGGGAACAGTCCAGCCCGAACTGCCAAGCCATGTCTTCCCTGGACCGGAATCAAGCATCCTAGGACCGGTTTCTGGCTATCAGCCGTCATCAGCCAGGATAGCTTGACTCCAGTGGCGTAGTGAGCATGGGTCCCACGTCTGGGAATACCCATCCCACTTAAGGCGAAAAGCGTTACAACAAACAAATGATGGACGGAATGCTGACAATGCAGACATTCTCCCCCAGTCAAGAGATCTGGGTTAAATCCATCGTTCTTTTGCCCACTACGCCACCCCAGTTCAGACATGGCCATATGCAAATCAGTCTTGACCCTGTGCCTCATGGGAACAGTCCAGCCCGAACTGCCAAGCCATGTCTTCCCTGGACCGGAATCAAGCATCCTAGGAAAGGGTTTCTGGCTATCAGCCGTCATCAGCCAGGATAGCTTGACTCCAGTGGCGTAGTGAGCACGGGTCCCACGTCTGGGAATACCCATCCCACTTAGGGCGAAAAGCGTTACAACAAACAAATGATGGACGGAATGCTGACAATGCAGACATTCTCCCCCAGTCAAGAGATCTGGGTTAAATCCATTGTTCTTTTGCCCACTACGCCACCCCAGTTCAGACATGGCCATATGCAAATCAGTCTTGACCCTGTGCCTCATGGGAACAGTCCAGCCCGAACTGCCAAGCCATGTCTTCCCTGGACCGGAATCAAGCATCCTAGTACCGGTTTCTGGCTATCAGCCGTCATCAGCCAGGATAGCTTGACTCCAGTGGCGTAGTGAGCACGGGTCCCACGTCTGGGAATACCCATCCCACTTAGGGCGAAAAGCGTTACAACAAACAAATGATGGACGAAATGCTGACAATGCAGACATTCTCCCCCAGTCAAGAGATCTGGGTTAAATCCATCGTTCTTTTGCCCACTACGCCACCCCAGTTCAGACATGGCCATATGCAAATCAGTCTTGACCCTGTGCCTCATGGGAACCGTCCAGCCCGAACTGCCAAGCCATGTCTTCCCTGGACCGGAATCAAGCATCCTAGGACCGGTTTCTGGCTATCAGCCGTCATCAGCCAGGATAGCTTGACTCCAGTGGCGTAGTGAGCACGGGTCCCACGTCTGGGAATACCCATCCCACTTAGGGCGAAAAGCGTTACAACAAACAAATAATGGACGGAATGCTGACAATGCAGACATTCTCCCCCAGTCAAGAGATCTGGGTTAAATCCATCGTTCTTTTGCCCACTACGCCACCCCAGTTCAGACATGGCCATATGCAAATCAGTCTTGACCCTGTGCCTCATGGGAACAGTCCAGCCCGAACTGCCAAGCCATGTCTTCCCTGGACCGGAATCAAGCATCCTAGGACCGGTTTCTGGCTATCAGCCGTCATCAGCCAGGATAGCTTGACTCCAGTGGCGTAGTGAGCACGGGTCCCACGTCTGGGAATACCCATCCCACTTAGGGCGAAAAGCGTTACAACAAACAAATAATGGACGGAATGCTGACAATGCAGACATTCTCCCCCAGTCAAGAGATCTGGGTTAAATCCATCGTTCTTTTGCCCACTACGCCACCCCAGTTCAGACATGGCCATATGCAAATCAGTCTTGACCCTGTGCCTCATGGGAACAGTCCAGCCCGAACTGCCAAGCCATGTCTTCCCTGGACCGGAATCAAGCATCCTAGGACCGGTTTCTGGCTATCAGCCGTCATCAGCCAGGATAGCTTGACTCCAGTGGCGTAGTGAGCACGGGTCCCACGTCTGGAATACCCATCCCACTTAGGGCGAAAAGCGTTACAACAAACAAATGATGGACGGAATGCTGACAATGCCTAACTGGCAGCAGCAGAAAGCTATGCCCCGCACCCCCCCCCCCCCCCCACACCCTGACGCTCACCTCGAGATGAGGTTTTGAAAGACAAAATGATAATAAATTAACTTTATTACCATTTTATTTTTCATCTCTGGGGGCAATTCGATGAGTGGGTCGACACTCTTCTGCCTAAACGGAGGAGCGCCCCCCCCTGTCTCGAACTGATGTTGCTGCTTCTGTTTCCCAATAAATGTATGGAGAAAATTATCAACAACCAATTGTATCAATACCTAGAGACCAACCACAAATTGGACTCCTCACAGTCAGGTTTTCAGGCAGCCCACGCAACAGACACAGAAACCCCTCTTAGGCTAGTCCCTAATGCTATCAGGACCGGTCTGGGCAAAGGAAAAATTCTGTTGCACTTATATTTTATGACTTTTCTGCAGCTTTTGATACTGTCTTGAATGCTGTTTTGAGTGAACGGCTTTTTGACATCGGGGTTCATACACAGTCCCTGATCTGGCCAAGGGACTTTCTAGAGGATAGATCTCCAGTGTTTTTCATCTCCCTAATATATCGGGGTCTTTCAGCAACACATGTGGAGTGCCACGGGGCCCCCTTTGAGTCCCCCCCCTCTAATATGTATGTGGCCCCTATATCAAAGGTTGTCAGGTCTTCTGGTCTGAAGAGTCTGTCATATGCTGATGACACCCAATTGGTGATATCAATTGGTCAAAATCTGAATGCAACAAGAGCCATGCTTCATGCTTGCCTGCATACTACTGTGACATCTGGGGCGAAGCACAACTGTCTTCAACATAATGGGAAGAAAGCTAAAATCATTTTTATTTGGCAGAGCTGCTCTGATCTGGTCTGATGATTAGTGGCCCACGGAATTGGGCATTCTGATTGCCCAAAAAAAGTTGTAAAGAATCTTGTCATTTTGCTGGATGACAACCTTAAGATGGCAAGTCAAGTTACTGATATTTGCAGTACTAATTTTGGAATCTTTTGCTCGATTGGAAAGGTCTTCACCTGGCTCCCTCTGAACTATATAAAGACTATTCTTTTAGATCTCATAACCAGCTGCCTTGAATATGGCAAAGCTCTTCTGGTTACGGCAAATGAGCCCCTTATGTTGCGCCTGAGTGGTCCAGAACACAGCTGCCCATTTAGAGTGCCATCGTCCATCTGGCACCTGGACAGGTCCGGTTCTGAGATGCGTTCATTGGCTACCTTTCAGGAAGCGCTGTATTTTTAAGCTCTTTTGCCACACCCATATTGTCTTGTACGGTGAGGGTCCAGTCTACCATTGGACAAGATTTAGGTTTTATCAGCCAGTCAGAAAAGTTTGATCATTTGACACTGCACTAGCCACCCCCTCTCCCATACAGACTAATCAAAATGGAGGATGCTCTTTTTCTTACCTTGCACCTTGCCATTGGAATAAGTTGCCCTTTCATATTTTTTTCTGTCACACTTTTACTGTTTTAAAAAAAGATGTTAAAAACCTGGCTAGTTTGACCACCTGTCCCTTTTCTGATTTGCCTGATACTTGGCCATCTCTGTATTAGGTGTATAACGCAGGGATACTCATGCTGAACAATGAATACAAATTCCTCACTGGGAAATTGTCAAGGGCAAAAAACAGAATTCACAAACATCTTCCAGGGCTGCATTTGGAAAAGCTGTGGATGGCACGCCACCTACAGGCGAACTCTGGGACAACTTTCCAAATCCGCACAATGAGTGTCTCCATGCCCTTGAGGAAACAGGCATCTCTCTGTACGTAGTTTATTGCATTTATTTGTGAACCGCACTTGCTTATTGCCATGGAAATAGAAGGGAATTTGTTGATCAACCTGGTAACACGGGCGACGGAAGAGGAAATTACTTTACAGAAATGGAGATAAGAATAGGATAAGAATAGAATTGAGTGGCCAAGGGTTAACCTGCTTGCGTCCAAGCCTCTGCATACCAAGAATGCCGCTGCCCGCGTCCCACGCAGTGGGACATCAGCAGGGCAGCATTCTAGTGGCCGCCCGTCGGAGCCTTCCCCCCTTGCTGCCTCGCGCGCGAGGCCTACGCCCACTTGGGAAAAACCCCTATCGCGTGGAGCTGGGGGGGCGGGGGGCGCGGCTTACTCCCTACTTAGCGGGCTCTCTCGCCCAGTTCCTCCTCTGTCTCCTGCGCGCCGCAGCCAGCCTGGACGCGGGAGTAGGAGGCAGATCACGTGACCCAGTGGATGATCTGCAGATATTTATGTGCCACACTGCCGGGCATCGACCCACCGTGTGTGCTGGCTCACCAGGCGGGCGGGCAGCAAGGGGCTGCCTGCCCTGGATCGCCCGTAAGATAACCCAATTTTATTATCATACTGTGTTGTATGAAATAAACCTGCAGCAGTTCTTCACCCACAAATAAAGTGTCAGTGTAATCTTTGGGTGATGTCTGTGTATGCGTGTTGACTGAAGCGGATGACGGTGTGGTCACTAGAAGCAGAGAAATGAAAACTATGCAGGCAGGATGTCAATGGTCCTTGTCTGTCATGGAACATTATGTTTCTAAATTTTTCTTTACGCCTTTCATTGCAAATCATATTCAATTTACTACACACTGAGCAGTTACCTGTGCTCCCAGGATTCAAGGTCAACTCGATTTTAATGAGAGTTATCCACTGAAAGAATCAAGAATGACAGAAATGCGTGCTGTGTATCAACTGCATAGACCAATCATTTTTCGTTTCGCTCTAAAGCGTCAATATATGCAGGTTGCATCCTTTGATACGTGGTTAATAACAGAATGCCAAAGTGTACTGTAAAATGTAGACTACACCATCCGCACAAATCTGTATCATATCAGTAATCCATGTTCCGCAGCATGAGAGTAAATTCTGTCACGTATTATAAAAATAACATAAAATATTTTCGGCCATAAGAATTTACTCAAAACCTGTTCGAAATAACGAGTTACTCGTTTTACAGAACTTGAAATAGCACTATGGAGCTATTTTTGATACCGTGTAATGCTATATTTAATTAACCTAATATCACAAAATAACTATGATTATCCATTTTATGTCGCCCATGTGTACTGAACAGTGTTGTCTAATTTGTCTTATTTATGTGTTTATGTATGTTGTGTTTCTGTGTGATATGTGTGACCTATTTGTCTCTGCTGTGTATGTTTATTTTTATTTTATCTATTACACACACCACTTAGCTCAATAACTTTTAGTGACTCTATAAAGCTACAGGCCAGGGAGAGTGAAGTGAAGGAAGATCGCCAGGAGGATGGTTATATTATTTATTGTACAAGAAACAGGTGAGCGCCAGGATATACATCCGTCAGTCTGCAGGTACAACAGCAACTGACTGGAGAACTCGAATGCCACTTACCAAGTGGCATTCCAAGCACGCTCACACACACATCTTAAAGGTAAACATATGACTGTTTGGTGCATGCCACCAACAGTTATAATAACAAAATAACACATCCCCCCTTCATAATAAACAACAACAGATAAAAGAAACAATTAAACCAAAAAAAAATAGCAAAACAAACAAACAAAAACAAAAAAAATAAACAAGGATAAAAGTCCAAAGAAGAATATCCATAACTTAATACCAAGTAATGCTACACTATGTATTCTTTGAGCCAACTAGGCAAGACTCTTTTTCTCTTGTTACCACCAGTATTATCCAGATTAGAGTTGACATCCTCCTGAGAAGGTTCCATGACAGAATGATTCTTAACAGACCCTTCCCCCTCCGTAAAGGAAGAAGAAGGATCTGCAGTTCCATTACTAGTAGACACACCCCCATTTCCATCCTGAACCACCCCAGGATCATGAGAACCTTCAGTAGCTAATTGAGATTGTAAACTACTATTTTCAGATGACGAGGATGGGATGGTTATATTATTTATTGAAGATAAATAATTGTACAAGAAACAGGTGAGCGCCAGGATATACATCCGTCAGTCTCCAGGTACAACAGCAACTGACTGGAGAACTCGAATGCCACTTACCAAGTGGCATTCCAAGCAAGCTCACACACACATCTTAAAGGTAAACATATGACTGTTTGGTGCATGCCACCAACAGTTATAATAACAACATAACAGAGAGGTTATGTTCTTACCTTGACAGGTATATGTCCTAGTTCAGTGCCCTCAGTTTGAACCCAGCCATATGCAAACCAATCTTGACCCTGCTCTAATGGGAACAGTCCATTCCAAACTGCCAGGGCCTGGACTGTTCCCATTGGAGCAGGGTCGATACTGATTTGCATATGTCTAGGTCCAAAATGGGCTGCATGGTGTGCAAAATAACGATTGGCTGGGAGGCGGCCCTAAGTAATATCAATTGTTTGAGATTAATTCAAGCATTACCTCCATTACTGTTTTGTGTGCTTTAGTGTGTTACCCTAGGTAGAACGGGTATGTTCAGATGTGGGTCCCATGCACACTGTGTCACTGGAAACAAGCTATACATGTCTGATGAGCCCTAACTAGGGTGAAATAGATCCTGGGTTGCTTTTATTCCAGTTCGGTGAGGATCTGGCCTTGCAGCTTGGGCTGGACTGCTGCCACTGGAGCAAAGTCAAGACTGATATGCTTATGTCTCGGCACAAACTGAAGTGGCATGATGTGCAAAAAAACCAACGGACTAGGATGTGGCCCAGGTAATTACCAGTGGCTGAGATTAATTCAATTATTCCATTTATTACTGTTTTGTAAACTTTAGTGTGTCGTGATAGCTAACAAAATGGCATCCACACCAGTGCTGCTTATCTCATGAGGACAAGCAGCCTTGGGATGGGGTGGAACAGCAGAAGAAGCCTCACTTTCCTACACTTGCTTTAGAGCACTTTTGGAAAAAGACCTCGCATAACGCAGAAAGCCAGCAGGCAAGCTGCTCAAGACAAGAAGGTGTGCAGAACCAAATGAGTGAAGAGGATCCCTGGGTATAGGAGAGGAGCTCTGAGTAAATGAGTTAAAGTCAGACTGCCATGAGCTGCAACTGTGGAGGGTCAGCTCCCATTTTCTTTTTTAAACTTTAAGTTCATTTTCAACAACCACACAGGTCATAGCGTTTTGACAGTCACTGGCGAGATATACAGTTAACAAATGCAAACAATACCGGTGCCCATTTTAGCATAGCAATAGTCAGGGTGGAGTCAGATAATACAAATATATCACACCGCACAGAACCATTACATCCCCATTCCAGTCAAAAAAGCTACTGCAATTTCTGGCCAAGAGAGCCCAGTTACAAATCTCTCTGTCACCACCACAATGCGGAGGCACAACTATGGACTGACACCCTATCTAGGGGAAACACCAAGCATCACAACATACACAAACTCCTTTATCCTGAAGACAGTCAACCATCAGCCCGTCATAGTGCCTATGATGCTGCCTCACCCCCTTCCTCAACTGCAGCCTCAACATCCCATGATCATGTAGGAAACACCTGATAAGGACCCCAAATATCCCTTTGGTGGCTGTGGACTGGCATGAGGTCACGGTAAGCATCAGAGTGAGTATTACAATATGACATGTCTGTGTGCCAATCCTGAAGTGCTGGGAAAGGACCCTTCATCCAATGCATATCTATACTGTGCTGCACCAGCAGTAGCCCTAGGGTGACAAGGAGCCTATAGGTCTTTGGTACATCTCTATCATAACCCAGCCGTGCTAATGGGGAGTAGTGTTATTTCCCATATATGTACCCTATGTAGACGCAGGTAACATAGCAACCTTTCACCTATATTCTTCCCTACATTACCTATATAACGGTTCATAGGGCCTGACCTTCTACCTAGATTCGACACTGCATTCAGAACGTCGGTTTCCCCCTAGTTCGCATCTCATACATTAAGCATGAGACTTCTGGAAAGCACAGCAGGACGAACATCTCTTGTATAATATCTCTGTATAAAGTTCAGGCCCGACGTCATCCTTTAGGCCGACACAGTAACACAGCAAGGTAGGACCCCTGGGGAGACCTATGGGTATATATACATCATATCTTGCTTAGAAAGACGGAGGAGACCGAGACTTCCCAGCTGACACACTGAACAGAAATGCTGAGGTTCCTGCATGCAGACACTCAAGCTTGCAGTAGTCTAACATCCCTCGCGGGGGATCCAACTCGAGACCAGGAAGGGATACCATATTCTCTCATTCTCAGGTAATGGGGTTGACTAGATCCTAAAGGGATTCTTGGCATAACACCTACACAGAAGCTAGGTACATTTAGGTACAACTAGTTAGGGAGGCATTGTAGGAGTACGCACTTTTTTTCATGTGTTTTTTATAAATTTGTATGTATTCATGATTATTACAAGATGGTAGAGCTATACCATCCCTTTACTTTTGTAGTACTTCTAATCATATATCTCTGCTATTGTCTAATGTTTGTTGCAGCTCATTTATTCTACACTAGAATAACAACTGTTCATGAATTCTTATTGAAAACGCCCAGTCATGGGGACTTTTGAAATACGGTCCTAGACAGACAGAGGAGATGAGCTGCATCTCGTTTCTTCCAGAGGTGAGGCAGATCTCTGAGGCCATGCAGCCAATAATTTGCAAACCTGCATTGTGCAACTGTGTAATAAGTCTGCAGGTCCAGGGCATTCAAACCACCCATGGTGTGGGGAAAGTAAGCGTGTCCCAGCACACCCACAGATGCTTTCCTGTCCACCCCAAGTGCACCATCAGGGCATACAAAGTCTGAAAGACCGCACTAGGCAAAAGAATAGGAATATTGGTGAATAAGAACAGGGATCGAGGCAATACTATCATCTTCATTATGGCAATATGGCCACAACGGGAGCGGGGTAATCTGATCTAGCGCTCGACAGCCTCAGTGAGGTATTGCACCATCCTTCCATAGTTATCGAGTATCACAACCTACGGGTCCATATGGACCTGTTTGCCCAGATACCACACAGAGTCCGTTATCCACAGTAGTGGATACTCCAGCTGTACCTGCATCATGGCCATGGTCAGGGAAAATATGAGAGACTTATCCCAATTAATCCGTAATCCAGACAGGCCAGAAAACAGGGCTACCTCTTTAAGACCCGGAGAGAGATTGCACTCCGGATTCTGAACATTGAAAATGTTGTATCATGTGCATAGGCTGATACAATGAGATTGTAGTGTGGGAAGCATATACCCCTGTTATTGTGATATTCACACAGTGCACAAGCCAAGGGCTAAGCAACAAGTGAGTACAACAGTGGCAACAGGGAACAACCTATGCAGTGTGCCCTTTGTAATGGCATTAGGATCTGATACTCTCCCATTGACACGGATGTGAGCAGGCGGCACAGTATACAACACGTAGATCAGTAACAGAAAAACATCACCTACACCCACGCGGCACAGCAGGGAGAACGTACACCCCCACTCAACTGAATCAAATGCTTTTTCAGCATCTAAAAATTCAGCAGCAGCGGGGATGCCTGGGCCAATGCAGGAGATCGCGCCAAAGAGGGTCCTAAGATTATATGTTAATGACCAGCCTGTTATATAGCCAGCTTGCTCTGGACCTACAATAGCTTGGAGTAGAGGCACCTTGCAGTTCACCTGGATTTTCACAAACATTTTCATGTCGGTGTTTAATAATGACAATGGCTGGTAGGACGAACACCAGTCAGCAGGTTTACGCGACTTCAGAAAGGTGACCAACAATACCTCTCACATTGTGGGGGGCATGCAACCATCCTTCACCATTTCCTCGAATAGGGTGACCAAGTGCGGGACGAGTTTGTCCTGATAGGCCTTGTAGAAGGCCACCTTCAGGCTGTCCGCACCCAGTGTCTTCCCACCCAGCATATCCTTCAAGACTGCACTGTCTTCTAAAGGGCAGACTGGTGCCATGGGCTGTTCCTTATGCACAACTGTCAACCATTTCATGGAGATGTGGGCCAGATAGTCCGCCGTAGCCTGTATAATAATCCGGGAACAGGTCCCCCAGCTGGTCTGCTACATGGAGATGCACGCCTCTCTTGTAGGAAATAGTCAGTACAGTGCTATTTTCGTGGCAAGGCCGAACCAGTGCTGCCAGTGTCACACTTGGCCACTCATCCTCGCCATACACTACGCTGTCGCATATTTGCCCAGGTGTGTGACCTCGCTCTGAGCCACATCATTATATTCATTCTATCGGAATCTGATATCTCCCAGCAGACTCCGTTCCACAGTATCTCTTGGGACTGCTTCAAGTACGCAAGTACTGCCTCCAGTCTTGGCAAGTAACCCTGAATAGAATAGACTATACCGGCATGCCTCGAGATGGTGACCCCCCATATCTAGGGCATAAAAGCGTCCCAGATAGAAGCAAACTTTGCCACCGACCCAATATTGATACAAAAGTATTTGTCAATAGCTTGCGCAAGTTCCTCGCAAAACACAGCATCCAGCAAAGACTACTGAAGATACCAATAGGCAAAAACAGGGGACCGCAAACTGTCTAGTTCAAGCACGAGTAACACCAGGGACTGGTTAGAGTATGTACATGGCCGGTGCTCACGTCGCACCCTAGGCATCAGGTTCAGAGACAATAGTTAATAGTCTATGGGCATGTGAATATTGTGTACCTTGGACAAATTGGTAGATCCCCTACCCATGGGGGACCTATAGTGCCAGACATCCAGCAGCCCACAATGATCAGCAATATCAAGGAGAGCATTGGCCGCCGCCGAGGGAGGCCCTGGGAGTGATACCTGTAGGGACATAGGATGCAATTAATATCACCGTCCCAAATCTGGGGCAGATCATCATATTGAACTAGCCTGGGGCGCAAAGCATAGTAAAACTGCGGGTTGTTATTGCTAAAGCCATACACCCCCATCAGTAAAGCAGCAAATTGGTGTTTGTAACAGCGTACCACCATGAAGTGGCCACCAGGGTCCACACAAACCTCCTGAACCTTGATACCAGAGTCGGGCCGGACCCAGAGCAGCACACCATGAGCATGGGCAGTAAAACCGGCAAAATAACAAGCGCCCCTCATGTCCTCTTAGTGAACAGCACACTCCACGGGGTCCGGTGCCTTTCCTGTACAATGGCTAGATGTGTCTGTGTAAGTACATTACCACTTTGTGAACTTTTCTGCAATAATTCAACCCCATGGCATTCCATGTGAGGAAATTCAGCAGCAATGGGCGGCTCGTGCCAGCATTGTCATACATCGCACCGTCAGCCAAATCCACACTGAATTGACTGCACTTACCAAGCATTCAGTGAACCACATGTCACAGTCTGCACTCGCCAGTGCAAAATAAGTGGTTGTGTGTGAACCATCTCAACCCCCCCACACTGTTCTCCCAATGAACCACGCAGTGATGCATTTCCCACATCACACCCACCTTGAACCCAAACTAAAATAGAACCTCAAGGCAAAGAGTTGGCACACACATGGGGACAGATGGTGCCCTGTCGAACACCCCTGCTACACAAAGGTTCAGAGGACCACATCAGAGTCATAGTGTGTGCCAAACATATGGTAACCAAACTTAGAGCCTGATTACGATCTTGGCGGATGGGTTACCCTATCACAATGGTGACAGATGTCCCGCCCGCTGAAATATAAATTCCATTGTACCCTGTAGAATTTATATTTCGGTGGACAGGATATTGTCAGCATTGTGACGGAGTAATCCATCCACCAAGATTGTAATCAGGCCCTTAATTACCACCACCACTCAGTCACATGCACAAGACATGACAGGCAACATTGCATGAGTAAACTTACAGGTCTCTCAACCGACCTGCTGAAAGAACAATCCTGTCAACACATCAGGAATCAGCAATTCATATCGATACCAACTCTCCTATATCACCACCCACTAGCGTCTGAACAGCAAGCAAGACATCCATTTGTGATCAGTACAAAGAGAAGGCAGCATTACAAATGCAAATCACTACTGTGAAGAGAGAGCAACAGAAACAATTTGTCAAACAAGAAAGCAGAAAGGGCATTAGTTCTGCTCCTCCAAGTCCTGACGACGGTGAGCGCTGTCGAGCAGCAGCATGCTGCTTGAGAAATTGCTTCAGTAGTTTAGGGTAACTGAGGATCTCGCCTACCCATCCGCTGACACCAGTTGATAAGCGGGGCAAAGCATAGCGTACTCCAAGTTCAACTCCTGCAGCTTGCGTTTAGACCCAAAGGAACTGTCTCTACACCTCTTGGGCCAGCTGTGTGAAGTGTGGAAAAATGGAAAGGTCAGTGCCCTCATGTTGGAGCATCTGCAATTCGCGGGACCGGTGGAGTGCTGCATCCCGGGGTCTGTAGTTCAGCAGCCTTGCAATGATCGGACAGAGCCTGGCCCCTGGCACCAGACAAGGTGCAAAGGAATGGTGGACACGCTCCACTACAAAGATATCCGAGAATGTCTCATATTCCTGATGGTTGTGGATTCTGGCAAGCCTACTTTACGGAATTTGTTTCTGCGGGATTGGGCTTCTAAGTCCTCAGTCTTGACTTGCAGGGAGGAAAGTGCCTTTTCCAGATGCTCTGACATTCTGTCCATCCAAAAGGAGAGGGAATCTATCTTACCGTCTATTTCAATGTGGCTAAGTTGCATAGCAATCAAGATCTGGGGTAACCTGCCACCCACGTCTGGTCCCTGGGCATCTTGACAAGCCTCAAGTGCCACCGCTACCTCCTCGCGTGGTCTGGTGACCTTTCTCAGTTAAAATTGCAGCTTGGCTGCGTTTTGTCCTCTTTGACCATTGTGTCAGGCCACAGCTGGAGATCAGGGCAGTAGGGCAGATAACACGCAGAGTCGAACAAGGCAAATGATAGGCCATGTTGTAAGGATCCACGTATTGTGTTCCTGGCTCCAGGGGAGGCAGGGCACAATCGCAGTGCTAAAATAGAGGACTCAGGGGGCCCACAGGAGCCATAGTACAAGCGTCGGTGCCACAGGCAATGTCCTCACTGTCCCGGTGGCTACCCAAGATCCCTGATTTCTATCAAAATAATGTAGACAGCTCAGGAGAATCCGAAGTTATTGGGTGCCCTGAATAAATGACGAATGGGATCCACTGCAGGTGGCATCCCACACCCCATGTGTCTCACCACCGGGATAGGCAGATCTCAGTATCAGGTCCTGCAGGAGCCCAGCAACACCTGCATCACATGATCACAGCCCTCTCGCACCAAGCAGTACTCTCTTAATGGTGCCAGAAGAACCCCAGTTTCAACAGAGTACTCACACCATCCTCGGGGCACCAGGTATGAAACCGCATTGCGAGAGCCGACACTCTGGCCAGAAGCAGTGCAGACTTCATTACACGGCCTCTGCGGCTCACCACCGGACTACCACCAGTGACAGACACAGCCAGAGCCACGGACCGCGATCACGAGCCAAACCAACCTCATCAGCAGGGGCACGGTCAGTGCTCAAGGACAGCCAGGAAGTGTAACGGAGCCCCACTCAGTGATCGGGTGATCCGAAAATGGGTAGGCAAGTCTCCATCTGGTGCCGCCAAGCCTTCAATTGGCCCGTGGCCATCCCCTAACTCCGGCCACACAGCAGTCAGTGAGATGTAGTTGCAGGGTTCCAGGTGCTGTTTTTCAGCAGGTTTTGGTGACAACAGTGGCTCTTTCATCTGTGCAAGACCGGGGAGCAAATTTGTTTGAGATAAAAGGTTTTTTGGCATAGTATGATGAAGGATGAAGATGCTGGCAAATGAGCTCGCCTGAATGGCAACCATGTTTGGGGTGAACAAGCTCCCACCCCCTGGTAAAGTCCTGATTGCAAAAGAAACCATCAAATTCATTTTTTTCAAAGCAACAGGCCAGTAATAGGGACAAGAGGCCCCAAATCCTCATAACTGAGAGAAAAACGGACAGTGGCTTTTGATTACCATATGCCTTCCCTATCTGACATCACACTGGCTGCATGGTTTGTTACTCCATGTGGTAACTGAACTGGCCTGCGAGGGAATGCAGGCCACATTATAATATCCCTACATGGCTAAGGGTAGAACTCCTCAAGGCAGACACTCCTAATTGCACAACAATATCGTTCCTCTCTTGGGGAAAAAATGCAGGGCAGGGAGGTAAATGCCAGGTGAGAGTTGGGAGATGTGCTGCAGATTTGAGATATGCTACAGAACACATACACTATCCCCTACCCTATTGATTAGCAAAGGACAGCAAGATGCTAACAGAGTTGAGTTTTGGTTAAAAATTTGTGGGCAGCCCTGGGAATGAAAAGTTGGAGATTATTACTGTCTTTATGTTCTATGAACTCTAGCTACACAGCGCTAATCCTAATAATATTCGCAAGGTGTCAGCCGAACTAGCAAGCAAAAAAAAGAGGCTCTATTGTAACTTTTATGAATGGTGGCAGGGTAAAAAAATATTGGATATGGCATCTTTGAATAAGTACACACTCTAGAAATCGAATAATATGCCTGCCTCCGTGGCTTACTTCCCAAATCTAATGTAAAATAAACTAGTTATTACAAAGGAAATCTCAAAAAGTGAGGTAACTAGAACACTTTAGCAGTAGTTACTTGCACCATCACAGTTCCTGTCAGCTGTCAGAATCATCTAATAGAATGTTGAGGTTGACAGTTAGGGAAAGGGGAAAGCTCCAAAGAGAGGAGAAGAGGGGGGATAGGGAAGAAAGGAAGATACCATCAGAATATTTACAACATTAGAAATAGGTTCATAGAGCTAGCATTTGTATTGGCCAAGAGACTCATAGCCATGGTCCTGGAAAGCAGGAGAGGTGTCACTGATAGAGTAATGGAAACATGATATATATGCTTGGGCAATGAGAGAGAGTATAGCCTTGCTGAGTGAAACATGAAGAAGTCTGCAAACACCCGATCACCTGCTGGAGCGGGTAATACAAAATTTTGTATACCCCCCCATTCTGCATGTTTATATTAATTTGAATACTTAACCTATAGTAATCATATTAATTGGTTTGCAGTGAAACATTTATCAATCATACTAACAAAAGAATTACACGTGGGAATTGCACTTTGCATGGCTATACTAATTGTAAACTAACTTAAGTACGCATATTAATAGTAGGAAAATTAGAATATTGCATGTTAAATGTTGCTTTGGTGATGTATTTGTGATTTGTGCTTTATTTCGTGAGTATAAACTGCTCTGAGTGTTGCTTCTGCTAGATAAATACACACACATATGGGTATTAGCAAGGGGATAACATTTTATTAGCCATTTCTATGTTTTAATTAAGTTTTTGTGTTTCTTTTGCTTAGGTTGACCATTTCGGCCTAAACAAGATGGCTGAACGAGACGTTGAACGTGACTGCCCTGACAACACGAGGTTCTGGGTGAAGTGCGCATGCGTCACCGCTAGCAGCAGTGGCCTGGACCTGACCCAGGGAGAACATGTACCCTTCAAGGACGCTCCTGGAACGTAGCCAGTACCAAAGACAATGCTTGATTTAAAAACCGGAACTAGCAAGTATGATGAGTTCATCGCTTGGACACCCTGAGAACTTCACCTCACAACCCCAAGTCGACCAATCAGGACTTTCTAAACCCCGATCTTGATACTTTTTGACATTATTTTCATTATAAAAGTAGGTAGGAAATTGAACTAAAAAACTCGCTCTTCTTTGACGAACTCAATTTCCTGATGTTATGCTGACAGAGAGGACGGTGACACTGCTGGACAGCTGTTATCCTGAATCTTTGAGAGACTAAATTGCGGCCTAACTTTGCTGAATAAAATTCTTCCCTGACCTGACTGACTTAGAGGACGACTTTTAGCCAGAATAGGTAAATATGATGCTCTGAAATGCTGATGATGATTTCTATCGTTCCTTGTAATATTTCTTAGATAAAGAATACTTGATTAATTGACAAATGTGTTGTGTCGATTATTTGAAGAAGAGAATTAGGATAAAGAAGTAATGTGTAGATAGATGAGTTTAGTCACTAAAATCATAGATAACAACTAAATGATCCATCTCCTTATGAGAGGGATATCTTAGGTTTGAAGTCAATGTGTTTAGGGTAAGGTAAAGGTATTCCTTTCATGTCAGCGTTTGGAAGCTTATTTTCCCTAGGAAAGCAGACCAACGGAGTGTAAGTATTGGTGTTATGGGCCCCACCAATGAATGTATATGAGTCAATTTGATGTTGAGGTATTTGGTCTGTGACGAAGGGGGAATTTGATGTTCTGCGCTGCAGCAGTATTTCTGGTAGCAGTATGATGGTTTTTATTGTTTTGGTTTGGTGATTATTGCTTGTAAATAGCTTATTGATTATTGGTTATTGATATTGGTTTATGTACTAACACTCTATGTTGAGTTGTGTTGAGATTTATGTTGTTTGCACAGCTTCTGGGATGTAGGAAGTCGGAAGTTTGTAACGGTTCCATAGTAGAGCAGAGGTAAGCGCTGTTCTCGGGAAAGACGGAATTGTTGTTATCCTGTAGGTACACAGGAGAAACGTGTGACAATTGAAGTTGCACGACGCATTGTCTGGGTTCGATTCGGTGACATCGTCGTGTGTTGCCATTAGAGACATTTTCTGTGTGAGAGAAGTGTGTATGATAGCGAAGGTTACCTGTGAAATTCTGGTCTTAGGTACCATGGATCCAACTGGCATTCCGATAACGCTTATCACTGGAAAGGTAACAGGTACTCTCTGAGCTTGTTAGATGGACAAAGGAGAGGTAAGCGCTGCTTTGTTAACGTATGTCATAATTCTGTAGTAGAACAGACTGTTCGTTGTTCTCGGGAAAGACAGGATTCTGTGTGAATGTACTACTTTTTCTTGTATGAAAGTGCGTAAATGAAAAGGCATTTGGGTTAATTGTGAAACGCTAGTTTTATTTCTCAGGAGCATTGGGTCTCCAACTATGTGTCTTAATTCTGGAGAAACGGTTAGCTAATGCTTGTTAGAAGGGTGAAGTAGAGGGATGTGCTACTTTATCAACAGAAGTAACGATTCCGTAGTAGGGCAGAGGTAAGCGCTGCTCTCGGGAAAGACGGAATTCTCGTGAGAAAGGTCTATTGCTAATCCTTGGTTAGCGAAGCGGACAATGGTGGCGTTTTTATATTGTTACTAACAGAATTGTAGAAATTGAAACAAAAACTTACCGAGCAGATTTGTAAAGGAGGGGTGGACAGGAGCAGGAGCTGCCGCAGCGACTGCTGATGTCAGAACAACCGCGCTGGGATTGGACAGACGGTCAGAAATGTATATAGCTCCGGATTGGTGCGTTAGTGTGTGCCGCGCTAGGAGTGGAGAAATACAGGGTGACGTAAACGCTCCAGATTGGTGCGTTATTAAGAGTCGCGCTGGGATTGGAGAATTGGAAAAGTGACATAACTGCTCCGGATTGGTGCATTAGTGTGTGTCACGCTACGATTGGACGGAGAAGTGGTACAGTTGTAAAGGAGACTAGTGAAACACGAAAGAAGGGAAAATGTATTATGATCCACCAGAAAAGGAGAAAAAGCATTGTTTTTGTAGAATTAAGAAGTGGATTAAGAAGGACAAACCAATCATAACTAGGGAAGGACAGAGACTTCCTCCGCCGAAAACCACTGCATCCTTCATGGTTGCGAAATATGGATATCACACCTGTATTTGGTTAGATAACTGGGTAAAATATACCGAGAAGGACGGAGTGTTGGCTTTTCCAAAGCATGGTTCATTTAATTTAGCTGTTTTGAGAAATTTGAGTGAGAAAATGATGAATTTAGAAACGAGACCTAGACCGACTCAATTCGAGGCTTTGACGGAGTGGGAAGACGAGATGCATGATCGAGAAAGACAGAGAAATGGTAGAGGATATAGGTACCTGTTTGGCAGATCATACGGACATGAGACACGTGATGATCGAATGAGAAGGTGGCGGAATGCAAGTATGACGGAGGGTTTGTTTCCCGTAAGAACTGCAGGAGAGAATGAAGGACGAAAGTGTGTAGAAAAGAAGCATAATGTGGAATCGAGAGGGTATGGAATGAATGAGTCAGAGGATGATGTTCTTGATGATATGTTCTATAAGAATCCACCACCATATCGACCAGAACCAGAAATATTAACTCCAAGTGCCCCAATGAAAGAAACAGTACGAATCATAAAATCGGAGCCAGGGTTCCAAGATTTTGGAAGAAACAATTCCATTAGAGAGGTTGAAAAGAAGTCTGGAGGAAAATTGGATGGAGAAAATCCAGCAGAATTAGCAAAAACGACCCTAGAATCATCCGAGAACATAAGAGAATTAACTAAGAATTTGGAAGCGGTAACTGTTCCAGGAACGATAGGTCCAGTAATGCCTATTTTTGACAAGCAGAAGGACAGCAAACATTGTTTGACAGTCCCTTATGAAAGTAATAAACTGGTTGAACAACCAAGAATGAGTCAGAGTGAGAATCCATGGAGACAGACTATGAGTATGATTGAACCGAATTTTTCAAATAACCCGTTTGTAGGTCAAAACTGTGCAGAAAAGCGTATGACAATGATAGAGACAATGTCAGAAACTCAAAAAGATTTTGGACAAGGAATCGTAGAAAAGCCAGTAGGACCATCAACAGAAGAGTTGAGTGAATGGTTGAGAAGCTTGCAAAAGAAAGACAACGAATCCCAGTCAATAGATGTAGCTAAATTACGAATGGTACTGGAAGAATTAATAGTAAGAACTATCCCGACAGAGAAGTTAAAAACGTACCAAGATGAAGAGTTGTTATTTCTGCGCAAAAGCGTAACATGGAGAGCGAAGAGTCTTCATGAAAGATTAGAAGAAGTGGCAAATGAAATGGGTATTGATATTGAAAAGGTAAAAGCCCTACAGAAACCCTATCGAGTAGATTTCACCGAAAAAGATATTGAAAACATGAATACCACAGGACGAATAGGACAGATTAAAGAGATAATTATTTTGTTGAGAAAATGGGGAGATGTGGACAAATGGAAAAGCAGATGGTATCGTAAACGAGATGAAATTTCAGACAAAACGTTTTCAGCCTATCCTATGAGAGAAAAAGAGAAGGTTGTGACAGAATGCCCTATGAGAGAGATTCCAGGAGGATGATATGTACATGTCCCATGGACCAGACAGGATATTTTGTCATTTACGAATGATTTCCCTCGACTGCGTGAAAAACCCGTCGATTGTTATAGACAGGTGGACAGATTTGTGAAACTATCCAAAGTATTGTGGATTGATCTGAATAGCTTGTTTGACATAATAGTACCAGCAGATCTATGGACAGAATGTAAAATAGTAATAGATTGGCCGACACAGGAACACCCAAGGGATCCAAAGACCCCGAGGTAATGAAGAAATATGAACAGGTTATGGCATTATTGAAGAACAAGGTACCCCCTAAAGAGACGGATTGGGTGAAAATTGACAGAACACATCAGGAAAGCAAAGAATCAGTACATGCCTATTATGAGAGGTTCATTTTAGCCTTTAAACAATTCAGTGGAGATGAAAATTTAAGTGACAAGGATTTGAGTCATTTCGTATACAGATTTGTATATGGTCTTCGTCCAGAAATTAGTGAAATGATAAAACAGCATACGGTAGATTGGCAAAATAAGAAAGTAGACGAAGTATTGAGGCATGCTAAATATTTCAGTGATGAAATTGAAGCAAAACAGCGAAAACTAAAAGAGAAGGCTATGTGGGCACAAGTAAAAGTAGCAGAGAGACAGGAAGCACAATTAGCAGAACAAGCTGGGTCAAAACAAAGATTTAATCCTGGGAAAAATAAAGGGAATATTGAGGAAGCTAAGAAGAAATTTCCGTGTCATAATTGCGGTAGGATAGGGCATTGGAAATCCGAGTGTAAGAATCCACCAAGTACTAACGATGAAAATCCATCCTTGAATCCACAGGTGCAGAATGAGGTGAGTGGTCAACAGCAACAACAGCAGGGTGTAACACAACAGAATCAGGTACCAAAACCACCTTTTCCATTGAACAAAAATTGCCAGAAGTATAGTAAGGAGAACGGATTCTACAACGAAGAGCAGGTAAATAAGCTGCAACGCGCTAGCGCTGCTTCGCAGTATTGGCTGCAACGCGATGAAAGTGATTCAGAAGAGGGTTATTGACGGTGCCGAAGGGAGGAAGAAGAGTGCGTACTTGGCGCAACTCTAGAAGTAGACCAGACATGCCCATTTGTAGATGGAAAGGTTAATAATGAAATTATTACTTTCCTAGTTGATACTGGTGCTACTCGATCAACTGTTAGATCAGCTGATGTCAAGAATCTTCCTCTCTCGGATGAAACGATCCAAGTAGTTGGTGTGTCCAACAGACAGATTAAAACTTACCTTACAGAACCAGTGAAAGTTAGTATAGGGAAATTCTCTGAAATGCACAGATTCGTAGTGTGCGATACCAGTCTTGTGAACTTGTTAGGTAGAGATTTATTGTGCAAGATGAATTGCACTATATTTTTACTCCAGATAGAATAGCCTTTGAAACACCAGATGATGATGTGTTGTATAAAATGACAATGACAAACAGAGAGAAAGAGGTTACAGGAACCTATGCTGTATTTAACCCTGACGAATTACCAAAAGAATTAAAACAATCAGTAAAAGCAGAAGTTTGGGACTTCACAGGAGAAGACGTAGGATTGGTGAGGAATGTAGATCCAGTAAAAATAACTGTAAAAAAAAAGGAGTATGTTACCCAAATGTCCCACAATATAAATTGACACCTGAAATAATCGAAGGAGTTACTCCTGTGATTGAGAAAATGATAAAACAAGGAATTTTGAGAGAAATAATGAGTAGCCCATGTAATTCACCAATAATGGGACTGAAAAAGCCTAGTGGGAAGTTCAGGATAGTGCAAGATCTGAGAAAGATAAACAAAATTGTTGTACCATGTTGTCCCATTGTACCGAATCCATCTGTGATTTTATATCAGATCCCTCATGACGCAGAATGGTACACAGTGATTGATTTGTGCCATGCTTTCTTTTCCATCCCATTGCACCATGACAGTCAGCACATTTTTCCATTTCGTTTCGGCAAGCGTATTTTGGCGTGGTGCCGAATTCCACAGGGGTATACAGAAAGCCCCTCAATATTTAATCAACTATTGAAAGAGTCTTTGGAAAGTCTAGAAATGCCTGAGAACTCAGTACTAGTACAGTATATCGATTACCTGCTTGTGGCATCGAAAAATCGTGAAGCTTGTGAGGCAGACACAGTGGCCTTGCTGAATCATTTGGCAGATGGAGGACTAAAAGTGTCACCATCGAAATTACAATTTTGTAAGAAAGAAGTCCAATATTTGGGACACAGCAGTGAGAAAGGACACAGGAAAATAACCATAGACAGAATCAGGATCATAAAAAGAATGAGTCCACCAATGACCCAAAGAGAAGTGAGAATGTTTCTGGGAATGGTTGGATATTGTCGTCAGTGGATAGGAAATTTTTCTTTGATTGCAAAACCTTTGGTACGTTTGACAAGAAGTGATGTGAGAGATCCAATTGATTTGAACAAAGAGGAGTTGGCAGCATTCAAGAAGTTGAGAGAAGGATTGTGTGAAGCGCCTGCATTGGAAATGCCTGACTATGACAAGGAGTTCGAGTTGTATTGCAGTGAGAGAAATGGATGTGCACTCTCTGTTCTAGTACAGAAGCATGGAAAACTGAGGAAACCAATTGCGTATTTTTCATCCATGTTGGATCCAGTAGCTGTAGCCCTTCCTGGGTGTTTGAAAGCAGTAGCTGCTACATGTAGAAGTTTAGAACAGAGTGATGGAATTGTGATGGGATATCCAGTAAAAGTATTTGTACCTCATGATGTGGCAATTCTTTTAACAAGGAGTCGTACTCAGTATATGACGCACAGCCGACTGACTAAGTATGAAAAGGTCATCTTGGGTGCAACAAATGTGAGTCTTGTGAGCTGTGTGAATGTGAATCCTTCAACATTGTTGCCAGATGCAGAGCATGTGGAGGTAAAAGATGAAGCAGATCATGATTGTTTGGATGTACTTGATTTCTGTACAAAACCAAGACCTGACATAAAAGATGAACCTTTGCTAGAAAGTGATTATGTCATGTTTGTTGATGTATCTTGTTTGAGAACAGATGAAGGAGTGCTGAGTGCAGCATATGCAGTATGTACAGTCGCAGCAGTGATGGAAGCATCCTATTTGAAAGGCGTAAGGTCGGCTCAAGTATCTGAACTTGTTGGCCTGACCAGAGCATGTAAGATTGGGAAAAGTGTGAGAGAGACTGTGATAACTGATAGCCAGTATGGATACGGGGTGGTCCATGATTTCGGCCAAATTTGGCTGCAAAGAGGTTTCCTAACCTCAAGTGGAACTCCCATTAAGAATGCTGAAGTGGTTGGAAAGTTGCTTGAGGCAATACAGCTGCCTAGGCAATTGGCTGTGGTAAAATGTGCTGCTCATAGTCGCAGTGGTGATTACATTGCCACTGGAAAAAATTTGCCAATGACATGGCGCAATATTATGCACGAAATCAGAATTCAATCAATCGGGCAAAGGAAAGGGAGTTGATTTCTTGTTTCCCAATGTTTACTAACACTGTGGGAACATGGGAAGAGGTAAGACAATTGCAGGAAGAAGCAGGAGAGGAAGAAGTAAAACAGTGGGTAAAAGCAGGATGTGCACCTAGAGAAAAAGATCATGTGTGGGTCTATCGAGATGGAACACCAGTTATGCCTGATAGCATGATGTCTGCCATGGCACGGATGTATCATGGACAGGGACATATGGGGAGAGACGCCATGATTAGATCTTTTAAACAAACTTGGTATAATGCCAAGTTCAGGCTTGTAGCAGAAAGTATTTGTCAAAGATGTCTAATTTGTCAGCAATACAATCCAGGAAGAAAGACAGTGGTGAGTCTAGGAACAATAGGTCGAGAGGGAGGACCTTTTACTAGAATGCAAGTGGATTTCATTGAGATGCCTCCTTGTAACAGGTTGAGGTATGTTTTGGTGATGGTTTGCCTATTCTCTAGATGGGTAGAGGCGTTCTCAACAAGAAGAAATGATGGAATGACAGTGTTAAAATTACTGTTGAGGGAATTTATACCTAGGTTTGGGTTCCCAGTAACAATTGAATCAGACAGAGGAGGACATTTTCATAATGAGATTATAAAACTGATTTGTGAAGAATTGAATGTACGACAAAAACTGCATTGTGCCTACCGACCAGAGGCTTCTGGTATAGTAGAACAAATGAATGGTACTATCAAAAACAGACTAGGGAAAATGTGTTTAGCCACAGGTTTGAAATGGCCCGATGTCTTGCCTCTAGTACTCATGACTATTAGATCAATTCCAGACAGAACTACTGGTTTGAGTCCACATGAGATCCTCATGGGACGCGCCATGAGACATGTATTTATACCAGTCAACAAGCTGATGACAATAACTCATGACATGGTATTGGAATACTGTAAAAGCCTGGCTGACGCAGTTCATTCTGTGTTTCATCAGGTTGGAGCGGATGCCACCACTCTTGAAAAGAAGCCAGCTAATGATCTAAGCCCAGGGGACTGGGTAAGGACAAAAGTACACAGAAGAAGAAACTGTTTGGTTCCCAGGTGGGGAAAACCAAGGCAAGTCATCTTGACCACAACAACAGCTGTGAAGTGTGCTGGATTAAAGAACTGGATCCATGCAAGTCATACTTTGAGAACTCCAAATCCAGTTGACTGTAAAGAA
Organism: Triturus cristatus; assembly: GCF_964204655.1. NCBI lineage: Eukaryota > Metazoa > Chordata > Amphibia > Caudata > Salamandridae > Triturus > Triturus cristatus. Next base: position 337,292,945 of record NC_140580.1, read on the forward strand.
AAGGAGTACTTTGATGAGTCAGAATCCAGTACTGAGTCAGATGACGGAGAGCCAAAACACAAATAAAGAGAAAACCCTGAAAGGGGGGGAGACAGAGCCAAGGTTAACTTTGGTCCCCAGAAGTAATTCCCTGAGGAGAAGGTTACAGATTTCTGACACCAGTTCAGACTCAGAGACAGAACAAAGAGCACACTCTTCCAAGAAAGAACAAGGAAAGAACAAAGAAAGGGACAGTGGAGAGACAATAAAAGAAATCCATGAAAAGGAAGTGCCAGTTGAAAGATTGAGAGAAATTCCACCAGAAATAACACCTTTAGATGGAGGTGCCAGATACAGAGAGAGAGGGAAAGATTATTGCGGAAGACCCCTGAGGAGTTGTAGGGAATTCCAACATCCAGTTAGAAGCAGGGAAAAGTAGTCATCAGGAAGATTGCGTGACGGAGATTCGAGGAGGGACAGAAGTAGGGAAAACAAAAGAAGTGGTGGAAAAAGAAATCATTGAAGGTAAAAACCAAGTTGAAACAGAGTCTGAAGAAAGTGAAGATGAAATACCAGAAGGCCGAGTTCTGAGAAAGAGGGCTTGGAGAACTGAAAAGAATGATAAAGGGAGTAAATTGAAAAGAGCGGCAAAAGACGAGGTGTGGCCAAACAAAATAAAAAGACTGAGATACCGATTGACACGTGTAAATTCGCCAAGAGCTGAACAGGTGAATGAAGTAACGAGTCAGGAGAAATCGAAAGAAGAAGAACAAACAGTAGTCAAAGAAAACAAAAGAACAAGAAAACCTAACCAGAAGTATAAATCACCGGAATGGACATATGTGGCCTTGCCTGAAGTGAAAGAAGAGGCGGATTGCCAAGGAAATCCAGAGGTGGTTGTACCGGAAGTGGTTGAGGAAGACGAAGAATCTGAAATCCTGAGAGTTATCTTTTTCCGATATTGGAGAAGAAGCGAATGTTCAGGACAACCTGTATGTTTAAAACAAAGGGAAAGTGAAAGATAATGAGATGCCAAACTGAATGAGACAAGAAAATTACTGATGGAAAGACAATAAAATACTGAAAAAGACAAAAACTGGTAGAACCACGTAGGTTCTTAGAAGCCTTGGGTTAGAAACTAGTTGTGAAATAGAAGAGGCTAAGTCAAAAGACACGGCTCATTTTAGAAAAGATGGCAAACATAGAAAGTAGCAAAAGTAGATGTACCTTCCTTAGAAGATGGTGCAAAATATGTTGTTGTAGTACAGGATTATTAATGCTTCTTTGGAGTATTCTTGCTCTACTAATTTCATTTAAAGTTACTGTAGATACATTAGAAGGACATAGTGATAACATAACTAATATAGGAAGAGTTCAAAAGGTAGTTCCAACTAGAATAGATAAAAACTATTTACATAAAGACAGGTCAATAACAGATTTTTCTAACAATGTGTTTTCAAAATTTTTGTATGAATATGTAAAAACAATGGACGTAAGGGATTGCTACGTATATATGCAATTACCTGCATCTGTATCTGAAGGAGTGACTTATCATCACCTTCCTGTAACATATGGAATAACATGTAGTGTAATAGCTAGTTTATTTTATCAAACAGGTAAATTAGAATATTATTTTTCAGATGTAGATACTATATTTTCACAAGTACCAGCAATTAACAAACTAAACAAGGTAAAACCTGCAAAGGTATTAGGTGAATTTTTCTTAGAGACTAAAGAACTAACCTTAGAATATATATTTAAAAATAACTTGACTTGCAGTTTAAAGAAAGAAGAGAAGACATTTTTAGATATGGTTGAAGAAAGAAGATTGAAAATGCAAAGAAAGGCTTCAGAAGGGAAAGTGGAGAAAACAGTTTGGGATGTAGAAATGGAGAAACACTTGAAAGGAGAAACAAGTCCAACTATGGCTTTAGATTGGCCTCAGGAAGGGAAATTGTGTATAAGAAGGAATCAGATGGCGTATGACAATTATTTTCTAGGGAATAGTGAGTACCATGATACATACCGAATCATGGGAGGATGGGGATTTAAAGGTGGAAGAGATCCAGTCTTTCCAGGACTGTATTTCATTTTTGGGAACAGGGCATATTATCGTTTGCCAGACCATTGGTAAGGCACATGTTATGTTGGCCTGGTTTTTCCAAAGATTTTTCATATGTACGGAATCGGCTCTTATAAAGGCTACGGAAGAAATCAGGGTTGCTGTGGATCAGGGAGGGAGGGCGGCACTAATCCTGTTAGACCTGTCCGCAGCATTTGATACGGTTCACCATTCCATACTGTTGAACCGTCTAAATACCTGTGGAATTCAGGGAAAGGCCTGGGAACTCCTCAGGTCATTCCTCGAGGACAGGAAACAGATTGTTGCCCTCGGAGATTTTCAGTCCAATCCCTTTTCATTGCCTTGTGGGGTCCCGCAAGGGTCCTCACTCAGTCCGACTCTTTTTAATGTTTATGTTAGTGCACTGGCCCCAATAATAGACACCTTTGGTTTCGGCCTCACATCATACGCCGACGACACTCAAATTGTGGTATCACTGACACCGGAGTACGAGGCTGATGTAGAAGGTCGTTTTCAAGAGTGTATGCTAGCAGTAGATAACTGGATGGCAAACAATTGTCTCAAACTAAACTCAGAGAAAACTGAAGTTATATTGTTTGGGAATAACACCAGCTTTTGGACTCCTTCCTGGTGGCCAGACCGAATGGGGAAAGCCCCGGTGCCAACTAGAAAGGTTAAGAACCTGGGGATCATACTGGATGACAAATTGACCTTAGGACCGCAAGTAAACGCACTAGCGTCTAAAATCAGCTATACCATTAAAATGCTGAGAAAAGTCCTGCCCTTACTGCCTAAGGACAGTAGACAAACTGTAGTTGGTGCTACGGTAATGTCCAGATTGGACTACTGTAATGGACTTTATCTGAATATGCAACTAAAAGGATTAAAGAAACTGCAGTTACTGCAAAATGCAGCAGTTAGATTACTTATGGACTCTTCAAAACCCTGTTCCGTTTCCAAAGAGAGGAAAGCTTTACACTGGCTCCCAGTAAAAAGCCGTATACAATTTAAAGTACTATGCCTGGCCTTTAAGGCCTTACATGGCATAGGTCCAGAGTTTCTACAGCAAAGACTGCGCTGGTACGTTCCAGGCAGACACCTGCGTTCTGAAGAGGCCAACCTGGTTTGGGTGCCTCGTATAAAGAAAGCCCGTTGGGGAGGCAAAAGTTTTATCTATGGCACAGCGAAGGCTTGGAATGAATTACCTCGCCATCTGAGATCCTTCACCGAGCTTTTACCCTTTCGTAAGGAATTAAAAACGTGGCTCTTTTCCAAAGAGTAGTCTGCCTCCTTTTATTGTTTCCTGCCAGTCTTTAGAGAATCAAGAAGCGCCAGGACACCTCCGGGTAATTGTTGCGCTCTATAAATGACATTAACATTAACATTGACATATGGACAGAGGAGAAGATGGTGTACATAGTTTAGGTAGTTATTTAGCACGTAGTAAGAGAGAATCTTGGACTGAAATTGTTGGGTGACATTTTTGGAGCACTGATACCAGCAGTGGGAATATCTCTGAATGCAAACAAAATTAGAAAACTTTCAACAGTAGTGGATCGCTTGTCAACAAGCACCGCTGGAGGATTCTTATTGGTAAATACTGAAATGGTTGCCATGCGTGCTATAGTAATGCAAAATCGACTTGCCCTTGATATTTTATTGGCAAAAGAGGGTGGAGTCTGTGGAATGCTGAAAGTTCAACATTGTTGTACTTACATTCCTGACGAAAGTAGAGATTTGAAAATTTATATTAAGAACAATGTTCCCTCTAATTTCTTTCCTCTGTGTGCGGCAGTGGAGGGTCTCTGTGCGCTGCAACCATGGCTATGTGCGCCAGGAACCAGACTGCGCGTGTGCGCGGCTCCAAATGTCACTCAGAACGTTTACTTTAAAAAGTGAAAAGATGGTGCATTTTCACACATACAGTGCCACAATAAGTGTCTTAAGGGCAGTTTCCAAATTGGATGAACATGCCATGACATGAATTGGTTACACAGGCAAGTACACTTCAAGTTTAGAAAAGCACAAGACTTAAACGGTGTTACCATCATATGATTTTAATAAATATTATTAACGTGAGCACTGTTAATTGGGTGGGGAAATGGTTGGGAGCCTATACAATATCACATACAGACAATAAGGGAGACATGTAAAGTGGCATCACTAGAGGGGTGACAGGGTTGCTTCTCACGGCGATATTTGGCATTTTTCCAGTGGTGATAAACTCGATCTAGGTCAACTGTCCCGTTCAGGAGGTAGGCCTTTGTCCTCATCAGCATATCCAAATGCTTCTGCTCTAGTCTGTTCCTCAACTTACTCTTGATAGTATTCATGAGGCTGAATCCTCGTTCACAATCTGCACTAGATGCTTAAAACGTTGCGCAGACATCAACAAGCTGAGCCACCACACTATACTGAGCAGCATTGCGTACAGTGAAATTCACCATGTCTTGAAAGGTGGTAAATAACCCACCCTTTACATGTTCTGCCACCACATATTTATAGTCTCTGTATTGCCTAACAACATCTTCTGGTGTTTCGCAATCACCCAGGACCAAGACATTTTTATACTTTTCTACAAGTCTTTGTATATTCTCAGTCCCAAAATCAAAATGTGATTGTGCGGCCATTGCCTGTATTTCAAAAATTGCCCATTCTTCCAGCTCATCTTCAGGTAACCTTTTTTGCATGTGCTCACAAAGAAGGGAAACAAAAGACAAAATAGGCCCACTGTCAAACTCTTGCCTTTCCTTGTACAACACCATCAGATCTCTTACATTGCTGCTCCAAAAGACAGTGTCCTCCAAATACCGTTGCTTAACTTGGCCAATCTTTGCTCTTGCATACTGTACAGCTTCAACAGTAGTCAGAGAACTTTTTTGGAATAGTTTGCACAAAGATGCAAATTCACCCAGAATGTCATTAAGTACTGCAAGTGAAATATGGTAGTTGGAGTTTGATAGCTTTTTATAACTATATTTAGCAACTGGATCATTCTCCTCAACTTTCTCATGCTCAAAGTACTTAAGAACAGCCTCGTAATTACGAATTAGTGCACCAACAGCAAAATGCCTTGAAAGCCACCGGACTTCATTCAGTGGTCGAAAAGAGACCACTTCACATTCAGTGACCGATGCAATTTCATCCAGCTCGGACTTCCTTGCAGGAGATCTGGAGAACACAGTGTAGACAGTCCTCAATAATGTCTCCATCTCTTTAACCATTGGAACCCTTTTCCAGGCATCATCAACTCCCAAATCTTCTCGATGGGCGACACAATGCTGCTCAACTAGATGAGGTATGGATTGTTTAAGGCGAGTAGCAACACCATTATTCTTACCCAGCATCACGGACGCACCATCAGATGTGAACATGACCATTTTCATAAGGTCCAGTTCATTGGCAGTGTAGAAATCTTTCACAGCAGTAGTGATAGCCTCAGCATTACAACTAGTCAGCTTCACTATGCCCCCAAACTGTGTTTTGTGCTCTGTAGATGTTACTGGTCGGAACTTGAAGTACAGGATGAGCATTTTTGAAACAGAAATATCAGTGCTCTCATCAATTATCAATGTGTGATACAAAGCGTTACGAAGTTCTGCCATAGCTTCACAGTGCATCACGCTATTGATGGTCTCAAGGAACTCAAAGGCATAGTTCTTGCTCCTCCAGCTGTCTGGTATCTTGACATACAAAGCTAGGTGGTCATGGATGTCTTGTACAGATAACATTGAAGTATTCATCTTGACTGCCAGCAACACGTTGTTGATGAGAATCTTTATCTCTTCAGGCACAGATCTTTGGCGTTCAACTACTTCCATTCTATTTGCTTTGTCAGTGGCAGTTTCTGTCAGCATTGCCCGCACTCCAAAACCAAACCTGGCAGCAGCACTTCTGTTTCTCAAGATCACCATGGCAGACTCGTGTACTTTGCTAAGTAGATGGCGTTTCATGTAATCCAGTTTCCAGCCATCACTCCATTTCTTCCCTGTGGAAAAGTCCCCAACAATCTTGGCTTCGGCACATGCTTTGCAAATCAAGCCCACGTCTGGACTGTATTGGAAAAGTTCCCCGAGTTGCACGCGAACCTTGCTCCGTGAATTCTGCGTCTCAGCCTCCACAATTTCCTTCATCCACTCTCCCTTGAATACAAGGCAACATTTCTTCCTTTGTGGTGAAGCATTGCACTCTCCCAAAGTGACAGCTTTGCGCTTGAACATTTCCGTGCCCGCCGGTTTGAACCTGCTGTGCCACAAAGCCTGCAAGATCAGGGAACATGGCTTATGTTGACGCCTAGCTCATGAATGCAATCCTTTGTACTACACAGATGAAGATGCACCACAGTTTAACTCTACCAAACAATTACCTCTTCTGCTTGAACTCACGTAGGCCTGTGTGAATGTATGGGGTTCTGGCTGCGAAGCCTGCAACAGAAGAAAACATGGATAAGTATATTATACTACAAGGATGAAGATGCACCACAGTTTAACTCTACCAAACAATTACCTCTACTGCTTGAACTCACGTACGCCTGTGTGAATGTATGGGGTTCTGGCTGCGAAGCCTGCACCAGAAGAAAACATGGGTAAGTATATTATACTACAAGGATGAAGATGCACCACAGTTTAACTCTACCAAACAATTACCTCTACTGCTTGAACTCACGTACGCCTGTGTGAATGTATGGGGTTCTGGCTGCGAAGCCTGCAACAGAAGAAAACATGGGTAAGTATATTATACTACAAGGATGAAGATGCACCACAGTTTAACTCTACCAAACAATTACCTCTTCTGCTTGAACTCACGTACGCCTGTGTGAATGTATGGGGTTCTGGCTGCGAAGCCTGCAACAGAAGAAAACATGGGTAAGTATATTATACTACAAGGATGAAGATGCACCACAGTTTAACTCTACCAAACAATTACCTCTACTGCTTGAACTCACGTACGCCTGTGTGAATGTATGGGGTTCTGGCTGCGAAGCCTGCAACAGAAGATGCACTACTTTAACTCTAGCAAACAATTACCTGTTTGTTCTGCCTGTACTCCCGTCTGCCTGTGCAATTGTATTTGTAGTACGGTCTCCCAAACTTGCAAAAGAAAAGGGGTGCAGATCGTGATTCTATTTACCCAGCAACCCCCAACCCAACGAGGAACGTACACAGAATTACCTTGTCTTTGTGGGTACTCGCACCTGACCACTCCTATCCAAATACCTTACAGACTGGAAACCTGCAACTGAAGACAAGATAGTCAGCAAACGCATGAAGAATCACAAACTATGAATGGGACCGGTCTAGAGACCCCAATAGAAAAAAATACCAAACAATTACCTGGGGTTCCAGTCTAGGACAAACAGGTGTGTGCCAATGTGTTTCATTATTAGTATGATGTAAACAGTACAAGAGTAATTCGAAAAAAATAAACACATGGGCACACAAAAACAAACTCTAATTACTAATGAATTCAGTATTTTATATTGGAAGAGTTTGCCAAAAACGGGAACATGTAGTGGGAAGGTTGGTGCTGCATCTTGGTGATTAACTTTTAAATAGTTAGTTTTCTTTCACAGTACAAGGCTCCTAAGTGCAGTGAGTGGCCTCTCCCCCCAAGAAAACTAGGAATCAATGGTGCATTCTACTACACATGTATCATTATATATTGACTTTTATTAGCTTTTAAGGAATAGTAAATGACAATCTTACAATGCCCCAGCATACAACAAGCTTTTTTGGGATTCCTCAATGATTCCCTTAATATCACCCTTCAACGGTGCCTCTCATTCCTCTGTCACATGTATTTCTTTTGTTTTATAGCATCTCCCATACCAGTGGTTCCCAAACTTTTCACTCCTGGTGGGCACACAAAAATATGTGCAGCAGGTGCCTTTAGATATTTTAAAATGAAGCACAGGGCGTGCGCCTTAAAGGGAACGTAGGTCAGGACTCCGCCCGCCAGGTTACTCATGCTTGCCTACTGCTAAGATGCCAGCCTTCGGCTTCTTAAGGACTTCCAGTGTATCTTCTGTCTCAAGCAACCATTCAACCATTCAAATGACAGTGTTCAGAGCGACAGCACCAAGGCCATCAAGAGTGAGTAGAGAATTTCTATATGTCTACAATGCTACAATGTCGTCATAGATGTTAACATCTACAAAAGATAATGCATTTTTAGCCTCTTCCATTCTTGTAATAATCAAACTGCCCATTCTGGCCTATAGAGAACAGGTAGCCTTGCAATAGTGAAAAACGCAAATGGCTGTAATTCACTATTAGGACATGCCACCCACACCAGGGCATGTCCTACCTTTTACCTACAATGCACCCTGCCCTTGGGCCTACCATAGGGGTGACTAATATGTATAAAAGGGAAGGTTTAGGGACTGGCAAGTGGGTGCACTTGCCCAGTCAGCATGGCAGTACCAGACTGCACACAGGCTCTGCAATGGCAGACTTGAGACACACTTTGTAAGCTGCTCCGGTGTGTGGCACAATCAGTGCTGCAAGCCCACCACCAGCATTGGTTACAAGCACTGGGCACACGCAGAGCACTGTACTAGGGTCTGACAAGTAAACCAATCAAGCCAATCATGGTGTCACTAATCCATACATCAATTTACCATAGGGAGCACTTGCACTGTGGCACTTAACAGCAGTGGCACAGTGCCCAAAGCATCTATAACCAGCAAAAACATATGAGGCAACAGCAAAAAAATGGAAGGGAGACCCACGCCAATGGTGCCAGGTCTAACAAACATCAAAGCAGAGTGAGCCCCAGTTTCTGGAGTCTCTGTGAAGCCTTTCCCTGCTAACGGTCCACCTCTTGACCTTTGCTGATGAGGCCCTCCAGCTTATGATTTGCTGCTTTCAACATGGCTCAATGACCACTGTCTTGTCAACAATGTCAGTACTTTTCTCATGAGGGTCTTCTCTCTGGGAGTCAGCCTGCTTTATCAGCCAGCACCTTCAATATTTACTGTTGGGGTCCCTGTTCAAAGCAATATAGAAGTCTCCCTTCCATTTCCTACATCCCAACATGCTTGCTGTTCCTTTATAGCACAGCGCTGGGTAGCTTCTTTAGAACCTGGGACTTGCATGCTCAGCCAAACAATCTCCAGTCATGGCCTTGTTATTCAGTTATGGGCAGATCCTGGCCCACTCGAGATTCAGCACCTCCTCTTCCATGGTGAACACCCCCCATCCTCCGGTGCCAACTCTGAAATGCTGCTGCTCTGATTCAGCAACAGCACACTAGGTAACACATGCTCCCTCTCCTCCAACTCCTCAGACCTCCTGGCTTCAGCTCCTTTCACCCGCACCCAGGAGCCTCCCCACATACCTTACCGCCGCTGCTCTCATCTGTTTCATGTAACCTGTATACCACTAACATTTAGCCATGGGGGACAAAGCAAGATGGGCACCACTAGCTTGCCCAGCAACGCAAAGCTACTATAATGGCACCGCTAGATTCCTCACTGCATTCCCTGCGTCAATGGCTCCCAGGTAACTTTGGGATGTGTCTGGCGCCTGTAGGTATTCTAGCAGAGTCAAAAGAATGTGGCCATATTGGTCTCCAGCCAGATGTGCCGCATCTTACAGATTTTTAAATGAAAATTAGGAACTCGTTTATAGCATTCTCTGGGCAATTCAGGTTCAAGGTCCAGGCCCAAGTTCAAGAACAGCATATGTGTTGGTGTTGGCATTGCTGTGCATCCAATTGTTGGATTTCATGTCCTGCCACTAAAACGGGATTTCTTTAGAGAAGCGCGCCTACATGTGAAGCAATTAGCTTGTTGTTTTGTGCACCGAGTATACAAATAGCCAACATCTTGCACTACTAGATCTATTTCTGATGGGATCGCAGTATTGCAAACATAGACAGATTACAAGGGTTAACGTCACCAGCATTGGATTGGCCTGTAACTCTTCATTAGCGGCAACACCATGTGGGTGTGTTTTTTATAAATAAGAATACTGCCAACTCAGTAAGGACACTCACCAGTTCCTTCACTTCAAGTCAATTCCCCATGTTCGAGGCATAGAGAGGCCTTTGAGAACAGAACTACCCCAACACATAAATGCATCTTACATAACGCTTTATATTTTCTTTGACAAGCGGTGCAACTTCCGAAGAAATTAGAGTGCATAGATAGATGCAGAGACTTGCACATATATACAATTATGACTAGAAAATCGGATTCAAAGCAGGCTACAGTAAGGGTGGCATGTACAGGCGTTTGTCATTTGAGGCCCCGGAAGGGGTTGGAAACGCCTCCATAAGTTTGAGCGGGAGAGCGGGCCAGTTTCAAAATACAGCGTGTACTTTCTGAAAGTACACGCTGTGTTTTTAAACTGGCTCTACTCTTTTGTTAGTAAAGCGCGGTGCGGGGACGATTGTGGCCTTTTGTTTATGTATTGATGGCAATCACAGCCCGTGAAGGGGCTCCGATTACCATCAATACTTAACCCCTTCCCTGCTCATGACGGAACCACTCCGTCATGAGCCACAGTTGCGCTGTGCTCATGACGGAGTGGTTCCGTCATGCTGCGGCCGTTGGCCGCCGCTCCGCCCACGCGGCGCTAATTCCCTGCCTGTGCGGGCGATTAGCGCAGTGGGCGGAGACGTGATGGAACCACTCCGTCATGAGCACAGCTCAACCGTGGCTCGTGACGGAGCGGTTCCATCACGAGCACAGCGCCACCGCGCTGACCCCAAACCCCCCCCAGCGCCGCGGCGGAATTCCTGCCGCGGCGAAGGGGTTAAACAAGAGGCCACAATCGTCCCCGCACCGCGCTTTACTAACAAAAGAGTAGAGCCAGTTTAAAAACACAGCGTGTACTTTGGTACACGCTGTGATTTCAAACCGACTGTACTGTTTTGCTAGTAAAGCGCAGGGACGATTGTGTCCTTTTGTTTAAGTATTGGTGGTAATCAGAACCCCTTCACGGGCTGTGATTGCCATCAATACATAAACAAAAGGCCACAATCAGCCCCGCGCTCTGCATACACACGCCCCGAGCCGCCCCCCCAAGCCCTCAAGCACCCTTACCTGCACTCTCCACGACTCCTCTCCGGCACCGCTTCAACAGTGCCTGCTTTTCGCGCCGCTCGCTTCTTAAAGCGGCGGCGCCTCTCTCCCGACGTCCTGGAATCGTTGTGCGCGCTCCACATCCGGGAGAGCGTGCTGACGTCATGGAAGGTGCGCGCGCCCTTGCGCGCACCTTAAAGGGAACGTAGATTAAGAATATTACAGAATGGCATGACGAAATTGTACCACTGGAGGTTGAAGGTCTCTGGGAGAAGATTGGTAAGAAAATATCAGCTATTAAAGACTTTGTAGTAAAATTAGGAAGTACATTTATAGGTAAGATATTATTTCCAGTAACATGTGTGATTACCTTAGTATTAATAATAAGATTAGGTTGTATTTGTTGTAGAAAGAATAAAAATCAGAAAAGAATAAAAAGAGAAAACTTAAGGAACAGGGATAAGAAACAAGAAAGAGAATTCGAAGAAATAGAACTAGAAGAGTTAAAGGATAGCATGTATAAAACAGCAAAAAGAGAAGAAACAGGGGAAACTAAAATATGAACGAAACAAGAAATCAATTTAAATTTCTGTAGAAGGGATACAAATGTTTTGATTAGTGTGGTGATATAATCACCAAAGGGGGGATTGTTGGAGCGGGTAATACAAAATTGTGTATACCCCCCCATTCTGCATGTTTATATTAATTTGAATAATTAACTAATAGTAATCATATTAATTGGTTTGCAGTGAAACATTTATCAATCATACTAACAAAAGAATTACACGTGGGAATTGCACTTTGCATGGCTATACTAATTGTAAACTAACTTAAGTACGCATATTAATAGTAGGAAAATTAGAATATTGCATGTTATATGTTGCTTTGGTGATGAATTTGTGATTTGTGCTTTATTTCGTGAGTATAAACCGCTCTGAGTGTTGCTTCTGCTAGAAAAATACACAGACATATGGGTATTAGCAAGGGGATAACATTTTATTAGCCATTTCTATGTTTTAATTACGTTTTTGTGTTTCTTTTGCTTAGGTTGACCATTTCGGCCTAAACAAGATGGCTGAACGAGACGTTGAACGTGACTGCCCTGACAACACGAGGTTCTGGGTGAAGTGCGCCTTCGTCACCGCTAGCAGCAGTGGCCTGGATCTGACCCCGGGAGAACATGTACCCTTCAAGGACGCTCCGGGAACGTAGCCAATACCAAAGACAATGCTTGATTTAAAACCCGGAACTAGCAAGTATGATGAGTTCATCACTTGGACACCCTGAGAACTTCACCTCACAACCCCAAGTCGACCAATCAGGACTTTCTAAACCCCGATCTTGATACTTTTTGACATTATTTTCATTATAAAAGTAGGTAGGAAATTGAACTAAAAAACTCGCTCTTCTTTGACGAACTCGATTTCCTGACGTTATGCTGACGGAGAGGACGGTGACACTGCTGGACAGCTGTTATCCTGAATCTTTGAGAGACTGAATTGCGGCCTAACTTTGCTGAATAAAATTCTTCCCTGACCTGACTGACTTAGAGGACAACTTTAAGCCAGAATAGGTAAATATGATGCTCTGAAATGCTGATGATGATTTCTAACGTTTCTTGCAATATTTCTTAGATAAAGAATACTTGATTAATTGACAAATGTGTTGTGTCGATTATTTGAAGAAGAGAATTAGGATAAAGAAGTATTGTGTAGATAGATGAGTTTAGTCACTAAAATCATAGATAACAACTAAATGATCCATCTCCTTATGAGAGGGATATCTTAGGTTTGAAGTCAATGTGTTTAGGGTAAGGTAAAGGTATTCCTTTCATGTCAGCGTTTGGAAGCTTATTTTCCCTAGGAAAGCAGACCAACGGAGTGTAAGTATTGGTGTTATGGGCCCCACCAATGAATGTATATGAGTCAATTTGATGTTGAGGTATTTGGTCTGTGACGAAGGAGGAATTTGATGTTCCGCGCTGCAGCACACCCACCTAGATGATGGATTATTAGCCGACTATGAGCAATCTCAGGAGAGGAATGAGAACTTAATTGTTGTGTATACAGGGCTGGTTTGGATGGCGTTAGCTAGAGGGAAGGGTCTTGATCTTATGCAGAGGGGATTGACGCGGGACGGGAGCTAGACCCACAAAGTTGTTAATTAGCTGCATAGAGATATAAGAAATCAACTCACCTATCGCTAGAAGGCTGAAAATTACATACAAGAAGTCTCTCCCTCAAGGTGAGAGGGATCCTCTTGAAATACAATGGCACTTTAATTTGACTGAAATGTTAGAAAGTTCTTCAGCATTAACGTACATTAAGCTGAACAAAGCTAATGTTGACATGTGTATGCCAAATGTTGTATAAAAACAACAAACAGATTTAAAATAAAAACATTCCTGTGAAAGAAAAGGTCAGATTGATGATTATATTTCATATGAAATTGTGGCTGAGTCATTGTCTAGAAGAGTTTTTATTTTTTGCTTTAAATTGGAGGGCATGCACATTATATGCCATTTACAGCTAGCTGAGGTAAGTGCCAACTCCTGGACCAGAACCAATAACTTCTACAACAGTAGGATTTTAGAGCATTCAGTTTGACAGACAGCACGCAGCATAGTCCTGAATAATGGTGTTTCTAAACAGATCGGTTCATGCTGAGATTTCTGATATCTATGTAGAGGAGCTGCATTGATTCTAGGGAACCTGATGTTGCTGCCGGCCAGTGCAGGTAGGCCTATATGTGCTGTTCACAGCGTGTTGTGCTGAGTGTGTTGTGTACAGCCTAAGCCCTCTAGAATACAGCAGAGCAGCGCCGATAAAAGAATGAGAATGGTGAGTCGGCCCCATGGTTTCTGCATGACTCGCAGGCTGGTTCGGTTGCAGCAACAACCAGCATGATGATATATTTATTCCTATCAAATAGTTGCGGGTTGCGACACCATATCTTATGTTATTTAGTTCCTCTAAATTTTTAACAAGTCCTGTTTTACATAGCGTGCTCAATGGTGTCGTGCCCAGCCTAACAGGCACGTGTTAAACTGAACTCCAACAATTGGGACCACTTTCTGCCCCGGTCCACTGGCACAGCGAATTGCATCTAGCAGTGGGGGTGAAAATATGGTAATTATCTAACGTGAGGCACTAAGTTTCACATGCTAATGTGAAAGCGATGAGACCGAGCTTGAATAAAGGCATTTAGGGGGCGATAGCGTTTAGTAATGTTAACAAAATAATCAAATGCAAGTATATCTGAGTTCGATAAGAGAAATTGTAATAACGTGATGTTTATGAATACATTGTAGATATGGAATTTTAATCATTCAGGCCCGAAATGCATTGGGTTGGAATAAACTGCTTTTGATGAATTTGGCTCACGTCGTGTTCTTGATGACAGGTTCGGATGGCCCAGCAGGAGCATTAGAAACCTGGAAAATTGCCTTTAATACCTTGCATGTTGATTGGACAGTTTCTTAAAATAGTGAAATAACGGAGTGAATAATGATGGAAAAGCAAGTGACTAAATGATGAAGAAAATATCAAAATACATTGCAAATGCAATTCGCTGTGCCAGTGGACCGGGGCAGAAAGTGGTCCCAATTGTTGGAGATATATTTATTCCTACCATCAACACTAATTGGCTCGTCTCCTGCCACTAAATATTTATTTTTTCCCTTTCCTCTGGTTGGCACTGATCATGTAACGATTATTAGGTAAATAGAGCTGATGTTTTTATTGCATGTTTGACCTTGTATTAATACAAATGTGGAAACAGAATCTGAAAACAGAAATACCTGACCCATGTTTTTCAAGTTATAAATATCTGTCCTCGGTACTGGCCACTTTCCATTGTCTCATACATCTATGATCACAAACCTATGCCTTATTATCTCGTCTTCTGAGGTTTAATCCCTTATGGATAAGGGCCTGTGTTAGACCTGGCAACCCTGGTGTGATTCCCCTGACTTTTTGGCTTCGGGCCTACTGTTTTGCGGACTTCTATTTTGCTGGTTTTAGAATTCTTTCTATTTTATCACTGCTAACCTATGCTAGAGTGCATGTGCTCGGTACACTAAATATGCTAACATTGGGTTATCCACAATATGCATATTGAATTTACCTATAAATCCCCATGTGCCCAGGGCTTATATATTACATGTTACCAGTGGGTCTGCAGCAATGATTGTGCCACCCACTTAAGCAGCGCTTTAATTATGGCTCAGGCCTGCCACTGCATAGCCTGTGTGCACAGCATAAACTGCCATTTCGGTCTAGAGTGTTAACCCACTTGAGCTGTGCTTGTGAACTCTATTGTATTTAAAATAATCTTAAAAGAGGCTTAAATCCCACCCTTGCTTTTCACTGGTTTATGTGCTTGCCACTTACTTTTCCTCAATTTCTATTGGCTGTAGCATACTATTTCCTATAGTTCCTAGAGTGTTTCCTAACCAGTTTCCTGAGGCCCAAGTACTGTTTTCATCTGCTTTGCTGGAACTTCGTTTAGGCATGCCTGCATCTCTTCTGGGAAGCCAACGCTCTGATCTTAGCGTGCACTCACCAGTCCCCTTGGGCCGAAGCAAGGACCCATTCTAGTGCTCCCTTTTGTTTGGAAACTGAGCAATTCGTGAAGCAGCCAGCGGGAATGCTGCATCAGAGGTCGGCGCCTGCAGAGACCCTGCTTGTGGCCATGTCAAAGGTATTTTTAACTCACACCATTATCATACAAATATGTTTTCCCACCTTCCACAAAACCACACAGAAAACATTTGTTCACACCTTTCTGACTTCTTTGTAACTTACACTTTTGTACGTTCTCGGCCAATGATTTATTAAAGAACATTAATAACATCCTTTTCCCTAACACTCTACAGCACAGTTGTCTCCTCACCCATGTGTGATTATTTTCAAGATGACACAACAGGAATTATGCAACACACTTTAATAACAGGACAGATAACAATGCCGATTTCTGGAGGCCTCAAAATAGGTTCGTAGACAGTTCATTTTTACAACCGTTTTCTAATTCCTCCCACCCAAAATTGAATCCTACCTAATCCCATTAATTGGTAGCTTGGAATTTGCCCTCTATGCCTGACCAAAATGACCTTCTTTGAAGTTCCTAAATGTGTTAGGTTATTATATTTTTACAAAAAGGGCCTCTTTAGGATGGCTGTCTGGTGGTCTGCCGACAGCCAACGTAACAGGCAAGAGACCGTCTGATAATGAGTCGGCGGTTCCAACTGCCCTATTACAATATCACTGCCATGGTGGCGGTTAGAAAGTCTTTTTTCCAGTGCGTCTAGTGCTGTGGCCCAGGAAAAGGGCTGCAACACAAGCCGCACTACAAAAAAGCACTTTGAGGACATCCATACACCGTATGTCTGGTTCCATGTGGTGCCTGGCACATGGTGCATGGATGTGTGGGGGGCACTACATGTGCCCCCAGGCCAATTAGCAGTGGCCCATGGGGGATGGGGCCCTGCTCAGGGCCCCCAAAGTCCGTTTCTGTCTGCCTTTTCATGGCAGTCGGACTGCCATGAATAGGCAGTTGGAAAGAGACATCCTAGTCCCTACTGTGGTGCCTCCACAGGCACCGCATCCATTGCATGGATAGTATTCTGACTGCCGCCCCGACAGGATCTTGGATCCTGTTGGAGGTGGTGGTCTTCCCCCCAACAGAAAATGGTCCGACCGCCGGTGTCATAATCACGCAGTTGGACTGAAGGTCTGTCAGCCGGTCGAATCACCACCGACAGGCTATCGGTGGTGGTCGGACCAGCATACTAATGAGGCCTCAACTTCACAGCTTTCACAATATTTGTGGAGCAAATATAGATTAGTATATGCCACCATCTTCTGGTAATATGCTGCAAATGCTTCTTCGGACAGTATTTTCTCATCGTGGCTGATAATGTTATTTCTAATACATTCACTGACCTCTAGGAGCTCATCTTTCTACATATCTAAAAAGGTGTAAACATATATTATATTTTCAGACTATTTTTGCATGTAATTCCGGCAAAATCTAATTTTACTTGAAATATTTTTGGATGCGGAAACTAACTCTTTCGATACAATCACCTCAATGCTGTCACATAATGCCCTCCATCCATAAATTCTTTCTTCATTTATGCATCTGACCACCTCATAAACTGTAGTCTCCCGTCAACAGGAAAGATATAAGGATGTTATAGTTAGGCTTAGATTTCACTCATACCAAACCACTGAAATTCAACAGTTATAGTTACCTGAGCTAACTATACCTTACGCCCTTGCATTGCACTGCTTATGTTCTCACATGTTGCATTACTCAGAACATGGTCAGTGACATCACTGACGACCTCATTGATGACATCCCAAATTACATCACTCATGACATCACTCATGTCATCATCCAGTGACATATGTGTTCCGGAAAAGTTTCTGAGAGTTAAAGATATATATTAAGATATTTACTAAGCTACCTTATAAGTTAAATTACTATTCTTTTTGTACTACTAATGAGTGATGTTGTTTCTAATATATGTCATTTGAGTGGCACTGTGATTGTATCAGTGTGGGAGTGGGTGTCTGAGTGACTAAATGGGTGTTCTGCTTGGGTTTTCGGATCAGATTGAACCCGCTCATCAGGGCCTCACTAACCCAGCCAGAACGTTACCCCCTCCCTAGAACCTATTTACAATCCTACAACCACATATATCTATCACCTAAGGACAGGGGATTCCTACTATGCATACCAAGATCTCACAATCGGCGGCCTCGCGATCCCATACGGATCCAGACCTTTCTGCCCATACGACAGTATCACAAGTGGCAGCCTCGCGGTCCCATACGAACCCAGACCTCTCTGCCCATACGACAGTATCAGCACAATCGGCGGCCTCGCGATCCCCTACGAATCCAGACCTCTCTGCCCATACGACAGTATCACAAGTGGCGGCCTCGCGGTCCCATACGAACCCAGACCTCTCTGCCCATACGACAGTATCAGCACAATCGGCGGCCTCGCGATCCCCTACGAATCCAGACCTCTCTGCCCATACGACAGTATCACAAGTGGCGGCCTCGCGGTCCCATACGAACCCAGACCTCTCTGCCCATACGACAGTATCACAAGTGGCGGCCTCGCGGTCCCATACGAACCCAGACCTCTCTGCCCATACGACAGGATCAGCACAATCGGCGGCCTCGCGATCCCCTACGAATCCAGACCTCTCTGCCTATACGACAGTATCACAAGTGGCGGCCTCGCGGTCCCATACGAACCCAGACCTCTCTGCCCATACGACAGTATCAGCACAATCGGCGGCCTCGCGATCCCCTACGAATCCAGACCTCTCTGCCCATACGACAGTATCACAAGTGGCGGCCTCGCGATCCCATCCGAATCCAGACCTCCCTACCCAGACGGCAGTCTCAGATCACAAGTGGCGGCCTCGCGGTCCCATACGAACCCAGACCTCTCTACCCAGACGGCAGTCTCATACGACAGTTCATCCTATGGTCACCATAACATACAAAAAGGGAATCAGTCTCACTATTCATCAGATCACACAAGGATTGCCAGTTCGAGTATAGCCTGTTCTCAGGTTCGAGGGGCTCCTCTTTCCCTTATTCAGTTACCACTTACCTGATCAGGGTTAACATCTGTTCATGTAGCCGCAGCTGACTAGAAGAATAGGCTACCCTCTTATACAAGAACACGCAGCACATGTTGGTTCACTACAAACTGGATACTTTATTACTCATTACATACACAATCACATAACATTACGATATAACACATAACCTGCAAAGAAAAGTGAAAGATTAAGTTGTACACTCTAATAAGAAAGGGTCGACATCACCTTAGTAGTATGTAGCCTGCACTCAGTGGTCATCTAGGTTCCCTTCTCGTCTGTGTCTCGGCTCGCCTGGAATCACCCTTCTTCGAGTCACTGGAACCTCTTCCTTATCGGCTACTCTCTCCTCTCTGGCTATTCTGCTAGGAAAGCATCTGTCTCTCGGTTCTTCTCCGCCTTCAAGATGGCGTCTGTCTTCCCTGGAATAAGTAGTAGCTTTACTGCTAACGGCTAGATGCCGCCTACGGACTGAACATGTAACTGCCTCCGACTTTCACTAATATAGAGGTGCATTTCCTCATGGAAAATTCCGGCCCGTAACCTGCCGCCCACCAAATTCTTGTACCTCCCCGTACCAAGGACACGTTCCCAGCCGGCCGGCCTGATGTAGTGTCTTCAGCATGAAGAAAAATACAATCCTTCGATAAGGGCCGGCCTGAACCGGTTCTCTCCAAGCGAATAACACCTCATAACTAAAACATTACTCTTGACCTAGAAGAATCCCAAGCTGCCGGAGCAGAAAGAAAGATGGAGTCTCTCCCGTTTGAGGCCTACCAGGCCTGAATTCAGCACGGCTCCATGAAATACCCTCACTACAGGACAGGTTATCCCTAATACTAACGAATCTATCCCCTAGGCTATGTGTGTAAGCCCTGATCTATGGGGAAGAGCACAGAATCATGTCGAAGTGCCTAGTAAATAGGCTCCATTCACTACTCTAACCCTTAGGCTTGAATGGTAAGAGACTGAAGTCACATTCAATCACTTGTTAACACAAGAAGGCCAGGAAAATCGAGCAGAACATTTCACCCTTGACTTCAGTCTATTATACATTCATTAAACAGAACTAACATCTGTGGAAGAATAATATGAAACAAAACTAACTGATCTATGTCTAGTACCAGGTGTGCAGAATTGAAGTAGTGAAGGAATACACTGACTAAAGCAACAGATGGAAATCAAAATGGCGATAGTAATCAGAATACCTCCTAATATTTGACGTAAGAAATGCAAATTAGGTAACCAATTAAAGAGCCAGTCAAACCAGCCCTGGTCAATGTGTTTTCTAACTTCTTCTGTCAAGTCATGTAGCTTATTAATGTGAGCTCGAATGGATTGTGTATGATCAGACAAGTTAAAACAACAAAGATCCTCAAAATCAGAACAATCGTGTCCATGTTTAAGCAAAAGATAATCAATGGCCGCTCGATTTTGCAAGATAGCCCTTCGTTCACCCTGGGCGTCTAATAGCATGTCCGACAGGACTGTAGAAGTATTATTAATGGATTTCACCATCCAGCAGGCCATTTTCTCAATAGATTTGGCATTATAGACTGCCAAAGCAGGAACACCAATAATTGAAATAGCCAGGCTAAGGTATTCGGACTTAGAATATAAATGCAAAGATGAGTCACAATCCTCCTGTAACCTCACTGTATCTCGAACCACACGAGAGTTGGCATTCGGATGTGATGAGAACATGAGCAAGCTCAGTCTAGTAATGGCACAAGGGCCTCCAGAAATATTTGCGGGGACATATGGCCAGGAAGTATTACCACATGAGAAAAGCCATCCGGCAGGTAGTAACATCGTGCGATAATGACTGGGGGCAACTACCATACTCTTGCAAGTCATGTTATTCTGAACAGAAGTGCATATTTTCGGTGTCCTTTGAAGGCACAAAGTTCATTCATGAGTGATGAATGAGGTGGCACCTTTCAATTTTAAACGCATACATTCCGAAATTGCACTAGGATTACACGTAAGGAAAAAACATAAATCACCTTGTGTGATATTATAAGTAACTATTTGGGACTGGATGGGGGGTATCGGGTCTGACAGTTCAGTACACAAGGGGCAATACTGATGGGTAGCGAAATCGCCCAGAAGAACATTGGGGCGAGCGGTTGATATATTGAAAATATGAGTCAAAGTCTCCAACGAAGCAGGGACAGCAACCAAACAAGTTGCCAAAATGTAATTCACTGATCTCATTGGTGTCAAGCAGAAATGAGGGGCGTTAGTCACCCGTTTCGCTAGTGAAGTCCAAAAGTTCGACGACGAATCCCACGCAGCGAAGGAACGCGACACTCGGGTTCTCAACTCATCCCGGGTTGATGGGATCCCTCCTCTCTCGTCGCACCAGCCCAAAAACAGTCCGATGCCGACACATCCTGCAGCAACAGTCCAAAGAATGATCTGAAAGAGAATCAAATACAGGCATTATTCATTCTCGTAAGTAACATTTGTCAGCCGGGACTGCTTCCCAGCTATCTTTCCCTGGTCTCATAACTAAAATGGTATTATCTTGACCGGTTGCAATGACCTCTGCTTGTTCAGGGGGATTCTTAGGCGACTGCACCCAAACTCTGGCCCCAGGATTATCTGTGGAGCCAAAACCTTTCTGGCCTCGTACAGTTAGCAACGTTGGGGCAGTGCCTTTTACCATCTCACCACTGAAGACAGGCATTATTAGCAATTGAGCCACTCGGTCAACCTCACTGCTATTCAGCAGGAGCACCTTAATCTCTCCCTGATAATCACTATCAATGATTCCTCCAAGCACCTGAATGCCTTTTACAGCCAGCCCCGATCTAGGGGCAATTAATCCGAAATTTCCAGGTGGTATATGAACACCAACACCGGTTTCAATGATGACTCGATCTTTACTTTTTATAATGGTGTCATCCATGGCATGCAAGTCTAAACCTGCCGACCATGGGGTCGCTCTGCATGGAGCCAAAGCTCCGGGAGTAATCTCCCAGTACATTACAGTCTCTCTGATCTCATTGGGTTTAGCAACAACATTCGGAGGAAACAAACGCATAAGTGGGGATTCAGCATTTAGAAAAGGACGGTTATTCAAAATCAATAGCGCTTGAGGCAAAAAATCTCGCCAATTCTTATACTTGTCATCTGTTAATTTGCGCAGTTGGTCTTTTAGCAGGCCATTCAACCTCTCCACAAGACCCGAGGCCTGTGGATAATATGGTATATGAAACACCCATTCAATATTGTTTTCCACACAGAATTCCTGTACCAATCTTCCACGAAAATGAGATGCATTATCAGATTGAATTTGGAATGGCACACCATAATACATCATAATCAATTCCAATGTTTTAATAGTATTCAATTGGGTAGCTTGCTTACAGGGAAGGGCCACCAACAGGCCACTGTATGTATCAACAATGGTGCAAACATATTGACAATTCCTACTCATAGGAAGTGGACCAATGTAATCAATCTGCCAAATTTGAGCGGGCACTTTCCCGCGATGTAAATGACCTTTAACAATTTGGGGCACTTTGCGCTGCCTGATATGCTGACAAATGGGACAATGTAGAATAACATTTTTAATTAAATCTAGGGGAATATAAATTCCTCGATCAGCAGCCCACCTGCTAGTGGCTTTCTCTCCAAAGTGTCCTGCTTTCTGGTGGGCCCATTTCGCCAATCCCGCAATATCAGAATCTTGCGTGTCCACCACTGCCTCAGCAATTTTAGATTTCTCATCTGCAATATTATGAAAGAATTTGTCAAGAGAGTCTATCGGGGTATGAGCATCCACATGGAAGATTGTAACAGTACTCTGTGGGAGCATTTCCCAAATCTCCTGCCATAATTCTTTTCCCCACAGTTCTTTTGAATGGATGTTCCAACTTTGGGAATGCCAAGTCGGTAACCAAACTGCCAGTCCATTGGCAGTAGACCAAGAATCGGTAAAAATATGACATGTGCCAGGTAACTCTTGTTTCAGAACTTGATAAACAGCATAGAGTTCAGCAAATTGACTGCTCTTACCCTCACCAGTTGTACTCAGCAATTTTTGTGTGATCGGATTATAGGACACTGCCTTCCAATGCCGTTTCGTCCCTATGAACCTTGCTGAACCATCCGTAAACCAGACATGGTTTCTGTCCTCTGCGGACAAATCATCAAAAGGTTTACCCCACTTAACAGGAGACTCCTGTACTAAAGGTACGGAACATTCACTCTCAGTTTCAGTTGATGGCGCCCGTGCCACCTGCTCATGCAAAGATGCAACTCCTTTTTGTCCCACACGTGCCCTGTCTTGTATATACCATTTCCATTTAATCACACTCGCCTCTTGAGCGTATCCAATTCGGTGAGTTTTCGGCGAACTCATAACCCACTGCATGATAGGAATTTCAGGTCGCAAAACTGGCGGTTTGGGTAGGTCACTTTTCCTGAACGTGTATACACGTCGGACCCAACTGGGTCCGACGCCAGCACCGTTGCTAACATGAGTAGCAACTTTTGTAGGAAGAAACCCTAAGTAGTGGTATGTAGTAATCACCTGACCACAATTTTGTAGACAGCAGTATTTTGATCCTGAAGAATTGCCCTGATCCTCCTGACTCCAGCGGCAAGAAACATGTCGATCACATAGAGTAGAGCTCTTGCCTAGATACCTTAATCCTAGCTATTAGCCACTCTACATATTTTTATTAGGGTAGTTGACCTTTGGAATAAAATTTAAATAGGACCAACTGACCCTTTTTAAATCTCACTTCTCTGCTACATTTTCTTTCACTAGGCCCCTCACCCCCAAGCACCCTCGGCTGGAACAAAAGATCCCCGACAAAGAGCCCCGATTTCGGGAGCCCGTCAAGGATTGCAGCGCCGACTTGACGAGGGGCAGTGCTCATATGATGAAGCATGACACCTAGCTTGCTGGGTGTGTGAGAGCACTAGTTCAAATTAAAGAAATTTCTTTGCTTTCATCTGGTTGATCCTCTAATGATTGACCACTTGTGATATTCACCTATCTGCTCTTCTCCTTCACTGTACATGAGGAACTTTGTACCCTTCTTTTGTAACAGGTCGCAAAACTATATCATGTCCCAAAGTCAATTGCTCGGTATCCACCAGAGCCCAATAACATGCAAGTAACTGTTTCTCAAAAGGTGTATAATGCTCACCAGCATCAGGTAACTTTTTGGTCCAGAAACCTAACAGTACTCTACTCTTGCCTTGTTTCTGCCATAAACTCCAATTCGCATAAAGGCCTTGTACAGACACATTCAGATCCACATCACCATCACATACAGGCCATAAATCCAGAGCATGCTGAATTGCTTCTTTTGCCAGACTGAACGCATCTTGCTGTGGTTTATCCCATTCAAATGCATTCTTTTTACGAGTGACACGGTACAAAGGGGCCAATATTTGACTCAAATGAGGAATATGCTGGCGCCAAAATCCAAACAAACCAATGAAGCTTTGGGCTTCTTTCCTATTTCTCGGAACTGCAAAATCAAGAATTTTCTGTTTAACCTGAGGGATCACTTCTCGGTGCCCTTCATGCCAATTAATACCCAAAAATTTTACAGCCTGGGACGGACCTTGTAATTTATCCGGGTTGATTTCCCAACCTTTCTCACGCAGGCACTCAATGACTCTATCCAATTGGGTCTGAACTTCCTCTTGTGATTCGCCTTGGATCAAAATATCATCAATATAGTGACATATCTGAATTTGTGGATGAACCGGTACCTCAGCCAGATGCTCTGCCACCAGCCGGTGACATATCGTAGGACTATGCACATAGCTTGAGGAAGACTTCTAAACGTCATCTGACGCCCGTTCCACGTAAAACTGAATTGTTCCTGACACTCAGGGGCAATCGGAATCGAAAAGAAAGCATTAGCAATATCAATGGACGCATACCATGTACCTGGATGTTTTTGGATTCTTTCAATTAGGGTAATAACATCCGGTACTGCAACAGTCAAAGAGGGTGTGTGTCTATTCAATTCTCGATAATCAACAGTCATGCGCCAAGAATTATCACTCTTACGTACAGGCCAAACAGGATTATTCCAAGCAGAAGTAACTGGGGTTATAACTCCTGCATCCACCAACTCCTGAATAGTGGTACTAATCTCTTCATGACCACCTGGAATACGATACTGCTTCTGACGAACCACTTTTGTCGCCTGGGGAACTTTTATGGGGGGCATTCTTAAACGACCAACCCGTACAGGCCTGGACGATATATAATGTTTAGTTCCAAATTGGTAACATCCATCATCTAAGTGCAAAGTCATTTCTTTCAAAATATCAATTCCAATTATGAATTCTAAGAGTGGCACCACTAATACAGAGTATTCTTTTCTAGGAATTCTACCTATTCTCATTTCAAGTAAGGTTTGAACTGCGGGAGTTTCCTTTCCGCCTAATCCGGTAATTGTAAAAGGCTGACCTTTAAACTTCTTTGATTTTCCATGAATAAGAGTGGCCTCCGCTCCTGTATCTACCAATGCTCGGGCCCTTTGGATATTACGATGTCTCCAATAAATATCAATATCTACATAGGGTCTATTATCTCTGTGAGCCCATCTGTGTACTGGAGCTTGACCTATTTCCTAGTCCTTTTTACTGTGTTCTGTGTACCAGGATAAATTAGGATAAAGACTCTCACGTTTCCTAGGTATCGATACCTCCTGTTCATATCCATCTCCATTACGAAATGGATTACTGTTCCCTGCATTGTACTGCGGGTTTCAATCGGCCAATATGTGTCGATCCTCTCTCCTTCTCAACTCAGGGGATTGATCCCTATCATCTCTACGTCTGCTGTTAACATAATCATCTCTCCCCCTCTCTCTTTCCCCCTCTCTCTCCCTGTCTCTCTCACGACGGGGGGACAAATCACGCACATAACGTCGATCATCACGACGATCAGAGCGCCCACGGCGGTCGTCATCACCGCTACCGTCAGAAAAACCACGATCACACTCAGTCGTCCGAACACGCCGGGCACCCTCCTTTCGATCCAAGCCACGTTTGCGAAACATTTCCCACAAACGAGAAGTGGTCTCACCATCAATGTCCTCCTTCCGCACACCATCGGCCATAAGACCAAAAAACATATCACGTCTAGTAAGTTTATTGTCACCAGGAGTACGAGTGTCAGGCCGGGACTGCCGTTCAGGTTTAAACCACTCACCCAACTCACCGAGTTGGCGTACCGATTCCAGCACCACAGATAACATGTTACCAGTCTGATTAATCAATAAAGTCATCATGACCTGCTTATAAGCAACAGGGGAAGAACGAATAATACGATTCCGCACAGAAGATGTCAAGAAACCATCAAGCAACCTGTCAGCAGTATTTAGAAAAATTGCCGTTTTCATCACCTCCTCTTTGAGACGTTGTGCAGCATCGCGCAAAGTATACCACGGTTTGTCATTCATAGGCCAGTCAGACTCAGTAGGATATTTTTGATTACAACCCTCAGTCGCCAATTGAAGCAAAGAAATTTGACCACCACCATTAAAGTTACGAAAATGATCCTGTACAGTAGAATCCGAACTCAAGGAACAAAACTTCAAACAATCGCCAGCATCCAACATAATGCCAGCAGCGCCCAGTTCATAAAGGCGCACCATCCATGTGAGTAAGGGTTCACCAACTCGCTGCCGAAATCGCTGCAAAATATCACTAATTTCTTGTTGAGTAAAATCCTCCAAAGAGTCTAAAGCAATACCATTCGGAGCACCGGGAGCCTGCTGCACCTTCCGCCGAAAAACTGGATGCACCGAGACCGCGGGACGAGCATCACAAGGAGCTCGACCAGTACACGTAGAGGAACAATCAGTGGAAGAAGCATCGACCCCGCTCGAAGGACGAGCGCAATCACGGGGTGCACCATCAGAGGCGCAAGAAGTAGATTTACAAGCACGGCCGGAGCGAGAGGACTCGCGCTTGGCAGACTCCTCACCTGAGGAAGGAGAATCACTCGAGTTCCAGATATTACCATCCCATTCATCAGGATTCCAATCCAGTCCGGCTTTCGCCACGACCAGACGCACCTTTCGCGTCGAAACCCGACCACGCAGATTCTTGTATTTATAACGAGCAATTCGCACAGCCGCCCTCTCGGCAATAGTTTGGTACGTCTCAAGTTTATCAGCAAGCAACTTATTTTGACACCGCAACAAAGTATGAGCATTCTGAATCTCAACAAAGTTTGCTTCCAAATCCTTATGCAAGTTCTGTAACTTCAACAACTTCTCATGCAGAATTCTGTACGCAGACAGAACAATCCAACCTCTGCGTCCCAAAACGGGAAGCTCATCACCCTTAGATACCGGCGCCTTCTGTAAGCAAGTAATCACATTAGACGGCTCCGCCAGCTCCAAAAAAGAATTCCAATTCTCACTCAAGCCAGTAGAATCAGCCCACTCACGGGCTAAGGCTTCATAAGGCGTTGAATCCCAGCCGGGAATATCAACGGGTAACTTAAAAGTAGATTTCGACTTTCTAGAAAACATGTTTGAAAAGCAAGAAAAAGAGAAAAAGAAAAAGAAGAAAGAGAAAAGAAAACTACACTCACAATTATATAGAAATAATATACAAACGAAACCACGCACGCACCGAAAGCAAACACGATACAACCACAACGCACACAGGTTTCGTAAACGGTTCGTGACGCCAAATGTTCTGCTTGGGTTTTCGGATCAGATAGAACCCGCTCATCAGGGCCTCACTAACCCAGCCAGAACGTTACCCCCTCCCTAGAACCTATTTACAATCCTACAACCACATATATCTATCACCTAAGGACAGGGGATTCCTACTATGCATACCAAGATCTCACAATCGGCGGCCTCGCGATCCCATACGGATCCAGACCTTTCTGCCCATACGACAGTATCACAAGTGGCAGCCTCGCGGTCCCATACGAACCCAGACCTCTATGCCCATACGACAGTATCAGCACAATCGGCGGCCTCGCGATCCCCTACGAATCCAGACCTCTCTGCCCATACGACAGTATCATAAGTGGCGGCCTCGCGGTCCCATACGAACCCAGACCTCTCTGCCCATACGACAGTATCAGCACAATGGGCGGCCTCGCGATCCCCTACGAATCCAGACCTCTCTGCCCATACGACCGTATCACAAGTGGCGGCCTCGCGGTCCCATACGAACCCAGACCTCTCTGCCCATACGACAGTATCACAAGTGGCGGCCTCGCGGTCCCATACGAACCCAGACCTCTCTGCCCATACGACAGTATCAGCACAATCGGCGGCCTCGCGATCCCCTACGAATCCAGACCTCTCTGCCCATACGACAGTATCACAAGTGGCGGCCTCGCGGTCCCATACGAACCCAGACCTCTCTGCCCATACGACAGTATCAGCACAATCGGCGGCCTCGCGATCCCCTACGAATCCAGACCTCTCTGCCCATTCGACAGTATCACAAGTGGCGGCCTCGCGATCCCATCCGAATCCAGACCTCCCTACCCAGACGGCAGTCTCAGATCACAAGTGGCGGCCTCGCGGTCCCATACGAACCCAGACCTCTTTACCCAGACGGCAGTCTCATACGACAGTTCATCCTATGGTCACCATAACATACAAAAAGGGAATCAGTCTCACTATTCATCAGATCACACAAGGATTGCCAGTTCGAGTATAGCCTGTTCTCAGGTTCGAGGGGCTCCTCTTTCCCTTATTCAGTTACCACTTACCTGATCAGGGTTAACATCTGTTCATGTAGCCGCAGCTGACTAGAAGAATAGGCTACCCTCTTATACAAGAACACGCAGCACATGTTGGTTCACTACAAACTGGATACTTTATTACTCATTACATACACAATCACATAACATTACGATATAACACATAACCTGCAAAGAAAAGTGAAAGATTAAGTTGTACACTCTAATAAGAAAGGGTCGACATCACCTTAGTAGTATGTAGCCTGCACTCAGTGGTCATCTAGGTTCCCTTCTCGTCTGTGTCTCGGCTCGCCTGGAATCACCCTTCTTCGAGTCACTGGAACCTCTTCCTTATCGGCTACTCTCTCCTGCTAGGAAAGCATCTGTCTCTCGGTTCTTCTCCGCCTTCAAGATGGCGTCTGTCTTCTCTGGAATAAGTAGTAGCTTTACTGCTAACGGCTAGATGCCGCCTACGGACTGAACATGTAACTGCCTCCGACTTTCACTAATATAGAGGTGCATTTCCTCATGGAAAATTCCGGCCCGTAACCTGCCGCCCACCAAATTCTTGTACCTCCCCGTACCAAGGACACGTTCCCAGCCGGCCAGCCTGATGTAGTGTCTTCGGCATGAAGAAAAATACAATCCTTCGATAAGGGCCGGCCTGAACCGGTTCTCTCCAAGCGAATAACACCTCATAACTAAAACATTACTCTTGACCTAGAAGAATCCCAAGCTGCCGGAGCAGAAAGAAAGATGGAGTCTCTCCCGTTTGAGGCCTACCAGGCCTGAATTCAGCACGGCTCCATGAAATACCCTCACTACAGGACAGGTTATCCCTAATACTAACGAATCTATCCCCTAGGCTATGTGTGTAAGCCCTGATCTATGGGGAAGAGCACAGAATCATGTCGAAGTGCCTAGTAAATAGGCTCCATTCACTACTCTAACCCTTAGGCTTGAATGGTAAGAGACTGAAGTCACATTCAATCCCTTGTTAACACAAGAAGGCCAGGAAAATCGAGCAGAACATTGGGCCTGCAAGTGGGTGTGTGAGTGACTGTATGGGTGAATAAGTGGGTGTATGTGTAGTTGTATGGATAAGAGAGTGACTTTAAGAGTGGCTGTATAGATGGGTGAGTGTGTGTGTGAGTGGCTGTATTGGTGACTGTGGTGGCTGTGTGAGTGGCACTATGGGTGGATGAGTGTGTTTGTGAGTGGCTGTATGGGTGAGTGATGGAGTAAATGGATGAGTAAGAGACTGAATATTTGACTTGGTGTATGGGCAAGTAAGTGGGTGTGTGAGTGGCTATTCTGCACCGTTAGTATTTATGTGAGTGGCTGTATAGATGAGTGAATGGGTGCATGAGTAATTGTGTTGGTGTGTGAATATGTATGCAAGTGGTTTTGTGGATGAGTGAATGGATGTGTGAGTGTCTGTATGGGTGAGTGAGTAGCTCTCGTAGTAGCTGTAAGGGTGAGTGACTGGCTGTGTGAGTGACTAGGTGACTGAGTGGGTGTGTGAGTGGCAGTATGGGTAAGTGGTTTGTGTGTCAATAGTTGTATGGGTTTGTGAATTGGTATGTGAGTGGTTGTGTAGGTGTGTGACAGTGTATGAGAGGTTGTGTGGGTGTGTGAGTGGCTCTGTGGATGATATATTTGAGATGTCATCAATGATATCATCAGTGATGACACTGACCATGTCATGAGTGATGCAATATGTGAAGTCATAAGCAGTGCATTGCAGGGGCGTAAGTTATAGTAAGCTTAGGTAACTATAACTGCTAAATTTCAGTGGGCTTGTGTCTAACTATAATATTCCTGTAACCTTTGTTTTTTCAGTGAACCTTTCCTAACTATAATGTCCCTGTAATAGTTTTTTTTAAAGTATTTCCTAACTAACCTGTAACCTTTGAGAGGTGGTGTGTGAGTGGCTGCATAGGTAAGGGAGTGGGTGTGTGAGTGGCTGTATATGTCTCAAAATGGGTGAGTGAGTGGGTTTGTGGCTGTGTGAGTGGCTATAAGGGTCTGTGAGTGGGTGTGTGAGTGACTGTATGGATGTCTACATGTCTGTGTAAGTGGGTGTAGAAGTGCCTGTGTGGGTCTGTGAGTAGCTTCACAAGCATCCGAGTAGTTCTGTGACTGGATGTGTGAATGTCTGAGGGATCTGTGAGTGGGTGCATGGGTGTCTACATGGGTCTCTGAGTTGGTGTGTGAGTCTCTGACTGGGTCTAAGAGTAAGTGCATTAGTGTCTTTGAAGGTCTGTGAGTGGATGGTTGAGTCTCTGAGTAGGTGAGTATTTGGTGCATGAGTGTTCGAATGGGTCTGTGATGGGTTGTGTGAGGCTCTGAGTGGGTCTGTGAGTGGGCAAGTGAATGCATAAATGGGTCAGTCAGTGGGTGTGTGAGTCTCTCAGTGGATCTGTGAGTGGGTGCATGAGTCTCTGAGTGGGTTTGTGAATGGGAGCAAGAGTATCTGAGTGGGTCTTTGAGTGGGGTATGGGTGCCTGAATGGGTCAATGAGAGCGTGAACGAGTCTGAGGATCTGTGAGTGTGTGCATGAGTGTCTGAGTAGATCTGTGAGTGGGAGTGTCTGAGTGGGCCTGCAAGTAGGTGTGTGAGTCTCAGAGTGCATATTGTGAGTGGGTACATGAGTGTGTAAGTAGGTGTGTGAGCCTCTGAGTGAATCTGTGAGTAAATGAATGCTTGAATGGATCTGTGAGTGGGTGCATGAGTGTCTGAGTATGTCTGTCAGTGGGTACATGAGTCTGTGAGTGGGTCTTTGAGTGGGTGCATGAGTGTGTGAGTGGGTGTGTGAGTGTGTAAGTGGGTGTGTGAATCTCTGAGTGTGTCTGTGGGTCTGTGAGTGGGTGAATGAGTGCTTCAATGGATCTGTGAGCGGGTGCATGAGTGTGTCTGTGAGTGGGTGCATGAGTGTGTGTGTGGGTCTGTCAGTGGGCACACTGCAATACGTAGGGGGGCACACAGGAGCAAGTCCTCATGCAGCTTCCTTTGTGATAGTCCTACAGTCCAGCATGCCTGCAGTTTGCTACTATCGTCTGCCTTTAGTTTTGTGCCTCCTCTCCTCATTTCTCCGCGTTTTTCTGCCTTTTCTCTCTTACTCTCTATTTTGCCACTTTCTGCTCTTTCTGTCTGTTATTTTACCTCTTCTGCTCGCTTCTGACCTTCATTCTGCCTGTTGCTGCTTGTTTCTGACTTCAATATTGCCTTGTTCTGCTCATTCTGCCTGTTGTTTTGACACTTTCTGTGTGCTCTTGGCCTTAATTTTGCCTCATTCTGATCAGTTCTGACCTTTTTTCTACCTCTTGCTGCTGGTTTCTGACCTCTATTTTGCCTCTTTCTGCTCCCTTCTGACCTTTATTCTGCATCTTTCTGCTTGTTTCTGACCTTTTATTTGCCTCTTTCTGCTCGTTTCTGACCTTTATTCTGCCTCTTGTTGCTTGTTTGTGACCTTTATTCTGCCTCTTTTCACTCCCTTGTGACCTTTAATCTGCCTCTTTCAGCTAATCTCTCACCTTAATTTTGACTCCTTCTTCTCTTTGCTGACCTTTATTCTGCCTCTTTTTGCTCATTTCTCACCTTCATCTTGCCTCCTTCTGCTTATTTCTGACCTTTAGTCTGCCTCTTTCTGCTCATTGCTGACCATTATCCTGCCACTCTCTGCTCTTTTCTGACCGTTATTCTGCTACTTTCTGCTCGTTTCTCACCTTTACATTGCCTCTTTCTGTTTGTTGCTGGCCTCCATTCTGCCTAAACATTTCAGACCTCTATTCTATTCTGTCTCTTTCTGCGTATACCTAACCTTTATTCTGCCTCTTTCTGCTCATTGCTGACCTTTATTGTGTCTTTATCTTACCTCTTTTTGCTAATTTCTGACCTTCACCAGAGACCACATGGGTGCTTCAAGGCCCACGCAGTACCAGCTGGCTCCCCGACTCCTGCGGTAGCCGTATTGCCGCTGCACACAGGGAGCTGCTGAAAATGCTGCTCCCTGCGTATAGGAGCAATACTTTCTCTGCGTGTATGTCTGTGGGCAGGGAAGGAGATGAAACCTCTGCTTCCAGTGGGCGGGAGCACTTTGACAGCTTCAGCCCACTGGAACCAGAGTGTTTGCTTTTGCTTGGCAGAAGCTGTCAGCTCCTGCCAGGCAAAAGCAAACAGTTATGTGGGAACCCCGGAAATAGAACCTGTTGGGTGGCACTCCCCAAGGCAATTATTGACTCCAGGAAAGGGGTGCCATGCCCCATTTCTTTTTTTTTCATGAGCCAGCCCTAGGGAGATGATGGTTACTGAGGCCGCATATGGCCCCGGAGGGGGGCTGCGCAGCCTCCCTCCCACATATATTTTACTTGCTGCACTGGGGAGGTGAAAGTCCCCGGGCACGGGGTCTGCATAGCCCCCGCAAATTATTCATAGTAAGCCCAGGAGAGCTGGTGGTACTCGGGCTATAAAAAATCCATAGGGAGGGTCTGCACGGCCCCCCTCCAATATTTTAAATTAAGCCCCGGAGAGGTGGTGATCCCCGGGACTTGAGAGAACCCATGGAGGGGGTCCACACGACCCCCCACCAATATGTAAAGAAGCCCCCAGGGAGGTGGTGGTCCTCTGGAATCTAAGACCCCGTGCACCCCCCTGTTTTTACTAAATGACCCTGGGACCTGGCCCACTAGGGCGCTTCATGAAAAACAAGCGCGGTAGCCTGCGCTTGCTGTTTAAAACAATTTGCCTCGGATTTGTCAGTCAATTGCATTCCTGCTGCAATTTTTTTTAAGTGCTTTTGGCCCTGTTTGGGGTCACAAGGGGACCCCCGGACCACAATTAGGGGATCAGGGTATTCCTACCTGCTCCCTGGCTGAAGTGTTGGCAGCCAATCAGATTTCAGCACAAGAACTGTTGGATCCTCAGAGGTTCCGCGTTCCTATATATGCCATTTTGTTTTAATATCTCAAAGAATACTAAATGGATTTACATCAAATAACAAAAAGGGTTCTTTATGGACCAAGAGCTACCTTTCTGCCAAATTGGGTGTAATTCCGTCCAGCAGTTTGGTCTAAAAATCTCTATAGAAATTAACAAGGAAAAACACTTTGTTTGACCCCCTTTTTTTCTCAGCCCGGCTTGATGGAGCACCCTGAAACTTTCGATGCACAACAAGACTCACTGGCACACTTTTTGGAGAATTTTGTGAAGATTCATCACCCTGCACCAAAGATAAAAGCAAGTAAAAAACGCATTTCCTATGGTCATCCTCTAACTGGTCCAGGTCCGCCTCCCATTGCTGCCGCAGGTGTGTTAAGAAGTCAGGCCGGTTATTGATCAGTTTTGTGTACATTAAGGATATCGCCTTCTTGGTCATGGGGTCTAGTATAGTCTATCTTCCAGAGGGGATGCTTCAGAAAGTGAGCCGCCCTCTGGTAGTGCTGTTTTGAGAGCATGGCTGATTTGTATGTATCTGTATGTTTTGGATTGTGCATGGTCATATTCCTTCTCTAGATCTGCAAATGAGGTCAACCCTCTTATGTTCCACATGTCTCCCACTGATGATATGCCTATCACATCCCATTTATCGAAACCGGGACAAGTGCTCAATTGGCCAAACTGTTCCGCTTTCCAAAGTGGAGTCACACGTGTGATTTTGTTATGACAGTCATGCTTTTTATTGACCAGGTGCCAGACTTCAATTTTGCGGGCTGTAGGCCTGGTGAGGCCAAGATTTTTGGGGTTCGTGTATAGGGCCCTGTGGTACCCTCTCTGTTCCATAAGCCACCAATCTGTGCAGAGACTCGGTCGACCCGAGAACCGTGGGCCCAGCGGTTGACTACCGCGAGTTGCGTTGCCCAATAATATGACTTGAGGGCAGGTAAGGCGATTCCACTGTCATACCATTCTGCCGTTAATTTCTGTATCACCATGCTCAGTGCCCATCTGACCCACAGCAGGGTACGCACGGTGCTATCAATATTTGAGAAGTAGGAGTCTGGGACCCTGTAGGGAGTGTTTTGCAGAGCATAGAGGAAGCGAGGCAATGCTAACATTTTGAAGAGAGCGGCGCACCCCAGGAGAGTCAGTGGTATGGCACGCCTGTGTTTTACATCAGTGCCGAAGCACATCAGGAGCCCTAGCAGATTGGTTTCCTAGAAGTGGGCTAGATTCGTGGTTATGTACACTCCTAGATAACGAACACCCTCCATTGCCAAGGGGGATGTCATAATCTTTTGGTGTGTGTGGCCAAGGACCGTGTCATGGGAATAGCTTGGACTTAGACCAGTTTATTGTGTACCCTGAGTGGTTGCCCAATATACAGAAAATATGGGGGGATGCGGTGAATGGTAGATGCAGGGGAAGCCATATATTACAATATATATGATCCGCATAGAGCAAAATTCTGTCCTCGTGATTCTCGGTCCTTTTGAGTCTTCCCTCACCCAGATCGCCAATGGTTCTAATACCAAAGCAAAGATTGGGGGCAACAGGGGGCACCCTTGCCAAGTTCCTCTGACCAACTGAAATTGTCTTGACGTGTGTCGGTTCACCACGTTTTGCGCTTTCGGTGTAGTGTATAACAATTTAATCCATTTTATGAAGTTGGGCCCAAAGCCAATTATTTCGAGGACGGCAAACATATATGCCCACTCAATGTTGTCAAAAGCCATTTTTGCATCAAGGGACAGCAGGGCCACATCTTCCCTTATTGTGTCTTCCAGCACCCCGTGCAGGCGTCGTAAATTTAAGGAAGTTTTCCGTCCAGGCATGAAGCCTGACTAGTCCGGGTGTATCAGACTTGTTATCAGTGGGATGAGTCTATTGACCAATAGTTTTGCGAGTATTTTAGGTTCTGCCTTGAGGAAAGAAATGGCCTTTATGCCTTGCTGTCGTTGGCTGGTTTGTCCTGCTTGTGTATTACCACAATTGTGGCTAACCAGATCTCATCTGGCAATAGATCTTTCTTGTAGCTTTCTAAATACATCTGGCAGAGATGGGGTGTCAGCTTGGTGGCAGCCGACTTGAAAAACTCAATTGGGAGCCCGTTTGGTCCCATGGCCCTGCCCGAGTGTCTGTCTCTCATAGCGTGTTGTATTTCTTCCGCTGTGGGTTCCCCTTCAAGGGAGTCTCTCTCTTCAGGTGAGAGGGAGTTGACTTTGAAAGTGGAGAGGAGGTACGGTGTGGCAAGAGGCGTGACTGCCGCCACCGATGTGTATACCGATAAGAAGTAAACC
The DNA here is from genome assembly GCF_964204655.1 of Triturus cristatus. Classification (NCBI taxonomy): domain Eukaryota; kingdom Metazoa; phylum Chordata; class Amphibia; order Caudata; family Salamandridae; genus Triturus; species Triturus cristatus. Next base: position 337,328,603 of record NC_140580.1, read on the forward strand.
GAACCAACATTTTCCTTAAAATATAGTTCTGATTCTTTTAATAGTTCTACCTTGATGTGTGGTATTTTTAATGCCCACGGATTTATCATCAGGGTCATATGTCTAGGTTGGGGATCCACTGTCATTTTAATCAGAATGGGTAAGTGGTCTGAGATTCCACGTACCAGGCTGCGGGCTTCACTAAATTCGGTCAAGTCCTCATTTTGTGTGAGCATGTAGTCAATACATGATTGACTATTGTGGGCCCCTGAGTGGAAGGTGAATTGTGTGCTCATGGGTTTAAGCTGTCGCCAAATATCAAGCAGGCCTAGAGCCGAAAGGAATTCAGCCAGCCTAGACCCAGGGCCAGGATCCCTGTGCAGAGGTAGCCGGTCGAGCAACCCATGTACCATGAGGTTGAAATTCCCACCTATCATTAGCATGCCAAACGGGAGATCAAGGATGAATTTACTGAAATCTTGTAAGGTGGACTGTTGCAGTGCTGCGGGAACCTACACCAAGGCACACTTAGGATTCTCCCCTCCCAGGAACCAGAAGCCGCTGCAAATCTACCCTGCCCATACACCCATAATTTGGTAACCATGTAGGGGCAGTTCTTCTGAAGGAGTATGCCAGTCCCATGGGAACTGGAGATAAACCCTGGATGTGCTATCAATCGGTAGCCCCATCTATTCAGAGCCTTGCAGGTGTTCCCTTTGAGGTGGGTTTCTTACAGGAGAGCTATGTCCAGAGCATGTCTCTTTAGGTACTGGAGGACAATTCCTCGCTTCAGTGTGTCCCCGAGACCCATTTACGTTCCATGTGAGGAACTTCAGGTCTTTACTCAACCCCATCGGCGTGGATGAATGTGAAAGCCATGTATGGATACAGTGATATAGCCATTACCCAGGGTTTTTGGTGATATTTCGTTTTACAGGACCTTGGATTATTTACCTGTATGTATGTTTGCACTCTCACAGCTAAATGAAAACATGCGTGCATCATTTCCCTGCCCCCAATTTCCAGGACCCTGAATGCTCGGGAGAGAGAACCCAGTTCCAATACTGGCCATCAAGCAGCGTTTCGTTGCTGTGATAAACTAAAACAAATAACAATACTACCACCCCCTTCAAAACTCCCTCCACCCCCCTCCCTGCATAACGGAATCCAGTGACTCGCTTCCCCAACTGTGCAGAATGCCCCTTGTCCTCCCAACCCTGTAGTGGAGGAAACATAGGCTCAACCCTCCTCTCCCATCCCCCTCCCTAAAGATCAAACATTGTGCTGCAGGAACCATTTTGTACAGTTAATATATATTCATCGCAGCTCTGGACAATGATCACCAGTCCTTAGTGCAGTTTTTCCTCTCATGCTCCCCGGGTGACTGCTTGCGTATCAGCAGTTCCAAGATCACCTCCCAGCCCAGCTTGCCCCATAGAGGGTGAGGCGACACAGGCTGTCCATCTGGATGAATGTCCGCCACTCGATTCTAGCTCTTGGGGTGAATTCACAAACCCCCGTCGCATGCTGATCTCTATCGTCCTGGGTGGATTCTTGCCTCTTTTGCACCTTCACCACTCATCTTTCCTATTGGTCCGGTTGTCCTGTATCCCCCATTCTCCGCCAGCGATCAAGCCAGTCCATCACCTCCACAGGGTCAGTGAAAAAACAGCCTTTTCCCTCCACTCCACACGCAGTTTTGCAGGAAACAGCATGGCATATTTGATATCTCTATCCCTGAGGGCCTTTTTAACCTCCAGGAAAGATCGTCTGGACCTTAGCAGTGAAATCAGGGAAAAACGTAAATGTGCTATATTTTGAAATTTGAGGGGAAGGGCAATGCTGGCCATTTGAAGAATATGGTCTTAAATACCCTTACAAATATAGGTCGCGGGGGCGGCCCTGGCTTGGGCCTACCCCTGGTATACGGTAGTCTCGCTCTGTAAAGAAATAATTGGAGAGGTGCTCTGGTTGCAGGTGCTTAGTTACAAGGTCCTCAACAAATAATTTCACAGCAGGCCCCTCAGCCCTATCGAGCACCCCTAGAATGCGGACGTTTTTATGCCTTGATCATCCTTCATAGTCATTGTGTTGGATTGTGAGAGGCTCGGTACGGTGTTGTAGTTCAGAGATTTGTTTTTTCAGGGTCGAAGCATCGTTGACCTGGTCCTGTGTGACATTCTCCACCTCCTTCACCCGAGATTCCATCTTTTGTAAATCCACCCTAAGCAGAGAAATGTCTGTGGCGACTGAATTGATGCGGCCCTCCAACGATGTGCGGATGCCATTGATAGCCACCAAACTTCTTGAAGCGTGGGTGGGTCTTGCTCACTCAATTTCTGCTGAGTGTCTTGCTCCACTCCCAGGCTCAGCTGACCCCCCCTCCTGCCCCTTCTGCCATGCAAATTTGTCAATTTTCTACTGGTGCGATCTACGGCCTCCCTTGTTCGTCACACTTTTGTGAGTGGGACCGAGGGCTCTACGTGTCAGGGTACTCACCACCGTCTACTGTGCTAATTCCACGTGGCCTGTCGGTTTGTCTCCCCCTGCAGAGCCATGGCCCCCAGGAAGTAACCTTTAGGATATGTATGCCAGAACAGAGTGTCCGAATCCGCACTGTAGTAATACCAATCTGTAAGGTCGCGTCTCAAGTGCACACTGTGCCGGGGATATATGTGATGTCTGTTGGGGTGCTAGGTGGGAGATGACGTCTTGCTTCGACCCCTGGCGTAACTCTCTAACTATAGAGCCGAATGTGAGAGTAAGGACCCCTCTCAGGGCCCTTCAGGACCAGTGCTCCACTGCCTGCTTGCATTTCAGCGTGGATCCCCTTGGGTTGGGTGTTCGACACACGATATTGTCCCTCTGTCCCCTCTACACAGTCAACTTATGTCCAGGATAGAGATTGTAAGGCAGGCTTGATCTGCGTGAGCTGCAAGGACAAGCCTCTGTAATCCACAACACCCCCTGATCGAAGTTCCTGGTCAAGGAGGCTCTTGGGGCTGGTTCTGCGGGGCAGTGGGCTGTGTTTCAATCACCCTCCATCTCTCATACCCCGGGGTCAATATTGTGAGGGCACCAAGCTGCGGCTTGAGTTTTGCAGCCTTGGTATGTTTAGAGTCTGATTAGGACATGCATCACAGGTCGGGCTGGGTGTCAGCCATTGCACACTACGGGGGAAAACAAGCTTACTTGAAGGCGCTGCTGGATAGTCTGCTTCGCCTATCTTGTTGCGACCACTGACAGGGTTTGTGGGGTGAATATCAGAGTTGAGCCACCACAGTGCCGGGCCAAAATATAGACATGCCGTTGCCAGCGTGGACGTGCTCCTGCTGTGTGCCCGGGTCCTCCCCTCTGTATCTGGGCACCAATCTACCAGGGCCCGTGGCTGCCTCTTGTTTTTGGGGCGCAGTCCTGCCGTCATATTCCCCTGTGCCGATCTCGCTCAGGATTTCCAGAATGGATGCCTGGAGCCTCCGTAGCTTCTCCACCAGGAACACGCTTCCTGTAGTTGGATAGGTTGCAGGATAATTAAAGGAAGAGAACAGTCGGGCTTGAGCCACGCTAGTGCGCTGCCATTTCCTCCAGCAGTTGGCCACACCACCCAGCTGGACCCTCTTGTGGCTGTAATTATGGCTGCATTTTGTTGGCTGAAAAACGTTTTTATAAAGACTCAAAAACAAGTAATTGTGCTTTTTTTCAGATACAAATATTTTTAAAAAATGATGACACCCATTTGTATTTAACTTTGCCAAGTGTGAATAAATGAAATATACAGTTGATTATAATGTGGTGATTTTGTGATAAAAACAATAGGGGTGCTTTATATATGTAGATATGCTGACCCCTTCATAGATCCAATAGGCCCACTTTTAAAATGTTGGTGTTCTAACTGTTTGAGAAAATAACAACTTTTATATTGTACAATCAAAGACTCAGCCTGTGGGCAAAAGGCTGTGCGCAGTGTGGCATAGTGCCCTGTGGCGGTGGTTTGGTTGCAGGACCTGGCCACATGCTAATTGCTGTGATGAACCCATGCTGCACCCAGCAATTGACTTCTTACATTACGTTACAAAAACCATAGACATTTATTGAGAAAACGAAAGGTTAAAGTGATGTTATAGTTAGGAATTGTAATCATATGTTACTTAGCATTGAAAAAAAGCCTTAGAAATTCACTGAAAAAAAACAAAGGTTAAAGGGACGTAATAGGTGAAAATGTCAGTTAAAACATACTGTTTTAAATGAACAAAAGGACTGAAATTCACAAGTTATAGGTATCGCAAGTAACTTTAAGTTGTGCTCCAAAGTAAATATAACTTGGACCCTAACCATGGACTACTTATTATATCACATATTACATCACTCATGACATGTTCTATGACATCATTGATAACACATTTATTGCCCTGGGTTATTTAGTCACATGATTATGACGAAGAAGTAGTCTGTTGTTTAGCTTCATGAAAGGTATGGGAGGGACTGCTCTAATGGTGTAACTGTATATAAACGCTATTGGGTCCTGACATGTCATGGGATCAAGACCAGGGAAACTCGGTCGAAACGCATCATGTTGCTGAATCCACAATAAAGCACTGCATTATTCAAATTACTGGGAGGTCCATACCTGATTTCCCGTTTGATGAGGATTGCGGTCTTCGATATATATATATATATATATATATATATTCACTGAAAAAAACATAGGTTTCAGGGGCGTTATAGTTAGCTGGACATTTTCCTCGTACAAAACCCTAGAAATTCCCCCGTTATAGTTAGTTCAGCTAACTATAACTCGCGCCCCCGCAATGCACTGCTGATGACGTCACATATTACATCACTCATGACATGGTCAGTGACATCACTGATGACATCACTGATAACATCTGAAATGACATCACTGATGACATCACTGATGTCATCAGTGTCATCAGGGAGGTGGCAGTCCCCAGGGTGTGTGGGGGGGGCTCAAGCCCCCCCACACTGGTATTTATTTATTTATTTTAAAACAAGCCCCGGGGGGTGGCGGGGGGGCCGAGAGCCCCCCGCATACATTCAGTTAAGCCCCGGGGGTGACGGTCCCCGGGGCTGGGGGGCCCCTCTGGGCCCCCCATTATGATAAACACATTGCCCCCGGGACTTGGCCCCCCGGGGGCTAAATAAAAACGAAGTGCGGGAGCCCGTGCTTTGCTTTTTTTTTCCATTAGCGGGATGCGCGGACCCTACGTGCACCCCGCCATTTAAAAAAAAGAAAACATTTTTTTTGGGGGCCTTGGGGGTCCTTGTGGGACCCCTTAAGCAGGCCTAGGGGGTCAGGGTGTTTCTACCCTGCCCCCTTGTCGCGTTTTGCGTCTTTGTTTTTGTGCTTTCTTGTGCCACGGTTCTACCGAGGCACAAGATGGCTGCCACACTTCCTGGTTCTGAGTGTTGGCAGCCAATTAGCATTCAGCTCGTGCTCAGGAGGGTTCGGGGAGGGTGCGGGGAGGGTGCGCGGATCCTCCCCGGCAATAGATATCACTAACTTTTAACTCTAATTTTCTCAGGAACTACTGAACGGATTTACACCATTTAAGCAAAAGGCACGAGTCTGAACTGAGGGCTACCTCTTTGCCAAATTTGGTGTAATTCCGTTCAGCAGTTCTGGCTGTAGCTGCGACAACAGATCCTATGGGAAATTGCATGGGGAAAACGCGTTTTGGGACCCCCCTTTTTTCTCGGCCTCCGCTTGACGAATCACCCCGAAACTTTCAGGGTAGGAGCGGAGTAGAGCTGGCCAAAAGTTTGGAAAAATTTGAGAAGATTCGTCAATCGGTGCCAACGTTATTCCAAATAGAATGTTGCAGATTTCCTATGGAAAATAGGTCCTAACTATAACTATCTACTGGCGACCGCCAGAAGATAATATATATATATATATATACATATATATATATATATTGGCATGCGGGACTTGTTGTCTTAAAGGCTGTAACGAATGCGAGGACCCAGGGAAGCCTAAAGACTTTATTTGCCTGGTACAACGCGCCTTGCCCTGCATGACACCGTCACATGGACTGCAATTTTCCGATTCCCCCACGTACCACCCACCCGGGTATGTTGCATCCTGGGAGTTGCAGTACCTACCGTGCTGCCGCTGGTGGATGATCACATGGATGGGGGAGGTGTCTGCCTTTGATCACGAGGGCACTGCAGGAACATCCAAAAGCGGAGGCGTGGTTGTGACTATGGTGAGCAGCAGGCATCCGATGAAGGCTATTCAGCCGAAATGCATTATGCCCTAACTGCTGTCTATTAAAGGTGTTACCTGGATTCCTCGTGTGGTCGCTTCCTTCTGCGTTGTGGAGGGGTTCCGGCATATTGTCACGTTTACCAGAGGCGTGTTAAGTGGCCCCGTTACACAAGCTGGCTGGCGGTAATTCTGGCATCTGCGGTTGCAGTTTCCTTGTTTTCCATGGTTGTGGATCTACTCCAGCCCACCTGAAAGCATCAGTCTGGCAATGGCCGCTGCTTTGGCAGATCGTGACTTCACGACAGACGTTGTCTCATTGCATTCAACTCTTGGCATGCGGGACTTGTTGTCTTAAAGGCTGTAACGAATGCGAGGACCCAGGGAAGCCTAAAGACTTTATTTGCCTGGTACAACGCGCCTTGCCCTGCATGACACCGTCACATGGACTGCAATTTTCCGATTCCCCCACGTACCACCCACCCGGGTATGTTGCATCCTGGGAGATGCAGTACCTACCGTGCTGCCGCTGGTGGATGATCACATGGATGGGGGAGGTGTCTGCCTTTGATCACGAGGGCACTGCAGGAACATCCAAAAGCGGAGGCGTGGTTGTGACTATGGTGAGCAGCAGGCATCCGATGAAGGCTATTCAGCCGAAATGCATTATGCCCTAACTGCTGTCTATTAAAAGTGTTACCTGGATTCCTCGTGTGGTCGCTTCCTTCTGCGTTTTGGAGGGGTTCCGGCATATTGTCACCTTTACCAGAGGCGTGTTAAGTGGCCCCGTTACACAAGCTGGCTGGCGGTAATTCTGGCATCTGCGGTTGCAGTTTCCTTGTTTTCCATGGTTGTGGATCTACTCCAGCCCACCTGAAAGCATCAGTCTGGCAATGGCCGCTGCTTTGGCAGATCGTGACTTCACGACAGACGTTGTCTCATTGCATTCAACTCTTGGCATGCGGGACTTGTTGTCTTAAAGGCTGTAACGAATGCGAGGACCCAGGGAAGCCTAAAGACTTTATTTGCCTGGTACAACGCGCCTTGCCCTGCATGACACCGTCACATGGACTGCAATTTTCCGATTCCCCCACGTACCACCCACCCGGGTATGTTGCATCCTGGGAGATGCAGTACCTACCGTGCTGCCGCTGGTGGATGATCACATGGATGGGGGAGGTGTCTGCCTTTGATCACGAGGGCACTGCAGGAACATCCAAAAGCGGAGGCGTGGTTGTGACTATGGTGAGCAGCAGGCATCCGATGAAGGCTATTCAGCCGAAATGCATTATGCCCTAACTGCTGTCTATTAAAGGTGTTACCTGGATTCCTCGTGTGGTCGCTTCCTTCTGCGTTGTGGAGGGGTTCCGGCATATTGTCACGTTTACCAGAGGCGTGTTAAGTGGCCCCGTTACACAAGCTGGCTGGCGGTAATTCTGGCATCTGCGGTTGCAGTTTCCTTGTTTTCCATGGTTGTGGATCTACTCCAGCCCACCTGAAAGCATCAGTCTGGCAATGGCCGCTGCTTTGGCAGATCATGACTTCACAACAGACGTTGTCTCATTGCATTCAACTCTTGGCATGCGGGACTTGTTGTCTTAAAGGCTGTAACGAATGCGAGGACCCAGGGAAGCCTAAAGACTTTATTTGCCTGGTACAACGCGCCTTGCCCTGCATGACACCGTCACATGGACTGCAATTTTCCGATTCCCCCACGTACCACCCACCCGGGTATGTTGCATCCTGGGAGTTGCAGTACCTACCGTGCTGCCGCTGGTGGATGATCACATGGATGGGGGAGGTGTCTGCCTTTGATCACGAGGGCACTGCAGGAACATCCAAAAGCGGAGGCGTGGTTGTGACTATGGTGAGCAGCAGGCATCCGATGAAGGCTATTCAGCCGAAATGCATTATGCCCTAACTGCTGTCTATCAAAGGTGTTACCTGGATTCCTCGTGTGGTCGCTTCCTTCTGCGTTGTGGAGGGGTTCCGGTATATATATATATATATATATATATATATATATATATATATATATAAGAAATCTATATAAATTCATTTATGATAACTTTATATCTGAGGGGTGGTATTTTAAGTGCCTGTATCTGTGTCTTGTGTGGTACTGGACATACTCAAGATATGAACTGGAGTGCATTTACTACTGTTTGGGGTTCTTTTTGCCTGTACTAACTTCAGAAGTGCAGTTTGTGAATAGGAACGGCCGTACTCTTTCCTGTCTCTGCCTACACCCCTCTTTTGCTCTCTTTAAACCCCTGCTTACTCCTCCCTATACCCCTTCTATTTTGAAGTATAAGTTTGCCATTTTCCAACCACCACTCCCTCCCTCTCCTACTAAAGCATAGATGTATGTGTGCAGAGATCTCTTTAGTCATTAGTATTCACATTTGGGATCGCGGGATCGGTCTAACCAGCTACGTACTATTCCCACCATTAGATAAATTCACACTTAAGTACGTGCAGTGTAATGATATTCAGAGGGCTAGAGGCTAGTATGCTGCTTCGAGATGTGCCCTATCAGGAATGATAAATTGGTGTGTGATGTGATGAACTTGTTTCCCTGGAAGGAATCCTTATTAAGGACGAGAACCCTCATTCACCCAAGGGTAACATGCTTCATCATTGGGAAATTTGGAGCCCTCACCATGACTCCAGAGAGGACCTAAGCACCCTGTGACTGTGAAGTGCTCCTGAGTGTACCTAGTGGCTTGAGGGTGGATATCACTGACTCCTTGAGGAGAACGACGCTAGAGCCCCCACATATTTGGGCCACCTTCCTGGCTCTTTCGATCCTTGATGGGCCAGTATCAAGAATAATTTTTAGCTTTTTTTGCTTTGTATGAGCACATTGAACAGAGTGACTAATCATTAAAGGTCCTGAAAATGCCGTGAGGCCCTTCTGGGGCCCGCTGATGGGCAGAAACATGTTGAACACCAAGAGGGGAATATTTGTTAAAAAACCCCAGTCCTCTTTTCAATTCTGCTCTTTTGGACCTACAAAATAAATGTATTTTGGCCCTCTGGCAGTAATTTTAACCCACACAACATATTATAATTTCTCAATGCACTCTGTCCCTCACTTACTCTATCTCATAGGTCTTCAAACTGTGGGGTGTGCCCCCATGGAGGGGGGGTGCAGCACCCTTTCAGGGGGGGCGCGCACTTCACCCCACCGCTTCACCTTCTAATGTTGCTTCCAGGCGCGAGTCGTGTATCTCAGCCCGGGCTACTGCAGCTCCAGGTGCTGGGGGCTCGACTGAGAATGTCTGGAGTCACATGTCTTTAAAGGCCAGAGGCACAACAATTTCGGGAGGGGGGGGGGCTAATTCTTCCAGCAATAGGAAGAGTGGAGATGCAGGAGCTCTTGGAAGGGGTGAAAGAACAACAAATCCTTGTCAACGCATAAATGGTCGTTTAAAGACCTGTGAAGTACTAGGGTGCGGCTGGCACCTCCAAAACTGTGTGTGTGCCCGGGAAGCTGTCTCAGCCCGGGCTGACACACAAGATGGGGTGGGGGTGAGGGCGCTGCGCACCTGATATGAAGGCATTTGTATCCCCCAGGTCTTAGTCAGAAGCCCCTTTTTGGGACCTCATCCCTCTGGTCTTCGCAACTGCAAATTGTCAAAAGAGTATGCCTTTGTTCCGGATTGCTCTTATCTCTGATCCACACTTTGGGGACCCTCCTGCACCCACATGGTGTGTCCGAACTGCGACCCTTTGCAAGTCAAAACTGGTCAGACAGGAGGTCCTGTATGTTTTTTAAGACCTTTGACATGGCTTCCACCACCGATTCAGATACTGTCAATTCTCACATGATGATAAAATCCGTGTCCATAACATATCTCACTGTTGTGTGCTGCCTCACGTACCCATGCTCTTCAACTGTGTCTGCGTGGAGGTGAGTGACAAAGGGGGACTACGGATTATCAGTGTTCAGCAATGCAATCAGACCCCACGGCCCTAGCTGCTGTTGAAACTTGCAGGGAGGGCAGAGATTGAAATGGAACTGCTCACAGGGGAGACTGCCCACTGGAGCTCTCCTCAATCCATGTGATGTCTAAAACCGGAAGCGTGGCTTTCTGCTGCAACATGTGCTGAGGCGGTGGCACCTGGCACCTGTTGCAGCATCACTGTAGCAAACCACAGACGCACCCACACTGGCTCCACGTCAAAGCGGGTGTTGCACACTGCCCAGAATGAGATGCCAACAGATTTTATTCCAGAATCAAAGATACTTCTTTTTCTGATATCTTGTTTGGGGGAAAGGATGTGGCACAACAGCCAGAGCTGATGACTGTAGAGCTGGGAAACCAGGTTAAATTATTGATGTCTGCTCAACATCATGTGATTCTGGGCAAATCACTTAATCTCCCTGTGCTTACAAAAAATGTGTGCTTGTGTAATGTAAAAGATTCATACCTTTGGGTCATGTTCGCGCTATATAAAACTGCAAAAAATATATTACAAAATGTTGTGAGCACTCCCATTTCCAGGCACTGCTCAAGACTGGAAGTGAAGCACAACCTAAGGATGGCAGAAGCAAGAATCCATCCACACATTGTCTCTGGGATGAAAAACATGCACTCCCACACTTGTGTTTTGGGAGTGTTTTTGCTAATCTATCCAAAATTTTGTGTTTTATGTGAAATATAAAGCACCAATGTAATTTTTTGTGCTAATTTTTTTCTTGGAGACTTTTCATTTGAACTTTAGAATAAGCACATGCACTACAAAAACTTCAGTTTACTAAACATTCTTACTTTATTTAATATTACTTGCCCTATACGACCTGGGCTCTATAGGAGGAAATGGCCATCAATGATGCAGAAAACCAGCGTTCAGAACTTTTTTGTCAGGTGGTGTTGGCGGGGGGGGGGGGGGGCTCGACGTGTAAAAAGGTTTAGATGGGGGGCTCGACCGACAAAAGTTTTAAGACCTCTGCCCTATCTCCTCTGCTCCTCCCTCTTTGGGAGTTGTAGCCCACACCACGGACCTTGCAGTCCCTGGTGTGAGGAGGGGACCCAATGATCAAGCATGTCACCCTTGGATGAGTGAGGGTTCTCGTCCTTAATAAGAATATCTTCCCGGGAAATAATTTCACCACATCACACACCAATTTATCATTCCTGATAGGGCATATCTCTAGGCAGCATACTAGCCTTTAGCCCTCCGAATATCATTACACTTGACGTACTTAAGTGTGAATTTATCTCTTTAGGCATGTCAGAGATCTCTGCACATAATAGACAGGAGAGGCATAGACAGAGACCTCCACACTGGGTAAGGTATCCTGATGGTTGAATATAATTAGCAACTTAGAAAAACTTGAAGCCACATCAGAAGCTTACATTTTGTGGGGAAACGTGAATTTGATGTTCCTTTAGCGACATTTCTAGCGTATGTTATTTACCATGGAAGAGCAGCAGGAGCAGCCCATTCAGGTGAGAGCGGAGGGGTGGTGAGGCTATTTTAACTGACGACGAGGGGAAATTATTTATTTATTACATTTTTACTTGTTGTCTTCTGTCAAATCACTACCCCAACCCGGCCCCACTGCTCGGCCGACTACTGAAAAACATGTGTGTTTATGTATGAAGTACAAGTTTGGATGCAAGCTAAAGACGTAAAAGGTGTAAATATTTTTTATGTTTTTCAAATTCCCGTAGTTGGGTGATTGCTGGATATTCAACTATGGTGGTACTGTTGGCTAAATGCACCCGGGGTGATTTGTGAGTGAAACGAGGAAGTTCTTTTTCAGAAATAGAAGCCTGCATTCAGCTCAAAGCTAATGTTATAGCAGATTGTTCCAAAAGGTTAATATTGTACAAACTAACTACATAATACACTATGAGTCGCATTATCTCGTGTGCAGGTTGTCGTGTGTATGCATCTTGCACCACACATTTCTTCAGTTCAGCCCCATACAATCGTACAATAGTACTAAATACATGATAGCTTCAACCGAAGCTTGTGGACATTGCAGACAGTACTGTAAAGAATGAGCGATATTACTAGTCAAAACTAGTTACAATGTGATATATTTAGAGCGTGTGTCAATCACGATGGGCATTATCCATTTCCAGCTTTAATTGTATGGCATTTTGACCCTGAATGAAATAAAGATTCATTGTCTTGCCCAAGTGATACCAAAAGTTGAACTGTTGCCTAGAATTTTCCTTATTTTGATTGGAGAAGTAGTTGATGTGTGTAAGCTCAGATTGCACTGACATTATAGAACAGATCAATAAGGAACCTCAAGAAGGTGAGATTAACTGAGGGATAAATGGGGATGATTAAAATGTATATGTTCCAAATTAAGCAAATACAAGTTAAAATCGCAAAAATAGGAGTTTGCGATGAAACACAGATGACAATTGATTTAATTGCACACTAAATTTTGTAGACTACAATGAGGAAACCGATTGAGAAGTGAGTAAAGATTTTCTTAATTCATTGCCTGAACCATGCAGGAGGAACATGTCAAGAAACACTGCTACAGTGTCTGGTTCTAATTCTATGTATCTAGTCACGAATATTGTGGGGACCTTAGTGTTACTCTAATTACACACCAAAAGCGTCTGGATATAAACCTTCCTGTAATTATAATCCAGTTCTGTAGGGACATTAACATCACTAATATTACCTATGCAGGGAGATGAACATGAAAGTAGCATACTATAATCCTGAGGATTAATTATGCTTGCCATTGTGCGGCATCACTGTAAGGATTTAATGTTATTGTAAATACAAACTAACTTTGTGAAGGCTTTTCCATCACCATTGTTAGCCCTCTTTCTTAGAGCACAAACAGCACTATTATCACACACAATTCCCTTGAAGACATTACTATCACAACAATCACAACCCGTTTCTATGGAGGTGATATGGTGTGGTGGTTAAGTTAGTGGCCAGGGAACTTCCCTTTAACTCACTGTTTGATCCTGGGCCAGTGACCTCATCTGTCTGTGTTTTAGATTCCTTATTTCCCACATCAGTGGGCTTATAAAAATGGGCCTTTACTTCAGATAGGATGAACCTCATTTAGAGTTTCATGGGGCAGGATCCATGCTTGAGATCAGCCTGGCTATCTCCCTAACAAACTAAATGTTGCCATTGCCTTAGTGGGAGGTGGTGAACTGATAGTTTTATAGGGATCATCAGTTGGCTCCACTGTCCAAAGCTTATGACTGGTGGCCCATTTGGTAAGGACCTATCATTGTATCAATACCTAAAGGCTCGTCCCTTTGGACATGGCCCTCCCTGAAGGCTCACCCCCAAAATCGTTTGCCTTCATCCTGCCTGTTTTCTGAAATTTCAATTTTGTTGGCATTAAGTCTCTGTGCACTTTACCACTGCTAACCAGTGCTAAAGTGCCTGTGCTCTCTGCCTAAAACAAGGTATAATTGGCCTACACCTGATTGGCACATTTAATTAACTATTAGGTCCAAGTATCTGGTACTACATGTACCCAGGGCATGTAAATTAAATGCTACTAGTGTGCCTGCAGCACTCATTGGGCCACCCTCTAACATAGCTGTTTAAAACATGTCTCACGCCTGCCACTGCAACCTGTAGTGGAGTTTTAAACAGGCATTTGACCTGGCAAAATAAACCTTTTGCCAGGCCTAAACCTTCCCTTTTGTTACATGTGAGTCACCCTTACCCTTAAGGTAAGCCCTAAACATCCCATGGGCAGGGTGCATTGTATTTTTTAAACAGGGCATATGTTTTTAAGTTTTAAGTCCCTTGGTAGTAAGAAAAACTCCTAAATTAGTTTTTTACTATTGTAAATCCTATCTTTCTCATTGGATAAAATTGGGTTATATTTAATAAGTGCTAACTTTTGGTGGGAAGCAAGTAGAAATGTATGTATGGGTTCATATACATTGTAATTTAAAATCTTCTTTAATAGTAAAGTCAGACTTTGGACTCCACTTTTGAAAATGCCACTTTTAGAAAGTTGGTATTCTAGGAGTTTCCGGCTGGCCGGGCCTGTTAATTGCTCCCCCATTACGAATGCATATTGAGCCCAGACAGTGAACAATATAGGACTCTGTGTGAGAAGGATGGGCCAACCTTTCAGGATGGTTGTGGGTGGAGCTGTTCCCTACCCCACTTACATTTCAAAGGCCTTCAAATAAACCTAACACTAGTCATTTGTGACCCTAGACTTCTTTGAGCCTTGACAGGGGAATGGAAGAACTTTCCAGAAACATATATATTAGTAGCCTCTTCAAGGAATAGCATCAGGTACAAACATTGGACCTCCTGAGCCACTCTTCAGTGCACTCATAGACCTGTGGAAAATAAATAGGAGAAAGCCCTGCTACTCGAGGACTCCCTTGTTCCACAGAGGACTGAATTGCTGCTTGAGGCCTCCTTTGCTGTCTGCAAAGGAAGACTTAACCTGTTCCCTTCACCCCAGGCTACCAGAGTGACTCAAATGGTCCATTGGCTGACATCTTGTTCTAAGCTATAGGGACACAACAAGCTCTGGAGCCTCTCTGCAACTGCCCAGCAGACCTGCTGCAACTGAACCTGCCTGGACCGGCAACTGCACTTGCCTGAGTCCTGCAGATCTCTGCTAGTGTGAGTCTCTGATACACAAGAAGTGCCTCCACAGGTCATGGAACCCTGGCTGACATCAGAGTGCACCCCTCTGCATGAAAAGGAGAAATCCTGATGTTTTGGGTTCTTCAAAACTGTCAATGGGCTCGTTCACACCGAAACTCCGCTGCTCACGAAGACCGCAACCTCCAGTGAACGACCAGCAAGGGAAGATCTGCACTTTGTGCTACAGCTGCAAGAGCCTGCGGTGACTGCCAAAACAATGCTTTAGCAACAACCATTCATGACTCGAGACCTGCTGTTCATACAACAACAACAACCATCCGTGACCCTCCTCTTGTTTCTCACGGCATCCTCCACAGGACTCTTCACACCGAAATTTGAGAAGGTAACTTTTTCAGCGGGTCTAACTTAGTCTCTGTATCTGGCCCATGCTTCATTGCGGTCAGTCTGGACTTTTGACTTTCCTCTGGTCTAGTATGAGTAGAGGACGGCAAATGATGCTTGGTGCTTTTAGGTGGTATATTTACATAAAACCTTTAAATTCAGTATCTCCAGTTCTGCTGACTGGATTTTGTTTGTTTTGGTTGCATTTTATTTATTAGAAATTTCTCTTTTGTTCTAAAATGGTTGGGGATTTTTGTTGTGTTGTGTTTTCACTTTATAACCATTTGGTGCTGCATAAATACTTTATATTGTATCTCTAAGTTAAGCCTGGCTGCTATTGGTCCAAGCTACCAGATTGTTAATCACAGGTTAATTTAGTGACTTTTGTGGTTTATCCTGACAAAGATTGTGGTTATTGTTTAAATAGGGTTTTCACCCCCCTCAGTCAATAACCCAATTTCTTACAGTCCTATTTAGGGCGGCCTTTCAAAGTCCTATTTTCCTGCCTGGGATTTCTATCTGAGGCATGGTGACTCTGTATTGGAAAATTAAATAGCTTTATCAAGGTATTCATGCAGTCTGACGTCCATTTGCTCAAAACCAAGAGCTCCTGGATTGGTCTCAGATCGGACTTCATATATGGAACATTATATGGAAGCTGTCCTAGTTGCCATCCTAAATTAGTACCATGTGATCAGAGTTAGTGGACGACAGGATGGAATGCCTATGCTCAAACTTTTTGCCACTTTTGATGCAGTAAACACATTTATTTTAGTCAGCCGCATTGCAGCAGCCGGTACTGCAGGCTTGTCTTTATAGTGGTTAATTTCCTGGCACAAATGCTTCCGGTTGGAGCCTACCCTTCTTTTCACTCTCTGGTGTTTCCAACGAAAGGTGGTGTTGCTTTTGGACATTTCCTGGGGGTGTAAGGCACTTCCCCACATTGCTAATGCACAGCTTATCATCAGACTTGTTCGACATTCTACCAAATCTGTTATATTTGTGGGAAAATGCCAAGGATATTCTAAATTAGATGACTTTCAATGTTCTTAAATTAAAAGTGGAAAAGGCAGGGGTAATTGAAGTGGGGTCTGAGCTTCATAGTAGACAAGGAGTTGTTGCTTGAGGGCCAGATTTATACACAGTCCTTCACTTTCTGGCAATGTCCCTTAATATGTAAAATTCTTCAATTCAACCTCTTCTGCATGCAAGCCTGATTTGCCACGTCTTGACTATGATAATGCCTTTTATCTTGGGATCCCATAGGTAGTGATAAAGAACTTGCTACAGCTGCAAACTGTTCACATTAGATTAGCTTTTAATTTTCATAAGTTTGATCCCAGAAGCTCGGGTGACCTGCACAGTGTTTCCATTTGCTAGACATTCATTGTGTCAGCCATTCCTTGTATAAAACATGTCATATTTTCTCTCAATAATTTAATGGTTCCTCGTGTGCCTCTCCGGCTCCCTGGTTTGGGAATTAAATGTCGTGCATGTGTCTTGTGTTGCAGATTTGCCCCTGCAAGGGTAGCTCCTTTAGAGTTCCAGGGCCTAAATGATGAAATGTCTTGACATTAGATATGCATTTAGTTATAGATCACTTGAGCTTTTGCAGGTCCCTGACAATCATCTCCTGCTGTCCTCTCTAGGTCACTGAGGTTCTTCTTTTGGTATTCTAGTGAGAGCATACCTGCTCCTGTGCCTGTGCCTAATAAATAAATCCCAATAGTAGCATTAGTAGTAATCATAATATTAACAAAAATAATAATAATATAGAATTCTAGATGAGTAATATTGAACAACAGGGATGTTCTTCACCACAGGGTTCTGAGTGACATCATAGACAAAGAGAAAAAGCGTGATTCACTTTTTTACCCATGTTTAATTTTATGTTATGTATGGCCCCAAATATCATCCATGCCTGATTCCAACTGATACTCAGGGGCAGAGGAGTAACAGAGCTAGGTCCTCTGCCTTCCATCAGAGGCCTGTCAGAGCAGACTGGACTTCCTTTTCAACACAGCAGCAGTAGTTAACAACTTTGTCAGCGATGAATTACCAGATTTATAATGTGGCATTCACTCTAGTGGCTCTTAGTAAGGATCAATAATAATAGTAATAATAATAAACATTTATGATCAGCCTTCTAAATGAATATGCATGTCTACTGCATTTCATCAGCATTCCGATAGGTCGACTTAGATCTCTATTTTAGTTTTGGTCCAATGAGGCTACCATATTCTGCCATCAAAGCACACTAACCATCTTCCCACCCACCAACTTACCAAAAGGGAGAGTCTGAAAAGTTAATGATTGAATCTCCATATGAACTACCCCCTAGCCACCAATCACTGTCCCTACACCCATCTGTAAATCGTTTGGACGTTCTCAGAGATGGCCTGCAACGACTGAAGGCGAGGCCTGAGATAGGCCTTACCAGGTTTGAGCTTGAAGTTGCTTGGTGTGTTTCCTCTCCAAGCCTCAGGGAGCCTCAAAGCACTCCATCCCCAGACTTTAGACAGCCCATTGAAGCGGATATGATTTTGAACACTGTTTCATCCCGTAGGGCCATATAATCCTAAAGTTTACCCAAACCAGGAAGAAGGAGCACACCAGCCAAAGGAGGATCCATCTGTCATCACCCATTGGAAAACTTAATGTACACTTCAAAACTGGTAACCTAAGGGATTATCTAAACCACAGCGAATGGAGAATCCATTGCATTCCACCCCCTCCTTCAGTGCCATTCAAACATGGCAGTGAATTAATGAATCCCAGGGATCCATGGCCTCCACTTGCCATCAGGGAACACCGCAGCACCACCTGCCATACATGGACAACCCCATGGTGTTGGATCCTCCACCATGCCACCAGTCTACCATCCCCATGCCACATCCACAACATCTCCAAATGTGTAAGGTACTAATGCTGATAGCTAAGATTGAAAAATGCAAGTGGGTGGTACGCTATAGCCATTGCCAAAGTTGGGATCTTCATCCAGGTTTGTCAAAAGAGGGTTTTACAGCGCTAACAAATCGCTGTAACAATATTAAACACTTTTTGTAAATAAGCATTAAGAAAACATACACTATGTTTTCCTATAATACAAGGCACTCGTCATTGACAGTTTTTTCATTTTATTTTGTGCGTGTATGTCAGTGATATTACCCATCAGATCCTTAAAGAGTGTGCATGATATTTAAGCCAACCTTCAAAATCTCATTCACAATCTCAAACAACTCATTTGAGCAGGGAACATTGCCTAGTATCTTCTTGGAAGCATGCGGCCTAACTCAGCAAAAACTACATTCAGCTGGGCTTTAAAAGACTACAAGAAGTCCATAGCTGGCCTCGTCACTGCAATACTGATGCATAAGGAAACAGGTAGATCCTATAAGAGGCTCTTTGGGACAGTTTCATCTTTCAATATGGCTGTCAGGCCCACTTCTGCTCTAGTAATGGCATCCAGACACAGCATAATTCTGGTATAATTTCAAAGTAGTTTATCAAAGATAATTAAAATCATCCAATACTTCAAGACATCGTTTCAGCTTTCGACAACCATAGGCTATGAAATCCTGATTTTGATCACCTAAGGGGTAGCTGTATCTTCTGACTCCTACTTGGTTTGCATCCTTCATTAACAATAAACGTAACCATTTAAACTGGCACGTTCTCTCCAGATCCCATTAGGTGTTGTGTCTATTTATCAAGTCATTGGTCTTTAACATCTGTCTGTAGCCACTCTTACAAATCTGATTCTACCACTTCCATGCTGATGACATTAAACTCCCCATAGAAAGTACACCATCAAATAGCTCCATTTTCAGGTACCAGCTGCCTGTCTAGCATCTAATTGTGTGTGTCAGGAGCTGCCTAAAACCTCTAGATGCCAAATTAAACAGCAAAAAGATCACTATCTTTGCAACCAGCCACACTCCACTACTTATCTTATTATTTACTGAGAGTGACACTGAGCAAATTAGTCATAATAGGTTGTAGTCTGGAATATCAAACAAGGAATATTGTTATACCTTAATATCTTAGCCAAAATATCAAGGAAAATAACATTATAAAATAAGTGCATATATGGAAGTATAGATGTGCTATTCTTAACTCCACATTAACATCCCTTGAAGATATATAGTGCCAAGGTATACCTTTGTGGTGTTAGGTATAGAAAATATATACCTACTTACCCATCAATATTTCTGACTTCAATAATAGGGTTGTGATATTAAAGTATAACAATATTCCCTACCCAATATTCAGGACCCACACCATCAGAAGCCTCACGTTTAGCTCAAAAGGTATATTCAATGGCTCAATTGAATCTCTGTACAGCCAACTTTTTTCCCTCTAAGGGAGAAGTAACAACCAGGAGCTCTTGACTTGCTTATGCCAGCTCACACTTTACCTGCAATAACTAAACACCAAGGGGTATTTTTATCAAATATTCACGCAATGCTGAGCAAAAAGTCACCCTGATAAATATGTCCTTAGATATCCTGTCTGCAAGTGATTCTGAATCCTGTAGCATGATGGGTAGTGGGAAGGAATCTTTAAGACTTCATCTATTCAATCCTTAAATCACATCTCTGGTTTTCCACCAGCACACATCCCACATGAAGCACTTCCTGCCCCATCTGCATCTATGTAAGGGCCCCAAAATACTGCAGCATCAAAATACCACGCTATGACCCTCATTACAAGTAGCCCATTTAACTGCTATATGTGCAGTAACTCATGTTACCCCACACATTCCATGATCATAACAATTATATCTATAAGTACTTCACTATTGAAATATTGAAGAAAATATCAAATAAATAGGTATAAATAATAATTACTAAGAAAAAATAATAACCGTACACAAATAAATCCACTTAATGTGCACCTACATTTGAAAATCTGAGTTTCCAACTTTCTATGCATATGAGACTGTATATAATTCAACTTTATGTCTCTGTATTATTTTCCATACACCTACATACCTTTCTATGTCGTTATGTATCAATATATTTATTTGTTTACTCCTACTGTCGAAAGAAAACCTTCAACTCTCTGTAATTCACTACTCTGTCTCATCCTACACCTCTTTCAAAATATTCTCTACCTCCACTCTGACTCATGCCAAACCTGAACCTCATTTTACTATTATGCTCTCCCTAATAATCTAATTCTGGACTCTTCCCTCCTCTATCCCTCCTTTGACTCAGTTTAAACTATATTTTACTAGTAAGATCTCACAAATAACACTTTCTAGACACTTCTCTCCTCTTTCGCTCCTTTTTCCTGCCCAATCCAACTAACAGACTAACATGTCCACCTCTCGAATTAACAACTTTTATTTCCCTGCACTAATCCACTACTAATCCACTTTGGGTTCCGGAGTAGTATGCCACGTGCCCAAAAAGTGCTACAACAGCCTGGCAGATAAAACCAAATGGTACTCTTCAGGGGGATATTTCCAGTATTTTCCAGGACATTGTGATTTTAGTGTGGTAAGCTACCTAATTCCAAATGTTATTTCCCAGAAACTTGCAATTGGGTGGTATTTATTCAACCTGATAAAGTCAGACTCCGGATTTTAGCAGACGCGAGTCAGACTCCGGATTTTAGCAGATGCGATAAATATCACACACCTATTGAGGGCCTGTAGCTCTTGTCACTTTCTTTAGCCATCTGTCAACAATACGCTTCTGCTCCAATGCGCTTGGCTGTGCTATAAGGTCATTCGTTAGCATAATGCACGGGGAACATCCTGGTCAGCAGCTTTATTATGACATGGAGGCAGCCTCTAAGCCTATTTTTTGTTGACGAATGAGTTTTCAAAAATAATTCTATCACTATATAATGTCCCTGCTCTGATCGTATACTTAAAGAAGCCTTTTTTGCTGTAAAATTGATTTCCTGCAGGCCCAATGAGTGCAATGTGTTTTTTGTTTACAAATATAACCAACTTAATGTTCCGTGTTAGGCTAATGTGTATGTCAGTTCCGTTAAAACATCACCTTCTTTGTCTGCATAAATGTGTTCATTTCATCCTCTCCAAAATCACCGTTTTAACAACCAGACTGAAATTAGCTCAGAAATGAGTCTGTGCTGACGGCTGATGTATATTGCTTCTCGTTGCTAACAGCGATGGAGGACAATTAAAAGGGAACAATGGGAATTATCCCGTGCAGTTAGTTTTCCTTGACAACATCCGGGAACCCTGCAGGGGTCTGTGGTTGCACGTCATTCCGCAGCTGCACTCCGCGTCTGTCCCTTCTCTGGTACTGATTCACTATATGGAGTGTGTCGTGATCACAGCTGTCACTGCATGTCCCCAGCGGTGACTACATGGTCTACTCTCTGTGAGTCGCTGTCCCAACTCCTACATAAAAAAGCGGGAAGCACGCCGAGCCAGGTTTGGATTATTATTGATTTTTTGTTGTAGTTTTATATAGCGCAAACTAGACCGGAAGGTATTGGAGCACTTTACATGAGCACTAGTTACAAGTGCTGGAATAGATAAAACATAATAATCTGGGAACCCATAAATTGGGATCAAGGTGTCATTGAGGAAAGGGGGTGGAGTCATGTGGGGCAGAGCTCGAAATATGATTCTGGAAGACAACATATACATTTATTAAAATAAGAATCTGCAAAGAAATTGGCAATAAGGACGTGTGACAGTAAATTTGTTCTAGCTTACCTATTTGGCCACTAAATGGCTGCATTTCGAACTATTTTACGGGGTTAAGACACCTGCTGCAGATATCATTGCGTGCCTGACAATTTGTGGGGGATTCTGGTAGCCGTAACGTAACTCTAGTAGTTACCACAGTCAGGGTCAGGCTGGGACAAAAAGCGGCACGGGCACCAAATTAAAAGTGGCCCTATTAGCGAATCCAGATAACTAACAAAAGTAGACCACATTTGCTAATCAGGCCAGTTTTAATCTTGTAAATTCAAACTGTATGGGTATTTTGCAAGGGAGACTGCATGCATTTGTGTTTGCTGCAGGCAAGGCTTATGGTGATGCCAGGGAAATCAACAAACAATGGCCCACCAGGCCTCAAAACCAACACACAAACTGCTAAAAGACTGCCCACACACTGATCTGACAGAGAAGCACATCATGCACTGCCTGATGCCCTATAGGCCAATCTGACCCTGACCACAGTCTGGGAGACTTCTGTGGTTTTTCCAGGCACGGCTTTGACTCATAAAGTAGCATAAAGGGTAATGTGCTTGTTGCAAAGCACATTGTGTAACAAGAAGACCAGAGATTTGTATTTTATGTAGCTAAGTAAGTGGGCTACTGCTTTCGACACTGAGATCATTTTGTTACTTCACGTTTATAAGTTGCAATCATTTTAATAGAACACGGTGATCTATTTACTTGTATCAAGGAGCTGTGTGCAAATTGTAAGTCATGGTTTAAGATTCCTATTTTTTTATTCAATCTACTGGTATTTCAAGATGTCAAAGAAGGCCTCCTTTAGGAAATAGTAAAGTCTTGTTAGTACAGACAACCACAACCACAAGCACTGCATTCATTTTTGCATCCGACATTGGATTCCTACCGGCCTTTCACTCTTTACCAAGGGAGTACTTGAAAATTAAAAAACACACTTTGAAACACAGCTCTGATGGCAACAAGAATGTCAAGCAAGTGAGCCCAATGCCCACTAACAAAATCTCCCTGTCTCTTCCATCCAAATATCTATCCATGCATCCTTTCATCGGCTAATATACACCATTTCACCTTTACATTCTTTCATCCATTCATTCTTTCATCCATCATACAGTCTTTCACCATTTCATCCATCTGTCCATACAAACAATGTTGTTTCAAGCTTCTGCAGCCAACGTTCCAGTTGGCACCCCAATCACAAGTCTCAAAGAACAAACATGGTTGTATCCCAATAAGCAGCCACTGAAGGTGTGACAGCCGGTAGTGCATTGGCAGTTGATGTGCCAGAATCCGAAAGTCCAGGAACCGAGGCATCCAGAGAAGGCTCATAATATGCATTTTGGCGCAATGGCATTCGCGCAAAACAAGTTTGCAAAAGGATTCTTAACGGACCCATCAGTAATTCCACATCTGTACTTTGGACCAATATCATTCCAAAGTATATATACAAGGAACACTTGAAAGTTCACAGCAAACAGTGGAAGACTAGCTGTGCACAATTTAACCATAAAATGTCAATCGGACAAATAAACTGTCGTCATTCAGTTCCTGAAGTAAGAATTCAGCAACAAAATACTGCATCATGCGTTCACGACACATTAGCTCATGTGGTAGTGCTATTCCCATTTGGCCCCATGGCTGAACATACTTGAGGAGCAGTAAAAATAGAAATAGGATACTGACAATTAGAAATAGAATAATCGGAATGCCTCCAAAGTCACTTGAAACAGAGAAGTTATGATGGAATCATTCCGAGGACAGACTGGAAAGAGATAACAAACTCAGACCCAATCGCTTTAAAAAAAAATTATTGTCCTGAAGTATTTGAAGCATTAAATATGTGGTGCACAAATTCTCTAAAGTGTTGTGGGAGGTTTGTTCATAGTAGCTATTGTATTTCAGAAGAAGAAATTGTAAGTAGCAGATCAAATGTCTCTTTTGCAGATGTTAAAGAAACTTCCTTCTGAAACAATAATGCTTTCAGTGAGATTAGATTATCAAAGTTCACATTAAAAATAAGAATTGGAGGCCAAACCATCACCCATCTAACTGTACGAGCCAGGAGAAAAAGGACATTTGTACAACAGGTCACGACCATGGAAACCGTCATCACATAGGGCACTTCCGGTTTCATCATACAGCAGCCTTGGTCATTCAACATCAAAAAACTCCCACTGGAAAGTAATCTGAATGCCGGACGAATGACAGCTGCTGGGGAAACCTTCAGATAACAAGCTAAGTTTGCCTTGGACGTATTATATGCTCTGTGAAGTGGAAGCTCCCTACAAACTACAGAATGGCAAAAGCATTCTTGCAGTCTGTACCACTACGAAAACCCTGAGTGTCTCCATTCTAACACCTGTAATTAAAAGGTAAGACCCATGTCTCATGTACAAATCTCTGCCCTAACTCTTCATACCTGCCCACCTTGAAGTATTTTAAACAGTACCTAGTGTGGAATGTTGAAACTGATAGAGAAATAAATCCATAAATTATCCAATCCGCTGATGGCATTTCTGCCACAGTGAATGGTAATTTATGTGGATGTTGTCTGTTTAGCATTGTGTATGTCGTGTCCTTCTTTGCCATTGTGTTCTGCTCTCATGTTAAATTACATGGCAGAAATAAATTAGTTACATTCAAAGGCTTTCATGGCACACAACCATTCCTCAGAATCTGTAAAGTCCAGCTAAATAGCATGATAGATTTAAGCTGACATTTTCCATGTTGTGAGAGGCACATGTCACTCTGTATGATGTCAATTGTAGGAGAGTAGGATCTGCTTCTTATAGTTACCCCTACTTTTTGCTGATGTTTCACTGTTTTCGACTTAGATTGACTGGGATCCTGCTATCCAGAACCCCAGTCTAGCTGGTTTCTCCTCTAAATTGATTGCATGTACTTTAGGTACACTCCAGATTGGATTCTGGGGTACCCTTATCAGTCCCTAGTATATGGTATACTATGTACCCAGGGCATAGGTACCCCAGAGGCCTCTCAGGGGCTGCAGCATGTATTATGCCACCCCTGGGAGACCATTCAAAATGACACCAATGGTCTGCTACAGCAGCCTGTGTAAGGTGGTGCATGCACCCCTTACTTAGATATAGGTTCACTATATCTATACCAAATCACTGTTAGAGAGAGGCTCAATTGCTGTGAGCTCATTGTTAACTGGCGCAGGGGGAGGGCTGTGCTGGGCATGGCTCAGGTGTGGGCGCGGTAGAGAAGGAGCAGCTCACTTTTCCTACTGCTGGTGACAAATGCCCAAGCGGACAACCCAGGGCCTGAGAACTGCCCGCTGGGCAGCCCGAGCCCACAGTGAGTCTGTGTGCTACCTGTGCAGTCTCAGCGTAGTCCCCACACAGGTCTTACTCTTGTTGTGGGCATCGGAGGAGCTGGCAGTATGCTTGACAAGAGTAGGCTACCCTTTGTGCTTCTGGATGTGGTCTGCCTGGTACTGACCGGGTTGCCTTTTGCAATTCTCAATGTGAAGCATATCCCCATCAAACGAGGATTTTTCTGTAATGACGATTCCATTTGGTGCCCTTCCAAAGAAGAAACCATATCTTATGGCCTATTAGCTGTCATAATGATACCTTTCGGTATTCTCGTTATTATATTAGGAGAAGCACTGTCTGTGTATTATAATCGTTTGCAATCAAATGCATTTGTCAGAAATCACTATGTAGCCACTATTTATAAAGCCATTGGAACGTTTATATTCGGGGCTGCTGCGATCTGGAAAATATCTGGTAACACAGTTATGAACAAACAAGGTATAACATGCTTTGCTCGAATGATGCTTGTGGATTTAGATTCACCAAGCAGAAGTATTAAATGTATACCATATCACTGCACATATAAACCTATCAGTCACCCCTATGGCAGGCCTCATCAATCCTGAAGGCAGGGTGCTCGGTTTTATGTGAGAGGGTGCACCTGCATGAGCAGAGCCCCTCTGCAGTCTTCGGAACCTATTTTCCAGGGTTGTTTGTGATGCAGCCAAACATATATACTTAAGAGCATTATAACCTCGTAGTATATGCTAACTTTAAAACGGCTGCATGGAAACATGTCGTGTTTGGGGTCAAACACCTTGGATTCATACCTCCCCGCCAGTAATTGGCGGGGGAGGTATGCTTCCACTCTCCTAGAGGGGTAAATGTGACATACCGGGCTATCCGGTACCAGCTTTCTCAACCTGGGCATCACAAAATGGATGCTGCCAGCCACAGGCATGAGTCTACCCTCCTGCTGCTGAGCCAAGCTCGAGCAGGGGAAGGCTTGACAATAGGTTTTCTGTCACAGGGAGGTGTGACCATCTCCCAGACAGGATTTAGTGTATTGGGGCTGGGTGGGTGCACTCTGAGAGTGCTTTGATGTCTGCACTGGGGGCACATTTGGTGTCCCTGTGCATAGTCCAGCTCAAACCGGTTGCAGGAGCCATTTGCTCCTGCTCTGGCGCAAAACTGGACAAAGGACATGGATGTAGCCACCCCTCTGTCCTGACCCTCCCAGAGTTTGTCCCACCCCTTCCTTGGGTACAAAGTAGGAACCCCTGACTACCGGACTTTAGATTTTACCTGGACTAAACTCTGCTACAGAAACCAAGTACTTCAGCAATCTGCAAGATGCTGGATGACTGAAAAATCTCCCTTGGAGTAAAGGAGTTACTCCCCTGCAAGGCATTCACCCATCTCCCGAGCTCCTGAGGACTCCAAAGATTTCTGCAACACAGGAGATGGTTTCCCAAGGTCTCTGAGGTTGATCTGTGCTCTCAGCAAATCTGTGGCCCGTATCCCTTGTGGGAACTGTGCAATCCGAGGACCCTGTGCACCACGTACATTTGCAGCAGCATATGCTTTTTGGCGACCCCTGGAGCTGTGCTTTGCGCTACTTGTAGTCCTGACCCCGAGCAGTAATTCCACTGAAGATTTCCGGCCTACACTCCACGAGTGTTCCGTGGGCTGGTATTTTGTGATTCAGCTTGAGGCCACTTCGCGATCCCTGGTCTGTTGACCTGTGGGTCGTTGTGAAGGTAACTTTGACTTTCTGTGGGCTTTCCTGGTAGCTCCAGATGTGCCCTGACTCTCCATAGCTTGGAGAGTTCCCAGGACCTTGCTGGTCCTCACCGAAGCATCTTTCCTCTGCCCGCGTGGGTTGCAGTTGCCAAGGCTTGTTGGTGTTCACTCTGGACACTTACCCCCCAGCACTCGACATCCTTTATAGGACAGCTCAGCTCCGTACTTTGGTCATCCTCGACGTCTCCTGGTCTCCGTGGCTGCAGATTCAAGCTTCACCTCTAATCACCTGAAACACCCGACATCGGTGGGCATTCGTCTATCGTGCCCCTGGTCACTGTGAAGTGACCCAGACTCTGTCCCCTCTGCTTTCAGATTCTTCTCATCTCTGATCCAGGCTTGGATCACACCGGACACTTTTCATCTTCCCGACAGCAGCACTTTTTCACATCACGCCGATGAAAATGATTAAGGTTTCCGACAACACTTGACCCCTAAGCACCCGGCTCCTCTGAGATAGGTAACACGGGTATCTTGGTACTCTCAAGGGTGCTGGCTTTAGAACATTCTATGTTTAACCGGCTTTGCTTAAATTCCTCTCCGAAGTGTCCTTAATCTTTAAAATTCCAACCTCGACTTTCCCATAGAGTTGTACGGAGCTCATGCCTGTGTTCACACACTGCACCCTTACTCCGTGGGTCCCCTGTGTCACTACCTTGGGTGGTTCCTTGTGGTCCCAGCGATTCTACGTGCTCTAGGCACTGTGTCTAGACAAGTCGTGGTTGTTATACCACTTTCTTAGTATATGGTTTGATCTAACCCTGGAGCCCATTGTGTATTGTGCTATTTACAGTCGTTCTAGTGATTTAATATTGTGTGCTGTGTTCTCTAATCTCATAAAGAGGTTAGTAGAGAGATTTAGTAATAAATACATATATTTTATATATTCCTTCTGTAGTTCTCCTTTCATTTGGTCATTCAGGAGGTTCTAATCTGGTAAAACAAGCTGCTTTACATTCCTTCAAGACTTAGCCTGAAGGCTGCTCTCCATAGCTACCACTAGGATAGCTTTCAATAAAGGTTGTCGTTAACCTAAGCATCAATTAAGGTTGTTTGGACTGGTACAAGGTGCCCACTTTAATTAGTGGTTAGCATATACCAGGCCAACTTCTCACATTGGTGTGCAGCAGTTGGGATTCAAGCTTGCTATTTTTTACCAGATAATCTCATTGAGTGACTAACTGAAAACCACTAAAGGTATTAGGTACATATAAATCAAGACTAGAAGAAGTAAGTTCTACTGAACTTGGAGTTGGGTAAGTCAAGGTTCTAACACACTCTTTCTCCAACTCAAGAGAGTTTAGTAGTTCCCACTAGGTTAGGTAGGTGCTTACACCACATAACTCTAGTATGTCTTCTAGGCCTGAAGCCAGTGGCTCCTTGCCAACTAAGTATGACCATCTCTCATTCCAAGAATTGAGAACTATGTGTACTTCTAGGAAAGACAGGGAGACATGCAAGCACCCAACATCTCATAGAGATGTTGCTTTTAGATGACCTCAGAAAGACTCCAGGGTCTGATGAGGCAGACAAGTTGGGTGGGACAGCAGAGGAGGACAGACAAGGAAGTGAAAACTTCTATGACATGGACTCCAATGCTGACCAGGAGGATCAAGATGATTCTAACCTGGACCATCCAATTCTTCCTGAAGGTGAGGGAGAAGGCCTCACCTCATTGGCCCTCTCTTTACCTCACCTGGAAGAGTTAACAGTTTACCAAGAAGATCAAGATCTCCTTCTCAGGAATCTAATCATTCTGGTATTTCTGTAGGGACCTCTGCTTCTCATAAAAGGGAGTCCTCTTATGAGAAGAAGTGCCAACTGCTTTAGTTTGAGAGAGCCAAGCTCAGAATCAAGAGAGAGCAATTGGTCTTAGATAGGGAATCTCTGGAGCTTCAGAGAGCTTCCAAAAGATTGGGGATAGAGCCCCATGGTGGCAGCAACAGTGTCCCTAGAGGTAGAGTACATACTCATGGCCATAGGAACCTGAACAAGATTGTCCCTCCCTACCAGAGTGGGGATGACATCCACAAATGGATAACTGCATTGGGAGAGAGGGCCTGTAAAGTACAGAGGGTCACTCAAGAGCAGTGGGCAGCAATCTTGTGGCTCTCCTTTGCAGACAAACGTAGAGACAAGCTCCTCATTGTAAGAGAAGAGGATGTTGATAATTACAAAGTCCTGAAGAGTGCTCTGATTGATGGGTTTGGCTTAACCACTGACCTATACAGTATTATGTTCAGAGACACCCAAAAGGCACAGACTCAGAACTGGGTTGACTTTGTAGATTGTGCTATTAAGGCTATGTAAGGCTGGTTATTTGGCAGTAATGTGTGTGATTTTAAAGGATTGTACAGTTTAATTATGAGGGAAAAGATCCTTAATGATTGTCAAAATCAGTTGTTGCATCAGTACCTCGTGGACTCTGCTTTGACCTCTCCCCAAGAATTGGGTCAGAAGGCAGACAAACTGGTCAGAACCAGGGTGAGGCAGATGGTTCAGAATGAAGGTGGTGACTCCAAGAAGCAAGATTCTAAAAACTCTGATAAGGGTGGGGAGAAGGCTAAAGACCAGAAGTCTTCTCAAGGGCCCCAAAAATCTTCATCTGGTGGGGAGTCACAATCCAACAAGGGAAAAGGCAAGAAGAAGCCATGGTGTCAAATCTGTAAACAGAAGACCCATTGGATAAGTGAATGTAACAAGTCCAAGGACTCAACTCCAACCACAACTGCCCCTAAGGCAACTGTTCCCTCTAGTTCAGCTCCAAGTGGTGGTACTCAGAATAAGGGTGTAGTAGGGTTAACCCTGGGATCTGAGGTGGGCTCTGGCCTAGTCAGAGTTCTCACTCAGGCTGTACTGATCTGTGATGGAGGCATGGATATGGCCTCCTTATTTGTCAGTCCCAGTAATCTGGGCAAGTACAGACAGCAGCCTTTGATAAATGGAAAAGAGCCCTTGGCATTCAGGGACACAGGTGCAAGTGTCACCATGGTGACAAAAGATTTTGTGGCTCCTGAGCAAATCATCCTTGGTAAGATTTACCAAGTGACCAATGCAAGCAATGCCAGGACAGACCATTCCTTGGCGGTTGTTAATTTCACCTGGGGAGGGGTAACTGGCCCTAAAAAGGTTGTGCTAAGTGCAGAACCTTCCTGTTGAATGCTTGTTGGGCAATGATTTAGGAACTTCAGCTTGGGCTGAAGTGGAACTCAGAACTCATGCAGAAATGCTGGGTATCCCTGCAGATCTGTTTGCTATGACTAGTTCACAGGCAAAAATGTCTTCCACTGAACAGGTCCTGGATCCTGGAAAAATGGACCAGGCGCCTTCCAAGAGGAGGAGCAGTTGGGGTAAGGCTGTGTCTTCCCCCTGACTCAGAGTACAGATCAGTCTCTTTAGGGAGATGATCTTAGTCCTTAAGAAGGAACTGTTTCAGAGGAACTTGGGCCTGATCAGGTTGAGTTTGTGGGGACAGGGGGCCCTTCCAGGGCAGATCTGAGCCAGGAGCAGCTGAGCTGCCTCTCTTTTGAACCCCTCAGACAGCAAGCTGTTGCTGAGGCTGCTGGGAGTGCCACTGGGTCCTATAGGATCCACTGGGATGATGGACTTCTATACTCAGAGAGTAGAGACCCCAAGCCTGGAGCTACCAGGAGGTTGGCTATACCTCTGAAGTTTAGGGGCTTCCTGTTGACACTGGCACATGACATCCCATTAGCAGGTCACCTAGGCCAAAACAAGACTTGGGACAGAATTGTCCCTCACTTTCATTGGCCCCACATGTCTAAAGACACCAAGGAGTTTTGTTCGCTCCTGTGTCACCTGTCAAGCCTGTGGTAAGGCAGGTGGTACAACAAAGGCCCCCCTGATACCACTACCTGTGGTGGGGGTTCCCTTTGAGTGGGTTGGGATTGACATAGTTGGTCCCATGGATCCTCAAACTGCATAATTATTATTTGACTCACTTCTACCCGTATTTTAATATTTCTTAAACCGCGCATAACAGTATATCATTGGTCCTACCTGTGCTCTTACTCCCGGACCGCATTTCTGCATTTAAAATTGGCTGCTTTCACCGCCATTTCGGCGGCCCGGTCCCCGCGCTTTGTTGATCTGGGACGACATTTTGAGTTGGGGTGGGAAGCACTCTGCAGCCATTCGCTGGCACCGTCACGTGATCGGGCCAGAGGCTGTATTACAGCGCTTACTTAAGGTGGGTCCAGGAGCACTTCGCTCCTAACATTACCTGCGCATAGCGCTACCCGGCAGACGCTGCTACTGTTTTAATTTCCCTCGTTTTGTCTTCTAATTTAATTATTATTTGACTCACTTCTACCCGTATTTTAATATTTCTTAAACCGCGCATAACAGTATATCATTGGTCCTACCTGTGCTCTTACTCCCGGACCGCATTTCTGCATTTAAAATTGGCTGCTTTCACCGCCATTTCGGCGGCCCGGTCCCCGCGCTTTGTTGATCTGGGACGACATTTTGAGTTGGGGTGGGAAGCACTCTGCAGCCATTCGCTGGCACCGTCACGTGATCGGGCCAGAACGCTATTTGTCTGATTGGCCATGACGCGCAGCGTGTACGCGCATCGGGGACGCCATAGTGACGCCAGAGTCACGCCAGAGTCCAGCCCGTCTGCGCCCGTCCGCGCTGAGGACGGGCTGGGCGGCTGGACCCGGGACGCGACCGGGGCTGAGGCCCCCTTACGGAGATATACGCGTAAGGAGATGCTGCGCTTGAAACCTCGTTGTAAGAGATGTTCACACATCTCTGAACCTGACGAGTTTCTTTGCCCCTTACCATGTGAGTGTCAGTATACATGTTCACTAGGTAAATCTGCCTCCTTCCCCTGCCGTCCCTCCTGTATTCCCCCTGCCGCTGGTGGTACTAGGACAGTGGGAGTAGATGGCATATTGATCAATAGCCGTTCGCTGGTCAAGAATAAAATAATGTTCAGAGAGATGGTTTTAGATAGAAAACCGGCATTAGTATTTATTACTGAAACTTGGGCTAAAGATTCATCGGGCCCTGACCTGATTGACGCAGTCCCGGAAGGATATTGCCTGGCCAGATTAGACAGACAGGGACGAATGGGAGGGGGGATAGCCATTCTCTATCAGGATCATTTGCAATGTCACATTGTGCCTGCACCGGATCTCCTGGATGGTGTACAGGCTTTCTTCTTTGGGATAAAGGAAGGGCGTCGCCCCCTTTTCAATGGAATATTATTGTACCGACCTCCCGGCCCCAGGGCCAACTTCTTGGGCAATCTTCTGCACTATCTGGAGCCTTACTTTGGCCGAGACAACTTCCCCATTCTTGGGGACTTTAACTACCACTTAGAAAGGTATGATTTAACAGATACCTCCTGTCTTATTGATGCTCTGGCGTCTTGTGGACTCACGCAGCTAGTCCGCGGGGCTACCCATCATGCAGGCCATACTCTAGATGGTATTTTCTCCAACGACCCCCGTCTGATTGTTAAGGACCCGGTACACTTGTCTTGGTCTGATCATCTTGCGGTTCCGTTCCTGTTGGAATGCCCCCAGAATGAGGGTAGTAAAACAGGGAAACACACCCTGGGGACTAGCAGAAACTTTAGAAACATCAGACCTGACTCCTTTACTCCCTGGGCCGGCAGTCTCTCCACAGTGGACCTGGATAATGTTCAGACTGCGGTAGGGCATTTTGGCCGGGTTATTACTGAGGCCCTGGACGAACTGGCCCCATTACAGACTCGTCGTCAAGCTAGGAAGAGACCCTCTGCCCCATGGTACTCAGATTCCCTTAGACTTCTTAGACAAGAAGTCAGGAGGATGGAGAGGCTCTGGCATGCTAGCTGGGATTTTAAGAATAAGGAAGCCCATAGGATCTTAGTTAGGAAATATAAGGCTGAGATAATGGAGGCCAAACAAAACTATTATGTGGCCATAACTACCTCCCTCTCTTCGCCTAAGGAGCTTTTCAGAGTCGTTGACTCTTTGGTCAACCTTCAAACATCTGACCCAGTTATTCCCTCGCAAGATCTGTGTGATAAAATTGCTTCCTTTTTCCATACTAAAATACAAGACATCCATCTAGCGCTTGAGGTACAAAAGGCTACGATCAGCAGGCCCTCCGAATTGGCTGAGGAGGACAACACCACTTCTGGTGTCTCCCCTCTGAGTATTTTTGACTCCTTTCCCCCGCTGGCCCTACAAGATCTGGAGATCCTGCTTGATAAAACCAACTCCGGCTCCCCATTAGACATCTGCCCTTTGAAGATCATTAAGCAGTGTAGGGAATCTCTCTTACCACCTCTACTCGTAATTATGAACCGATGTATACGAGAGGGCATCTTCCCCATGGAGTGGAAGAATGCAGTAGTCAAACCACTGCTGAAGAAAGCTTCCCTCGACCCGGAGGTTCTAAAAAACTTCCGTCCAATCTCCCTGCTTCCAGCCCCTGCGAAGATGCTTGAGGCACATCTTAACAAGCATCTCGCTGCCTTTGTGGAAGGCTCGGGCTGTTTAGACTTCTCCCAGCATGGATTCAGGAGGGAACACAGCACTGAGTCGGCCCTCACCATCGTGCTTGATAAAATCCGTACGCGAGTGGATGGGGGCCAGACCACCCTCCTGGTCCTTTTGGATCTAACCGCGGCCTTTGATACCCTCTCCCCCTCAATACTTATACATCGCCTGAGGGAGGTGGGGGTTAAGGACGCAGCTTTGGATCTCATGACCTCCTTCCTAAATGGCAGGGAACAAAGAGTCAAGCTGGGAGAGTTCCTATCTCCATCCCGACCAGTGCTGTGTGGGGTCCCGCAGGGGTCGGCCCTTAGTCCGACCCTATTTAACATCTATGTGACCCCACTGGCCAGGTTAATCAGATCTTTCGGGATGGAGGCAATCTCCTATGCAGATGATACCCAGATCCTCGTCTCTCTCTCCCACTCAGACGTACCAACTGCTTCCAATTTTAGATCCTGTATGGAAGCAGTTGGTCAGTGGATGGTCCAAAATTCGCTTAAGCTGAATGGGGAGAAGACTGAGGTGATGGTGTTTGGAGGGAGTCAGGATATTTGGTCAGCCAGCTGGTGGCCTGATTCGTTAGGACTATGCCCTTCCCCCACGATGTCTGCCAGAAATCTGGGGGTGATGATAGATCCTGTCCTTAGTATGGGTGGACAGGTCAGTAAAACCATCTCCTCTTGTTGGGGCCTAATTTATACCTTACGTAAAATTAGGAAGTACCTCTCCCTTCAGTCCAGAAAGCAAGTAGTGGTCGCCCTTATCGGCTCTTGACTGGACTACTGCAATGCGCTGTATGCAGGGATGAATAGAGGCCTGCTGCAGCGCTTGCAGGTAGTCCAGAATGCTGCTGCCAGATTTGTCCTGGATGTTCCTAGATGCTCCTCGGCCACTTTGGCGAGGAGAACACTGCATTGGCTACCGGTTGAATACCGGATACGGTTTAAAGTCCTGTGTATGACTTACAGAGCCATTGCAAGGAATAATGATATGGGAGTTGCTTCTATCATCTCTCACTACACTCCCGGAAGGGACTTGCGGTCCTCCAGGAAATTGCTTCTGAAAATCCCCCGGATAAGAAAAGCTAAATGGGGCGGTAGGGCTTTCTCTACCCTGGCTCCTAAATGGTGGAATGATCTATCTCTGGATCTCAGATCATTACCCTCCATTCAGAGATTTCGAGGTGCCCTTAAAACCTGCCTCTTCCTGCAAGCCTATGCGTAAGGTGATATACTGATACTTCACTTTGATAGGCGCCTTGATACCTGCGGGTTATTGTCTACGCAATATAAATCTTCGTCAAATCAAATCAAATCAAATCATCTGGGCACAGATTTATACTGGTGGTGGTGGACCATGCCACTAGGTATCCAGAGGCAATTCCTCTTAGAACTACCACAGCTCCTGTGGTGGCTAGGGCCTTCCTGGGAATCTTTTCCAGGGTGGGCTTTTCTAAGGAGGCAGTATCAGACAGAGATGCACACTTTATGTCTAGTTACTTGACTGCTATGTGGAAGGAGTGTGGAGTAAATTACAAATTTACCACCCCTTATCAACCACAATGCAATGGGTTAGTTGAAAGGTTCAACAAAACCCTCAAGAGCATGATTAAAGGTCTCCCAGAAAAGCTTAGGCGCAGATGGGACATACTTTTGCCCTGCCTTCTCTTTGACTACAGAGATGTTCCTCAGAAGGGGGTTGGTTACAGCCCTTTTGAATGTCTGTTTGGGCATCCAGTTAGGGGTCCATTATGTCTAGTGAAGGAGGGATGGGAGTTACCTTTCAAACCCCCTAAACAGGATATTGTGAACTATGTACTTGGACTCTGCTCCAGGATGGCTGAGCACATGAAGAACCTTGAGGCTAGTCAGGAATTGCAAAAGGCCTGGCATGACCAAAAGGCTGTGTTGACTGTTTATCAGCCAGGACAGAAAGTATGGGTGTTTGAGCCTGTGGCCCCAGCAGCCCTCCCAGACAAGTGGAGTGGCCCTCATACAATCATTGAGCAAAAGGGAGAGGTTACCTACCTGGTGGACCTTAGAACTTCCAGGAGCCCCCATAGGGTGCTCCATGTAAATAGGCTAAAACCATATGTTGACAGGGCAGACATGGGCTTGCTCATGGCTACTGATGAGAGACAGGAGGAAGAGAGTGATCCACTCCCTGACCTGCTCTCACTGAACCCTTATGATGGTTCAGTTGATGGTGTAGCCTTGTCAGGCAGCATCACTGTCCAGCAGCAAACTGATTGCAGAAAAGTTCTTAATCAGTTTAGACATATGTTTTCACTGACTCCAAGTCAGACTACCTGGTGCACTCATGAAGTGGACACTGGGGCCATTTTGCCTGTTAAAAATAAGATTTACAGGCAACCTGACCATGTCAGGGACTGCATCGGGACTGAAGTCCAGAAGATGTTGGATTTGGGAGTGATTGAACCCTCAGATAGCCCTTGGGCTAGTCCAGTAGTCTTGGTACCCAAACCTCACACCCAGAATGGTAAGAGAGAGATGAGGTTTTGTGCTGACTACAGGGTCTCAATGCAGTCAATAGGACTGATGTCCATCCAATACCAATACCAAGGGCAGATGAGCTTATAGATACTTTGGCCTCAGCCACGTTTCTGAGCACATTCTCTGTACTCTCAAGGGCGCTGGCCTTAGAACCTTCTATGTTTAACTGGGTTTGCTTAAAGTCCTCTCCGAAGTGTCCTTAATCTTTAAAATTCCAACCGCGACTTTCCCATAGAGTTGTACAGAGCTCGCGCCTGTGTTCACACACTGCACCTGTCCTCCATGGGTCCCCTGTGTCACTACCTTGGGTGGTTCCTTGGGGTCCCAGCGATTCTATGTGCTCTAGGCACTGTGTCTAGTCAAGTCGTGGTTGTTATACTACTTTCTTAGTATATGGTTTGGTCTCCCCCTGGAGCCCACTGTGTATTGTGCTCTTTACTGTCATTCTAGTGATTTAATATTGTGTGCTTTGTTCTCTCATCTCATAAAGAGGTTAGTAGAGAGTGTTTAGTAATAAATACATATATTTTATATATTCCGTGTGTGGTTCTCCTTTCATTTGGTCATTCAGGAGGTTCTAATCTGGTAAAACAAGCTGCTTTACATTCCTTTCAAAACTTAGCCTGAAGGCTGCTCTCCATAGCTACCACTAGGATAGCTTTATATAAAGGTTGTCTTTAACCTAATCACCAATAAGTGTTGTTTGGACTGGTACAAGGTGCCCACTTTAATTAGTAGTCAGCATATACCAGGCCAACTTCTCACATCAATGTCGACACAATGTTACTCAGGGAATAAATTCTACTGAATAAAGTAGTCATAATATTGTCAACTACTGAGTCCTAAAGTTTTTTCTAGATTCACTCTGTCAACCTCGTGCATCAGCTCAGCAACTTCCTGCTGTGACACCTTCCCCAACTCATTGTACATACAAAAGGCATTTACGATGTAGCTTTCTAGGACCTAACAAAGAAATCCATTAAATCATGCCATTTCAAAGGAGAAAAAAGAGGTCTTTCTCCTCATCTAACGTGGAATGTGGTAACCTTCGAAATCATAACTTTCCCACATGGTACCACCCCTGAGTGTTGTGCCTGTACATATTATAGGTCTGGCCTGTTTATTCTAAAACCCTTCATGTTGTTCAAAAAATGTGCATGACAACCATTAGTATCCAAAGCCATATTAGCCCTGTACTGGACTGGAATGTGAAGAATTGTTTGTAATGTTGAGCTTTTCCTCTGTGTAGTTTGTGAATTGTTGCCAATTTTCAAAACATGCAAATGTGTGAATGCTTGGTGTATTGAGATCCCTTACCTTGGCCAAGCATAGGCAGGATGTTTGTTGTACAGTTTTGTTCTGGAAAATCAACTGTCTTGGTATTAGACATGCTTTAAAAGCCTCATTACGTTGCACTTGCCAGTCTTTTGTCCCCCAACAGATTTTAAATCAATGTTGTCTTTTCAAAAGTTAAATCCTTGTATCAAAAAACGGGGAATATTGGGGCTGAATAAATTAATTTTGTTTCAGGCAGCATATTTTTCTTGGCTGGTAAGGGAGAAGTTTATAAATATGCAAACTTCTCCAGGTGTTTGAGCTACCCATAGGTGGTGTAGGGCATGTTCCCATTGTGTAAAATTAAATACTGCACGTGGAGTACTAGCTCTGTGTAAGTAGTGGTGCTCATAGTGATGGTAATAAAACATTTCAAATTCAAATTCAAATTTAGCTTTATTCGATTTTAGTCATTTAAAATCACAAAAGTATACATTTTCATAAAAACAAGATAGATAAGACATTTAATAAAATTCATCAAAATAGAAATATCTATCATAAAGTGCAAAGTGTGCTTACTAGTAGAATATCTTAACCTATAGAGCACAAAATTCTTAATGCCAAACATTTTATACTTTTTCTAGCTCTCAGTGCATTTTTCAAAAAAACGGTCATGACACAAACAGTTAATACACTATCTAAAAATTGTAAATATAAAAATGCTGGTTTACATTGTCGCCAACCTGCCTGTTTTAATAAAAGGAGAATCCATCTTTTTCTTTCAAGTACATAAAATTTACAGAACAGAGTCACATGGATTGTAGATTGTGGCGACAAGTTATCACAGGGACAGGGAGAAAGCTCTCTGGTTCAATCGTTTATTCCAGGATAACTAACCAGGCGATGAAAAGTATTGAACCTGAAGCGAGTTAAAAGATATCTATCGTATCCCTCGGTACAACATATGAGATATGGTTGAATATCATAAGTAGTCAAGGTCAAATGGTGTTGTACTACAGACTTCTTATTCATCTCCTGAGTGACTCTAAGTGACTCCAAATGTGACAAGCAAATTAGTTTGAGTTCCTTCTTCGTGATAGAACACATTTTCTCTGGGGTGGAATTGAACTCTTAGGGCCTTATGTAGGTGGCCTGGCATTTACCACTTCATAAATACCGAATCATACCGATTCGGTATTTATGAAGTGGTAAATGCTATGTAGGTATTCCTGCGGTAAAAATTACCGATTCGTAGAAATTCGGTAATTACCGAATCGGTATTTACCGATTCGGTAATGAGGCATACCTTCCCATTGATTGAATCAATGGGAAGGTATGCCTCATTACCGAATCGGTAAATACCGATTCGGTAATGGGGGGAACACAATCAAGGGTGGCAGGGTGTCACATTGACACCCTGTTGCACCCCTGATTCCTGCATGTGTGCACATGTGGCACACATACATGCCCTAAGGGCATGTATGACTGCCACATTGCACACTTCTAAGCGCTTGAAAATGCATTTACAGAGCCATTCTTCATTTACCACCAACTATTAGCTGGTGGTAAATACCGACTCCACACGACACCCACACACTCCCCCTACATATCATTACAGGATTCGGTATTTACCGAATCGGTAAAATTACCGATTCGGTAAAATTACCGATTCGGTAATTTTACCGATTCGGTAAATTACCGAATCCTGTAATGTGCCCCCTACATTGCAAAAGCCTAAATACCGGTCGGTAACGGTATAAATACCGAAAATCGGCCGTTACCGACCGGTATTGGGCTACCTACATGAGGCCCTGAATGCCCTATATCACTCAGGAATTTTTTAACACATTTCAACCATACAACCTTATTAACATCGTCCAGGTTCATAGTATCCCTTATTATCTGTCTGTTTAGACCTGTGCTGCTAATAGTCCATATGCGATGCCACAACAGAACAGGTTGCATTTTTATAATATCTGTAACATAAGGGATACCCAGCTCGCTATGGCAGTTTAAAACCGAGGAACTTGCCGGCACAGCTAAAATAA
This sequence comes from Triturus cristatus, assembly GCF_964204655.1. Lineage (NCBI taxonomy): Eukaryota > Metazoa > Chordata > Amphibia > Caudata > Salamandridae > Triturus > Triturus cristatus. The sequence goes on from NC_140580.1 coordinate 337,367,904, forward strand.
ACTGTAGGAAGGCATTTTCTACACGTTGGATAATCGAGACATCATACTTCCACCCCATAAATCGCGATGCTTATGCATTTAGCTTGAAAAATTTTAAGGAGAATTCCAGGGGGCCTTTTTCCCATTTTCTTAGTATACTTAACAAGAGCAGCGGTAGACTTCATAAATAGTAGACTCCTAATTTTCACCGCTGGGCCCCAAGAGCCCGTGTTTGCAAATAAAACACCCAAATAGGAAAAAGTATTGGTAGAAACTACCCTTTTGTCCCCCATTTGGACGCTATTACATTTGCTTCTCCCTCTCCCACAAGTCATTATAAAAGTTTTTTTCACGTTTTGTTTCAGACCTAACCTGTCCATAAAAGAAGTATATAGAATAGATGCTTTCCGCAGACCTAAATGCGTGCGGGCCGTAAGTACCGCATCATCCGCATAGAGGAGGGAAACTATTGGCCTTTTGTTGACATACGGGGGGTCCTGCGCCGCTCCCTCAAGCTCATGTTCCAAGGCGTTAGTGTATAGAGTAAAAAGGAACGGCGCAAGCACACAGTCTTGTCGAACTCCCCTATCCACAGTGAATGATGCGGTACATTCTCCATTAGAGCCGTAACGCACCTTAGCGGTAGCCCCAGAATATAATTCTTTTTAAAACTGTATCAAAACCGGATCAACCTTAAGATTTGATAAAATACTCCACAGTTTATTATGTTCCACACAGTCAAATGCGGCAGTTAAGTCTACAAACGCCACATAAAGTTTTCTGCCCTTTGCCTGTGTGTACTTCCCAATTAAAATGTTCAAGTTCAGAGCTTGCTCAATTGTCCCCAGCCCTTGTCTAAAGCCGTATTGCACATCACTAATTATGTTGTTTTCATCAGCCCAAGATTGTAATTTATTCAACACAACTCTTCCCATAACCTTCATTAAAGAATCGAGAAGGGATATTGGGCGATAACATGCCGGATTTTCACGGTCTCCTTTTTTGAAGATCGGAACGATTACTGACTCTGACCATGTTTTTAAAAAACCCCTTACACAACTTGCTTGCAAAATCCTAGTTATCAGGGGTGTCCAGAGCAATGGGGTGGACTTGAATAGATCGATGGGAAGCCCATCAGGTCCAGGGGCCTTACCAAATCTACTTGCATTTAATGCCTCGGTCACTTCGTCAAGGGAGATTTGTAATTCAATGGGAGTGAAAGAATTCAAATTTTCTGACATGGGAGCTATTAAGTCAGAATTAAACTCTTCCTGTCCCGTGATGCTATAAACCTTTGAGAAAAAGTCTATCCATGTCTTTTCGTCTATTGCGACCGCTAATGTCGCAACATCCTTAGTTTTAAAAAATGGCGCATTTACTGCCCGCCAAAACAGGGAACAGTCTTTACTCAATGAAGCACCATGAAGTGCCACCCAGGCTACATTTTTTTGCTCCTTCTTGCGGGTTTTACGCGCTTCATTGTACAACTTTCTACACTCCCTAATCTCATCTAGGTCTCTCTCAATCCTGTGTAGAGCCTCTTTTAAGCGTGAGTACAACTTTGTATCAAACCACCCATTATTACGGTCTCGATTGCTTCTACATTCAGCTTTGAGCGTGTTTTGAACTATTGAAGTAGTCTGACTAAAAGCATTCAGAATAATATCATACGAAGAAACTTCCTGCAAGCAGGCTAAAATTGATGGATGATTTGCTTGTTTAACTCGACCTGGTTACAGCTCTCCCAGCGCAAAGTGTATCCATTTTGGGTAGAAAGATGAACTCCCTGAGTCCCAACCAAATTATTATTCAATCGCTGAGTCGATGCGTCTGGCAATACTAAATCAATACTTAGAGGCAGATGGTCACTCATAAGTGTATTTTAAAATTTGCTAGCCAGTTTGCATAACAGTTTGGGGCAATAATAAAATCTATGGTAGACCGACAGCCTCTACCCAAAAAGGTGTAATCAAAGTCCACTCTAGGCGTGCACAGTCGGTTTACAAAACCGAAATCATGGGAAAATAATAGTTCATTAAACTTTTCTCCCCGCTCAGTTTGTTCAAAATGTATTATTGGGTCATCCTCCTCAATCTTTAAACCACATGCACCTAACTCTGATTTAGAACATAAGTTAACATTAAAGTCACCCCCCCAGATGATAATCATATCTGTATCTTTAGGAGATCTCAATTTACCAATGTCGTCACTAAGCTGACTCAGAATATCCCCCAGATAACCCTTCTCAATGTTGTTATAAAAATTTACCAGGGTTAGGAGACAATTTGAGCCAACTTGTATCAAACATATCTGGTAGTAGTTCGCCGATTTTATCATAGAAATCTTTTGCACCTCCAATAAATTAGAAATGTAAATACAAAGCCCCCCCTTGTGTCTGCCATGATTTGATTGGATTGCCAGTGTGTGGAGTGTCTTATACCCCTCAATGTGTAATTCCTCTGCCAGCCAGGTCTCTTGAACACATAGTATGTCGAAGCTGTCAACAAAATCAAGCCAATCTAAATTATTTACTTTGCTCCAAAGGCCAGACACATTCCAAAATAACACACTAATAGCCTTCTGAGAATGTAGATCATTGATGCTTATTGCTTCTGTGGCACTTTCAGTCTGACAGACCAAATGACCCCCCCTACACTCATCACAGTTAGGGTCATTGGGGTGATTAGACTTTAATAGGCCACTAGATCTAATCCTTGACCCATCATCCATTTCCTTTGTGGCCATACACTCCATCCTACCAGAGTTCCAACTCATAGTTGTGTTCGGAATATCAGGCTCATGATCCTTTGGTTTATAGTACTCACTATGAGTTAGCCTCTGGCCTTTCTTAGCCAACAGTCAGTCGTTCTCATCTAGCGTTTGCAAGATTTCAAATCTATTTGACATCTCCAGATTATAATTCCTTTGGTAATTAGGCTGTGGTCTACAAAAAGATTCCTGTTGGCTCTTAAACCAGCTAGGTCGATAAAAGAAACCTAGTGGGAGGATATTTATACCTACTTCAGTAGTATCTGCTTCCCCTACTCTAGTCAGCACTTCCCTAAAACACTTCAATATAATTAGATGTTCCAATATAAATATCTTCATTTTTAAATAGATTATAATGTTCAGTTCACAGAGCACAGACCTCATAGTAGTAAAATTCCAATCATCAGAGATGCTGCCAGGAATGATAACACCATTTAGTGATATTTTGAATACATATAGTATTAGCAAAGTCTCTGTAGCACCAAAAATGTCAAGTGGTACCTTATCCCAAACAATTCCATTTATTACCAGAACTGCTGAAATGTTCTCCAGGGACAGATTTTGCTCACTTTGTGTGATGAAAAATGAGGTCTCAATACCTCAGCTACCAGTTCAACTGCAGAGCGGTCTGGGAGATAATGTTCATTTATAAGCAAAAAGAATACTTGTCACAAAACCAATCCATATGAAAAGGACAGGCAATGAAATGGAAATCAAAATGTAAATCCAAGGTGGAAAAAAATATGACCTTTTGAGCCAAATTATAAATGCATGTTCCATTCAATGGTGGGTCTGACGAATCAATGGAAAAGTCATAATTGTCAGCAAAATAGCCAGAGGCAGTCGCTGCAAAAACAGGGCCCTTACAGAGCAGTCTGGAACTGGTAAATAACTCCAATGGTGGATCATAATAAACAACTTTATCGATGGTTTGCAGTGGTGAAAGCTGAATTTGTATGCAGTGTTTGGTTGCTGTAACTAGAAGTAGAAAAATGTCAGGGTCAGATATCCATGCTGGGGAACAGAAACCTCTGAATTGGTTGGTGCTTATAAAGGGATTTCCTGTATGGTAGGGAGAGGAGGCAGATAACTACCAAGGAATGCTAGTGGCCTATAGTGCAGGACTGGCCACATGGTGTGGTTTGATCAGGTCAGTCAACCTAAATCGTTTGGTCTTACAACCAGCAAGGGGTGGTAAAAGTACAGTTTTTGTACATTCAACTGCCAGGACTAGCACTGGCACTCTGTAAGATGGGCCAAACTCCTTCTTGTCCACAATCTTCGCTCAGACCAGATCCCCAATCTTTGGAATCAAGCCAGGATTTTCTGGTTGCTCCTTCACTTCTCCAGTGGCAGAACGTTTCTCAAGCTTGTTTGATTGCTCATCCTGGAAGTAATGCAGATACTGTAAGACAGCCAAACATTTAGTGATATCAAAAAAGCATCTCAACCCCGCCGTTGTGCTAGGATTGTTGAAGTCCGAAACCCACATCTGGACTCCAAACAGGACTTGAAGGGATCATCTAGGCAGATTGTTTAAAGCTTTCCGGACCCCATACAGGTAGTGGGTCCAACTGCGATCTGAACCTCAAGCTCTGACTGCTAAAGTCTGCTTTAAGTCATTGTTTTCCCTCTTCATTATCACATTTCTCTCAGTATTGTAGGAGGAAGAAGAGTGCACAGCCACATCCAAGGTGCCCAGGTTATCCTGGTAAGCCTTAGAGTCAAACTCTGTGTCTGCACTGAATGAAAAGCAGTTACTGCATATGTCCCGATGAAGACTTGCAAATCTTTTATAACAGTTCAAACCTCAACCAATCACTGTGGCTTTAGGAATCAAGAACATGAATCCACTGCTAACAGAATGTATTTAAAGGAGCCACAACTGTGTATTGTTTGTCCCCAATGATCCAGAGATACACAGGCAAGAGTCTTGTCAGAAATCAAGAGGGGTGTTTGTGGTAGGCATGCCAAGGTGGAATCTTTTATTTGATGCTAAATGTCCAATTTAAGGGCATAGTCTTTAGCCTGTTTATATAGACATGGCCACCAGTAGAGTTGCTGTAGTAGTGGATCTTTAGCCGCTAAACCAGAGTGGGCAGAAGCTAACCCCTCATGTACTGCCATGATTAATTCTGGTCTGCAATCTGAATTTGAAATTGTTCCAACCCCTACTCCGGGAATACAAGCAAAGCTGAATGTTCTGCACACTAAATATATAGGAGTATTTTGCTTGATATGACTTTGATACTGGAGTGCCGCAGCATGAAGCTGTGACAGCCACCATGGTATATTCATCTACCCTCGTATAGGAATGATTTATTGGAGCTATGCACTTTGCAACTTCATCAGCCAGTGAATTCCCTTCAACGTGTATTCCTATATGTTGGTAGTTCAGGTTGTGGATAACATATGCACATAGCAAACTTGCTTTAGGATTTGCCACCTTTCCCCAAAGCAACGTATGCTTGATAATATACCCTTTCTAGTCTTTGAATCCATTCTGGCTCCAATAGTGTAAATACTCATTGTGAGATTGGACACACTAATACAAATCACACAATTGTGACAAATTTTGTATCCGTATTTTCAAATTCCAGAGTTAGAGCTTTCAGCTCAGCCAGCTGTGCTGTGCAATCACATAGTGACTGCTTAAATATGGAAGATTCTATCCTTTATTTTACCACTTACCACTGTGCAAGCAGTGGAGTGTTGATGCTTTTTTTCAGTTGTGGGCTCGGCAGAACCAGCAGTGCAAACTATGAAGTCGAACTGATCTAGAGGCATTATTTCACTGGGCTCAAAGTATTGTTCATATTGTAAGTATGCTTGTGTTTGTAATGTAGAGTCTGTTGCTGTTAATAAATTGGTCCACTGTATCTTGCTAGGATATAAGGCTTTTGGTTTCGGGATGCTAGCCTTTGTGATAACCTCTAAGGCTGGGATGAGAGTCATGAAAATAATACGTTGCCCTGAGCAAATGATCTTACCTTCACAACAGCTGTTTGTGCAGCCGGCAGTATTTTTTCTGTAGGTGCAAAATACATCTCTTCTTTGGAATATAAATGGGGATTTATTTGCAGTCAGTAAAGTGTCACCCTCATTGAAAGTTACATATGTGTAGCCTGTGGTCCCTTCAATTATGTGGATCACCAAATTTGTGGTGTTAACATGAGTGTGTAAGTATTTTGATGCAAACATGTCAGTCTGTACTGAACGCAAGATCTGTGCATGTTCTGTTGTTCAATATGTGCACAAGAAGTCTGGATGGAATAGTTCATAAAATGGTTTTACCCATTGTGCATAATTTAGTATGTATGTTCTATCAAAATTTAGAAAGACCAAAAGTGATTGTAGCTTTTTTATTATGCTGGGTAGTAGTAAGAGTACACATTACCCTAGGAAATGTGGTGGTAAGCTCTTGCCTTCATTAGATAGCTTGTATCCTAAGACCAGGACACTGAGAAAAGCAATTTTTGATTTCTGTAAATTGAAATTGCAGTCTATTTGAGCATATCCCATAACAATGTGATACACTCTGGCCAGGTGTGTTTCTATGTCATCATACATAAGGAATATGTCATCGTCAAAGGACAATGCTTTCTGGTCAAAATTCTGAAGCAATCGTTTTACATTGGCAAAGAACAAGCCTGGTCTGTTCTTATACCCTTGTGGGGGTCGGCAGAATTGTTTTTGTGATTCTGGTGAACTATAATGACCTCTGGCATGCTGACTAGCAGACTCAGAGACCACTCCTTGACCAGAGTCCTCAACATTTGTGGTATATTTAAGTGCGATATTAGCCACCTTTTCTTCTTAAACTGAGGCTTTTGTTGTGGAAGTTTCTCTTCCCTTTTTATGGTGATGTCAGAAGACAGATGCAAGTCCGGCTTCAGTTTCACATTATTCTCTGACCTGCACTCTGATCGTCTTCCCCTTTCTGAGCATTTTGTGGATGACTCCTGAAAGGAACGAGAAGGATGTATATCAGTATACTGGTACCAATCAGGCTTTTAAATTGTTTCCTGGTTATGCAGATTATAGCACTTTTTAGAAGACTCCTGTGGAGGAGATCCACCCCATGGTTATTTTTTTTCCTTATTTTTCTTATTATCCCAGTATTTATTAGAAGACTCTGGTGCCTGGTTCAAGTAATCCTTTTCAGAATTACCCCTAGTTTGCAGTTTTTATGTCTGCCCCCTAAATTATCTCACCTTATTGATCTATAGGTTTCACCAATCATTTTAGGTAGTTAACGCTCCTGGTTTGCCAAAGCGACCGGTGCGAGGTGTTGGTGTACATCTATACCCTGCATGATGGTATAGATTGCATCAAATACTGTGCTCAACGTGGGCACTCTTCCTCCGGGGGAACCATTCCTAAATGTATACACATTTTAGTATATAGTGTTTGCAATTAGTCTTAATTTTATACAAATTTTATATTTCATTAACCGCTTGTATTAATTATTCTATTTATCTCCACAGTACCTATAACAGATGAATTTCTGTGGTTTTGCATAAGTGAAATCCGAGCCTGTAACCTTTGTTTTTTCAGTCAATTTCTAAGGTTTTTTAAAGTTGTGTCCCCAACTCTAATGTCCCTGTGGCCTTTTTTTTTAATGAATTTCTTAGGTTTAAAAAAATAATTCTGTAGTGTGCAAGGGAGTATGTGAGTGTCTCAAGTGATGTGTGAGTGTCTGTATGGGTCTGGGATTGGCTGCATTACTATCTCACTGGATGTGTGAGTGTCTGAGTGGGTGCATAAGTAAGTATCTGAGTGGGTGTCTGAGTGGGTGCATGAGTGTCTGAATGAGGGTTTCAGTGGTTCTCCGAGCAGATGTGAGAGTTGCTGAGTAGGTTTGTGAGTACCTCCATGAGTGTGAGTCAGTCTGGGAGTGAGTGCATGAGTGTCTGAGTGGGTCTGTGAGTGGGTGTTTGAGTCTCAGTGGTTCTGAGTGGCTGTGTGAGTGAATGCATAGGTATGTGAGTATGTCTGGGAGTGGGTGTATGTGTCTGAGTGAGTCAATGAGTGGGTGCATGAGTGTCTCAATGGGTCTCTGTGAGTGGGTGCTCGAGTGTCTGAATGGGTTTGTGAGTGGTTGTATGGGTCTGTGAGTGGGTGTATGAGTGTCTGAGTGCATGTATGAGGGTGTGTGAGTACCAGGGTGGGTCTGTTAGTGGGTATGTGAGTGCTTGAGTGTGTGAGTGGGTGGCTAAGCGGCATATTTACTAGAAACTGAACTAGAAAGCAAGCCATCTTGCTGTGCCAAGCTGCATCATTAGGAAAGTGCAGGGATGAATCGTATTAACATCAATATGATGCATTCCTATGCATTTCTTTTCGCTGGCACAATTGGCTGCCTAGCGCCAGTGCAGGCACCCTTGCACCACGGTGTAAGGATGCCTGCATTACCAGGATGATTGTATTTGTGCAGAAAGAGAGGCCTTCCTGCACCTAAACAATCATTGATGGTGTTTTCCTCCTTCTATGTGTACAGCGTTCTGCCACTGTGCCACTTAAACGCCTTCCCTGGGGAGGCATTAGAATCTGACGCATCACCAGGTTTACAAAACCTTGTAATTCTAGGAATGTGCCAGAATCTATGGGTGTTGCGTGGAAAAAACACAGCAACACCCATGGAACTCCCCTTTCATGCAGAGTAATGTGCGAAAGGGGGCCATATTTACAAGGCAATGAAATGCCACACAGGGTGGCTTCACGTGGCCTTGTAAATATGGCTCAGGATTGTATGCCACCAAAGTGTCAAAAGAAAGTGATGCTCTGGTGGCACAGGGGCCTCTTTAATATGCCCTTAAGTGTCTGCATGGGTTTGTGAGTGACTCAGTTCCAAAGGTACCACACCTGCCCTTTTATCCAACAAGACTCCTCAGTTTTACACAAAATATCTACCCAAGTGGAGTTCTTTTTACTGGTTAATTACTAAGTGCTACCTCCTTGGGTAAATGTCCAGTGCATATTGTACACTACACCTGCATAATGGAGCATGACGAAATGTCACTAGTAACCTTGTGTGAGTTTTGGCAATGTGAATGTTGCTGGTGCATCTTTATCCAGAAATATGTGACAACATGAATCCTCCTATAGAGATGACGACAAGACTACAAAAAGAAAAGGCAAATCAACACCAAACAAGGGTCCTTTCCCTTAACTATATAAAGTGTGTGCTTCTTTGCTTGGTGGAGATCTCCTCATATTCCTCGGCATCAAGAACACCTTACCAATAATCCAGGGCTTCCGAAAGATAGTGGGTATTAGTCATCAATTGTCTGCCAGCAATAAACCCATTTTGATCTTCATGAATCAGACCCGGGGCAATATGGTTAAAACGAATAGCGAGTAATTTAGTAACGATCTTGTAGTCCGTATTTAACAAAGTAATGGGACGATATGAATTAGGATCCTTGGCGTCCTTCCCCTTCTTCAGAAAGCTGACCACCGTGCCCTCGCAAAATGAATCTGGGATGGAAGCTCCAGCAAGCATAGAATTAATAAGTTGTAAAAAAGGTCAGAGAAGGCAGAAAAAAAAACTTTAAAAAATTCGGCAGGTAATCCATCGGGTCCGGAAGTTTTCCCTAATGGAAGTTCTTTAACTACCGATTGTAACTCTAGTAGGGAGAATTCACTGGCCATATTTAACTGCTCAGCTTCGGAGAGAGAAGGGATCACCTCCCTACTCAGGAAAGCGTTTAGTTTTAACTGATCTATTTCGTGCTTGTGGCTATATATTTTTTGGTAATGAGAGTGCATTATCTTGCCCAACCCATCTGAATCGGTCACATATTGATCAGTAACAGGACAAATTAAACCAGGAATAAAATTGGAGGCAGCTTGTTCTTTGGCCTGCCAGGCTAGAAATCTACCTGTAAAATTACTTTCTTCGTAGATTTTCTGATGTTGACTACGAAAGAATGCCTCTCCTTGCTCAAATAAATATATACTAAATTCACGTTTAGCTTCATCTAGTTGACCTTGGATATTTCTAGAGAAAATTTGTTGTCTTGAATCGCTAAGAACATGAATGCGATGTTCAAAGGAGTTTTTTATAGCCCTGGCAGCGATGGACGTGGCAGCATCTTTCGCAATTATAATTCCACGAATAAAAGCCTTTAGGGCGTCCCAGATAATACTGAGAGGGGCGGTGCCCGTGTTACGAATTATAAATTCTCTAATCATATCTTTGAGTTCAGAACCCATGTTTCATTGTTGAGATAAGATTTATTAAAGACCCATCTTTTGGAAGACCTTCTAGTATCCCCTAAAATAAATTCCCTAATGAGCATAGCATGGTCAGAGAATACATTATGCACCGTATTAGAATAGCCTTACCTAAGATTTTTCAAACACTGAGGATCCCAGCCTTAATTATGTTATTTGATGCGGAAAAAGCTTTTGATTTGGTGGTCTGGGAAACTCTTTTTATAATTTTGCAATATTTTCACATCCCATTAATTATTATTAATCTTATTCGTAATCTTTATACGGGTGCCAGAGCAAATATTATTATCAATTCAATGACAGTAGGAGCTGTGATAGTTAATCGGGGTACACGTCAAGGCTGCCCTCTATCACCAATTCTTTTTGCTTTTTTTATTGAACCCCTTGCAATCGCAATTCGGCAGTGTATAGAAATTTTGCCCCCCGATTCCATTAATGTCCAAAATAAAACTCTACGCTGATGATGTCATGCTTCTTATCAAATCGGATTTGCAGTCTCAAGTTAGGGTATTTCAGCTTTTTGAGGAATTCGAGTCTCTCGGAGGTTATCGCATTAATAAAAAAAAGACAGAAATATTGATCTGTGGTAATCATAAACCCGTATTATCTCCGGACCTATGGGGCTGCATTAATAATAAACCCAAATGATATCTGGGGGTATTTTTCACAGCCTCAGTTACAGATCTCTTTAGTCTTAATTTTGAACCCCTCCTTCAGAAAGTTGACTTAATGCTTACTCGTTGGAATAAATTACCACTATCAATCTTGGGCCGCGTCGCCTTGATTAAAATGTCTATTTTACCATTGTTTAATTTCTTATTCTCAACGATTCCATGCTGCCTTCCGGGTCGTTTTTTCACCAAAATCGAATCTTTATTCACGCGCTTTTTGTGGGCACACAAAACGCCCCTTATTGCGCTGAATATTCTCTATGAGGATTTGGATAACGGCGGTCTCGCATTACCTAACATTAGAGATTATTATAATGCTTACTTTGCTCAGTACTTGACTTGATTTAAATCTCCAATATCAAATTCTAACCTATTTATTAGGTTTTTTTTAATTTAATTTTTTCGGAAAGTCAGATTTCTCCCCCCCTTCAAGTCCCTAAATCTCCCAAATTGGTTAGGTACAAAGTAATTGCCTGGTTTTTCAGGAAACGTATGGCTATGATAAAAAGATATTCTCTATCCCTGTTTCACTCCTCATCTCCGTTGATTAACCTACTTGCATTTCATGGACAGGCGATTGGCTCTGATTTAATGGGTCATTGGACAAATGTCGGATTTGGTAAAGTGGGTGATTTTTTACAAGGCGCAAGGTGGATAACACCGACGGAGATGCGATTGCTAATTCCAAGAAATTTTGTGTTGACTGGTTCCTATACTTATATTTATCAATTTCTTCAGCAACATGTTCCCTCATCATTTACCCAGATCTCTCCCTTAAATAATGATCTCTTTTTTAATGATAAGTCGATAAGGAAACCTGGAGAGTGGAAATGCTGTCTTGCTCAATTAAGACAAAGGGATTTGTGTGCCATATCTGTAAAACAAAATGGTGGGAACAAGAAAATCATGTCTTGACAGCGCCTATATGGCGAACCATTAACAAGCTTAATTTTTCTACATTAAGGGGAGCCAACTGGCGTAGAATGTTATTTTTTGGTAAATGGCTTTTGTATCGCACCCCGGCGGTAATAGCCAAAATGTATAGTAATTATCTTCCAAATTGCTTTCGTTGTTTAAATTTCGCCCCTGCAAATTGGACTCATGTAATCGCTGATTGTTCTTTGGTTAAAGCATTCTGGCGGGACATTTTTGTTTTTTTAAGCTCTAATTGTCATATTCAGATATCCTTGATGCTTTATGGTTACGGTGATGCTTTATGGTTACTTGATGCTTTATGGTTACGATTCGCATCTTAATCTATCCTTATCATTTGTTAAACTAGTTTATATCTGTATGGCTGTTGCCAGATCGTTGTTACTTCAAAATTGGCGTACTAATCAATCTCCATCTATGCTTGAATGGTTTTCCAAAATGCGGAAAGTAAAGAGGAGTGAGCGAAGCTATGCTTTGAGGATAGGGGGGGAAGGAAATTTGAAAAAACTTGGGGGACTTTTTTCGATTAATTTCTATAAATAATCTCTGCGCCTGCTGAGTATGGAGAATTGTAAATTAACTATCAGTGTATATTTATTGTTGAAAGCAGGGAATGCTCTCCGAGGAAGTCATGGGCTGTATTTCTTTAGTATTTCTTCATTTTTTATATATTTAATTTTACATTTTGTACATGTATGACACCATTCAACTTCAATAAAAAAATTTAATAAAAAAAAAGAACACCTTACCAAAATCGTTGGGAAACATGCTAGGGGGGGTGCTTTGTAAGCTGTCCATCATCCTGGCAAAAGGCAGTAAGACCTTTGGATACTGCTAAGTTGGGTGGGGCCAAACAGGGACGCATCCAAGTGATTTCCACATTTGCATACTCCTAGCAAATTTAAGGGTGAATCATAGAGTCTGCTCTCACCAGAAGAGTACAAGAAAAACCCATTTGTCACAGTCACATACAGATTGCGCTCCAATAGATCAACAATGCAGTCACCACCACAAAGTAACTCCCTAGAAAAAACACTCTTGCTTTGCCTTTGCCAAGCCCAGGAGTTAGGATCATATGTCTTTCACAGAAGTGGAGCTTCAACGGGGGCACCAGTTATGTTGATATGTGTAAGTGTCTACTGTTGAGGTTTAGTTTTTGTGAAATGAGCAACAGGGCCAAAACAGCCCAGGGACTCCATCCTCCAGGCCGGCCATGACTTAATGGAGGAGGGGACTGAGCGCCCCCCTCCCCAGGCAGATTTCAGCCCCAGGGACCCCATTCCCGAGGGCACGGTCTTCAAATGCTGGGTGCCCTGGAGCCCACCCAGGGCACCCAGTCAGCACCGTTGGGGACTGCAAGGGTAGCATGAACTCCCCTGCGGTCCCTGGTAGGTCCCCACCTCATGCGGGAGCTGGCATTGCTCTTACACACAGGGAGCTTCTAAACATGCAGCTCACTGTGTATGAGAGCAATACTTTTGTCAGTTTCCCTGCCCACTTGACAGTGGGAAGGGAAACAGACAAAAACTTCTCTATCAGCAAGCTGGAGCAGTTTCACAGTTCTTGCTTGCTGGGGGCAGAGTTTGTGTTTGCTCTGACTTTACAGGAGCTGTCAAAGCTCCCACCAAGTCAGAGAAAACAGCTATGTCCTGGGTGGGCACCCCAAGACATAGCAGGAGCCAGCCCTGGTGGGTGGCGGTCCCCAGGGCCATATATGGCTCCAGGAGAGGGGCCGCATGGCCCCCTCCTTCTGTGTTGATGGGCTAGCCCAGGGGAGGTGGTTGTCCGCAGGGCCGTAAATAGCCCTGGAGGGGGGTTGTGCACCCCCCTAATTAAAAGTCTTATTTTGGCCCCAAGGAGATGGTAGTCCCGGGTCAAAGGGGGTCTGTGTGGCCCCCACAATTCATTCAATGTATTGCCCCATGTAGGTTGTGGTCCCTGGGGCTTCTAGGAAGCCCTGGAGGGGGATCTGCATGACCCCCTCCATTACTTAAGACAAAGGCCCGGTAAGGTGGTGTTCCCTGTGGCTCAAAGAGGGGGGCACACAGGGCCCCCCTCCTCTTTTTATGAAATGCCCCAGGGACCTGGCCCACCCAGAGCCCCTTTACAAATAAACATGGGACCCATTCTTGTTTTTATTTTACATTTTCACCAGAGTCATGGATCTGCCTAGATTTTCAGCATTTTTTTAAAAAAAAAGGCTTTTTTGCCCTGCCGTGGTCCTTCTGGGACCCCAGGACCAGAGCTAAGGGATCAGGGTATTCCTACCCTGCCCCCTTTTCTTTTTTTTAAATGTTTTTTCAGGATCTTGGCTGAAGGTTAGTCTGCAGATGGCTGCCAACACTTCCTGGTTGAAGTGTTGGCAGCCAATCACATATCAGCACGAGATCGGGAGTGTTCACAGAGCCTTCGCGTCACTAGAAATACAAATTTGGATTTCTTTTAAAAACCCAAACTACTGAACAGATTTACACAAAATAACAAAGAGCACTCTTTCTGGAACAAGAGTTAGCTTCTGCCAAATTTGGTCTAATTCCATTTAGCAGTTTGGGCTGTAGTTGTGTTAAAAAATCCTATGAGAATTATAATGGGAAAATCATGTTTTTTTGACCCCCCGTTTTTCTCGGCCCTGCTTGACATATCGCTATGAAACCTTCCATGCCCAACAAGACCCGAGTAGACAAATATTTTGGGAAATATGGTGAAGATTTGTCAAACTGTGCAAAAGATATAGGCAAGCTTTTCTTATGGAAGCTAGGCCCTAACTATAACTACCTACTGCCAACGGTCGGTAGGTAATACATATATATATATATATATATATATATATATTCACTGAAAAAACCATAGGTTTCAGGGGTGATATAGTTAGCTGGACTTTTCACTCGTACAAAACCATAGAAATTCCCCCGTTATAGTTAGTTCAGCTAACTATAACTCGCGCGCCCGCAATGCACTGCTGATGACGTCACATATTACATCACTCATGACATGGTCAGTGACATCACTCATGACATCACTGATGACATCTCAAATGACATCACTGATGACATCATCCAGTGAATGTGTGTTTTTCTGAAAATTATATATGTTTTATATATGTATATCTCAAGGTCGATGGAAGAATAAATGGGTATATAAATGTCTAAATGGATGATTTGTTTTTGAAAAATTGATTGTATTACTGACTGATTAAGTGTATCTTAGTGAGTAATGTTTAAATATGAAAATATCTGTATCAGTCTCTCACTTTGTGTATAAGTGGCTGCATGGGTTGGTGAGTAGCTACATGAGTGTCTATATAGGTTATTAGTTGATTTTTTGAGTATCAGTATGAGTGTCTGATGTCTGTATGGTTCGGTGGGGGGTATTACATAGTGCATAGGTGCATGAATGAGTGACTCACTGTTTGTATGTGTTGAAGACAGCATGTGTGCAGGACTGTATGGGTGGATGAGTGTGTGCATGGGTGTGTTAGTGAGTGAATGACTGTCTAAATAGTGTCTCTATGAGTAACTACATATGTTTTAAACTAGTATATGTGACTATTGGTGTATATAAGTGAGTATATGTGAGAGTGAGAGATTGAAGAGTTCCTGTATGAATAAGTATGTGTTTCTATAAGTGATTGTTTAAAAGACTAAGTATGTGTAAGTTTCTGTAGAAGTAAGTGTGGTGGTGTGTGTATAACTGAATATGCAGGTAAACGGATGTTTGATTCTTTATTAGCATGAGTGACTACGTGTGTAAGTAACTTTATGGATGAGTGGCGTTGTGTAACAGAATGTATAGGTGTATGAATACATATGATGAGTGAGTGCATGTACGAGTGACTGTATAGGACTGTTGGTGAATGAGTGGATGTGTATGTGGATCTTACAATTACTGAATAGGTTGTTGTAACTGGTATTGGTATGTCCATTGTTTTGAAAATTTTAATTTCTATTTTTGAATGTGTGTATGAAAGGTTATATTAGGGGGAGAGGAGGTCTGCCACTCTATCATAAGGATGATGTCATCAGTGATGTCATGAGTGATGTCACTGACCATGTCATGAGTGCTGTAATATGTGACGTCATCAGCAGTGCATTGCGGGCGCGCGAGTTATAGTTAGCTGAACTAACTATAACGGGGGAATTTCTATGGTTTTGTACGAGTGAAAAGTCCAGCTAACTATATCGCCCCTGAAACCTATGGTTTTTTCTGTGAATTTCTAAGGTTTTTTAAATGCTAATTCCTAGCTATAACGTGCCTGAAACCTATGGTTTTTTCAGTGAATTTCAAAGGTTTTTTAAATGCTAATTTCTAACTATGCCTACAGAGATAGGACATGTGAAGAAAGAAGGAAAAACACACAGAAAGAAAAAAAAGAAATGCAGAAAGAAGCAACAGAAGTCCTCAAAGACGAAGAAAAGTGCAGGAAGAAATATAACGTGCAGAAAGAACAAACAGAAGAGCAGAAAGAAGCCTTGTTGCAAAATCATCCTGTACCCTCAACTTTTTCAGACGGATACTGGTGGTAACTGAGTCTGCCTAAGCAGTCCTAGAGCCAGTGCTATGTTAAAAGACACTCAGAATACAGTGAAAACACCTACATACACTAAGGCACACTATGCGCTGGGGTCCCCCTGTGATTAGCATGACCTCCTCTGTAAGCCCCTAGTATATAATAGGGCAGGGGATTAAAACTACCTCTTAAAACGCACCACAGGGCGTGTTTGAACACGTCACCTCATGCCCCGTCCCCTCCCTTCCCCACTGTGTAAACACACCCTGTAGCCATTTTAAGTTGGGAGATTAAGTCCCCTTGAATCCTGAGGGTCCCTAGGGTCCAACTAGACCACTAGGTACCTCCAGTAAGCGCCACAGAGCTGCGTTGCAGAGATGTGTAAAAAGTGGCACAGCCTGCACCACCTCTCTGCAACGCAGAGCAGTGGTGCTTACTGGAAGCACCTGGTGGGCTAGTTGGACCCCAGGGTCCCTCAGGATTGAAAGGGAATTATTTCCCCAACTTAATAACGCGCCACAGGGCGTGTTTGCACACGTCACCTCAGACCCCGTCCCCTCCCTTCACCACTGTGTAAACGCGCCCTGTGGCCGTTCTGAGTTGAGAGATTAAGTCCCCTTGAATCCTAAGGGTCCCTAGGGTCAAACTAGCCCACTAGGTACCTCCAGTAAGCGCCACAGAGCTGCGTTGCATGGAGGTGTAAAAAGTGGCGTGGCCTCAGAACACCTGTCTGCAACGCAGCTCCCTGGCGCATACTGGAGATACCTGTTGGGCTAGTTGGCCCTCAGGGACCCTCAGTATTGAAGGAGAATTAATTCCTCAACTTACAACTGGCCAGGGGGCGCGTTTGCAGAGTGCTGCAAGGAGGGGGCATGGCCTCCGGCGCGATGCCGGTGTTTTATTTATTTATTTTTAAGAAGGAGGGCTGTGTGGCCCTCCTTTCTTTTTCTAATATATTAGCCCTGGGGACCCCATCCCCCAGGGCCTGCACCCTAATTTTTTTTGTTGAAAAAAATTAATTTGGCCCTCCCAAGGCCTTAATCGGCCCCGGGAACCCCAACCCCCGGGTCATGGCCTTTTTTTTTTTTTTTTTTATTCTTTAGGAGGGGGGCTGTGTTGCTGGACAAACCGTATGTACCTATCACCATGACGATTTGCGTGATATTCATTAAAAGGCGACTATGCATACAATGAATCCACGTAGAATGTATTCACACCGCTAGTGAAGCTCTGACATGTCTGACACCCTACCGTGCCTAATCCCGGCGCCCCCGCTGGTGGGTACTCTCCAAGTAAACACCCTTGTCGTTTATTTATACAAACATGGGTAGCTATTGACGGGCACATTTAATACACATGCACACCAAGCCATTCAAAGGGGATTCGACAAAAATTCGACCAAACTATGCAAGAAACCCCCTCATGGTTAATAAAACACACATCCACCGCCGGATGTGTAATACTTTTTATTTTACTCTCTGGAAAGGAGACAAACCTCACTTGAGAGTCACAGCGTGCTCCTGGCTGAGCCCAATGCTGTGTTACACCCACCATTGCCTGCCGAGTGACACACACCTCTGTGTTGTATTCCACCATCTAGTGCTTATGCTATGACACTCTCTAGCCCATGTGCACTGTAACACCACCCCGTGAATATGTCATGCCACACTTGCCTTCGCACGGGTTATATTGCCCCATATAACGTGCCTTCCTCAATGCCTATGTTATAAAGCACAGCGCTATGCCATACGTATTACAATCTGGGATCCATACCTTTGTCACAGTGCATATGCAATGTTACACTACCCAGCACATATTTTATATTACAACTTTAGAGACTACCTAGGTTACACAACACTGCCCTGTGCATATTACACTCCAAGGCGCATATCACATAGCAAGCGCTAGTGCCTGTGCTATCTCGCGCTCTCCAATGAATCTGTCATTGCGCACAATGTATTGCTTATTATATTTCACGCCCCAGTTCATCTTATATCACACTTTTTGGTGCATAGTTTATACCATATACTATATCTAGTTTTCATTTTCAATCGTGCTCTCAGGACTATGTTCTATATAACACTGCGTCCACCTACCCTTTTCACGGGCATTACATTTTGCGATGGAGGGTGGAGGGTCAGAGGATGTTTCTGCCAAGTGAGCCCGGAGTCACAGTCCCAAACGTCCTCTTCTTCTTGAATAAAAGTGAGATTATGCTGCATACTTGTTCATATGTTAAGTAGTTCGCACAGGCACACATTTTAAAAACAATAAAGTTCCTAATACCCACCTTCTATGAACAGTTAGCTTGCTGCCCCATCCACCTCCTCCCTATCCTCTGTTGTCTGAATCCATGGATTAGCCTCCTCCCTCCTGCGATGCATGGTCTGATGTGCTGCCACTGCCTTCCATTTAGCATGATGTACCAGTCCACTCCTCCTGCCCTCCATTGCCCAATTCTATGGGCAATCATTGACCTCCTGCTTGGCCTCTGTGCTTAGCTTGCTGACCCTATTCTCCTTCCCCCTGCCCTCCGATGTCTTTGTGCATGCCCCTGCTCCATCCTTTTTGACCACCATGTTCCATGGACCTGCCACTCCTATCTACTCTGAGTGTTCTGTTGAGCTGCCACTCCCCTCCCACCTGCCTAGCATTGTCAGATGACTGTAACCTGTCCCTGCCACCTCCACCCTGCCTGTCCACATGCCATGCCCCTATCCTCTTCCTCCTGTCCTTCATGGTCCATTTTACTGCCACACCCTTCTGCCCTCCCTGGTCTGTTGTGCTGCAACTGCTCCTCCTGCCTGCCAAGCCCGGTCTGTTGTGAGGCCCCTTCCCCTGAACTCTCTTGTCTGTGCCCAGGTCCTGACCCTCCCTTGTATCCTCCATGGTCCTTTGTGCATGCCCCTGCACCCTCCTTATTGCCCATCATAGCCATTGTGCTGCCACTAACCCTCCTGCTTGCCGTGCATGGTCTTCTGTGCTGCCATGGCCCCTCCCACCTTCCCTGTGTGGTCAGCTAGCTGCTCCTGACCCCCTCCCACCTTCCCTCCATGGTCTGTGTGTATGCCATCAGTCTCACTGTTGCTCTCCATGGTGTGTCTTGTTTCTAGTGCCCATCCTGCCTGACCTCCATGGTCATCTTGCTGCTCCTGCCCTGCCCCCTTGCCCCCAGCCCTCTGTTTCCATGTGCAGACCCCTATTCCCTCCTTCCTGGCTTGTCGGTTCCATTGTAATGCCCCTGATCCGTCCCTCCTGCCCTTTATGGTCTGTTATGCTGCAGCTTTCTCTCCTGTCTGTCCATTATGGTCAGCTAGCTACCATTGCCTCTTTCCCCTCTGTTGTCTGTTGTCCATGTGCATGGTCCTGTCCCCTTCCTATTGCTTTCTATGGATTGTTGTGCTGCACTCCCGTCCCGCATGCCCTGTGTGGTGTATTGTGCTGCTGCAAACCCTGATGCCTGCCCTGTAGGGTCAGTTTGGTGCACCTCTCAATGTCCCTCCTGTCCTCTGTTATCCGAGTCCATGTCCCTACCCCAATTCCTCCTGCCTACCATGATCCAATGTACCATACTTGCGAACATTTTGAACTTGGTAAGAGGGAGATTTTGAAATAAAACTGGGGTATTGGTTTTCCCCTTTGAGTTACATTGAAAAAGAGAAGATTGTAGACAGGAACCAGATCAAGTAAAGCCCATTTGAGCTTAAAAACATTGGACGTTTCCTGGCTGAAACGGGTCTGTTGGCATGTATGGTTGTATGACCACTGCCTCTTCCTTCTGCCCACAATGGTCTATTACATCACCACAGCCTCTCTTGCCAGTCCTGTATTGTTGGTTTGTAGCCTCTGCCCCCCTTTCCACTGCCCTCCATAGTCTGTTGTGCTGCCACTGCCCTTCCTGCCTGCCTAGTGTGGTCAAATTGTTGCCTCTGCACTCTCCTACCTGCCTTCAATTTTCAGAGTCCGTGCCCCTGGCCTCTGCCTCTCAACAGTATCCCAATGAACAACTAGATTGCTAACATTCTATATTTATTACAAAAGTGTGGAACGCCTGACGTCATTTTGATGTAATCAAAACTGTAATGCCTAGAGCATTTCCTTTAGAAATTACATATATGAGATGGTCTTATTTGCATCAAAATTATGGTTAGTGCTCTAAAAAACTAAAATGAGGACATATTTTCTGAGTTTTCAAATAGCGACAAAGAACTTTTAAATTATGTGTAATCTTAGTGTTTTTATCCAGTTGACCACTTGATTACATGTTGCATCCAAGGGGAGAGGGTGTGGTGTTACTTCCAGAGCTGCAGACTTTCGAACTGGGGAACCAGGTTGGAGTGTCTGCTTCAGCACAACATTCTGTGATTCTGGTCAAATCACTTAATCTCCCCATGTCTACAACCAAAATGAATTTGATCTTGTGTGATGTAACCAATGCTCATGTAAAGCACTCCAATACCTGACAAGTCTGCACTACATAAAACTGCAAATACACAACAAATAAGTGTTTTGCACACTTCTGTCATTGGGCTACATTTGGGCTACATTTGGGTGATATTTGGGCTACATTTGGGCTACATTTGGGCTCTTTTGTCTCTGGTGGCCATTTTAGGAGATTTATTTGTTATGAAGTTTCCTAATTTCCTCATTTACTGCAGTCCCCTCAGTAGGAAATGCTTTCAGTTTTTTACTTTGATTCCATCAAGAAGGTATTCAGATATGTCACACATTTGCCATAAATTCTGAATGTTAGCACTCTAGTTGCTCATTAGATCACTGTAGTAAAGCTACTGCTCACCACGGAAGTCTGCTGCTAGTATTAGAAGTGCATGTTTCAGTCTGCATGTCAGAATTTTTTAATGAAATAGAAGAGGATTTGAGAAGTCACTCAAAATATGCCCTAATTTTTCTTTCTTCAGCACTAATCATAATTTCTATGGCAAAATGAACCCCCTCATTGTGTTCCTTTTTAAATTAAATGTTTTAAGTGTTACCAGTTTATTCCAATCAAGATGGCTTCAGGTATGCCATACTTTTGTCATAAAATAGACAGTAAGCGCTCTAGTTGATCTTAAGAACACTCTGGGACATTCTGTCATTGGGCTACATTTGGGCTACATCTGGGTGATATTTGGGCTACATTTGGGCTACATTTGGGCTCTTTTGTCTCTTGTGGCCATCTTGGGAGATTTATTTGTTATGAAGTTTCCTAATTTCCTCATTTACTGCAGTCTCCTCAGTAGGAAATACTTTCAGTTTTTTACTTTGATTCCATCAAGAAGGCATTCAGATGTGTCACACATTTTCCATAAATTCTGAATGTTAGCACTCTAGTTGCTCATTAGATCACTGTAGTAAAGCTACTGCTCACCAGGCAAATCTGCTGCTGGTATTGAAAGTGCATGTTTCAGTCTGCATGTCAGAATTTTTTCATGAAATAAAAGAGGATCTCAGAAGTCAAAATGTGTTTTTCTTTCTGCAGCACTAATCATAATTTATATGGCAAAATGAACCCCCTCATTTTGTTCCTTTGTAAATTAAATGTTTTAAGTGTTACCACTTTATTCCAATCAAGATGGCTTCAGGTGTGCCATACTTTTGTCATAAGTAAGACTGTTAGCGCTCTAGTTGTTCTTTAGAACACGCTGGGAAGCTGCAGTAGAACACAAAGGAATCAACTGACAGTCTCTGCCCTTGTTGGATGTACATGTTTTACTGAGAATGTCAGACTTCATTCTCACATGACTGAGAAAGATAATGTGAATTTACAGAAAATATGCTCTCAGTTTAGCTTATAGATCACCTTCCAAACCTCTGTGGGAAAAGCATGAGAAAATAGTTTTCTCTAAAACATGGTTCATGATATCACAGCAGAAGGCTTTTTCACATGGTAAAATCACCTTAGAACACACCACAATTCCTTAAATGAGTATGGTACCATCAACAAATGATTTATAATGTAACTAAAGTCTTAAAACCTTCGATTAACTGCAATGCTTTTTAATGAGGTGCTATCATGCATATTGGTCCCAAGATGGCTGCCAACACTTCTTGGATGAAGTGCTGACAGCCAATCAGATCTCAGGATGAGATGTGTGGTCAGGCTCCACCCAGATATATATATGATTTTACTTTTGATTTTCTCAGGAACTACTGAACAGATTGACTCCATATATGCAAAAGGCACATCCCTGAGCTGAGGACTACCTCTTTGCCAAATTTCAAGTAATTCTGTTCAGCCGTTCGGGCTGTACCTTGGACTAAAGGTCCCTATGGAAAATTGCATGGGGAAAACACGTTTTGGGACCCCCCTTTTTTCTCAGCCCCCGCTTGATGAAACCCCCCGAAACTTTCAGGGTAGGAGCGGAGCGGAGCGCCCCACCCCACCTATTTTGAAAATTTTGCGAGGATTCGTCAACCGGCGCCACCGGAGCGGATATATATATATATCCACTGGCGGTCACCAGTAGATAGTTATATTTAGGACCGTGTTTCCATAGGAAATCCGCAACATTCTATTTGGAATAACTTTGGCGCCGGTTGACGAATCCTCGTGAAATTTTCAAAATAGGTGGGGCGCTCCACTCCGTATATATATATTACCTACTGGCGGTCGCCAGTAGATAGTTATAGTTAGGACCGTGTTTCCATAGGAAATCCGCAACATTCTATTTGGAATAACTTTGGCGCCGATTGATGAATCCTCGCGAAATTTTCAAAATAGGTGGGGCACTCCACTCCGCTCCTACCCTGAAAGTCTCGGGGGGATTCGTCAAGTGGGGGCTGAGAAAAAAGGGGGGTCCCAAAACGCGTTTTTCCCATGCAATTTTCCATAGGGACCTTTAGTCCAAGGTACAGCCCAAACGGCTGAACAGAATTACTTTAAATTTGGCAAAGAGGTAGTCCTCAGGTCAGGGATGTGCCTTTTGCATATCTGGAGTCAATCTGTTCATTAGTTCCTGAGAAAATTGCAGTTAAAAGTACATACATATCTATAGGCGCGCACCGTGCGCGCACGGTGCGCGCATGGTGACGTGCGCGAGCGCAATTCTGATTGGTTGTTAGATGTCAGTAAACATTCGAATCGGTCGAAATCAGGAAGTGTCGGCCGCCATTTTGTCTCTCGCAGTCTGAGGCAGTGAAAAACAAAGGTGGAGAACGTGAAAAGGGGGCAGGGTGGACAGTTCCTTACCCCCTAGCCTTTGTCAGGGGGTCACTGAAGGACCCCCAAGGGTAAAAAAACCATTATTTTTTTTCGAAAATGCGCGGGGTGCGCGCACTCTGCGCGCACGGCACGCTCAACGCATCGTGGGCGCTCGGTTCGCGAAGGGCACCGAGCGCCCACAGAGCGCACACGGTGCACGCACGGTGAAAAACCTGAAAAAAATATATATTAATAAATACATAACTTAGCATTTAAAAAAACGTACAAATTCACTTAAAAAAACATAGGTTTCACACACGTTATAGTTAGGAATTAGCATTTAAAAAACCTTGCAAATTCACTTAAAAAACCATAGGTATCACACATGTTATAGTTAGCTGGACATTTCCCTCGTAAAAAACCAATGAAATTCCTCCGTTATAGTTAGTGCAGGCAACTATAACTCACGCGACCGCAATCCACTGCTGATGACGTCAGATATTACATCACTGATTACATATGTGTCTTTCTGAAAAATAAATATTTGTAATATATGTATAGCTAAAGATTAATGGAAGAAGACATGGGTAAATAGGTGTCTAAATACAGTGATGTAATATCTGACGTCATCAGCAGTGGATTGCGGTCGCGTGAGTTATAGTTGCCTGCACGAACTATAACGGAGGAATTTCATTGGTTTTTTTACGAGGGAAATGTCCAGCTAACTATAACATGTGTGATACCTATGGTTTTTTAAGTGAATTTGCAAGGTTTTTTAAATACTAATTCCTAACTATAACGTGTGTGAAACCTATGGTTTTTTAAGTGAATATATATATATATATATTCACTGAAAAACCATAGGTTTCAGGCCTGATATAGTTTGGAATTAGCATTTAAAAAACCTTTGAAATTCATTGAAAAAACCATAGGTTTCAGGCCTGATATAGTTAGCAATTAGCATTTAAAGAACCTTAGAAATTCAATGAAAAAACAATAGGTTTTTTTGGGGTGTTATAGTTAGCTGGACATTTCACTCGAATAAAACCATTGAAATTCCTCCGATATAGTTAGTTGTAATAACTACATCTCGCGCGCCCGCAATCCACTGCTGATGATGTCACATATTACATCATTCATTACATGGTCAGTGACATCACTGATGACATCTCAAATGACATCACTGATGACTTCACTGATGACATCATCGATGACATCATCAAGTGAATGTGGTTTGGTTCGTTATTTAAATATGTATTATATATATATAGCATTTTGCATTGAAGTATGAGTGGATATATAAATATAAATATCTGGATGGAGGATTTAGTAGCAGTGTGATTGACTGTTTACTTGACTAATTTATAGTGTCTCACTAAATATATTGGATAGTGACTAAATTTTGTGAATATCTGTATCACTTTGTCAGTTGTTGTGTAAACTGCTGCACCAGTTGGTTACTAGCTACGTGAAAGTCTATATTAGTTATTGATTAGTTAACTGAGTATTTGTATGGGAGAGTGAATGTGTGTGTGGTTCGGTGGGGGGGGGTGTGACTGCCCAAAGATGTGTGATTGGTTGAATCAGTAGGTATATGAAGTTAAAACTACATGTTATAACAGTTATTTGGGTGAGTGAATATCTTTGTGGGTGTGGCGATGAGCCAATATATGTCTCAATGGTACATGTCCAACAAACTAGAAAAATAAAAGCCAGTGTATGTGTCAGTTGTTGTATAGAAATAAGTATACATAAGAGTCAGTGATTGTATGAGTGACTGTATGGATAACTGTATACTTGTAATAGTGTTTTTATAACACACTAAGTAGGAGTTATTATCTATATGAATAGATGAAGTGGTGTTTTTATAAGTGTATAGCTAAGTAAAAGTAAGTATGATCCATTGTTTGCATAAGTGAGTAGGATGACTTCATAAGTAATTATGTGTACTGGTGTGTAATGTCGATATAGGTGTATACGTTTATTTGATACTGTTCTATTGATCATTGACAGTATGTATGAGTGAATCTATAGGTAAGTGATTAGATGTGTGTATAGATCTAGGAATCACTGAGTGGGTGTTTAGAAACTTGCATTGGTGTGTCAATGGTTTAAAATCTGGCACTCTGTATTTTACAGTGAGTGATGAAAGGTTATACTAGTGTATGATGAGGTGTATCTGATTGTCACGTGGATGATGTCATCAGTGATGTCATTTGAGATGTCATCAGTGATGTCACTGACCAAGTCGTGAATGATGTAATATGTGACATCATCAGCAGTGGATTGCGGGTGCGCGAGATGTAGTTAGTACACCGTCTGAAGAAGTGAATTTTTTGCATCAGGACCAGCGTCAAACCCTGCGTCCCCGGAACGTTCAGGGAGAAGGAGAAACCAGAGCAGGAGGGAGAGGCACACAGTACGCAGGCAATACCAGAGGCAGAGCAACGCAAGCAAAGAAGTGGGTACGTCAATTACCCCCACTGATAACACAGTCATCAACCTATCTGACACCATCCTAACTACAGCTGAAGTACAATTGCTTTCTCTTGGCTTGACCTACTGTCTTGAAAGTAATTTCAAGTACAACCAGTCTAGGGTTGACGTATATAAATATATATGTAAGCTGTCGCTCCTTAAATTCTATCAACTAAAGAATCCATCGGCAAGCATTATCAGTGTACCATCTTCTAGCGAATTAATTTCCAATCTACTAGCAACTGATGTCAACACTCTCAGGCTCCTCCATTCACTGGCCAGCAAAAAGGATGATGATACAAGGTCCACGCAGGAGGATTTATTGGCGACTGGTCTTAATATCAGCAGTCCTATATACAGTCCCTTTTGCCCTACCTCCACTTTTGTACCAGTAATGCCTAAGGATGCGATTGATGTTTTCAGTGATCGGGTCATTGATGACCTAAAGAAATTGAATAGATCCATCAGCCACTGTAATTATTGCAACAGGCATATGGAAACACAATATTTCAATCTCATCCGTAAATTAAGAGACAACAAATATTTTATCATCAACAATGCCGACAAAAGTGGTAATATTGTACTTTGGCCCAAAAGTCAATATATGGAGGAAGCTATGCAGCATCTAAATGATACAGCTTGCTACAAAAGAGCTTCCTTTCTTGACCTACGACAGGTGAAAGATATGGTATTCAAGGAATTAGCTCAGTGGAAACGAATGAGTCTATTAACCAAAAAAGAATTAACATTTTTAAAGAACGAGCACCCTGTGACCTCTGTACTATACGTTATCCCTAAGGTCCACAAGAATGTTACACCTTTACCTGGCAGACCCCAGCACAGAAAAGTTTATTGGAACCCATGTCCAAATATGTGGACTTCTTCCTGCAAGAGTTTGTATCAAGTTTCCCATCCTTCATCAAGGAAATTACACTCTATTATATGGGACACTGATTGTTTTCTGATAGTTATGGATATAACTTCACTTTACACCAGTATCCCCCATAGCGATGGTATCAAGGCAGTAGAGTATTTTTTTGGTCAGCGATGTATATAGTTATATGAGCACAACAAAGATATTTTAACCATGATTGAGATCTGTTTGAGTAATAACTACTTTTTGTTCATCAAAGAGGTATACCAGCAATTACGAAAAGTGGCTATGGGGGCATGCTTCTCCCCTAGCTACGCATGTTTACATGTGGGCTGGTGGGAGGAGCATGTCCTCAAAGGGCAACACAAACTGATGTATGATACTCATGTCCAACATTGGTGGAGATTTATAGATGATGTGTGTGGTGTGGAAAGGTTCCAAAACATAAGCTATGGATTTTGTTAACGCTATTAACACCAACACACCTAAATTTGAAATTTACTGCCACTATTATTAACACCAATGTGGATTTTTTGGATGTACAGTTATACATTGAGGAAGGTTGAGTACATACTAAACTCCATAGAAAAAGCACAGTGGGGATCTCTATCCTCCATGCCAGGAATTCCCATCCCAGACATCTGATTCAGAGCATTCCCTACGGGGAATTCCTAAGAATCCTGTGCATTTGCAGTCCTGACAAGGAGTTAGAAACTTCTCAAAATGAAGCAGTTCAGCGCTTCAAGTACAAGGTTATATGAGCAAAGACCTGAATATAGCCCAGAGTAAAGCCAACAGTCACACTAGAGATACTTGCCTTTTTGTGAACACTGATAATTATGCTAGAAATTCTGCAACCCAAATAGAGAGGAATGACTCTCCTCAGGAAGTTAGACTTATCACCGCATATAGCAGGCAGGAGAAACAGATTAGGAAGATCATTTACAACCATTGGCCCATTGTCTTGACAGATCTATCTCTATCTCAGATCTTACCTGAATTGCCATCTCTGACCTTCAGAAGTTCACCCTCTATGAGGGATGCACTTGTTAAGAGTAGTCCTGAAGTTAGCCCCTCTAAGACATGGTTGTCCCCTAGGTGTGGATTTTACAAGTGTAGCTCTTGCCGAGCCTGTAAATTCGGAATTAACACCACAGAGTACACCACTGCATTTGATAGTAAAACCATAAAAATCCAAGGGTCCTACACATGTCACACTGACTTTGCTGTTTACGTGCTCTAATGCCCGTGTAGACTTAAATATGTGGGAAGCACTAAGCTCCAAGTATTCAACAGAATACTTCAACATCTCCGTGCAGTGGTGAACTCTGATCTGAACTACCCAGTGGCGAGACATCTGAAATTAGTTAATCAGAACAATCTCAAAGATCTGAAATACTTTGTGATAGGGGCTGTCCCTAAATCAATACGTGGGGGAAATAGAGAAAGGCAATTACGACAACTTGAATCATATTTCATTTTACAACCTGACATGAAGATGCCCAATGGATTGAACACTGGGGAAGATTTACATAACTTTCTCTAAAACAACAGTAATCATTAGTACATTTTATTCATGACTCCTAGCCTGCTTCCTTTTTATTCCGAAGTGTGTGGGGATATGTTGATTTTAACCTCTTATTGTTTACATATGCAAGTAGCACAGAACCCTAGTTTTTGCCAACTACTTGGGTTCTAAGAGGTTTTTCAATCAGAACTGATGTTGTTTTTATGACACTTTATGGGGTGTACAGACAGAATATTGAGTTGTGTTTTTTCGAACTACAACAATATCCAGTTTGAAATATCGAGGTACAAGAATATCGACAGCAAGTATATTGTGGTACAGAATAGCGACCGTAAGGTAAAAAATATTGTTTTTTTTTAAATATAGAAGACATTAATATTGTTTGTAAAAATATTGTTGTTAATATTATCGATATTTATATATTGTTCTGTATTTTAGTATGTGTGTTAAAAGTATGTGATGTAATTTTGGGGTATAAGTGTAGTATTTCTTTTAATGCATGGGTTACATTTTTAGCAGTAATTACTTTTATGTAAATTAATTTTTGCGTATTTTTAGTTCTGTAGCGGGGTGTGGGTTTATAGGGGAGTAGGGTGGGACATAATTTAATTACAATAAAGTAATTATTAATCTTAATGTATTATTTATAATTAATGTATTATTAAATAAGTATTAATTGGTTATTAATTAATATTAATTATTTAAAATATACTTATATTAATGTTGTTATTTTTTTTAGGAGTGGGTTGTGGGTTTATAGGGGAATAGGGTGGGAAGTAATTTAATTATGAAAAAGTAATTATTAATATGTATTCTTTACTATTTATAATTAATTTATAATTAATTATTAATTGGTTATTTAATTTCAATAATTATTTAATTGATACATATGTTAACACTTTCCCTACTGTTGCACTTACTGGAGTGGGAGTAGTAATTTGTACATCTCCGCTATGCAATACTTTCCCTACTGTTGCACTCACTGGAGTGGGAATAGTAATTTTTTCCCCTCCGCTATCCAAAGGTATTCCTACAGTTGCACTCACTGGAGTGGGAAGAGTAATTTTTACCCCTACGCTATCCAACACTTTCCCTACTGTTGCACTCACTGGAGTTGGAATAGTAATTTTTACCCCTACGCTATCCAACACTTTCCCTACTGTTGCACTCTCTGGAGTAGGAATAGTAATCGTATCCCCTTCGCTAACCAATATTTTCTCTACTGTTTGAGTTATTGTAGTGTAAAATGTATTTTAAAAAGATAAAAAATATTGCAATATTTTAATTTATCTATATTTTTAATTTTTATTTATATTATTGATGTGTGTGTGTATATATATGTATTTATAATTTTTAATGTTTTTACCAATTTATAGGTTAATAAAATAATTATTTGGAAATAGTATTAAGCAGTTATATATTATTTTTTATACATATATATGTTTAATGTATTTTTACATTAAGGTGCCGATTCTGATCGGGTAAAAAAAAATTCCCGTGGTGACTCGTATCTGTATATTTTTACGTACGAATC
This sequence comes from Triturus cristatus, assembly GCF_964204655.1. Taxonomy (NCBI): domain Eukaryota; kingdom Metazoa; phylum Chordata; class Amphibia; order Caudata; family Salamandridae; genus Triturus; species Triturus cristatus. Next base: position 337,397,560 of record NC_140580.1, read on the forward strand.
GTACAAGTCTCGTCCCACCGGTGAAGTACGATTCGTACGTGAAAAATACATACGAATCGTATCGGGAAAAGGTCTACGAGACGTACCCGGACAGTTTTACGTACAAATCGTAAAACTGAAGTCCGAGCGCACAAGTACGATCCGTACCGCCCTTCCGAATACACACGTCTCGTACGTAGCGAACTCTGTACCACTCATATCCCGGGTAAACTTGTGCCCGGGATACGAGTCGTACAGCCCCCCCTCCCCCGCGTATGTCCGCACCGTACCCCTGTATGTCAGCACCATACCCCCCATGTCCGCACCGTACCCCAGCCCCGTACTTGGACGCACCGTACCCCAGCCTCGTACTTGTACGCACCGTACCCCAGCACCATACCCCAGCCCCGTACTTGGACGCACTGTACCCCAGCACCGTACCCCGGCCCCGTACTTGTACGCACCGTACCCCAGCACCGTACCCCAGCCCCGTACTTGGACGCACCGTACCCCAGCCTCGTACTCGTACGCACTGTACCCCAGCACCGTACACCAGCCCCGTACTTGGACGCACCATACCCCAGCACCATACCCCAGCCCCGTACTTGGACGCACCGTACCCCAGCACCGTACCCCAGCCCCATACTTGTACACACCGTACCCCAGCACTGTGCCCCAGCCCCGTACTTGGACGCACCGTACCCCAGCCCCGTACTTGTATGCACCGTACCCCAGCACCGTACCCCAGCACCGCACCCCAGCCCTGTACTTGGACGCACCGTAACCCAGCCCGTACCCGTACGCACCATACCCCAGCCCCGTACTCGTACGCACCATACCCCAGCCCCATACTTGTACGCACCGTACCCCCGCCCCATACTGGTACGCACCATACCCCAGCCCCGTACTCGTACGCACCGTACCCCAGCACCAAAACCCCAGCCCCGTACTTGGACGCACCGTACCCCAGCCCCGCCCCCCAGCATCGCGTATGTACGGACCTTACAATAACATTGCATATGCGAGCACGGTACAACAACATTGCGTATGTAAGCACCTTACATATGCGAAAACGACTCGTACTGAACCAGGACACTGTAAAACAGCACAAGGAGGGTCAATTCAACTCGCACAACACCACAAAACACGTCTACAGTAAAATGACTGACCTGGTACATCCAAACAGGTAAACAGAGGCCCAAACTCACAACCACCTCTTATAACACACCCACCAAAATTTCAAACTCAGGCACACCCACAAATGGACCAATAAAAAGGGCCCACACACACAAACCATGAGCCTTTGCAACAGACTCACTGCAGCTACAGAGCACACCCCAACAACTGCACCCATAAACCTTAACATATACACCTTCACACAAACTCCTTCACACATACACCCTCTTCACATTCCCACACACACCTTCACATTCACACCCACACACCCACAACCATCCACACCCTCACCCCACACCATGCCCACAGACAAGAATCCAAAGTTCACAAGGGAGGAGCTGGACATCCTTGTCAACGAAGTCATCAGAGTCGATCCACAGCTCTTTGGAACATTGGTCAGACAGAACAGCATAGCCGAAAAATCACACCTGCGGCAGAGGATCGTCGATAGGGTGAATGCTGTTGCACCCATCAGAAGGACCAGGAATGAATGCCAAGCCAGGTGGTACGATCTGCGGAGGGCAGTCAAGCGGAAAATGAACGAGGACTACGCCCAGAGCTGCATCACTGGAGGTAGGCTGCCCCGCAGACCGGTACATTACCAGGTGATGGCCCTGCTTCCGCCGGTGGGAGTACATGGACTTCAAGGACTTCCAGAGCCTGGTGAGTACACAAACAACTCATGGAACATGGGGGAATGGCATCCACACCCCAACTACACAAAATGCACGCAACTACCCCCAAGCCCTCACTGGACACAACCACACTCAAAAACAACGCTCATGCCATTAACATGTGTATGCCCCATTCACAAAGCAAGGCCATGCCATGTCCCAGGCTACACGAAGCACTAACCCAAGACTGGATGTCCGGGATGCTGGGAGGGTGGGGCTCACAAAACCCATTGTTCAACTCTGAATCAGACACCATTGCCCTCAGCCCATATGGCCCAGGTACATACCCATGCACCATGCTCAATGCACAGGGACTGGCAAAGTACTGACAAGGTAGCTGACACTTGGCCCTGCTGTTGGCAGCACAAGGCCCTCCTGTGACCACTGCAAACTCAAACACCAACACAACAAGCTCAGATATCTAGGACAGGAACTCACACTCACTGTCATGGCAGCATGCTCCATGGAGGGACAGATACATCACCTGGGAGACCCACTGCCAAATCACACTACACCCACCAGCAGGCCCTGTCACACACACCCCTTACCAAGCACACACCCCCGGGCCAGGCAATGGATTTACCCACTCTCACAATGGACATGTGACACAACAAGATCAATCCATAGCCAAAGAAGCATCCAAGCCAAAAATCTACATGTCAAACACTCAGGAGAACATATCAATCTGTCCCCCGCAACATACCCATCCACAAGTGAACATTGAGGAGAATGTTAGGCACATACAACTACCTTGAGGAACTGTGCCAACTTGAAGATGTATGAAACATGGATGTCGCATGAAACAGCATTAACATTGTCTCTCTCTCTCACACACAGGGCAACCTGATGTATCTCCCCCCAGCAATGGGGGTGAAGAATCACAGTCCCAGGCTCGGGAGGAACCTGAGCCCACCGGCAGCAACGCCTCTCAACACTCCGCGGATGACCCCAACCCACCTGGACCCTCTGGTGTCCAAGCCCCTGCAGCACCTGCTTCAGGAACATCTGTGCCAACCACCACCCCAATTCCTGCCACATCCCAGGAGACACCCAGGAGCCCTGCCTGCAATGAACAACTGAGCCAGTCTGACCTGGAGGGACAAGGTTCGCCGGGCACCCAGGAGGAGGCAGACAACCCCCCAACTGCCATCCCTCAGGGGTCCCTTAGGCCCGATGTGCCCACAACAGCAGGCCAGGCTCGTGTGGGCAGGGGTGGTGGGAGTGGAGGCAGGCGGAGGCGAGAACCTGACCAGCCAGCTGAAGGGACCGGTATGTCACACATACGCAACATCATGGACGCATACCGGCGTGACACCAGGGCCATCAGCCAGGTAGTGGAGACCCTCACAGAGATTAAGAACCAGCAGGCCGAGCAACACGCCAGTCAACAAGAACACCAAAAATGGATGAAGGCAAGACTGGCTGAGCTCCTGGCGGTGCAAAGGGACATAAGCCGTTCACTCCGTCGGATTGCCGACAACATGGGCAACCCTCCCTTTGCCACCACCAGCCACAGGGAGGGAGGAGGAGGAGGATTTGTTCGACGGAGCGTCCCAAACATTGTCAAGGCCTGCATCTGAGGGTCTCGCGAGGAAGGTGGGTCGTCCACGGAAAAGACCGTGAGAGGCAGCGGACCATCCACATCTCCCAGGTCACCTGGCCTGGCACCTGGCCTTCATGCGCAACAGCATCACCTCATTCACTGACATTCTCTGCCACATGGACTTGCTTGTCACAGTCTGACCAATGATGACAAACGCTGTGTTCTGGACTCTGATGACTTCAAATGCCAAGGATCCCATCTCCCCCTGTGAACTTTGGATTCTAGGCACACTGTATAGCACCTATTTTTTCCCACAAAACACGCCCCCCACCGAGAATAAAACTAAATTTCTTTAATTAGATGTTGCAGCCATTTTGCATGAGTCCACAACATACGTGTGGGGAAATGTCAAACTATGCCTGAGTGTTGAACTAACTCCAGCCATCCCTACCCTGGGATCTGAGTCCGGTACAGGACACACATGGGTCACAATCTATCATCCAATACAGACATGGAGCACAATACTCACCCGTGATGGCCGTGATGTGGAGGTTCCCGGGGAGGGAGTCCCAAGTATGTTTGACCAGGTGGGAGAACTATCTCCTGCATGCTGGAGTTCGGTGGATGTGAAGAATGGTGGCCAGGGCAAGGTTGGATGCACGGAGTTGGCCCAACGGGGTCTTGGATGACAGACGTCCAAGGTTGGTTTGGGGTCTGGGGTTGTGGACTGCCTCCTGAGTGTGGGTGAGGAGTGTGAAGGTCATCCTGCAGCAGACAGTGATCCATTGCAGCTATCTCAGGTGGACGGTGATGGGGCTGGGGCGCGGGATGTTGAAGCTGAGGTGTGCAGATGCACCCTGGATGTGGACAAGTTTTCCGGGAGTTTGGCTGTTCTTGCTCCGTAGAGGGTGGGGCTGTAGTTGACACGGCTGGTGTTGTGGACCTGGGGGACGGCCTGTCTTGCCTTGGAGTGGATCTATCTGTGGATCATGTGCATCATGCGGAGGGTGTTGCAGCATGAGGTACAGATGCTGGTGAGTTGCATGGCAATTGTGAGCGACGAGTCCATGATGCACACCATCTTGTGTGCGTGGCCACTGGGTGCTGGTGCAGTGCCCTGGCGGGTGGGACACAAGGAGTTGACCCAGCTGTAAGGGGAAAATCCTCAGATGATTACCTCAGTCCTGGCCAAGTCCAGCCTCAGGTGGCTGATGTTCAGCCATTCATCAACGGACCTCATGCCTTCTTGAAGGTTGGAACTGGCAATGGCTGTGTCTTTGGTGAGGGTGAGGAGCAGCTGGCTGTCAATGGCATACAAGATAATGATGAGGTTGTGTGCGCCTGTGATGGTGGAGAGGGGGGTCATGGATACATTGAAGATTGACACGCTGAGAGATGAGCCCTGGGCCATGTACCAGATGACGCCACTGTACTACATGCTTAAGGCTTGAGTCCCACTCCCATGGCCTTGCGGTGAGCTACTTGGTGATTTCATCCTGGTCCATCACCTGGATACCAGTGTTGGAGATGTGTGAGCTGACAGTGTGTGAGCACATCGTGTATAATGCTGTGGAGAGGTCAAGGGGGGTGGCCTCACCATTGTTGAGCAGGGCAAAGTTGTCGGTGTTGGTGGCAATGATGACGGTTGCAGTGGGGTGATTACTGTGGAAGATCGTCTTGTGCAGGTTGCCTGGAGCTCTTTGCATGGAGGAAGTTTGTCAGTTGCTTGTTGACTGTCTTCCTGATGACATTTGCTGGCTAGGGAAAAACGGTGATGTTCCTTGAGAGCCTGCGTTCCTGCCGTCCGTTGTCTAAGAAGGGCCTGGGTCACTGCATGCCTCTATCTACCATAGAATGTGGCTAACTCCAATGATACATACATGACGTGCTGGACGGGGTCTACAAGGATGGGGAATGATGTGGTTGAGATGTTGTGTGGGAAGGGGCCTGATGGAGATCCCCAGGGTAAGTTGCACATGAGCCGGGTGTTGTATCTCCTGATGATGGAAGTCCAAAACCTGAGGGGGATGGTCCCGCGTATAATAGTGCATTCTGCCTCTGTGTGCCAAGGCTTGTGTGTATGTCCATGAGCTTGCAGTGGTAGAAAGTAGCAAGGGATTGGCTCAGCCTTGCAAAGGTGGGGTGTCTTTTGGATGGAGAGCTGATGTCAGTGCACTCACAATGCTGAAGAGCTCCTTGATGTCGTGCCTTTATTTGCCTCGGCCCCATCTGAAGGATTTCCAATTGTCCTTGTTGATGATATGGTGATGGCTGTGTGTGCCGTTTTCCAGGTTTGTAAGGCCACTGATGGATATTTGTGTTGCAAGCTGTGCACAAGAGTCCTGCTAGACGTGTATGAGTCCAGTAGGTCTGCCTTGTCCCAGGTGGCTTAATTTTTGTTGTGCGTCACAGGAAAGTCCGTCAACGTGGCTAGATTGTTGGATCAGTTGCTGATCCAGTGTGTGAGGTTGCAGGGTGTGGCGGTGGTGTTGGTTCCAGTGTCCCACACAGCATGTCTGTGTTGACTTACATCAAGCATCTTTGGGGGATTGGCAGCGGGGTGTGTGGCAGTGTGTTGCTTGTCAGAGACGGGGATGCTAATGTGGATGGACCAATGATGGATGCTGGTGTGGTTCACATCCAGCCAGAAGTTTCTGGCCCACAGCCACATGTATCCTGTGGATGTGAGGGCATGCGTGAAGATGGACGTGTTGATGGCTTTGCGGAATTGTGGATGTAGGCCTGGAGATCTATAGATGAGTGTTACTCTGAGGGTTTGCAGGGGGTTTGTGCCAAACCGGATTTGTGACCCTGAGTGCGTACTTGGGAATAGATATCAATTCATCCTCCGGGATTGTTAGTGCCGTCCCTGCGGGTGCTCTTGTATCCGTCTGAGATGGCAATGAAGAAGTTGTGTGCTGAGGATGCTTTTATCCAGGTCACTGTCATGAAGGTGATGTGTGGGCCTGTTGTGTTGAGGAGGTAACAGAGTCCAATGGCGTGCTGTTGGACGGAGCCGGTGTGGAGTAGGAGGGACATGACCTGGTTGATGTAACAGGGCCTGGAAGGCGGGGCAGCGCTGTGTAGGCAGTTGGAGTTGCACACTCAGCATGCGAAGGTGTCGTGTGTGCGCTTAGGGTATGCCTGAGAGCAGGCGGTTGATTTTCGGTTGGACATTGCTTGGAGGGTGGCTGCAACATGAGACTGTTGTGTGATGTGGGTCATGCAAGGACATGAGGGTTGTGCAATGCGCACGTTGCATGCGCTGACGGTCCTGCCTTTGGCACAGCGTGGCCGCAACAGTGGCACAGACAAGCTGATGACAGCCTAATGAATGGGTGGAGGGAGGACACGTTGCAATACTCATGAGGAATAGCAGGAGGACAACGATGACATGAGCAGACAACATGCGCAATAACCTGGGAATGACAGACACACAAGAAGTCAGCTAAAAGATTTTTCTCCGCATACATGGTCATTTACTGAAACATGAACAATGTTGTCCCCATGCTAATTTAAAAGAAAGTATCTCTGCTAAAATGTGTGGAATGACATCATCACTCTAGTGACACATCAGAACACACATCTAAGTCACTTAGCATACAGTCAGCTGGACACACACATTGCAACACATGCCACCCAAGGCTACAAGCGTGCACACTCAGACCCAGTGACTCGCCATTATGAGAAGAAGTTGTGTATGAGCTGACTCCGGATATCCTCCTCCTCCTCCTCCTCCTCACTTGCCTCGTGACCAAGCCCTTTACCCTCCATGGGTGGATGTTCCTGCTCATCCTGTTCCAGGATGAGTGGCACTGCCTTCTCCACTGGCATGTTGTGCAGCATGCAGCACACGAGGAAGATTTTGCAGACCTTCGCCGGTGCATATGGGAGGGACCCACCTGTCTTGTGAAGGCACCGGAATCGGCTCTTCAGGAGGCCAAACGTCCTCTCAATCACTCGCCTGGTCTGCTCGGGTGCATTGTTGTACCAGTGATCTGCAGCTGATCTTGGGTTGCGGAGAGGTGTCATCTGCCATGGCATGTTGGGATGGTCAGAGTCCCCTACATGGAAACATCATGTAAATGAGTGGGTCAGGAGATGCCGTAAGAGCCAAAGATACCGCAACACACAGTACAAACAGAGTATACCCACCAACAAGACAAAGTGCACAGACATGGGAAATCAGCATGTTAGCAAGACACACCACAAGGGCATTTATAGAGTGGTAATGTTTATGGTTGCGATAGGCGACCTCCTGTGCCTGTGGTGGTACCAAAGCCACATGTGTCCCATCAATGGACCCAATGACATGGGGCATCCCTCCCAGGGCATAGAAATCACCCTTGACACCTGTGAACTCCTCAGGAGTAGGAAAATGGATGAATTCATCAAGGTGCTCCAACATGGCTGCCAAAACATCACGCCGGACACGGCTGAACATTGTCTGTGACATGCCACCAACATCAGCTATGGTGAATTGAAACGTACCTGTGGCAAAACAATGTAGGGGCTGCCATCACCTTCATCTTGGGGGTCAACGCAGTAGGATACCTGTGTCGCGGTTGGAGGTGTGGTGCCAGCTTGTCGGTCAAGTCCTCAATCAACTGTTGAGTGAATCTGTAACGTCGGATGCAGGCACGTTCCCTCATGGCACCCAAGTCTGGCATTGGTCGGGGGACAGGCGGTGCCCTGCAGAAAATTGTATTGAATAACGAAGATTGAGAGCATAACAACATCAATGTCAATGAACAGAGCACATGCTAAACTGCTACTATATATCAGCTAAATACAGAGTTTAGTCTATGCAATACATCCAGGACACCTATGCCAGCCTGTCGGTCAAGTCCTCAATCAACTGTTGAGTGAATCTGTAACGTCGGATGCAGGCACGTTCCCTCATGGCACCCAAGTCTGGCATTGGTCGGGGGACAGGCGGTGCCCTGCAGAAAATTGTATTGAATAATGAAGATTGAGAGCATAACAACATCAATGTCAATGAACAGAGCACATGCTAAACTGCTACTACACATCAGCTAAATACAGAGTCTAGTCTGTGCAATACATCCAGGACACGTATGCCAGCTTGGTGATACTCCTACGACAAGCCAGATACACCCTTTGATTGGCAAGTCTACATGACATGCCCTGAAACGAGCTGGGGGCCAGTCTGATTGAACAGCCAGAGACATCACAGGAGTGACATACATCCACATAGCTGCATTTAAAGGATGTCATCTCATACAGACAGCTGACGGCAAGCTAGACGCACAGGTCACATGGAATGTCAAATGTACAGATCAAACACATTGCGATGAAGGGGTACACGTGAAAACAGAAAACACAGACATTGAGACGACGCAGATATGTCCTGATGTGAAAATATCATGTCCGATGCATACAGACCCTGCTTACATGGGAATCCACATGTGGCATGGTGTGCGTAGATGTGTGCCATGCCCATCTCCACGCAGGCACATGTTGGATGCAGCAACAGCAGATGTAGTTGACGGAACACTAACAGCAAGCTCATAGTGGAGAGGTGTGGCTCACTGGTTAGAGGCGGCAGACCCGTAGGCAGAGAACGGCCAGGGACCAGGGTTCAATTCCCGACGCGGCAGGGTCATGGACCAGGGTCAAAAACGGACTCGATAATTCTCGCTTCGGTACCTACTCTAACCAGGAACACACTCGGCAACTCTGGGCATTAAGCTTGCCTCATCTCTACAACGGCCCCCCGGGGATGCCTGGTTTCACCTTGGACATACCCAGAAAGGGACCATCTCACAGGGAAAACCAGGACGGGTTACCCAGCGGTCTTCGGCGCCAGGATACTCCATGGAGTCACAGTGCGCTTTACAAGTACACCTACATTTACATTTACATAACACACACATGACATAGTCACATCGGGGCACGCTGATCGTGAAATGTCAGTTGTTAGTGTCCCTGTCCCTGGCATCAGGGGACAGTTGCGGGTGGTGGTGACTGTGCCATACCAGTGATGCTGTGCTTGACACGTTTGTACTACAGGCACACATGTGCAAAGTGTGAAGGGGAAGTGTGCCACATAGTGGCCCATCACACATGACATGTGTACACAGGTCATCACACATCAATTGTGCAACTTCATGAGAAGACATGTGCAATATCACTGCCTGACACACCTAGGCCCTGCACATGAAAGTCTGCAATGACAATGACTTGATGTACAGCCTTGAGCGAGTCGGAGACCTCCATTCCTTTCGTGTGCGCCTCCTATCACCAGTGTAAGCGTGTGAAACGCCCCGTACACACGCTGTGAGAGCGTGTGTACGGTCCGTATCACTATAGTAGTGGTGCCGTAGGAGTCCGCATGGTACGGATCGTACACACGCTCTGAGAGCGTGTGTACGGTCCGTACCACTATAGTAGTGGTGCCTTAGGAGTGCGCGTGGTATGGACCATACACATGCTCTGAGAGCGTGTGTACGGTCCGTACCACGCGTACTCCTACGGCACCACTACAATAGTGATATGCACCGTACCCACGCTATGGATGTGTGAGTACGGTGCGTATCACTATTGTAGTGGTGCCGTACGTGTACGGGTACGTGTGAAACACACCGTACATGTTTTTTGGAATCAAAAATTACATAGGGGACAAGTATTAGGCCCAAAATGCATGCTGGTTATCATGGATACAGAGATTTCAGTTGCAATGTGGCCATCATGTGGGCTTGAAAAGTTAGTTGGCCCAAAAATTACAATGTTGCAAAGTGGTGTTTGCCTTGCTATGATGCTCAAAATTTGAACCATGCTAATTTGTGTCATTGGTGTATGTTTAAAGGGATTGGAGGAAACGTAGGATGCAAATGAGTCTGACCAATCACTCTGTACTCCTGTAAATGAAAGCCCCCAGCAAGTCAGATATAAGTCAGCCAGAACCCATGAGAGGGCACTTGCCTGCACAACTTTCCTGTCGATCACACTGCTGCTGTCTGTGCTTCCTCTGGCATCATGTCGCGTACTGTCGAGAGGGCCCAGCAATTCACACTTGAGGAGAATGAGTCATTGCTGGATGTCCTCCTCCCACAGTACCCCAAGCTGTATGGGAGACCAGGGGTGCTGGTGAGTGCTGACTCCTATACCTTTGACTGTGCACCTTTTTTGTGACTGTCACTTCTGGCATTATGTTCAGGTGTGACAGACATGCAATGTTGTTTAGAATGGATCCCAGGGGGGGAAAGGCTTATGTCTCTCATGCAGAGCATGATGTAGTTCCTGTGTGCACTCCTCACTTGCATTGTGCTTACTGTGACATTCACTGCATAGTGCATGACACATTCAGCCTGGACAATCCTTGGTGGCATTTTTTGGCTATTGTCCTGAGGTGATTCAGTGGTCCCCCCGGTGTGACAGGTGACTGTACCCACAGATGTGTATGAGTTGAGTGGACCTGTGGTGAGAGTGTCCAAGTGATGTGTACGCTCTCCTGGACATTGATGTGTGTGAATGTTCCTTGTCATGTGGGTGAGGGTCTATGTGAAATGTTGCACCACAGCTGCATGGAGGAGGCAACAGCTCTACCCTTCTGATGTGAGAAGTAAGCCGTGCTGTGTGTCTGACTTGCTGAGCTAGCCCGACTCCTGTGACACCCCACAGGCAAGTGGCACATGTGCAGAGTGGGGTTTGTATCCGCTGTTGCCAATGGCAGGTGATTGATCTGTGCCTGTGTGTGTCTGTGTACTCTGCTGAGGTTGTGTCAGTGGCCTGGGGCATGTAACTGCTTTGAGGTGCTGTCCATCAGCCTGGTGTTGCATGTGATGCACAGTGTGTGCCATGATCAGGGAGTGTGTCGCACCCCTCCTGCCACCTGTGTACTTTCAATGCCATGTAGTGCTGCATTGGGGCTTCCACAGAGGCCAATGTCTATATGAGAAAGATGCAATTCCTTGGCAGCATCCTATGCCCTGTTCAACATATCAAAGATGTTCAAATGTGTGTCTCTGTGACATGGAGCAGGTGTAGTGATGTTGTCTCACTTTTTCATCCTCACAGGTAACTGCCTACAAGAAGGGGGGGATCTGGAAGGAGATCGTCAGGGCCGTGAGATCCGTGGGGGGTCACAGTCGGTGCCTAGCCCAAGTCCGAAAACAGTGGCAGGACATCCGGTGCTGGACCCAGCTGATCGCCCGGGTCCAGCTGGGGCTCTCACCTCCACGCCCCCACGGCGGGCGCCAACGCCTGACCACCCACATGACGCGTGTCCTGGCGGTGGTCTTCCCTGACCTGGATAGGCAGTTACAGGAGAGACAGCAGCAAGGAGGGGTAGGTACATGTTTGTTTGTTGTGTTGTGTGTCGCCAGCTTTTGGAAGTGCTCTGTAGCCTGGATACACTGCCAGGGTTTATATGTGTAGTGCATTTCTGTTCCCCAAAGTCAACCGGTGCTCTTATTCATCCCTTCCCCTCCTTGACATGTGTCCCCTGGTCTGTGTGTAATCACAATTGCACATGGTCATCTAGGCTGCCAGTTAATCCAAGTGCACATTGCTTTCTTCATCATGTGGGTGGGTGGTATGTGACATATGTTGGTACCTTGCCTGTGCCCTGTCCTGTTCACTCTGTTGGGGGTCCATATTTGTTGGCACTGATGATGAGTCTCAACATAGGAGTGTGAGGTTTCAAATGAACACACTTGCAGCATGCATGACCAATGTTGTGCCCTCAGACATGATGTGCATGAGTGGGAGATATGGATAGTGCCAGGACGGTTGCTCATGTTACAGTCAGATCATTGCAGGAACAAGGAGCAGTGTGCCCACTACAGTCCCCTGAGACAACCTTGCCTCGTAATCATGTGTGTCATCCAACACTCTGCCCATTCTCAGTGTGTTCAGCATATGTTTGCCTCTGTGGCATTGTTCCCTGGCCTCATTTGTATTTATCCAAAGTGTGCTACATGTGTCCACTGGACAGGGAGACCCCATTTGGCTTGTGCATACTCACACTGGGCAGTGCCTGTGTGTCTATTCACAACTATCTGTTGATGGTTGTTTGTCACAAATATGTATTGCCAGCCTCACGAGGTGAGGTGGAGTACATTTGGGAATTCTTGCAGCACATTTTTGTAAACCCTGATTAAGATGTGTCACTCTTGAACTGTCTCAATCACATTGTCTCAGGTATGGGGGATTTGTGCGGGCGAGGCCAAACCTTATGTCTCCTTGCCAGGTCTGACCTGTGTGTGATAATAGGCTGGACAGAGACTCAACGTGCAGTGACCCAGTGATGTTGTGCAGGGTTTAATGTTTGTGCTTTGCAGCATGTGTCAATTGTTTAAATACATGATTCCTGCTCATACATTTTTTGCACCAGTGTGTGGTCCAGATGCTACATAGTTTGGTCTTTGTGTGCTGACATCTGTGTGGACATTCTGGCTTGCCATGAGGGTGTCTCCTCAGTGCAGGTATGCCTTTTTACAACACAATTGCAGGCCCATTAGCTTATGCATTGTCCTGGGTTTGGACATGTGTGCCACTCCACATGACAGGCAGTGGGTCAGATGTGTTGCCAACTGTGTCATCAGGTAACGGATGGCCATGTGACAACTGACATAATTCAAGTTGTTAGTCTAAAGGTATTGTACCTTGTACTCACAACACTTGTCAACAGGTCTTCATGTTTTAAATGCTTTAGTTTGGTGTTTTGTTGTTAAGAACAATAATGTGCCTGCATGACAGATGTCTCCCAAGGAAGTGCACAACAAACCACCTTTACACTTTCAGGGAACACACTGGCACATTTTAAAAGAAGGCACTGTTCTAATGAAACTGTTTTTCAGATTATACATATACATGTTCCCACAGTGTTGTGGAATTTGGGTAAGTCCTTGGTTGTTGGTGATACCAATTTACGAGTGTCAAGTCATCAAGACCTCCGTGGGCCAATGTATATGTACTTTCTGCAACACCATTTCTTTCTAACAGTGGCTTCTTTAAATAAGGCTGCCAGATTCTTTAATGACTGGGTAAATGTAGTTTTGTGTGCATCTCCTTGGGAGCCATCTTTTATGAAGGCACATGTGTGTTCTGTTCACAAAATGGCACATTCCCACATTCTGAACATGTCGATTGTGTAAAGTATTGTGATTCCCAAGGGACCAAAATGTTTTCGTTTTGTGTTCCAAAGTACTTACAGGTCTCTGAGTGTGGGGACACCTTTAGTATTGAGGTGTGTTAGTTTGCCTTGGCTGCACCACTACTGTTTCTTTCAGGGTAAACAAGAGGTGGCATGACTTCATTGTATTGCTGTGGTCACCTGTTCCCAGACACTAGCTTCTCAGTGTATGTCTTATTCAAGTTTTGGGCTGGTGTGTCCTATTTTTCCTTGTGTCCAAGTGGCATGGTGGGTCTACCAACTGGGGAGTACAGGGCTTACATATGTGCGGAGTAATCTAGCTGTTACTCATGATGCATTGCCTGATATGCACTGTGACCTATTGGTTTTGTACTCATGTGTCAGATGTATACAGGTGACTGATGTTTTCTGTATCTTCACCTTGCCCACAGCATCATCATTGGAAACCGAGGGAGACACCTGCACAGACCTGAATGAGGGACCCAGCACCAGTGCTGGCGAGTCTGCGGGAGCCAGTGGCACGGAGGGCGAGGGGAGTCAGTCGGAGGACCTGTCTGGTGGCGAGCCCAACAACGATGCAGATGGGTCCGAGGCTGACCTCATCGAGGGGGCGGAGGCTGCTACAACACCTGGCAGCAGCCCAACATCTGTCCCCGCCTCCTCCATTCCCATCACCGCCCTCCCAGTTGCTCCGGTCCCTTCTGTCCGTGCATCCTTCGGGACAGGCTCCGTACCCCCTGACCCTGTCACCCCTGCTGCCCGCAGTGCAGAGTCTGTGGACATACAGCGGCAGTTGCAGGTTGGGCAGGCATCGGTGCTGACTGTCCTCCATGGCCACACCACACTGCTGACACAGATAGTGTCGTTCATGGAGGGCATGTCAGCAACGATGTCTGAACAACGCAGGTTTCTGCAGTCCATGGACTCTTCCCTGACGGCAGCAGTGACTCTCCTGCAGCGCTTTGTCACCCCCCACCCCAGCCCCATCCACACTTCCCTCTCCCATACATGTCCCATGCACACACCCCACCAGACACAGGCAGCACACCATCAAGTAAGGGCAAGCGCACACCTCCTGGCACGCACACTCAGGGGGATCTAGGCACACCCACGGGGTTTGGGCCAAAATACATACACGCAGCCACAGTCTGAGTCCGCAGGCCTCACAACCCAGTCCCTCCAAAAGCACTCCCCTTGGCTCCCCTGCCAACCTGTCAACCAAAGAGGTCGACATGGGTGAGCTGGCCCTCACCCCCACTGTGACACCACCCCACAAGCGGGCGAGGAAGTCCCCTGGCAGAGTAGTTGAGTCCCCCCCTGTCCACTCCCTCCCCCAAGAGCGCTGCACCCCATCCCTCGGCCCCCCCCTCCGTTGGCCCTGGGGTTTCTTCCGGTGCAGGGGTTACTCTGGACGCCCTGGCAGCAGTTTGCAGTGCCAAGCTCACCTCCACCTTTGGCTCACCTCCACCTTTGGCGGTGCTTCACCCCCTGTGGTGGAGACGTCCACTACTGCACCCACCACACCTACCCTTCCCCCTCCTGTCCCTGCGGTGCCCGGTCCTTCCCCACATAATGCCCCCCCCGGTCGACGAACCAGAGGGTTCCACTGTGCAGGCAAGCTAGGGGAGACGCATGCCCATGTGTCCCCCCAAGGACTTCTATTATGGACAGGCCATTGGCATTTGTATATAGTGTGATTTCATAATTTGTTTTTTATGCTGAATAAGGCATTTTATTTTTACTTTGAACACTATTGCATTTCAGGTATTGATGTTGGTGCTGAGGCTCCAGGAGTTGGTGTTGTGGTAATGTGTTATGGTTCTGAGAAATGTTCTAGTCTGATGGTCATGAGGTGGACCATGGTATCTGCGTGCCATCACAAGGTCTCTGCAATGAATCATTGGTAGGGTGTGTTATTTTAGTTTTGAGACATTGTCCCAAGGAGTGTTCCTTCCTCTGTGGCACCTGACATCTTCCCTGCAAAGAGTTGCACATTGTTGTGCTAACCTGTGTCTACATTTCCTTTGTTGGTGACGGATCCCTTCAACTATGGCCATGCCTGCTCAGCAATGTCTCCGGCTGCATCGTCTGTGCCATCCTTGCTAGTCACTGTACTTCTGTATTGAGTATGTTGAAATGCCTTCATGGAGAAATTCTCCCTTTTCAGCACTATGCATGTGTGAACTCCTGACCTAGCACACATATGGTACTTGTTCTGCAGGGTATTTGGGCACCTGAATCACAATTGTGGGCATTGGATCTGTGGGAACTCCACCCTATTCCTTCCATGAGAGACAACATCTTGGTGGCTGGCCCAGCACCTGTACATTCCTATCAGTCCTGGGATGTGCGTGACAGTGTGTGTTCCCTTTGGCTCTCTTAGTTTAGTAGGCAGTGACATGACTATACAGTCTTGTGGCATGATCTCAGTGTGTGTATTGTGCTGCATCCGCCAGGGGTTGGTATGCATGTGTTATTTGTCCTCACACCCACATGTGGTGTGTCATGCAGTGGTGGAAAGACATCCATCCTCCTGGGAGTGGGACACTGCTGTCAGTGATGTGTTGTTATGGCATTATCATCATTGTCCAAAGTTAGGGATGCGTACATACACCCATGGAATTTGTGGTCATCTGATAATGATGTACACCCCCCCCCCATGTCTCTGTCCACTGCTGGGAGTCCTCTGCACCCACCCATATATGTCTGTCCACTGCTGGGTGTCCTCTGCACCCACCCCTCACATGTCTGTCCACTGCTGGGAGTGATATGGACCCACCCCCATGTCTCTGTCCACTGCTGGTAGTGATATGCACCCACCCCCATGTCTCTATCCACTGCTGGGATTGCTCTGCACCCACACACATATGTCTGTCCACTGCTGGGAGTCATATACACTCACCCCTCACGTGTCTGTCCACTGCTGGAGTGATATGCACCCACCCCTCATATTGCAGGCCACTGCTGGTAGTCATTTACACCCACCCCTCACATGTCTGTCCACTGCTGGGAGTGATATGCACCCACCCCCATGTCTCTGTCCACTGCTGGGAGTCCTCTGCACCCACCCCTCATATTGCAGGCCACTGCTGGGAGTCATATACACCCACCCCTCACATGTCTGTCCACTGCTGGGAGTGACATGCACCCACCCCCATGTCTCTGCCCACTGCTGGTAGTCCTCTGCACCCACCCCTCATATTGCAGGCCACTGTTGGGAGTCATATACACCCACCCCTCACATGTCTGTCCACTGCTGGGAGTGATATGCACCCACCCCCATGTCTCTGTCCACTGCTGGTAGTGATATGCACCCACCCCTCACATGTCTGTCCACTGCTGGGAGTGATATGCACCCACCCCCATGTCTCTGTCCACTGCTGGTAGTGATATGCACCCGCCCCCATGTCTCTGTCCACTTCTGGGAGTCCTCTGCACCCACACAATTATGTCTGTCCACTGCTGGGAGTCATATACACCCGCCCCTCACATGTCTGTCCACTGCTGGGAGTGATATGCACCCACCCCTCATATTGCAGGCCACTGCTGGTAGTCAATTCAATTCAATAAGCTTTATTCGGTTAATATAAAACAACCATAAAAGCACATAAGAAAACGTAATTAAAAGACAGTATGGTACATTAAATTGATACGATTCCGACAATTAAAATATATTTAAAATATCATGCTTTTCCTTGCATCAATTGATCTCAAAATATAGGTCGCAGCATAGAAACATATATCCGGTGCCCGCATTGTAAACAGTAAACTCATAGCAGCATTTGTAGTTCAAGTGCAGTATTTTTTAAACAAAGGTTTAAGAAAGGCAATACGAAAATTTAAAAACAAATCACATATGAGGAGAAAGTGCAGAGTACTTTGTTTGGTACGTCCATCACATGGGCAAGAGGAATCAGGATATTTTTTAACACAGGGGAATGCTACCAAGTGATGGACGATGCCTAATCTCATTCTTGAAAGGACAAATTGATGTGAAGTTCTAGTTACCTGACTCAAATATGCTTGAAAACCCTCTGTGTCTGAGAGTGAGTAATAAAACTGGCTAGTTGTTAAGTGCCCGCTGGTTTTTTGTCTTACAGACTTTCTCTCCCTCAGAAATGTGTTTTTCAATTCATTTTTAGACATTATTCTTACTTCATTGGGGTTTTCTAGAACGTTTAAATTGAATACATCCTTAAAAGGTTGTACTATATAATTGAGCCATGGGATCTTTAAGCAATTATCTAGTTGGAAACAGTCATTAATAATTTTCCTGTTAAATGCAGTTTCTTCTTTCAACCATATAGATCTCCAGGTTAATAATGGTCTGAGCCCAATAAGGTCCGTCAGGTAGCTAATCCCCACTTCGCTATGTATTAAATCAGAGGACGCTGAAGTGGGTAGACAGAGCAACCTTTTAAGATGCGAATTTTCCTCTATTTGCAAATCCCAATGGGGGTAATGGCCCCATACCCCGACACCGTAAAGTGCAATTAAGGTACATCTTGATTGATAGATATGCATCATATCTTTAATGCGACGGTCCCATATTTTTGCGGCAAACCTGAAGACACCATGTACACTTTTTGCCATCTTGGACCTAACATTCACCATTTCCTGCGACCATTTACCATTACTTGAAAAAGTTATCCCTAGGTAACAGAACTTGTCTACTATTTGTATTCTCTGACCTTCTATGAAGAAGGATTTAGATTTCACAGGCCGTAGGCCACAGACCATGGCATATGTTTTAGTCCTATTGATCTGAAACCTTCTGCCCTTAATAAAATCAACAAACGTGTCTATTAACCTCTGTAAGCCAAATGCTGTTCTTGCTAAAAGTACTGCATCATCTGCATACAGCAGAACAGGCACAACTTGTCCTCCCGCCTGGGGTGCATCAGACTTTACAAGTTTTAGTGCTGCATCCACTTCATTAATAAAAAGGGTAAAAAGTAGCAGTGCAAGGACACATCCCTGCTGAATACCTAATTTGACCTTAAATTTAGGAGTGCATTCACCCTTTTGGCCATACCGTACTGATGTTACTAATTTTTCATAAAGCCTGGCCAAAAAGTAAATAATAGATTCTGGGGCACCAAGCTCTAGTAGAATCGGCCATAGCATGGCATGATCTACTAGATCAAATGCACTGCTTAGGTCAGCAAAACATAGGAAGAGGGACCCTTGCTGAGCACGTGTATATTTTCCTATTATTAAATCCAAATATATACACTGTTCAAGGGTCCCCCGTCCCTTCCTAAAGCCATACTGTGATTGGGTTAA
Source organism: Triturus cristatus (assembly GCF_964204655.1). NCBI lineage: Eukaryota > Metazoa > Chordata > Amphibia > Caudata > Salamandridae > Triturus > Triturus cristatus. The sequence goes on from NC_140580.1 coordinate 337,416,338, forward strand.
AATCTCGTTGTCCTCCACCCATTCCTCTAATCTGACTAATAGAACCCTACTCATAATTTTAATAGATGAGTCTAGGAGAGAGATCGGCCGATAGTTTTTTTCCTCAGATCTGTCCCCTTTCTTAAATATGGGGATAATAATAGATTCGCCACATGTGAAAGGGGCACCTTCAACAACGGCAGCATTAAAAACTCTATTTAGTATGGGGCCCCAGAGAGCAGGTGTGGCTTTATAGACATCTATTGGGACACCATCAGGGCCCGGGGCTTTCCCTCCCTTACTACTGCTAATTCCTTGTTCTACCTCTGCTAATGTAATATTAAGTGGTAGAATTGGCCAGGGACTAAGTTCACCAGCATCCATCATGGTTATATTCCCTGGATTGAATATACTGGAGAAATGCATGACCCATGCCTCACTGCTAACATACGATGTGATTTCGGGAACACCCTCGTTTTTAAAAAGGGTGAATTAACTGTTTCCCAAAAAAGCTGGCTATTTGAGGTATACGCAGCCATTGTGAGTTTATCCCAGGCCTCCTCTTGAAGCTCTCTCTTTCTGCGTTTTAAATGTAGTTTATAGGCCTGTCTTAGGGTCTTAACAAGCACCGGATCCCTACTCTTACTAGACAGTGCTTGTTTGAGCTGGTTCAGAGAGTGAGTACATGCGTGATTAAACCATCCTCTAACTTGTTTAGAATTCTTATTGGATGTTGTGGTCATGATACTATTAATAGTTCCATTGATTTTACAGAAATTCATTAAGATCGGAAATGGTTCGACTTTATCATCCAAATTCTCAAGTATCTCAATATAGCATGTAGTGACAATGGTTTTGATCACCTTGTCCGGGTTAACCCCTTTCCATTTTATTCTGGTGCCATTAGGTCTACACGGAGTTATGTTGTTGCCAATTATGATTGGTATTACCGGGCTTCTATTGCCCCATACAGCAACTGTCATACTAATACAATTATGATCACTTAGCAATAGATCTTCTATCCTCGGGATGGTACAGGATGGTACAGAATGGAACAGTATTAACAGATACCAATACGTGATCTATAATAGTATTAGCATTTCTACCTGTGAAGGTAGGAATCAAGTTTCCAGAACCATCTTTGGCATACTGCAGGAGGTCCAGATCAAATTTGGCCAAAAGTAAATTTAAAATTTCACCATACGTATTATGTGGAAAATGCACACAATCGTCTCCTGAATCATTCCTGAACCCACAAACATTTGTCACAGATAGGGGGCATGTTTGTACGTTAAAATCGCACACCCAGATGATATCAAAATTTACACATATATTTTTACCCAGGCAGTCAATAGCATTCTCCAGTTCGATAACTACCTTGTGTCGAGTACAATCGAACAAATTATTATAAAAATTGATTAACAAAACATCTCGTCCTGTTTTTTGATGTAGCCAAAGTACCTGTGAGTGACATCCAACATTTATAGATGTTTTAACTTCAATGGGCAGATTATTAGACATAAGTATTAACAACCTTCCCTTCGCTCTACCAGCTGTAGAGCTCAGTGCGGGTAGATTAAAAGAAACAAACCCATCAAAATTACCATAATCTTGGCACCAGGTTTCCTGGAGACATATCATATCATGTTTACCGAGGAAATCAATCCATTCTAGCATCTCTCTTTTCTTTATCAATCCGGCTATATTCCAGGAGACTACACTTAGACCACAGACTATGGTGCTCTTGGTAGCTTCGGCTACCTTGATAATTGGGTATTGGACAGCCCTCGGCACATTAATCGTAGGAATCACATCCTGGGAGATAACTACTTCCGTGGATTCACTCATATTGCCATTGGGGGACTCTACCAACGCTTTGCTCAGGTTCCGACCTTTCATAGAACCTTTGTCCCCCAGGATTTTTAACTTCTGTCTTAAAGGTACTTTTCCTATCAGTCCCTCATCCCCTTGTGTGTTACTACTCCTAAATCCCGCCATTCCTTTAACGTGGCGGGTAGGGCTGTGCCAATCATTCTGCTCGAGACTACTGAGTGGTTGAAATCTATTGTGGGTCGGAAGAGCAAAAGATGGTAATGGGGGCAAGTTCCAGTTAGCTCTACGGTGTACCGGGTCTGTGGCCATAGGTGTAACTTGTTTTAGATGGTTATAAAAAAAGCCAAGTGGAAGGGCTAAAATTCTACCTTCCATATCAGTCACAGCGGAGCCTCTTTCCAGGGTAATCCTGGCATAATCTGGATTTTTAAAAATTATGATGACACAATCACCCTTCATTGACCGATCCAGTTTACTCTTCTTGTCGTAAGGATCTGGTCAGCGTGATTAACAGGATGCCACAGTTACGATATAACCAATCCACCACTTTATTTTTAAGGGAAGCATGAGTTTCTATAGTACTCGGACTAAGAGAGGGGATATTCACCAATACTGCCACATACGGGCAGAATTCCAGGGGTAGGTTAATAGATCTAACCTTTTTATCCTCCTCTTGGGCTTTCTCTGTCTGGTTTGGTAATACCTGTGGGGTTCTCGTATTCCTAGTAGCTTGATTATCTATCTCCCGGGGATAGCTATTCCTCAGTAATTCCTTCCTATATCCCAGAGGGACTGAGTTAGCCATTGAATTCAATTCTATGAGATTAGGATTATCCTGTTCTCCAACTCTTCCACTCCTGGTGATAACTGGTACGTCCCTTACAACAGGTATAGCTCCTGTTCCTTGTGGTCCTTCCTGTTGCCCAATTGTGTTCTTTTTAGCCATATCTTCGAATATGTTAAGTGCCCCATTGAATCTCACTACCTCAGCATTAAGATGATCTAATTTATCGTATAATTGTTTGAGGTGGGATTCTAAGGTATGGGTTAGGGCAGCTATGATCTTATTAACCTGTGAATCACATATAGATTCAAAGTTAGGTGTATGCTCCACTATAGGATTAGGTGCCAAAACCTTTACGCCTCTATTGGCTCCCCCCTGTTTTTGCTGTGATTTCTTACAGCTCCTTTTCCTTTTGGAGAGTGGTGAACCATTGGGTAAGCTATGGGCTTCTCTAAAATCCGAGGAATCTGGAACAGAGCCTGGACATAAAGTGTTCAAATGGGGGACGATAAGTGGATCTTTAGTTGTGTTACACTCAGCTTGAGATTCGATCATGCTGCTAGAACCAGGTCCATTGCCTAGTCCTAGCGAAAGGCGCCGTTCCGCCTTATCTATCTCAACGCTAATGGCGCTAACCGCCTTAACGAGGTAACAGTCAATAGTAGAGCCTGGGGTCTCAGCAGAATTAATCGTTCCCTTTTGTAATTTGCGTTTCGACATGGTGTATATTTCGAATTTACAGGGAATACCCCACTATAAAGGGGGTAGGATACAGGGGGCAAAATAAAATCCGTACCTAGTTAAGAAAATCTAAGCATGTGAGAAAAAATAGAAATAAAAAGCTTATTGATCGTCTTATTTACTAAAATAACAAAAACTAAATTGAAATAAAATGATACCGATAGGTATGATCTACAAAACCAATTATAAACAAGTAAATACTTTAGGGAATCAAGGCGTACCAATTGTTCAATGAATCATTTTCGTACTTTCGCGGTGAGGCCAAGAGGGATGGCCCAGCCCAGCCTAGTCCAGCCCCGGACGGCCACAGATGGCCCGCCCTTTGCCCGGGCTTAGCCCGGCTCATTCCGCGCGCGTCCTCGTGGGACCAGGGACCGAGTCCAGCTTTAAGCGCCTCCTGGCACGTTGTTCTGAGGCGTCCTGCCCCTAGGGATGATGGGAGTTGTGGTCCGGCGGAGCCAAGCCCGGCCGACCGAGTCCGGTATCCTGCAGAGCCTCGGTGGGTACAGGACAGCGGGAGTGGGGGGCAGAGCCAAGCCCGGCCCCAGAAGAGCAGGGGACTGCAACCTCACATCGCCAACAGGGAACAGCAGCACGCCAAAGGACTCAGCACCGAGCCCAGCTTTAAGCGCCTCCTGGCACATTGTTCTGAGGCGTCCTGCCCCTAGGGATGATGGGAGTTGTGGTCCGGCGGAGCAAAGCCCGGCCGACCGAGTCCGGTATCCTGCAGAGCCCCGGTGGGTACTGGACAGCGGGAGTGGGGGGCGGAGCCAAGCCCGGCCCCAGAAGAGCAGGGGACTGCAACCTCACACCGCCAACAGGGAACAGAGGGGGCGCGAGTTATAGTTAGCTGAACTAACTATAACAGGGGAATTTCTAGGGTTTTGTACGAGGGAAATGTCCAGCTAACAATAACGCCCCTGAAACCTATGTTTTTTTTTTGTGAATTTCTAAGGTTTTTTAAATGCCAATTCCTAACTATAACGTGCATGAAACCTATGTTTTTTTCAGTGAATTCAAAGGTTTTTTAAATGCTAATTCCTATCTATAACTTATCTCTAAAGATATCATGTTTAATGATTTTCATTGGATTTCTATATTTTTCAAATTCAGTGTGTCAATTTCATGAATTATGTTTTTTTGAAATTCTTTTTATCACCATTTTTTTAATTTATTTTTTTAATTAATTCTTTTAAAAATTAAAAAATATTATTTGTTTTTATTGGGTTTTTCAAACATATTTTTTTATATTTTTAAAAATATTTCTTTAACTATATGTTCAAAACTTTATTTTATATATTTTTTTCCATGTTTTTGGATCCGCGCACCCTATGTGCACCGTTCTCGCTCCCTACAGGTTAGCATCCGCGCATGGTATACGTTGGGTACGTGTTTAGTGCGCGATCGCAATGCGACAGGTACGTGACTCCCAGCCTATACGCGGCACGTTTGATGTACGTAACGCGACGTTTACGCGCTTCCGCGATGCGTCATCTGCGTCTATGACGCGGTAGGTGCGCGGATCCCACAAAATATTTAACATTTAAAAAAACATATATATATGTATTTCATGTGAATATTAATTGAAGACAAACTCTAAACTAGTCTTAAAACGAATATATTTTTACATCTAATCCTATAATTGTTTTTAATTCAATTTCGCGGATGCGAGCTGGGTGCGTGCTGCCTATGCGCAGGGTGCGCGGATCCCATGTCACCTGCAAAAAAAGAGATTTGATTGGTTCATTACACTTCCTCTTCTAACTATTAAAAGACCCCACCCAATTCAATCATTCTTCTTTGACCTTCTTTGGAGGAGCATCTCTTTGCAGAGAAGAAGATTTTTTTAGACTAAGTTTATACTTAGCTCTAACTTTTTTCTACTAAAAATGGCTTCAGGGCAGCAGGCATCACCTGCATCTCCTCATACATCTGAGGATGAATTTTTGGAGGAGGCACCACGCAAAGAACGCTTTTCTTCATTGGTGTGGACATTTTTTACTTTTCCCGAGGGACAGAAAAAGACCAATGCCACCTTGGTCACATGCAAGATTTGCAAAAGAGTGCTGTCGCGAGGGGATCCTAACAAGAAATACTCGTGCGGCCCAGCTAGTACGATGAAGCACCTAAGGACCCTTCATCCAAACAATCTTGCACGAGAAGAATGCCGACGGATGAGAGACACTCCTGCTCCTGCGCCTTCCACCTCACCGCAACCGAGCACTTCAAGAGTGCATCCATTAGCCCAAAATTTGGACATCCGTCCTCAATTTCAATTTTTAAAAGTGCTCTGCACTAAGTGCAATGCGACTTTGTGCTACGGTGAGCAGTCGATCGATCTGATCTGCTGCCGGCAAGAAAGTCACATTTGCTAGTTTTTTTTTTTTTTTTTTATTGTTCCCTGAAGTTCATTGTTTGGTTCCTCCTGTTTTTTTTTTTTTTTGCAGAAAAATCAAAAAAAATTAAAAATTGTTCAGAAAACCCCCCCAAAAATATAAAAGAAGAATGAAGAAAAAAAAAGTTCTTGTAAGAACTAACTTTCCTGGTTTAAAAAAAGAGCTAAATTTCTTTGTTAGTGTGTGAAAGTTTAGATGAATGTATGTGTAGTACGTAATTGACTGAATGAATGCATTAGTAGCGTATGGTGAATGTATAAGTGCAGAACTATGAGGAAGTGCTGCAGCATCACACAGTAACCTCTTTAACTACAGTGTGCTGTAGTACTTCCGAAGCACAGGGATGCAACATATGTACATAAATATGTTGCAAATCTATGCTTCTCTCTGCACGACTGCTTAAACTGCAGCCATGTGGTGACACAGGCATCCTTGCACCATAGTGTAAGGATATCTGTGTCATGTGCTGTTTGTTTTTGTGCAGGAAGACACACCTTCCTGCACAAAAACAATCAGTAAAGGCATTTTTCTCCTTCAATGTATGCTGAGCATTGTAGCATGCATTGAAGATATAAAAATGTGGAGAAATGAAAACAATTCTCCTTGTTGTGCTTTCCTACACCAATTTTAGAATGGTGCAGCATTCACACACATATCGAGATTTATGATTTCTGACAAATCTAGACATGTGTCTTGTTCTATGAGTATTCAGTGCAATCGTGCACAACAACACTTATAGAACACCCTTTCAACGCAAACTGGTGTGCATAATGAGGTTGTATTTACATGGAGTATAAAAAGTACACCGAGTGCCTTTTCCTCTCTTTGTAAATATGAAAGAGTGTCTTGCGCAATAACTATGTTACAAAAAGTGACATATTTCCAGTTTTAAAATCCCTTGCGAATGATAGAAGGTAAGCACAGAGTTTGGTCTGCAAAGATGTTCAAAGAAGAATGATTGAAATGATTGCGGTCCTTCAATAGCTACAATGGGAAATATTATGAACCCCTCAAATCTCTTTTTTTGCAGGTCACATGATATCTGATTATGGTCAGATTTCAAAACTACATAGGTATAAACAGATACGTGTTTCAACTTTGTAGCTTCTTGCAGACCTCCTCATTCTGCATATTGAGACTTAGTTAAACTTACCTTCACAGTAATAGCAATAAAAAATGGTATACATTTTTTTTTAACAACACATTTTTATTTGTCATTTGCACATTATAGGCAGGGCTCTGTACCCCAGAGGCCTCTGCAGCATCCGATTGTAAAGCAGTAAAACACCAAAGGACATTTTCAATTTTTTAAAAAAGGGAACCACAAAGAAAAAACAATGCAAACCCATTCTTTGATCTAAAGTGGAATCTCGGATCACCACCCTCCCCCCCCCACACCCCTCCCACCAAGTTGCGCTTTGCCCACTGAGAACCGCTCACCTGCCCACACCCATAGTCCACTGAGAGGAACAGAAATGATGGCCTAATCGCTCTAATAGAGGCCCGCCCCACCTGCAACACCCCTGCACCGCCCGCAACCCCCCCCACCCCATTTTTTTCAGATTTTCATTGCAATCTAAATTCATATAAATTGATTATTTTTAAATTTGGATCTGTGAAAGAAAAGGAAAAAAAATTATAACATGTAATAATACATTTTTTACAACACAGCATAATTTCCACAAAGTAATTTGTTTGCCTCTTTTGCTGTTCTCAGAATATATTGAATTTCACTAAAAATAGTGATTTCAATCGTACTCATCACTTAACAGCGGGCAAAAAAAAAACAATCAGAAAGATTGTTAAACAATACCCAACATGCTATTCTCAGCAAAATACCACAAGATACAAATCACAGATATATAAAATGCTTACGGCTAACAAAATGTTATAAGTTTAACTTACAAAAACTGTAAATGTTGTCGTTTTAAAATATTCACCGAATCTAAGGATGAATTTTTGGAGGAGGCACCACGCCCACAACATTTTTCTTCAGTGGTGTGGAAATTTTTTACTTTTCCCGAGGGGCGAACAAAGATCAATGCCACCTTGGTCACATGCAAGATTTGCAAAAGAGTTCTGTTGCGAGGGGATCCTAACAAGAAATACTTGCACGGCAAGCATGATGAAACACCTAAGGGCCCTTCATCCAAACAATCTTGCACGAGAAGAGTGCAAACGGATGAGAAACACTCATGCTCCTGCACCTTTCTGGGTTTCTTTTCTTTTTTTTTTTTTTTGGCATGATTTCTCTATTTTTACGTTGAAAAACAGTATCTGTAAAAAAGAATCACAAATAAATGTATATTAATAACTTTCAAATTTATACTAATCCATTACTGTACAAACACATTTATATAAAAACTGACTAAGAAACCATAGCCCTGAACCAGAAGTGTGACGATGGTTAAAACACTACATGCATAGTGCATACTACTTTGAAGCAGTTCATGCCCTAAAGCCTACCTCACTAAAAGACTACATGCTAACTGACTGAATGATTACAGTGCTATAAGGAGACACACTGGGTGAGTAACAGGGTGTTGGCTAGAAGTGTATGAATACTGACTGGGGAATTGAAGGTGTGAAACACAACTGTGTAGGTGGTTAGAGGCCTGCATGCATAGTGAATAGGCATTTGAAGCAGTCTATGTGCTAAGGCCTGGCTCACTGCATGAGTACTTGGGAACTGACGGAATGATTGGAGTACAGCAAAGAGAGTGCCTGGGTGAATTTATAAGTGGTTGGTTTTTGACACAGTGAATGGATTAGTACTTGGTACTGAATGGGTCACTAGAGGAGTGACAGGATGTTTGCTGGACTGTATGGATACTGACTAGGGAATTGAAGATGTGAAAGACAAGTGTATAGTATGTTAGAAGACTGCATGCATACTGCATAGACATTTGAAGCAGTCTATGTGGTAATGTATGGTTCACAACATGAGTACTTGGAAACTGACTAAATCATCAAACTACTGCTAGGACAGTGCCTGGGTAAAACTTTTAAATTTTCAGTTCTGGCACAGTGAAGAGAATAGTACATGGTACTGCACTTTAGTGTCTGACTCATTTTATCAATGCATAAGCAAAGAATAGCTTCTAAAGCTACTAAAACTTGACAACATGACCGGTTTTAAAACAGTTATCTGTCAGCAAATACACGATGTTACCAAATGCTTCTATCAAAATCCTTACCCAAATGCACACAGACTCACAGTGTGATTTTAGACAAGCAACACTATCCTAGGAGATTACCAAAACTCATTCACTAGTTTAGAAGAGGTAAGGGTACTGCACACAATCTACATATTTAAGTACAGCACATTAGTGTCAAAGCATGACTCATTTAATAAACGCATAAGCAAAGACTGGCTTCTAATGCTACTAAAACTTGACAACATGACAGGTTTTAAAAGAGTTATCTGCCAGAAAATACACGATGTTACCAAATGCTTCTCTCACAGTGGTTCCCAAATGCACACAGACTCACAGTGTGATTCTAGACAACAACCACTATACCTAGGAGTTTACCAAAAATCATTCACTACTGTGGAAGTGATAAGGGAACTGTACACAATCTACATATTTCAGGACTGCACTTTTGTGTCAAAGCCTGACTCATTTAATCAAAGCATAAGCAAAAACTGCCTTCTAATGCTACTAAAACCTGACAACAAGACAGGTTTTAAAACAGTTATCTGTCAGCAAATACATGATGTTACCAAATGCTTCTCTCACAGTGGTTCCCAAATGCACACAGACTCACAATGTGATTCTAGACAAGCAACACTATCCCTAGCAGCTTACCAAAACTCATTCACTACTGTGCAAGGGGTAAGGAAACTACACACAATCTACATATTAAAGTACAGCACATTAGTGTCAAAGCATGAATCATTGTATCAATGCATAAGCAAAGACTGGCTTCTAATGCTACTAAAACTTGACAACATGACAGGTTTTAAAACAGTTATCTGTCACCAAATACACAATTTTACCAAATGCTTCTCTCACAGTGGTTCCCAAATGGACAGACTCACAGTGTGATTCTAGACAAGCACCACTATCGCTAGGAGTTTACCAAAACTCATTCACTACAGTGGAAGTGGTAAGGGAACTGCACACAATCTACATATTTCAGGACTGCACTTTTGTGTCAAAGCCTGACTCATTTAATCAAAGCATAAGCAAAAACTGCCTTCCAATGCTACTAAAACTTGACAACAAGACAGGTTTTAAAACAGTTATCTGTCAGCAAATACACGATGTTACCAAATGCTTCTCTCACAGTGGTTCCCAAATGCACACAGACTCACAGTGTGATTCTAGACAAGCAACACTATCCCTAGCAGCTTACAAAAACTCATTCACTACTGTGCAAGGGGTAAGGAGACTACACACAATCTACATATTAAAGTACAGCACATTAGTGTCAAAGCATGACTTATTTTATCAATGCAGAAGCAAAGACTGGCTTCTAATGCTACTAAAACTTGACAACATGACAGGTTTTAAAACCGTTATCTGTCAGCAAATACACGATGTTACCAAATGCTTCTCTCACAGTGGTTCCCAAATGCACACATACTCACTGTGTGATTCTAGACAAACAACACTATCCCTTGCACTATACCAAAACACATTTCATCTTCGATCGCCAGTAGATAATATATATATATATATATATATATATATATATATATATATATATATATATATATATATATATTCACTGAAAAAACCATAGGTTTCAGGGGTGTTATAGTTAGCTGGACTTTTCACTTGTACAAAACCATTGAAATTCCCCCGTTATAGTTAGTTCAGCTAACTATAACTCGCGCGCCCGCAATGCACTGCTGATGACGTCACATATTACATCACTCATGACATGGTCAGTGACATCACTCATGACATCACTGATGACATCTCAAATGACATCACTGATGACATCACTGATGACATCATCCAGTGAATGTGTGTTTTTCTGAAAATTAAATATGTTTTATATATGTATATCTCAAGGTCGATGGAAGAATAAATGGGTATATAAGTGTCTAAATGGATGATTTGTTTTTGAAAAATTGATTGTGTAACTGACTGATTAAGTGTATCATAGTGAATACATGGCTTAGTGAGTGATGTTTAAATATGTAAATATCTGTATCAGTCTCTCACTTTGTGTATAAGTGGCTGCATGGGTTGGTGAGTAGCTACATGGGTGTCTATATAGGTTATTAGTAGGTTTTTTGAGTATCAGTCTGAGTGTCTGCATGGTTCGGTGGGGGGTATTACGTAATGCATAGGTGCATGAATGAGTGACTCACTGTTTGTATGTGTTGAACACAGCATGTGTGCAGGACTGTATGGGTGGATGAGTGTGTGTATGGGTGTGTTAGTGAGTGAATGACTGTCTCAATTGTGTCTTTATGAGTAACTACATATGTTTTAAACTAGTATATGTGACTATTGGTGTATATATGTGAGTATATGTGAGAGTGAGAGATTGAAAGAGTTCCTGTATGAATAAGTATGTGTTTATATAAGGGATTGTTTAAAAGACTAAGTATGTGTAAGTTTCCGTAGAAGTAAGTGTGGTGGTGTGTGTATAACTGTAAATGCAAGTAAATGTATGTTTGATTCTTTATTAACATGAGTGACTATGTGTGTGAGTAACTCTATGGATGAGTGGCATTGTGTAACAGGATGTATAGGTGTATGAGTACATATGATGAGTGAGTACATGTATGAGTGACTGTATAGGACTGTTGGTGAATGAGTGGATGTGTATGTGGATCTTAGAATTACTGAAGAGGTTGTTGTAACTGGTATTGGTATGTCCATTGTTTTGAAAATTTTAGTCTCTAGTTTTTGAATGTGTGTATCAAAGGTTATATTAGGGTGAGAGGAGGTCTGCCACTCTATCACAAGGATGATGTCATCAGTGATGTCATCAGTGATGTCATGAGTGATGTCACTGACCATGTCATGAGTGATGTAATATGTGACGTCATCAGCAGTGCATTGCGGGCGCGCGAGTTATAGTTAGCTGAACTAACTATAACGGGGGAATTTCAATGGTTTTGTACAAGTGAAAAGTCCAGCTAACTATAACACCCCTGAAACCTATGGTTTTTTCAGTGAATTTCTGAGGTTTTTTAAATGCTAATTCCTAACTATAACGTGCCTGAAACCTATGGTTTTTTCTGTGAATTTCAAAGGTTTTTTAAATGCTAATTTCTAACTATGCCTACAGAGATAGGACATGTGAAGAAAGAAGAAAAAATGCACAGCAAGAAACAAAAGAAGTGCAGAAAAAAGCAACAGAAGTCCTCAAATACGAAGATAAGTGCAGGAAGAAGGATAACGTGCAGAAAGAACAAAAAGAAGAGCAGAAAGAAGCCTTGTTGCAAAATCATCCTGTACCCTCAACTTTTTCAGGCGGATACTGGTGGTAACGGAGTCTGACTAACCAGTCCTAGAGCCATTGCTATGTTAAAAGACACTTAGAATACAGTGAAAACACCTACATACACTAGGGAACATTATGCGTTGGGGTCCCCCTGTGATTAGCATGACCTCCTCTGTAAGCCCCTAGTATATAATAGGGCATGGGGATTAAAACTACCTCTTAAAACAGGCCACAGGGCGTTTTTGCACACGTTAACTCAGGCCCCGTCCCCTCCCTTCACCACTGTGTAAACACGCCCTGTGTCCGTTTTTAGTTGGGAGATTAAGTTCATTTGAATCCTGAGGGTCCCTAGGGTCCAACTAGCCCACTAGGTACCTCCAGTAAGTGCCACAGAGCTGCGTTGCAGAGAGGTGTAAAAAGTGGCACGGCCTGGACCACCTCTCTGCAATGCAGCTCAGTGGCACTTACTGGAAGCACTTGGTGGGCTAGTTAGCCACCAGGGGCCCTCAGTATTGAAGGGAAATTATATCCCCAATTTAAAACGTGCCATAGTGCGTGTTTGCACACGTCACCTCAGGCCCCGTCCCCTCCCTTCACCACTGTGTAAACGCGCCCTGTGGCTGTTCTAAATTGAGAGATTAAGTCCCCTTGAATCCTAAGGGTCCCTAGGGTCAAACTAGACCACTAGGTACCTCCAGTAAGCGCCACAGAGCTGCGTTGCAGAGAGGTGTAAAAAGGGGCTTGAGCTCAGAACACCTGTCTGCAGCGCAGCTCCCTGGCGCATACTGGAGATGCCTGTTGGGGGCGCGTTTGCAGAGTGCTGCACGGAGGGGGCATGGCCTCCGGCACGATGCCAGTCTTTTATTTATTTTAATTTTTTAAGAAGGGGGGCTGTGTGGTTCCCCTTCTTATTCTAATTTATTGGCCCTTATGACCCCATCCCCCAGGGCCTGTCTCCTAATTATATTTTTTTACCCCAATCCCCAGGGCCAGCCACTGTTTTTTAATATTTAAAAAAAATATATATTTATAGACACACCTAGGACATGCTGGACAAACCGTACGTACCTATCACCATGACGATTTGCGTGATATTCATTACAAGGCGACTATGCATGCAATGAATCCACGTGGAATGTATTTACACCACTAGTGAAGCTCTGACATGTCTGATGCCCTACCGTGCCTAATCCCGGTAGACACCCTTGTCGTTTATTTATACAAACATGGGTAGCTATTGACGGGCACAGTTAATACACATGCACACCAAGCCATTTAAAGGGGATTCGACAAAAATTCGACCAAAACTATGCAAGAAACCCCCCTCACGGTTAATAAAACACACATCCACTGCCGGATGTGTAATACTTTTTATTTTACTCTCTGGAAAGGGGACGAACATCACTTGAGAGTCACAGCGCGCTCCTGACAGAGCCCAATGCTGTGTTACACCCACCATTGCCTGCCGAGTGCCACACACCTCTGTGTTGTATTCCACTAGCTAGTGCATATGCTATGACACTCTCTAGCCCATGTGCACTGTAACACCACCCCGTGAATATGTCATGCCACACTTGTCTTCGCACGGGTTATATTGCCCCATCTAACGTGCCTTCCTCGATGCCTATGTTATAACGCACAGTGCTATGCCATACATATTACAATCTGGGATCCATATCTTTGTCACAGTGCATTTTGCAACGTTACACTCCCCAGCACATATTTTATATTACAACTTTAGAGACTAGTTAGGTTACACAACACTGCCCTGTGCATATTACACTCCAAGGCGCATATCGCATAGCACGCGCTAGTGCCTGTGCTATCTCGCGCTCTCCAATGAATCTGTCATTGCGCACAATGTATTGCATATTATATTTCACGCCCGGTTCATCTTATATCACACTTTTTGGTGCATAGTTTATACCATACACTATATCTAGTTTTCATTTTCAATCGTGCTCTCAGGACTATGTTCTATATAACACTGTGTTCACCTACCCTTTTCACGGGCATCACATTTTGCGATAGGGGGTGGAGGGTCAGGGGGTGTTTCTGCCAAGTGAGCCCTGAGTCACAGTCACAAACGTCCTCTTCTTCCTGAATAAAAGTGAGATTATGCTGCATACTTGTTCATATTTTAAGTAGTTTGCACAGACACAATGTTTTAAAAACAATAAAGTTCCTAATACCCGCCTTCTCTGAACAGTTAGCTTGCTGCCCCATCCCCCTCCTCCCTATCCTCTGTTGTGTGAATACATGGACTAGCCTCCTCCCTCCTGCCATGCATGGTCTGATGTGCTGCCACTGCCCTCAATTTAGTATGATGTACCAGTCCACTCCTCCTGCCCTCCATTGCCCAATTCTATGCCCTATCATTGACCTCCTGCTTAAACTCTGTGCTTAGCTTGCTGGCCCTATTCTCCTTCCCCCTGCCCTCCGATGTCTTTGTGCATGCCCCTGCTCCATCCTTTTTGCCCACCATGTCCCATGGACCTGCCACTCCTATCTACTCTGAGTGTTCTGTTGAGCTGCCACTCCCCTCTCACCTGCCTAGCATTGTCAGATGACTGTAACCTGTCCCTGCCACCTCCACCCTGCCTGTCCACATGCCATGTCCCTATCCTCTTCCTCCTGTCCTACATGGTCCATTGTACTGTCACACCCTTCTGCCCTCCCTGGTCTGTTGTGCTGCAACTGCTCCTCCTGCCTGCCCCGTGTGGTCTGTTGTGAGGCCCCTTCCCCTGAACTTTCTTGTCTGTGCACAGGTCCTGACCCTCCCTTCTATCCTCCATCGTCCTTTGTGCATGCCCCTGCACCCTCCTTCTTGCCCATCATAGCCATTGTGCTGCCACTAACCCTCCCACTTGCCATGCATGGTCTTCAGTGCTGCCATGGCCCCTCCCACCTTCCCTGTGTGGTCAGTTACCTGCCCCTGACCCCCTCCCACCTTCCCTCCATGGTCTGTGTGTATGCCATCACAGTCTCACTGTTGCTCTTCATGGTGTGTCTTGCTTCTAGTGCGCATCCTGCCTGACCTCCATGGCTATCTTGCTGCTCCTGCCCTGCCCCCTTGCCCCCAGCCCTCTGTTTACATGTGCAGACCCCTACTCCCTCCCTCCTGGCTTGTCTGTTCCATTGTAATGCCCCTGATCCGTCCCTCCTGCCCTTTATGGTCTGTTATGCTGCAGCTTTCTCTCCTGTCTGTCCATTATGGTCAGCTAGCTACCATTGCCTCTTGCCCCTCTGTTCTCTGTTGTCCATGTGCATGGTCCTGTCCCCTCCCTCTTGCTTTCTATGGATTGTTGTGCTGCACTCCAGTCCTGCATGCCCTGTGTGGTGTATTGTTCTGCTGCAAACCCTGATGCCTGCCCTGCAGGGTCAGTTTGGTGCACCTCTCCATGTCCCTCCTATCCTCTGTTATCCGAGTCCATGTCCCTATCCCATTTCCTTCCATGATCCAATGTGCCATACTTGCGAACATTTTGAACTTGGTAAGAGGGAGATTTTGAAAAAAAACTGGGGTATTGATTTTCCCCTTTGAGTTACATTGAAAAAGAGGAGATTGTAGACAGGAGACAGATCAAATAAAGCCCATTTGAGCTTAAAAACATTGGACGTTTCCTGGCAGAATCGGGTCTGTTGGCATGTATGGTTGTACTACCATTGCCTCTTCCTTCTGCCCACAATGGTCTATTACATTGCCACAGCCTCTCTTGCAAGTCCTGTATTGTTGGTTTGTTGCCCCTGCCCCCCTTTCCACTGCCCTCCATAGTCTGTTGTGCTTCCACGGCCCTTCCTGCCTGCTCAGTGTGGTTAAATTGTTGCCTTTGCACCCTCCTACCTGCCTTCAATTTTCAGAGTCCGTGCCCCTGGCCTCTGCCTCTCAACAGTATCCTAATGAACAACTAGATTGCTAACATTCTATATTTATTACAAAAGTGTAGAACGCCTGACATCATCTTGATGTAATCAAAACTGTAATACCTAGAGCATTTCCTTTAGAAATTACATATATGAGAGGGTCTTATTGGCATCAAAATTATGGTTAGTGCTCTAAAAGACTAAAATAAGGACATATTTTCTGAGTTTTCAAATAGCGACAAAGCACTTTTAAATTATTTGTTATCTTTATGTTTTTTTATCCAGTTGACCACTTGATTAAATGTTGCACTTAGGGGAGAGGATGTGGTGTTACTTCCAGAACTGCAGACTTTGCAACTGGGGAACCAGGTTGAAGTTTCTGCTTCAGCTCGACATTCTGTGATTCTGGTCAAATCACTTAGTCTCCCCATGTCTACAACCAAAATGAATTTGTTCTTGTGTGATGTAACCAATGCGCATGTAAAGCACTCCAATACCTGACAAGTCTGCACTATATAACACTGCAAAAACACAAAATAATAAGTGTTTGCACACTTTTGTCATTGGGCTATATTTGGGCTACATCTGGGTGATTTTGGGCTACATTTGGCCTCTTTTGTCTCCGGTGGCCATCTTGGGAGATTTATTTGTTATAAAGTTTCCTAATTTCCTCATTTACTGCAGTCTCCTCAGTAGGAAATGCTTTCAGTTTTTTACTTTGATTCCATCATGAAGGTATTCAGATATGTCACACATTTGCCATAAATTCTGAATGTTAGCACTCTAGTTGCTCATTAAATCACTGTAGTAAAACTACTATTCACCATGGAAGTCTGCTCCTGGTATTAAAAGTGCAAGTTTCAGTCTGCATGTCAGAATTTTTTAATGAAATAGAAGAGGATTTGAGAAGTCACTCAAAATGTGCCCTCATTTTCTTTCTTCAGCATTAATCATAATTTCTATGGCAAAATGAACCCCCTCATTGTGTTCCTTTTTAAAGTAAATGTTTTAAGTGTTACCAGTTTATTCCAATCAAGATGGCTTCAGGTGTGCCATACTTTTGTCATAATGAAGACAGTAAGCGCTCTAGTTGTTTTTAAGAACATTCTGGAACATTCTGTCATTGGGCTATACTTGGGCTACATCCGGGTGATATTTGGGCTACATTTGGGCTCTTTTGTCTCTGGTGGCCATCTTGGGAGACTTATTTGTTATGAAGTTTCCTAATTTCCTCATTTACTGCAGTCTCCTCAGTAGGAAATACTTTCAGTTTTTTACTTTGATTCCATCAAGAAGGCATTCAGATGTGTCACACATTTGCCATAAATTCAGAATGTTAGCACTCTTTTTGCTCATTAGATCACTGTAGTAAAGCTACTGCTCACCAGGGAAAACTGCTGCTGGTATTGAAAGTGCATGTTTCAGTCTGCATGTCAGAATTTTTTAATGAAATAGAAGAGGATTTGAGAAGTCACTCAAAATGTGCCCTAATTTTTCTTTCTGCAGCACTAATCATACTTTTTCTGGAAAAATGAACCCCCTCATTTTGTTCCTTTTTAAATTAAATGTTTTAAGAGTTACCACTTTAATCCAAGCAAGATGGCTTCAGGTGTGCCATACGTTTATCATAAGTAGGACTGTTAGCGCTCTAGTAGTTCTTTGGAACACTCTGGGAAGCTGCAGTAGAACACAAAGGAATCAACTGACAGTCTCTGCCCTTGTTGGATGTACATGTTTTACTGAGAATGTCAGACTTCATTCTCACATGACTGAGAAAGATAATGTGAATTTACAGAAAATAAGCTCTCAGTTTAGCTTATAGATCACCTTCCAAACCTCTGTGGTAAAAGCATGAGAAAATATTTTTCTCTCAATCATGATATCCCAGCAGAAGGCTTTTTCACATGGTGAATTCACCTTAGAACATACCACAATTCCTAAAATGAGTATGGTACCATCAACAAATGATTTATAATGTAACTAAAGTCTTAAAACCTTCTATTAACTGCAATGCTTTTTAATGAGGTGCTATCATGTATATTGGTCCCAAGATGGCTGCCAACACTTCTTGGATGAAGTGCTGACAGCCAATCAGATCTCAGGATGAGATGTGTGGTTAGGCTCCGCCCACATATATATATGCTTTTAAATGCTATTTTCTCAGGAAATACTGAACGGATTTACACCAGACCTGCAAAAGGCACTTCCTGGACCTTATGGCTACCTCTCTGCCAAATCTCAAGTAATTCTGTTCAGCCGTTCGGGCTGTAGCTGTGTCTAAAGGTCCTATGGAAAAATGCATGGGGAAAACGCATTTTGGTACCCCCCTTTTTTCTCGGCCCCTGCTTGACGAATCACCCCGAGACTTTCAGGGTAGGAGCTGAACGGAGCGCCCCATTAGTTTTGAAAATTTCGCGAGGATTCGTCAACCGGCGCCAAAGTTATTCAAAATAGAATTTTGAGATTTCCTATGGAAACTAGGTTGTAACTATAACTATCTACTGGCGACCGCCAGTAGATTATATGATTATATATATATATATATATATTAAGTTCCACAATGCAACAACGCATCCGATGCACTCCTTCCCAATGAAAGTCCAAACACAGTCTTGCGGCTTCACAGTGGTTTATTCATCAAAATCGAGCCACTTTTACCCAACGCGTTTCGGCGTAACCGCCTTGGTCACGGGTAATTACACGCTTTGTGCTTTACAGATTTCAAACAAAAAACGTGACGAAAATAATGAAAACAGAAATAGGACGTATACATAGGAACTACAATTCATGGTTCCTGAATTGTCGGCCATCTTGAAGAGGTGCAACTTACATACAAAGAACTGCAAAATTATAACGGTTCTTATATTAATGACTCTTCTAAACATTTATCCTTGTAAAATACAATGATTTGAAAACCTGCGCATAACAACAATAATTGTCGACACCTTAGATCGTAAACATATAATGTATAATGTGTACTAAGTTCGCACGTGTTAATAACTGAATGCTTGTATTTAAATCTCAGCGATGTTATGTGCACAATTTAATTATGATTGAGAGTATTGACGGCTGCGCTACGATAAGTATCGGTTTGAGGTCTTTCAACACAACTTTATTACTATAGCTAGTAGTAACAAACAGTGCGCGCTGCCTGTGAGTAAAGCACGGTTAAGTTTCTACTGACGAAAGAGGAAGAGAGAGAAATCTAGGTAAATCCCTACTCTCTACATCCCTAAGTACTGGCCTCTAATCAAGTGCAAGCATGTCGCAAATAACAAACATCACTTTGGTAGGTGTTGCAAATGCAATAATGTCACAGGAAAGCTGAAGTAAACATTCCTGAAACGCTAGGTACAAATTTCTGGCTTATACTGAAATTCACGAGAGTCCCTTAAAATATCATAATTTCAAAATAAACACTTTCGAAATGCTGCAAAAAACAAGGCAGAAATTTCAGCAGAGATAAAACATCATTATACTCCACCATATACTGATAAACAAATCTCATTCCAACCCCAGTGGGTGAAAATAAGTATATGAAAAATTATATTGAATATGAATTTTTCATATGTATGCCAACTAAGTGAAAACCCCAGTGGGTAAGCATTAAGAAATTAAGCAAAAAAATGTTAAGC